>NC_065433.1:22436699-23061699 GCF_024362695.1 Pectinophora gossypiella
TTTTAATGTAATTTTGTTATGAGAGGCGATAGATGGGACATTTTTCTTACCGTGTGAGTTGTGAGGTGGAATATCAGCCTCATCAACTCTGGTGTCAGGGTTATTATTAAGCCGCTAAAGGCCCCTTACATGGGTCATGTGACGATTACTTACTTACATCAGTAAATAGTAACTGGGACCAACGGGTATAACGTGTTGTAACTTTGTAAAACGTTTACATTACATCGCTTCTTTTACTATTATGTGGGTATTGAGGTGGTCAGTAAATAGTAGCCGGGAGTATCTGCTTAATGCGCCCTCTGAAGCACGTTTCATCAAAAAGTAAGATGATCCGTGCTTCGGTTCCGTGTTCGGGTTCGGGGTCTAACCAAACTAAGGATTCGAACCCGAAACTTTCTGATCGTAGGTACCACGCAATAGGAGAAAGAGGTTGGAGAGGCGGCAAATCTAAATAATAAATGTTTCTTTCTTTCTTTCTTTCTTTCTTTCTTTCTTTCTTTCTTTCTTTCTTTCTTTCTTTCTTTCTTTCTTTCTTTCTTTCTTTCTTTCTTTCTTTCTTTCTTTTTTTCTTTCTTTCTTTCTTTCTTTCTTTCTTTCTTTCTTTCTTTTTCTTTCTTTCAAGTCTATCTAATATATATAAGTCAAAAAATCTAGCTAGGTAGGTACTTCGTATATTACGTACAATTAAGTAAGACTTATCTACTTAATAATTGTGATTCCAAATGAAATTAGACATTGTAATTACTTTTTCAATTGTTAGTCACGTAGTTCGGTCAGCACGTTCATAACCTTGATATCGCTGACTGAGTCACCTAATGAAACCAACAAAGTTCTAGACAGGAACGGATGGAGAGGCTATCTGACTCAATTTGTTCACTTGCAGGCAGTACTATTTCTCCGAGGACGCGTAATTTGCGTGCAGCGAAAAATGTAAAAATAATGTAATGAAGTAGTGGGTCCGTGGCATGGACGGATCGGGGGGGTCATGGGTGGCCACTGCAATTTTATCTAATTCTCTATAGATATAGGTTGTTTGCGACCTGCTGCCCCCCCATGACCTACCACAGAAAATAAGAAAGTGGTAGGAAGGGCCGAGTAAGCGCGAAACGCGCGCCATACGACTATGCGAAAATAGTTCATAAGTACTTCAACTTTACACTCAACTCGTCCGCAAACTTTACGACACACGGAGCTCCGCGACAATGTATTAAATAGTCGTCTTGTGTGTATATTATTATGCAAGGCAAAAAATCAAATATCGACTATCACGCAAAGAGATCCCTCCTTGTCACTGGAAAGCTCAAAACCTTAGTATGATCGGTTATTTATGAAAAAAAAAAGCTTTTGTATGCAGTGTCTTACAGGAATGATAAAATACAACAGCCTATAACATAAAATATAAATCGTTGGTAAAGTGAGTATGGAATTTGATAAGCAGTAGAGCTATCGTAGTTTTATATTTGCAGGAGTAGTAGTAAAAGAGAGTGGGGTTGAATCGGCGACAGCGGTTCCCATACAAAACGCGCGTTAGGGCCTTTCCAACCAACCGGGTGAGACCCTTCAGCGCTCCCCATTTGTCCGGCCAAGTAGTTAATGCCACCTGCGGCAAATCTACAATAAGTCACGTTAAAAAAAAAGAAAAAAAAACCTCTATATAAAATATGTGATGGTTGCCAAGCGCTTCTATGCTGTTCTGGGAGCAAATAAAAAACATAGAACAGGTTCAGCTGCTTGTCTTCCCGGGCATGTCGTAAAAACCGACAGAGGGATTGTGTCATCTAACATGATGGACTAATGTTATGGGCGATAGGCTGATCCCTTATCACCATAAGGTTCATCATATCCAGCTTACGACATCGTATCAACAGTGGCTGCAAGTTGTCTTTGATTACTTGTGGCTCTGCCCACCCCATTAGGGATTATGGGCGTGAGTTTATGTATGTATGTATGCCAAGCGCAGGTAATTTCTATTCTCAGAGCTATGAGCTGAATCATCTCCCTCAGTATTCGTTACAGTGTTACTTACACCGTGTATAGGTATGTAGTCGCGTAGGTATATAATCCGAACAGGAAAAAGTTGCGCAAACTTACTTGATTAATAAGTCGCAGGCTGTGCAGATTTTTCCTGTGTTCTCGCTTAATAAATCGAGAGTTTTGTTTCCACGACCGCTGATGTATCGCGTGTTCTGCCCATGGACCATTTGTTTCTAGCTTTGTTAACGTCGAATGCACAACTGAACAGTATTAACTAAACATTGTTCTTTTTAATGTATTTTTTACTATTAAACGCATCGTGAAGTAAGTACGAGAGGGGGCGATATTACAGATTGACTGTATTTTTACAAAATATTACTTGTTGGCCTAAACAGTCAATTTGTATGTCGAAGTATACTTAGAAAAATAAAGTGAGTAAATAAATACTTATATATTTTATGACTTTTTTTAATAAAATAGGTATCGCGTTTGACTACAATCTCACCTGATGGTAAGTGACGATGTGGTCTAGGGTGGACCACACTTACTTAGCAAATGCCTACTTTTACTTTTTTTTACTTGTTAAATACAAGTAAAAAAAAGTAAAATAAAATGCCCACTTTTACTTTTTTTTACTTGTATTTATTTTGTATTTACTTAAATATTAGAATCTAAAGGACGCAGTGCGTTCGTACTTTTATGAGATTCACGCAACCGCTTACTGGCTGAGCGTTTAAAATAAGTTATCGAGATCAAATGCAAATTATCATTTTTTACGTTTCGATTTGCCGTAGGAAATGAGTAAAGGACGATAAAATAAAAATATTTGTTTGACGTGCTCTCGCCAGATTTCAGTTTGTTTTTTCATTTTTTGCCTCCAAATCCAAAACAACAGATCACGTATTACTGTATCTACGTGACTGCACGTCCATTCTTTCTTGGTAAAGCTTTTATCATAAAGGTCTGTGCCCACTACACCGTATCATACCAGAATTGTATCCGTCAAAACAGGCAAAAAAATATTCTTTGTATGAATTTTCGTCACCGATCAACACCGTAGCGTGCCATGCACGGACCGGTCAAAATTCCGGACGAGAATATTTTTGCTCCGTTATAGTGGGCATAGTGGTGTCCGGCACGCACCGGTTCGTGCCTGACACGGTCCTAGCTAAGCTAAGCTAAGCTAGCTAAGAATGCAATCCCGATCTTGCGGGATCCCGATCGGTTCGAGATTGACGGGATTGGGTGAATCTCGAGTTACACTTTTTCTTTGATTATGCTGATTTCCGTTAATGGGCTGGTGATGATGATGATGATGATGATGATGCTGATTTCCAAAGCAAACTAAATTATTTAGTTAGTAATATTGAAAAATAAAGGTTTTGTTTTCTTTCAAAAATATTTTGTTTTAATTAACCTCACTATCACAAACAAGCAGTTTTCATCCAGCCATCCTAACTTTACATTTTTTTATTAACTAGACTATATCCCGAAAATTTCGGGATCTTTCGGGATAGATATTTCCAATCCCGCGGAATCTCGAATTTGCGATCTCGAGTCGGGATTGCATTCCCTAGTCCTAGCACGGTCCTAGTATGATACGGTGCAGAGGGCACAGGCCTTAAAGATATAACTTGGTACAAACTGATAAAAACTGTTTAAAAAATGAAACTGTGACGTCATTGTTTAATAAAGTGATATGAAATTGCAACGTATTTAATTAAAAATAAGTCTTTTTTAAATATATTTAGTATAATAAGTAAATATAGCTACCTACTTATTCATACAACAAATAACAACAGTATATAAGTAGGGATGCGTGTCCGTTTGTTGGTTACCTTCTGATTATCTGTTTTGTCCAGTAATATGTTTTGGCATTCATCCATTTGTGTGATTGCACACACGCCAAGATAATTTATGTTTCCAACTAATTGAAAAAGCACTCAGACTCCCCGTATGAGTATTGGGTAAGTTTGTTTGTTGATAAGTAATTTGGACGAATTTGGATAAAAATTGGCAAACACAACAGCACTGTACGTCGGCAACGTTCATTAATCACTTTGAAAATCAAATCTAATAGTGATGTTACATGTTTGTGAATCTATGACGTTTATATTTTTAGAAGACCGTACCGTACCTTGGTTGACTTTTTTGTTTGATGAGCGCAGGATCGATCGTCGTGGAGATCCTTGGGGGAGGCCTATGCCCAACAGTGGGCGTCGTACGGCTGATGATGATGATGAGCGAAAGACTTAATTGTAGGCTTGCCTCAGATGGCTGAGTGCTCAGGTACGTTAACGACTCTATATTTGTTGCCCTAAATAAGTTCTGTTTGTAAATCGGAATCGACCAGCCCGGCCTTGGGATTCAGCTGTCAAATAGCCCGAAACGTTTCGTGATGTCACGAAGGTAATCGATACTGCCCGAAAGCGGGTAGCCTCGAGCGACGATGACAATTTACTGTCTTTAGACAGTTCTATTCTGGAACCAATTTTGTGGGCTCCCTTAAGTATAGCATGGGTTAAAATAAAGTTGTTGTTTGATTTCAAACAAAGACAGACACGATTTACGCTCGGGATCACCACAGAGCGATGGACTATAACTTGTTACTAGTCCTAGGACTATAACTTGTTACAAATAATAAATTATCTAAGTAATTATTTTAACGTGCATTTGTATGACTCAAAAAACTGGAGTTTTGATTTGTAATACACAAAATGACATGTAATATTTGGAATATCTCATTAGGACACCTTGGTTGCGTTACCACAGGCGCGCCACCAACAAAATGTATTCAAGCGAAACCTTTGACATAGCGGCATACATTTTATAATGGCGCGAATGTGGTTGCGCTATTATAGTGTCCTGGTGAGACAGGGCCCTTAGATCACTAAGATCGTAATATTTTTTACGCGATTAAATATCCCTTAATAGAAATTGAGTACTTATGGGCATTCAAATTTTAAACTTTTCGCGAAACTAAGTAGGTACTTAAGTATGTTTTTTGAGTTTTACTGGATTCCACGTGCTATAATAGACGAGTTTTAAACTTAAAAATACTAACAGGTAAACTAAAAAGCGCAGCCGAATGCCGGATCTCAGCGAATTGTTCCAAACTTAACATCGCGTTCAATTTTTCTGGGTCTGAAATAAATCGTGTCCTGAAGTTAAGCTGCGTTTTACGGTACTAATTACTTACTCTGCCGCACAGGGAATGTTTTATCGTCGGTACGGATCGTGATCGGACTCCGCATTCCACATCGGTCTGTGAACACCCTTAGCTTATTTGATCATATCGATCCTTAGCTACTTAATTTCGAAGTAGTTTACCAAGCCAGAGAACAACATGGGGAGGAGCGGAATACAAATCAGCATAATACATCAGTTCGTAATGTAAATAGCCTATACAAGTTGTTAGTGATATCGTAACGAAAACTTTGAGGGAATAATGGCAATTTTCCGACAGGAAAATCAGCTTGATATCAACTCAGAATCATGGTCAGTGTAACTGTTCGGCAGCGGGCGCGCGGAAATAAAAAGAAAAACTAAGGAATATCACTTTACTAAAAATATATACAAGGAAAAAGGAAATACATAAAAGAAAAGCAAAAAAAAATAAACTTAAAAACTCAGCGACCGATCTTGGAGACAGCAAAAATTGGAAGAGAAAAAACAAAAGACAATCATACCATAATAGAAGAGTAAAACAGAAATTCTTATAAACTAAGGAGATTGTATATAATTATCAAAAGGTATAAAATCTATATAAAAATGTCCGTGCGTCGTTAACAGTCAGAATCATCCTCCTCAGTATTTGTTACGATGTCACTATGTTATAATAAGCTGGTGTTAAGCTGTGTGTGTGTAGTGTTAAGCTGGCTGTAGATGACCACATCTCGATGGAGTTTTATTTACGTGGAGCTACCACTGGCTCTAACAGCTAGATCAAAGAACAAATCGCCATTTTTATTTTGTGCTTGAAACCACACTTCTCTCTCCAAAAGCGGAAAATAATGTACTTATACAGTTTGAACGAAGTGCATTCGGTTTGGGGCAGTGGTGAATTCCGTGATAAGCTTGCATTTGAATAACCAGTACGAAAAATCGGGAATTCAATATTCTGAATAGAGGTAAAGCTCAAAATATTTCAGATATTATCAGATCCCGACGTCGTTAGTCTGTTTAATTACATTTATCCGCCAAGAAAGAGCTCTTTGATGCTTTTGGCAATTAATTAGTATTACAACAGCAGATATACACCAATTAAAATGTATATTTTATTTCGTTGTATAACAGCGTATTGTAGTAGTATGTCTATTAATATTTTTTAGTATTATTTTAAATAATTATAGGTGTTTCTGAATTTGTTATTACTTAGCATCATCACAAATTTAAGAGCCGCGATCTTGTCGGTGTAGCATTCTCCATGTTACTTTTTAGGGAAAAATACTCTGTAGCCCAGAGTAGTCTATTTCAAAGCCGTACTAGGACTCCTGTCCTCTGCTTCTGAATAGTACTGATAGTTACTGCTGCCCTCTGTCAGGCTCCAAGTTACAGTCCCCGTGACTCGCCTCTTCCGTCACAGGGGACACAAAAGTATAATGCAGGATACGCGCTCTGATTTTGTACGATGTTGCTGATTCCTGTACACACCATCTAAGTTTATTTTAAGTTATACCTGTCATTTTCTTATCCTCCGAAAACGAAATGCATACTTATTTATGGGACACACGTCAATTTTAGGCAGAAATTTAAAATACCCTTCCAACATTTTATATTGGCCTATCGTAGCAATCTTATGACAAGGGGACACAAAAGTACAATAGGATACGCGTTCTGAGATTATTTCCCTATATTTAAAAAGTTTTCTATCTGCCGAATGTGAATGTGGTGTGAGTGTGTGTGTGTGTTTGTGGCGCAAACACACCCTGTTTGTGTCTATGAATGTGTGTGAGTAAAGAAGTTGATTATCAAAATCTAATACATTCTAATGAATGTAAACCTTTTAACCCAAATAATCAGCTATTGTTAACATATGTTTGATGATTAGACGCCATTCATTAAAAAAATATGCTTTGTCTAAAGGTACAAAGCGTGACATCGAACACATCGACTAAAGAAATTGTGTAGTAAGTACATATATAGCAAAAAAATGACAGCCGTGGTAGCCCAGTTGGTAGAACGCTTGCCTCTCACTTTGAGGTCGCAGGTTCCAATTCAGCACAGGCCCAAACCAATGATTGTCGAATTTGTTTTCGAATTCATGTTTGGATCATAATTTATTATCACGTGCTCAGCGGTGTAGGCAAAACATCGTGAGGAAACTCGCATTACCAAGGAGGTATGTGAGGAAATATTGGGCAGGTTTTCCCTTCGCGGGTTGGAAGGACAGACAGGCAGTTTCTTCTGTAAAAAACCGGACCTATCAAATCTTCTGATTAGGTAAGCGGACCTTGTGAAAAAGGGGATAATGCTAGAGAGATGCATAGCAAAAGGAGAAAATATATTTTGTTTTCGTAATATTAATTAGTCATCAAAACATTTCAACATAAGTTGAAATGCGTTGGGCTCACGATCCGGAGGTCCTGGGTTCGTTTCCCGGTGGGGACATATCACAAAAATTACTTTGTGGTCCCTAGTTTGGTTAGGACGTTACAGGCTGATCACCTGATTGTCCGAAAGTAAGACGATCCGTGCTTCGGAAGGCACGTTAAGCCGTTGGTCCCGGTTACTACTTACTGATATAAGTACGTAGTCGTTATATGAGTCATGTCAGGGGCCTTTGGCGGCTCAATAGTAACCCTGACACCAGGGTTGATGAGGTTGGTAATTCCCCTCACAACCCACACGATAGAAGAAGAAGAACATAAGTTTACATAATTAACACAGTATTCCCAATGGCAGATGTTTAGAGTAAGTACAGTCATGAGCAATATAATGTACCCACTTTAGGACTCTGTCGCACTAACATATTTGGCATTTAGTGAGACTTACAGTTCAATTTGTCAAAAAAGTTAATGTGATATGGTACCAAAGTGTATACATATTAATGCTCGTGACCGTACACCCATTCCTCACTAGCTATGGTTTAGTATCAGGCGAGCCTATTGCTATTTCTTTATAAAGAGTTTTGTATTGTATTATATTTACCGGGCACAAAACCACGTACGTGATCATCAATAACTATGAACCAAACATGAATTCAAACTCTAAAGTCAAATTGTGGTTCAGAACCCGAGTCGGAATGCGACATAACATAAGTTCACGACTATATCCCAATTGGAGTAGTCAGTACATCCATCGCAAGATGAACTAAGTAGCTACACCTCACCGAGCTTTCTGTTAGACCAACGTGATTGGTGGTGAGCCGTATAGCCGTCTATAACAGTCGAGCCAACTGTGTTTAGTGAAAACTGCAAAACACCTCGTTTTACAATGACACTACACATTGACGTCATCGTACACTCGCATCTGTGTGTGTGACGTCTGACACCCATGCGGTTGAAGAAAGAAAGTAAGAATACTTTAGTCTTCAACTGTGAAAGGCATACTTACAATACAAGGAATAAAAATAAAATTGTTGTTCAAAATTCTAGATTAAGTAAATTAAATTCATCATTTTTGGGGTTATGTACGTTTTTACAATAAAATACCAGATAATATTTTAAATTTGTCAGAGAATAAATTTAAAACTCACGTGTAGCTTACTTTATGTAAAAAAGCCTATTAAAAGATTAATGATTACCTAAATGATAAAAATGTCTGGTATTGAATGTGTTCCTCTAGTTATTAAATAACTTGTAATGTACCCTCATTGATTTAAAAGATGTGTTGCTGTTGCAGTTTCTTGTCATTTCTTCTCCTCAGCCATAACACCTTGCGAAATGACGTAAATTCAAAAATGTTACATTGACCTTCAACAAGTTTATCCATGATAATTACGTTGAATAAATGATTCTGATTCTGATTCAAGGTGGGGTGAGGTATACCTAGCTCAGCCGCTGGCGGGGAGCGGAGAGATGCCGTTCTATTCGTAGTCATCATCACCAGCCCATTAACGTCCCGACTGCTGGTGCACGGGCCTTCCCTATGCATGGATAGGGAGATCAGGCCTTAAACCACCACGCGGGCCCAGTGCGGATTGGTGGTTATTAACGACTTCAACAATCGCAGACCGAGCGCGTTTACCGCTGCGCCACCGAGCACCTCCTATACGTAGTATTATTCCTTATTCTATGTTCAAACTTCAAACTACACTTGTCACCATGCAGTTCAGCGCATCCATCTTAGGTCTTCGTATCTGATTAATTATACTAGTCGTCAGCTTCATTTTTCTACAGCTTCAAGGGGGTCGCAGGCTAGTTAATTTCAGCATGATATTTCCACACGTTCCTGAGAAAAAGAGCCTTGACAGACAGACAGACGGAAATCGAACTAATTCGATGAACGACCTCCGTGTTCCAGTGGTTGAGCGTTGGGCTCACGATCCGGAGTTCCCGGGTTCGATTCCCAGTAGGAAAATATCACAAAAATTACATTGTGGTCCCAAGTTTGGTTAGGACATTACTGGCTGATCACTAGATTGTCCGAAAGTAAGATGATATATTATGCTCCGGAAGGCACGTTAAGCCGTTGGTCCCGGTTACTACTTACTGATGTAAGTTCGTAGTCGTTACGTGAGTCATGTCAGGGGCCTTTGGCGGCTCAATAGTAACCCTGACACCGGGGTTGATGAGGTTGGTAACCCACACGATAGAAGAAGATCGAACTAATCCTATAAGGGTTACGTTTTTTCTTTTGAAGTTCGGAACCCTAAAAGACGACTTCTTTACCATAAACAAGGCTAACCATATATGAGAAGAAGAAGAAAGAAAGAAAGAAAGAAACGTTTATTACGTTACGTTTATATGCAGTTTCTTACGTACAGTACCTATGCACAATACCTACTAGATTATGAATAACCTGTAATTACGACTTGCGTACTAAAATTACCCTGAATACTATTAATTGTTGCATAATATTATTGCATTTATTGTTCACAACACATTATTATGGCTTGTATACTCGTACGAGTTTATGATTGCATGTTGTTAAAAATAACAAGTTGTAAGTGAATACGCTAATAAAAATAGTAATGGTTTATATTGTAGTTTTGTGTACATCGTAAGGACCCAAACCCATATTCCCGAGATGTGCATTCATATTCATTTATTGCATGTCACAAACATAAATTAAGGTGGAACATAGTAAGAAGGTACATGTGATGCCCTGCAAAAGGTATGGCAATATAAAAGAGGCGACACGAGGTGCCTTATTATAATAATATTATAAGATAATGGTGCTAATTCCTGTAGACGCCATCTAATTTTATTTTAAGTTAAGAAAAAGAAAGGGACGGACATAAAATTTATGAAGTACACGTCAATTTTAAGCAGAAATATAAAACAACCGTCTAAAAATTTTACATCAGCCAATAACCCAACAGAGTTAAGTAGACAGCACGTCAAACTTATTACATACCAGCGAGATGCCTATTTTATTAGCCCCGGTTATTCATTCATTTTAAAATTAACTTGTTGACAATCATCCGTCCCTTTCCTTTTCGGCGGATAAGAAAATGACGGGTATAACTTAAAATAAATTTAGAAAGTGTCCGCAGGAATCGGGGCCATTATCTAACTAAATATTATTATAAAATTAAGTAATTAGGTACAAAATTATATAGTTACAAAATTCGTGATTGACTTTGCAAACTAACTGACGTATCTGCAATTTTTTGCTAAAATAATTTGTGTCTTATTGACAGTAACAAAAGGTGCAAATCAGATTCGGTAAAAAATTCAGATACGTCAGTTAGCGACGTCAGTGACGAATTATATAACACAGCTGTTTAGAATACCACACGTGTAAAACTTAATAAAAAAATTAGGAAAAGGCAAAAACTTAATAAAAAAAATCGGAGGTATGTGACCTATCCTGTACTGGGCTGGTTTTCCCATCGCGGGTTGGATGGTCAGACAGGTAGTCGCTTCTGTAAAACCCGGACCTGTCAAATCTTCAGGCTAGGTAAGCGGACCCTGTGAAAAAACGGGATAATGCTAGGGGGTTGATTGGGTTTATTTTGTAGTTGTAGGTTCGAATACCGAAGAGTGTTCGTTCCTTTTCGCTGTAAGTTATTGTTATCGTAGTTACCTATATGGCATATACACTAACGCTCGCGGTGACATGAGCTGAACATTCTCAAACAGGCGAACTGTTCAGTATCAGTTTTCTTTGATAATAAAGAAGATAGAGTTCATCCGTGTTTTAGGCCCGATGACGCCGATACTAACTGTCAATGGTACTGGTGGTACTGGTGGTACACCAGCTTGCTTCCCAATCGGGGAGCGCCAGTTCGAACCGTGGAACCGGGCCTGCACCTATGAGTGCCTGCCATTTACCTTAAGTGCACTTTTCACCAACACAGTTCGCTCGACCATTATAACTGGCGATGCGGCTCACCACCTATCACGTTGATCTAACAGAAAATTCGATGAGATGTGGATACTTAGTTCTTCTTAGATTAGGATGTGTTCAAAGAGCAAAAGTTCAGTCACTAAGCCCAGCGAATTGTTTGTAAACAGTGGTGAAAATTATGAACCATTATATTTTGTCATAAATATAAAATTCGTGGCTGACTTTACAAACCGACGTATCTGCAAATTTTGCTAAAATAATTTGTGTCTTATTCATAATATCAAAAGATGCAAATCAGATTCGCTGAAAATACGTCCGTCAGCGACGTCGGCGACGAATTTATGTTTTTGTAGGTATTTTTGGTCTATTACAGGAACGACGTGTAACCAGGGGCTCTTAAGTGCAACCAGTTAATTTATTACTTTGCAAGAAACTGATTGGACTTGCAGCTTATCGTACCTCTGAGTGACTACCCTAATTGGGATATAGCCGTGAGGTTATGTGTTAGACTGCACAAAGCGTGACATGTTTGCTTTTGAGATCAGCCCCGATAAATGGGAGGACCTGGCCAATGACCGGAATAAGTGGAGGACGTCTTTGGCCGATGGGTGCAAAGCACACGATAAAACCTGGTTCCAGATTCTAGCCGACAAGCGCGACACAGAAATGAAAGGGCCGATTTACCACCTGTACCATCTAATAACCGTCAACTACAATGCCAGTCGTGCGGCCGCTACTGTCGCTCTCGCATCGGACTTTACAGCCATTTTAAAAGCTGCCACAGAAACGCTGATTGAATCATCTGATAAAGATGTAAAGGCCTGAGATGATAATAATGTTATGTGTTGCATTAACTATATTGGCGCGCCGCCACGCCGATCTGCACACCTCTAGCTGGGAGAAAGAAGGGATTTTTGGATATAGGGACGTCGTAACGAAAACTTTGAAGGATGATTTAGACCATGATTCTGAGTTGATATCAAGTGAAATTTCCCGTCGTAAAAGTATAGAAATCAAAATATTAATTTAAAAAAAAACCTTCATTATCTGAATCATCCCCCTCAGTATTTGTTACTGTCTCACTAACAATACGCACTTGTATGGCTCCTGTACGAACAAGGGGGTATGAAGTGGAATTTACTTAATTAATTTAATTTTAGTTAATTTAATTTTAGAAAATAATTTAAAAAAATATATGAAAATTTCATTTAATATTAACTCAGAATCATGGCCTGTATCATCCCCCTCAGTATTCGTAACAATGTCACTAACACCCTGTATAGATATCCGGGAATTCCTGCTGTCGGTAGTCGACTTTTATGGAATCTTCGGGATATTAAGTAGCATGCAACGTCTTAAGTTTTATTTTTGTGTAAAACAAAATATATACAGGAAGCACCTTCTTATGTTTAAAAGTACTTATCTACTATTTTCTTGCGGATGAAGGATAATAGGATTAGAAAGCAGTATATAAAGCAAAGGTTGGTAGTAGGGCTGGCAGAGATGTCCTTAGAAAAGATTCAGTAAGATCTACTCTGAACCGGTGTGCGTGTTCGAAACGATTGATGAATGTGGAGGAAGCAAGAGAAGTGTGTCAGGATAGAAGCAAATGGAATTCCATAGTCTCTGCTTACCCTGGTGGGAAAGAGGAGTGATTTCAAATTCTAGCTGGATGCGAATAAAAAAAGAACGAGTTCAGATGCTTGTCTACTAAGAAAAGTCGTAAAATCGGCTGAGGGATTGTGTTCTTTCTAACATGATGGCCCATCAATAGGCGATTGGCTCATCATAATCCATCTTAGGATTTCGTATTACAAGTGGCTGTAGGTTGTCATTATTAACTTGTGGATCTGCCTACCTCACTAGGGGAAACGGGCGTGGGTTTATGTATGTAGGCACTAATCGTAGTTCATTCGCACTAATCGATGTTTAGCCTGAATTTAACATTAGACGTCAAGAGTTAATAAATAATGAACGGCATCGGATTGTAGCGCGCCTGCGAATCGATTGATTACATTTCAATAGGAGTTAACAAATTAAGCCATTTAAATCGATTTCTAATTAGGTATCAACACTATTACTGGCCGGATACTTCATTCTAGTTTTTTTTTGTTTAATTTAGAAAAGTCTACTGGATCGAACGAGAAAATTATACCAAACTAGCGACCCACCCCGGCTTCGCTCGGGTGCAATGCTGAGGAAAAAATGAAATTATGTACGACAGCACATTCAAAACCTCAAAAAGTATTTCTCTACTATTTAATGGATGTTATTATACAATATAAACCTTCCTCTTGAATCACTCTATGTAATAAACCGCATCAAAATCCGTTGCGTAGTTTTAAAGATTTAAGCGTACATAGGGACAGAAAAAGCGACTTTGTTTTATACTATGTAGTGATGTTACCTCCACCAACCATAGTTGCCTGGTTCGATTCCTGATCGGATCAATACGGACTTTTGTAAATTGATCTGAGTGTTTCTTGTACTCGCAGTGCAGAGTCGTATACCCACAGATCTTTTTTTTTTTTGACGTGACTTATTGTAGATTTGCCGCAGATGGCATTAACTACTTGGCCGGAGTACCCACAGATCGATTAGACGTAAAAAGTTTGCAAATCTCTATTTAAATAATTAATGTAGCAATAATTTTAGTCGGCCTGAACAAATAATAATAGGTACCCGCTGGTAGCAGCGCGCTGGAGTATGCTCCATACCCCCTCCGGTTCGATTGGAGGCCTCTGGCCTCCCACTGCCACATATAAGCTGTGTAGTGTGTATGTTTCTTGTAGTATGCTATTTCTTGTATATTGTTGTTATATGCTTTCTTGTATTCAGACCTACGCCCCCGTGTGAGCATGAATGAATGAACCACTTATGATGAGTTACGCGACGTCAGACGGGCAACTTTTTTTCATAAGTGGCTCGACTAAATAACGTAACTTTCATCCAAACACCACATCCAGGGATCATCTGATCAGCTATCATGCTGGCCCTTTTAACTCATTGACTTTTACAGCTCGTTAACTCCTAAATAATGGACAACTTTATGTACAAAGAACTGATATGAAATTTTAAGACTGAAGAGAAAATGTGACCACATTTTCGGTGGAAAAGGGGTTTTTGGGTCACACGTATATTATCTTAAATATGCCTGGTGTAAAGTGCTTACTCCATTGTATTCACTTTTTAACGACTTTGTTAATTTGAAACTAATTAGGCTGTAAAGCTAACAAACACTCGCTTCGCTTTTTAAAATTCGCTTTCGCAAACACAAGTTCAGCTTTCGCGTTAGCTTTTAAAGGCTATTTTGACACAGCTTCATGCGGCCATTATGTACCTTCGAAAGGAAAGTAAAACTTTTTGAGAAATTATTGCTTCTTAATATTTAAGTAGCCGATATTTAGCTTCATGGAAAGCAGTGTTGAAAAGGAATTCCTGAAGAGTTGTTCGGAAGGTTACGTTAAAGTTAGCGCATGTAGCAGAGTTTTCAAAATTATATTTTATGGGCGCTGTAAGTAGAACTAAGTTAAATGGAGCTTTACGACTACTGGAACTTACCTCGCGACGTTAAATTGGGCTGACTCCTGGGAAGCGGTGGCCACCTGGCGACTGACTCGTGTTTTCACACGCGTAATGATTGCTAGGAATTACCGTAAACGTATACTTTTCATTGCTGCGGATTAGATGATGACTCAAAAGAATTGCAACTACACTTCAAACTTTAGAAAGTAAACGCACAAAGTTCAGTTACACAATTTTCGGGTCGGGATTTGTTTTAAAAGATAACTAAGGATGTAGGTATGTTTGAAGTTACGAAGTTTTCAGTGGGTGCGACGGGGGTACGTGCGTCCATCGCGACCCTCACCTCGGCACTGAATGTCGCTCGCTGAACACTGAAACGCCGCGGAGCCTTCTGCAGCTATAATGCCTGTAAGCGGCTTTGCGGTTATTAGTGTACGGGTTTTGGGCTTAAGAGATCCTTTCAGTCTAGAGCTAACAAAACAATTGGTTTACTTAATGCAAGCTGCGATTTTTGTGTCATATTTTCATTTTGAAATCATACTTACCTAAAATATATATATAATCGTAAAATGTTTTCTTTGAATGTTTTATTTAAGCAAGTGTGTTTTATGTATGCTAGCTAACCGGTCCGTGAGTCAATTGGTAATTTCTCATATGCTTGAAAGTACTTATGTGTAGATATTTACTCTGCTCTCACATGCAGGAGGCAAACCTCGCCGACTCGAGAGTGCTTTAAAACTACCAATGAGTACTCAACTTATTATGATTTTAAAAACCTAATCGCGAACTTCCGAGGGGAAGCTAAAAAGTTATAATAAAAAAGAAAATTTAATCAGAGGCAACGACGTAAACTCTTCTACCTGTATCTTTATGTATTTTCATATCTATAATACATCCTGAGCTCTGATGAAATGGCTACCCTTATTCGTTTGGATTACCAGATGATTGGAAATTGATCCATGTTTCTTTTGATTCGCTCGTAGATTTCTAATCATAAAAGTGAAAAACATATATTCCTCATAGAACCCGAAAAGGCGCGTTGTTTATCTAACGGCTCGTAAAATGTTACAAAAGTGTACATACAGAGTTTACCTACCTATCTGTGTGTTTGCATTCTTTGTGTGAAAATATTTTTTTGATAAATGTTTTGATAAAGATGCTAAAGCTATAGAAATTAACAAAAGAAATAATCCCTTCCTTGTTATTTCTTGCATTTCTTTCTTTTAATTTCCTTTTAATGCTATTTATTCTACTGAATAAGCCGTAGAAATCGACTTAAGGAATGATGGATGGATAGTATTCTTTAATTTCTATGGCAATTTCGGATATTTTCTGGTCACTAAACATTGTGGCATTCTAGTCTTAATTCTTAAATTGGTGCGCTGGTATTTTAATTAAACAACCACATAAAGTAACATTTCAAAGGTTTATTCTCACACATTTACACGTTTTACACATTTTTGTATTTTTTAAATTAGTTATCTAACACAAGAAGATATTAATTATGCATCCATTTTGGATGCTAAGAAGCAAGTCTCTCTCTTTGTATATGACAATACCTTTTTCATAATAACCAAAACCATAGACAATTTTACATTTTGTTCGTGATCCGAACAAGGTTATAATTTCGAGAGAGAGGTGTTTGCTCAACAGTGGGACAAAAACTTAATAGTCTACATGAGATAAAAATAGGATATAATTATCATATCCATACTAATATTATAAATGCGAAAGTAACTCTGTCTGTCTGTCTGTCTGTCTGTTACTCTTTCACGCCTAAACGGCTCAACGGATTTTGATGAAATTTGGTATGGTGATAGATGATAACCTAGAAATGGTCATAGGCTATAAATAATCACGCCATCGTTCTTAGGGGGTAGGCAGTTGGCAGATAACTAAATTGATTTAGTGATTTGTAGTCGTTTTTGTTGGGACTTTTGCTCTTTCACGTCTAAACGGCTGAACGGATTTTAATGAAATTTAGTAAGGTAATAGTTGGTTATCTAAAAACGGTTGTACGATCAAATTGATCACGTCATCGTACTTAGGGGGTAGGAAGTAGGCAGAAAACTGAATTGAGTTAGTGATTTTTTTATGGTTTTTGCTGGGAGTTTTGTCTATCATGCCTAAACGGATGAACGGATTTTGATGAAATTTAGTAAGGTGATAGATTGTAACCTAAAAAAGAATATGGGCTATTAATATTTATGCTATCGTACTTAAGGCGTAGGCAGTAGACAGAAAACTAATTAGGTTAGTGATTTTTAATTGTTTGTTTTAAAAGTTTGCCTCATTCACGCCTTAACGTCTGAACGGAATTTTATAAGACTTGGTTAATTTAAAGATAGGATCTTAGGCACGGACACAGGCTACTTTTTATGGCGGGAAAATACCTCATTCCCGCGGAAATCTAGATTTCGTGATCGTGTCAAGAAGCGCATGACGCCATAGCTACTGGAATGATTTCGATGTTTTTTTTTAAACTGAGTGACTTCAAGTTAGTATTTGATCACTTTTCTAACTTAGAGGGTAGGTAGGCGCCATAATTTAGGGAATTTATGATAAAATTTTGATGCAACTGTCTTTATTAAACAGTTATATCTCATTCCTACAGGAACCTACACATAGCTATAGCTAGCTATCTATTAACATTAAAACTCTTTCTAGAATTACATTACGCCAATTAATTGATCTGATTTGTATAAGTTTTTTTATTCAACTGACTGTTACATTACATACAGATAAAATCTAATTACTTACACCACATAATTAATATAGTACTACATGACTAGCTACGCTTTAAACTTGAGGAGGTAATTCGATAGACATTTATACGAACTTTAAGCCCAGTAATCAATCATAGTAATAAGGTAATACTCATTTTAGACAAAGAAACGGATAGGTAATCAGTTCGTCAACGAAATTATAACACCTACACTTAGTTTGTTTACTATTCAACGAGGGAAAATAATCCTTACTAATATTATAAATGCGAAAGTAACTCTGTCTGTCTGTCTGTCTGTTACGCTTTCCCGCTTAAACCTCTCAACCGATTTTGATTAAATTTGGCACAGACAATCTTTAGACCCTGAGAAAGAAAATAGGATACCTTTTATTGCGAAAAGAAGGGACGAAGAGATTGAAATAGGGGTTGAAAGTTTGTATGGGATATTTTAATTTTAAAATATAAATCTATGAAACTTTATATTTAAGCACTTGATAAAAAATAATTAAACATTTGTTCTAGCGTTGCTGAAATTTCGACCAGTGAGGGGGTGAAATGAGGGTTGAAAGTTTATATGGGAGTTCGTCATTTTTGGGGATAAAACCACGAAACTTTATATTTAGGAACTTGATAAGAAATAAAAAAACAATTTGTTAAAGCGTTTTTGAAAATTCGATCTTTGAGGGGATGAAATAGGTGTTGAAATTTTTTATGAGGTTCGTCATTTTTCAAGATAAAAATATTAAATTTTGTGTTTAGGCACTAAATAACAAACAAAAAATCGTTTGTTCAAGCATTTTGAAATTTTTACCAGTATGGGGGTGAAATACGGGTTGAAAGTTTGTATGGGTATTCGTCATTTTTGAAGATAAAACCATGAAACTTGGTACGTAGGTCTCTTAGGATGTGCAGAGTTTTTCAACAAACGGATTTTCCGAAATTCGAACGGAACGGAACGGATTCGGAACGGGAACTACGAAGCCAAACTTTTTGTATACAAAATATTAACCACTGAACCTAGGAACATGATATTTAGTAGTTTTGGGTGTATCAAGTTAAAAAAAAAATTTGGCTTTTGTAGATAAAGTTCCTTTTAACGAATACTCTGCATCGCCGCCACTGCCGTCGGTTGTCGTTCGTCGTCGCGCACATTCGCCGAAGTGTGGCGGCAGTCAACGGCGCTGTCTTGTGGTGGGGGAGCGCACGTGGTGTATACGTGGCCTGCTCGCGAGTGTCGAGTCCAAACAATCTCCACATTTTAACAAATAATAACAAAATAGCAAACGTTGTGTACAAAAAAGTTTTAAATTAGGTCATTTTAAAATATTTTTGTACACAACGTGACGCTGACCCCTGTAAGTGTCTTGGACATAAGGGACCGATAAATATTCCTAGGTAATTTCTGCCACCCAATGGAATACATAGGTACTTTATAACTACTGTAAACAGATATTTTTTATTTTTTTTAAATATACCTACTTACTCTCTTTTAATCACATGCTATACCGTTCCTTTTATATAATCCTTAATATTCAAATTAAAAGTACGCAGACGAAGTCGCGGGTACCAGCTAGTACTTAATAAAAGAATAAATATACGTATATTACATAAGTATGTACTTATTTGTGATTTCTCACGCAAACCTTACGGCGTGTTGTTGTAGTTTTTTTTATGTGACTTAGGTACTTAGGTCTTACTTAGGTCTTTTTGTAGATTTGCCTTGGCGTTACTTGGCCGGATAGTATCGGCGTCCGAAGGACGTGATATACGATCCCGACGACCCGATTACTCTAGCCATAGTGGCAGCCAATCAGCTCGCGATACCAAACACTTCAGGACCCCGATACCGACCCCGCCGGCGTGGTCGACGATTTCCCTCATTCAGCGCTTATCGCTATCGACCCACTAGGGTCGATTAATTCTTTCAAATATTTTTCCTCCCAGACGACGCCCTGAGCCGAGGTTCGCGCCCAACTGGGCAGCCTCAGGCCTGTTGTCTTAAACGTTGTACCAGGTGAGAGCCTTCAGCGCTCCCCATTTGTCCGACCAAGTAGTTAATGCCATCTGCAGCAAATCTACAATAAGTCTCGTCAAAAAAAAAAAACTTGGCTGGATGTTTGGAAAACAAATTACTTCAGTAAAGTTCGTCATCTGGCCGGTTTTTGGCCATCTGCTATAGACGCGATACCAGTTACGATCGACTTTGCTCGTAAAGTATGCAGCTGGTTGCGCACTAAACTTTTACCCAGTCAACCCCATTTTCGTTCCAGCTTCATTTTATAATGGATTTATAAGTACAAGTCCACAATTTTGCGTACTCAGCCTGCAAATACAAAAACTAGCTCCATTTATGATTTCCCTTTCTTTGTACAGATACCCATTACCGAAATTAAACATTCTATTCCGCATATTCCATTCACTAATGTATCAACGTCGCAATTAATAACTATAAAAACTCTTTGGAACGATTAATTTGCCGAGTGAATTCAATTTAAATGGAAATTAAGAGCCACCGATCTGATCTCCCAAGCGTTTAACCCCAATGAATGTACGCGGCGCTCGCAGGACATTCAATTTATTTTTTCACTGTATAACCAAAATTGAATTTTGCATCAAAAAATCTTTCCGGTTTCCCTACATTTAGAGCTGTGAGGATAAGCCGTTTGCTCTTAAATGGCTTTGCACACACTTTCATGCTCGATGGCATTTTATGTGGCATTTTTAAATAAATATTTGTAATAGATGTAGAGCAGAGAGTAAGGATTACACACGAGTAGAAATTTGCTATTGACAGGGACAACAACAGCTGTTGTCGTGTCGTAAGCTCCGACCAATGCCTTTAGCAACCGGCAGCTGCTGTCGGCCAATGTCGTCAGCTACACTTGCCTTGGGTAGCAAAATGTAGTTCCTATGAAGGAGGGCTATGCATAGATAGGTCTTTTTTATCTGGCTATACATACCAATGTAACGTACAAACTAGCTAATACTTTATTACACACGAAATTTATAAAAAGTCTTCATATTTCTAAGAGAAAATGGATAATTTTCATGTAACGAGTTGCGAATGAATTCCGAGTTTATCGTGTTGGTAAGGCGTCTTGCGACTTAGGATTTTTGTTGCTCCGCTGTCATTTTTCAATGTCGCCTTGTGGAGGGGAAAAACCACCCTTGTTAACGTCTTACGCTCGTTGAGTGTTGAGAACTTCCAGTTGTAAGTAAGTACTTGAGGAATTAGCCGGCAAAGACCAAAGAATGAAAGAAAACTCTTTCCAGCAATTTTTTTGACGTGGCATTTACTATTTGGCCGAACAAATGAAGAACGCTGAGATCTCACCCGGTTGAGTTCGAACCTAGGCTCAGTGCGTAGTCTTGAGAGGAGACGACCCTAGTGGTACCGAGATAAGCGCTGAATAAGGAAAAATGTCGGCCACGCCGGCGGGGTCGGTATCTAGGCTCTGTTTGTTGTCACGAGTTGATTGGCCGGCTCTATGGCTTGAGTAATTGGGTTGTCGAGATCTTATATCACGTCCTTGGAGTGCCGATATTTTTCAGTACCGTCCCTAAGCGGGATTTATTCTGAAGTCGCTACTACCTAGGCACTAGAGTGGTGCGGAGCAGAATCGAACTCTTTGCGGCTTGGTTTTAGGTAGCTTTCTAGTAAAACTAAAGTGAAATAAAGATGGTAAGAAACAACCAGCCTACCGACATTCTTTAGGTTTTCATTGCACTTCGGTAAGCATTTGAGTCACTAAGCGAACTGAAACTCAAAATCTCTTTATTTAGTTGGTAACATAGTTCCGCATTCAGTCGTCAGTTTTTATATAAGTAGACAATACACACACACACTAGCACACACACCAGCATACACTAGAATACACTAGCTTTTGCCCGCGGCTTCGCTCGCGTTACATTCGCGGTAACACGGTTCCCCATTCCTGATTTAGAACACAGAAGAAGAGATCTCAGAACAGAATATTATTTGAACACGCTACTGTAGACGATATTTGGGGATATAATGTAAGATTTTGGGTAATGTAAAGATGTAAGTTTGGGACAATTGGGTTGTCTACTAGGTTCAAGAAAAATTATGATATTCTGATTACTAAATAAAGACAGATCAAAAACTAACGAAAAACATTTTTTAAACGGTTTTATTCTATTTAACTTATTTAAGAATTTTAATCACGAAAAACGTAATAATAAGTCCGACTTTTTATCACGTTTTTCTATGACGTCATAGTGTGCATTTCATACAAATTCCATAATAATTTCGTGTTTTGACGTTTAGTAAAAAGTAACTGATTTGACTAGTTGGAAACTAGCTTGTTGTCCAAGGGTGCAGCACAGATTTTCTTGCGCATTGTAGATCACTTGCGCTTTGGAAATTGTAGCCTTTTAAACTGGAAGCGGAGATCTGTGGGAATTCATGGGATCATTACATTTCACCCTTTCCTACGTCGATTAAGATAGTTGCGCTAATGATGTTGCGGCCAAGTTGTATAACACGAAGTCTCGTCCCATTACATAATCTCGGGGCATCCACGCATAAGAAATTTATCTTTCGAATGTAGACTTTTTTCTCAAAAGTTTAGATTTAACATTGTTTTATTTTACATAAACAGCCTATAAACGTCCCACTGCTGGGCACAGACCTCCCCTCAATCAACCGAAGGGGGTATGGAGCATACTCCACCACGCTGCTCCACTGCGGGTTGGTGGAGGTGTTTTTACGGCTAATAGCCGGGACCAACGGCTTAACGTGCCCTCCGAAGCATAGAATCATCATACTTTTTCGGACAATCAGGTGATTCTGAAAAGTCCTTACCAAACAAAGGACAGTCTCACAAAGTGATTTCGACAATGTCCCCATCGGGAATCGAATCCGGACCTCCAGATCGTGAGCCTAACGCTCTAACCACTAGGCCACGGAGGCTGTTTATTTTATTTGTTTTATTTAATGTGTTTTAAATAAATAATTTTATTTTTCGTTTGTATCATAGAAGATGTACTAATTTTGCGGAGATAAGAGTCTCACACAAATTCCGGCATTTATCATTTGTAACAAAGAGTCTGTGTACCAATTTTTAGCTTCCTACCTTGACTACTGTGAAAAATCCCATTTACAATTTCACCCCCCTTTTGAAGCGGTTGAAGGTTCTATTACGGGGTGGGTCAGGTGATGCTTTTTAAAAAACAATTTTATTTACGCTAAAAAAGATTTATTTAAAGAAAATGTATTAGAATTATACAAAACGTAGTTGCTATCCGAATTCCAAACCCGAACTAACGATTTCCCATTGAAATGAAACTTGATGGTTCCGGAGTCCTATTGCATTGACGTCAATGCAATAGGAATTGAGTATGCAGTTTTTATTTTATATGATTACCCTGTAATTTAATATATAACAACCCCCCGAATAAGATCGAACATCACCCTTAAAATGATGTGAGATTAAAATCAGATCGAACTTGGATTTCGGTTACATTATATTAAAAATTACTATATTAATAATAAGTTCTTATTGACGAAAATAATAAGTATGAATTTGAAGTTAAGGTGAGTGGTTTTGAGATGCAAGGATTATATTCCTTTTGACTGTGACTGGTGTCCTTATCTCATCTTCCGTGTCTGAGAAAGATTCCTGCACATTCGACATCACTACGGTCTGTGCTACTGGTTTGTTAGAACTCTTTTTATTGTGACATTGGTTAAATATCTGGACTAAGCATGTGGAAGGATTATTTCGACACAGACGTTTTCTACATCTATAAAGTAAATATAACAAAAATATTATTCCTAGGACATAGCTTAACGATATATAATGAATGCCATACTTTTGCATATGAGTTGGACTTTCGATACTATTTAATTCCTTTTCCAGGTAATCTAAATGCACACTAGCATGTAACAGTGAATCTAAGTTATCAATATTTGTAAGCTTATTATAAGGTAATTTTGACAATGTTTTGTTCAGTTTAGTCCTTTCACAACAATCATCGAGTATTATGTTAAAGTCAGAAATTGAGTTTGTTACATTGGAAATGTAGTTTTCAGTAATAGGATCAAATTGTAAAGTTTTGTAAAAAGCTTTACAGTTTTTTGGCAATTTTAAAATACCAATAGAAAACAAAATTTCATCATAACTGATAGGGTTGTTCTTACAAGTGATATGGCATTTGCCTGGTTCGGATTGGGCAAAGAGCCACCTATTATTACTTATCTTATGAAAAATATCTACATGTCCATGTAACAATTTAACTTCACAAGAATCGGGTAAATTTTGTACTACTTCGGTGATTAAGGTTGTTTCACACGTAGGATTCGCAATTGTCGAATATACGTTCGTTAACACGCACACGTAACACTTGCCACTGATCACTTTACACTTCTCAATATCTTTTATCGGTGAATAAAACATATGATCAGCTGTAATTGCTACATAAGAACTTGTAGGTGCAATAAGTACAAAAGTATCTGGTTTTGAAACGTCGTAAGGAACGGGTAAAGGGATTATATTAAATAGATTATAGGTTTGAGGTAAGACGAGCGGTATCTTGATTAACATAATTATTCTGTTAAGGTGATAATAACAAACGAGTTTAGAAATGTCTAATAGCTGATGAATGTTTTGCAGAGTTAGTGATACTGCCAATTCATGGTTTTTAGGAAGAGCATTCCTATGCTTATCTAACTCGTTATACAATTGATAAGGGCTAAGCACAGTAGGATGTAATATATTTAACTTTGCAAAAAGGATAGCATTATTTACATCATCTATATCGAAAGATAATGTTAAAATTATAGCTTCTAAAGAATTTAATAAAGAACTTAATTGAGATTTTATTTCTAGCTTATCGTTAGAGTTACTAATCTTATTTAACATATTATTCACGGTGTCCATATTCTTAAGTAGGTTTTGTTCGTTTTCATTGACCTTAGACATAGAATTATTAAAATTTGAAATAGTTGACTTAATTACATGTATATTGTCTTTCATTAGGTAAGACAACTGTTTTTCGTCTGTCTGTACCTGGTTAATTGCGTCAGTGAATTTAATCGCATCTTCATTGTCCAAAGTGCCGAAAAAAGTTTTCAGGATGGAGCCCCCAAAATCAATGAGACCTCGTTTTTGACGTCGGGGTTGTTCATCGACAAGTAAGTATGATATAGAAGAAAATTTATTGACATTAGTTATATGTTGATTATGTAAAGCAGACAGAGAGTTAGTACAGTCTGTTTTTAGCTTTGACGATGAAAACGAATTGCAAAATAAATTTACTCTTTCGAATAAGAACTCCGCTTTATCTAAATTAGGTTTAATATGACTTATATCTAAATACGTAACGACATTCCATTCGCCGTTAGTGAATTTGACATCTAGAAGTTTGTCGAAGAAAAGTCCAGGACTATCTCGGATTTGTGAAACGAATTCACAAATAACCGGTGGTGCGGCCCTGGAATAGATAGAGACGCGCGTTATGTTACGGTGATAAGGTTTGATCAGCTGCGAGTTTTATTTCGTCATAGTGATGACGTACATGTTTTCTATTTATAAGTAATGTGACGGTGTGGTGTCCATTTAGCTTAATGATTTGAAAAGGACCTTTCCACACCGGTGATAAGGCTTTATTTTGTTTGTGATGGCATTTAACGTATACCATATCGCCAATTTTATAAGTTGTAGGTTTAGTACGTGAATCATAATAGTTTTTTGAGCGTTCTTTTGAAGATATAATGTTTTCTTTAGCTTTTTGTCGGCTGTAACATAGGCGATAATTAAGGGCTCTGACGTAGTCGGTGTATGTATTATTATCTAGAGAGTCAATACTACTCGGGATATAAGGTTTAAAACCCAGCAAAAGTTCCATAGGCGAGAATCCTGTAGTGCTATGGACGTTTGTGTTATACGCAATCATAGCGGTAGGTAAATACAGATTCCACGTGTGCTGGTTTTCTCCAATGTAAGATCTTAAATACTCTTTAAGAGTCGAGTGGCTCCTCTCTAGAGCACCACATGTTTGAGGGTGATAAGGAGATGCATATATATGCTTTATACCGAACAACTTTTCTAATTGCTTAAATACATCAGAGCAAAAGTTAGTTCCCTGATCTGTGACTATCATTTTGGGAATACCTATGTGAGATATATACCGAACGAATAATCTGGCCGTTTCCTCGGCCGAGCATGTTTGCAATGGATAAGCCTGTGAATATTTAGTCAGGTCGTCTTGCAGTGTAAGAATAAATTTGAACTTATGTTCGTGAGTTTCAGGGAGAGGACCGACTAAATCTAGGAAGACCTTTTCGTTAGGCCTTGTGGCAGTCGATGTTATTATCATCGGCGCACGATTCACTTGGCGCAAAGGCTTATTTATTTGACACGAGCGACAATTTTTTACATAATCATCAATATCTTGGCGCATGTTTTTCCACCAGTATTGAGATTTGATTCGATCAAACATGCGAGATACGCCGGGGTGTCCGGCTGAGACAGAATCATGATTTTCTTTTAAAATGTTTTTGACTTCACTAGGAGTAGGATATAGTATTGAATTTCGATAGATATTTACTTTAATTCCGGTATCATGGAATAGGAAAGATAGAATGTTGTAAATTTTAGTGTAAACTATTTTGTTAAAAGGATCGGAAAAATCTGAGATTGCGAATTCCTTTTCCTCCAAATACCAGTATTTGATCATATCTCTGTATTCGCGTAAGACATTGAATATATCCTTATAAGACATTTCGTCATAGTGATTGAGACGAATAAATAGATGAGTAAAGACATGCTTATCATTACTTGTGGAATAATAAGTGTTAAGTTCACGATCGATGTCTCGGATATTTGGTTCGCTTGTGGAGGAATTGATGATTTCTGTACAGTATGGGACAGATTCATCTAAGTCAATTGACGTTGGATAAGCTATCAGTTTACACTTAGCTTTAAGTAGAGATTGATTATGTTCTTCAATGATTGTATTATAAGATACGTCTGGCTGACGGTTTATTTGTAAAAACTGTTCATAAGTTTCGGAAATAGAAGGACTCGGGTCATCGGACACGCGAGGTGATGAATTAGTAGAATTAGAATTAGAATTAGAAGGATTACGAGTTGAATCGGGATCTCCAAAATCATTTAGAGCGTTGACAGGGCAACGAGATAAAGCGTCTGCATTACAATTAAGTTTCCCTTGTTTATAAATGATTTCGTAGTCGTACTCCTCCAATTTTAGGCGCCACCTTATTAATCTAGAACCAGGGTCCTTGACATTAAAAAGCCATACAAGTGGCCTATGATCGGTGACGATTTTAAATTTTCGACCATATAAGTAAGGTCGGAAGGTCTTCACTCCGAAAAGGATAGCTAGAAGTTCTTTTTCTATTGTGGAGTAATTACCTTCGGCCTTATTGAGTGTTCGAGACGCATAGGCGATGGGTTTATCCTTACCTATGTCGCCTTGCGATAACACGGCTCCGACAGCGTAGTTGGAAGCGTCGGTAGTGAGAATAAATGGTTCGTTAAAATTCGGATATTGGAGGAGGGGCGCAGATGTTAGTTTATTTTTTAGAATATCGAAAGATTGTTGTTGGTCGTATGACCATTTAAATTCTGCGTCCTTTTTAAGAAGGGAAGTTAAGGGTTTGGTGATTTTGGAGAAGTTTTCGATAAATCGTCGGTAGTAACCAACGAGGCCAAGAAAAGATTTAATGTCTTTGGCATTCCTTGGAATAGGGAAGTCTGTGACTGCCTTGATTTTATCGGGATTAGGTGACACACCTTTATCCGTGATTATATGGCCTAGATAAGCGACCTCGCGACGTAAGAATTCGCATTTATCTGGCTGTAGTTTTAAATTAAATTGACGAAGTCGGTCGAACACGAGTTTTAGTTTTTGAATGTGTGAATCGAGATCATGAGAATAGATTATGCAGTCATCGAGATAAATATAACAATGTAAACCCTGGAGCCCTGTTAGAACAGTGTTCATCAATCTTTGAAATGTTGAAGGGGCATTTTTCAGCCCGAAGGGCATACGGGTGAATTCATAATGTCCTGAAGTGCCATTTGTGATGACGGTGAAGCCGGTTTTCTCAGCGTCTTCCTTTTTAAGTTTTATTTGATGGAAGCCGCTGACGAGATCAAGTGTCGTAAAATACTTGGAGTGACCTAATTGATCGAGGATGTCCGTTATTAACGGAAGTGGATAGATCTCGGTAACGGTTGCGTCATTAAGCTTACGATAGTCAATGACTATCCTCCACTTTTGTTTCCCTGACGCGTCCTTCTTTTTAGGGACTACCCAAACTGGAGCACTCCAAGGTGACATTGAAGGACGAATGATATTTTGTTCTAACATTGTTTTGATTTGGCCTTCAACTTCATCCTTATGGCATTCGGGAAAACGATAGGATTTTACATGGACAGGAGCAGAGTCCTTTGTATTGATTGAATGTTCCAGTGCACTAGTAAAAGATAATGGTTCTCCCTCCAGATGAAAGATATCTGTGTACTGAGAACAACATTCAAGTAGACGTTTGGATTCCTCGTTATTAAGATGATTTGCTCGTATAAGATCGAGGACTTGTTGATTCCTATCGGAATGTAAAACGTGGACATTGTAAATGTCTTTAAAATCATCTTGAGATGATATTTGTGTTGAAGACTGCTTATCATATGGAGTGAGATTCACGCGGTAATCTCGAATGATGATCTCTGATTCAGTAGTATTTAGAACAGATAAGTTAACTCGACCATTGGGCTTGAGAAGAACGATACAATTTGCAATATATACGCCGTCCGAAATAAAATGGTCAAGGACTAAACTTTCTTTAAGATTTTCGTACTCCTTTAGATCATTAGAAATTGAGCATTCGATTATGGCTTCTGATCGCGGAGGAATGGCATATGTGGGCCGATTGAAGCGGATTGGTAGAGAATGACCTCGCATATACAAACAGTTGCGAGAATATCTAATATCGACATCTAAAGTTTTAAGAAAATCGTTGCCTAATATGCCATCGTAATTTAATTGAACATTGTCACTAATAGCATGAAACTTGAAATCGAAAGTTATAGTGGAAGGATTTTCGGATGACGTAATGCAATTGAAATTGATTTGGAATGACCCTAAGGTTTCACAATATGAGTCATCATCGCTAAGTCCCTTTAATTTAATTTTTTCGTTGGATAGTGAAGGTTTATTCGTAAAGTTTGCTAGTTTAGCTATGCTGACGGTTGAACCGGTGTCGATTAAGAAACATAAAGGGTGTTCCGCATAATTTGTTTTTAATAATATATGCGGTAATGAGATTTTATGTGAAATTGTGTTTACTTTATATATAGTATTGTTTTCCGACGAAGTAGAGATAGAACTCATAGGACCTTCACTATTTTGAGAGTTTTCAGGATTTAGCAATGGATGACTATTTTGACTCAACGAAACAGTGTCTCTCGTAATATGAGAGGGTTGAGATTTAAGGGATGCAATATTTTTATTGCGACTCAACGAAACAGTGTCTCTCGTAATATGAGAGGGTTGAGATTTAAGGGATGCAACATTTTTATTGCGACTCAACGAAACAGTGTCTCTCGTAATATGAGAGGGTTGAGATTTAAGGGATGCAATATTTTTATTGCGACTCAACGATACAGAGTCTCTCATATGAGAGGGTTGAGATTTAAGGGGTGCAATATTTTTATTGCGACTCAACGATACAGAGTCTCTCGTATGAGAGGGTTGAGGTTTAAGGGGTGCAATATTTTTATTGCGACTCAACGATACAGAGTCTCTCGTATGAGAGGGTTGAGATTTAAGGGGTGCAATATTTTTATTGCGACTCAACGATACAGAGTCTCTCGTAAGAGAGGGTTGAGATTTAAGGGGTGCAATATTTTTATTGCGACTCAACGATACAGAGTCTCTCGTATGAGAGGGTTGAGATAGAGATTTTGAATTAGATTGGCTCTTAGATACAGTGACTCTCTTTGGAGAGTTTTGAGCACAGGCTTTAGCATAACTTAAGGAAGCAGTGACACGAGAGGATTTAGCATTTACTTTTGTGTCTAAACGAGCAGAATTACGTCGACACGTGTCCGTAATTCTGTTTACTAGTTTAAATTATCGTTATCACATAGTTCGCACGGGCCATCCGAGTTGTTATACGACTCCGGCTCCGATTGCGCTTCGTCCGCAACATGATTTATAGGAGCCGTGGGATTGTTGTTTTGATAACTAGAATTTCGTTTGGAATTATTATGTTTTCGTTTAAAACATTCCGAAATATCATGGCCCGGGTATTTACAATATCTACAAATTTTCTGTGATGTCGAATTTTGTTGCGATGATATAGAATTTTGAAAGTTGCGTTTTGGTTTGGAGATACCTTCCGAATGAGAATGAGCTTGCTTGTTACGATTAACCTTGTACACGAGGTTTTCAAGCTTCTCTTCTTCGAGAGCTATGTTGATGGCATCGTTCAATGACCTCGGTTCTCGGCATCGAACGATTGTGCTCAATCGTGGTGATAATCCTAAATTGAACGTAAACAAGGCAAGGTCTTCGGTCATAGCGAGTCGACCGACGAGCTCCTTTTTTAGGGAAGCTGAATTGTGTATCTCCGATTGCAAGGATGTTAAGCAGCTTTCGATACGCAAAGCGAATTGTGCAACAGTTTCGTTAAATTGTTGTTTACATGATTGAAGATCTAACAACAGATGATTATAATGCTTCCTTTCTCCAAAGTTTTGGTTTAAGAATAACTTTAATTCGTCAAATGTTTCAAACACTTTGTTAGAACATGCTACCTGTGCTTTGCCTTCTAATTTAGCTATAATATATTTTAATAATATTATTTTCTGGCAAGGTGAAGCCAGATCAAGAGCATTTTGACAATTTGTCAGAAATGCGGTTAGGGTTTCTCGATCACCCTTATATGGATTAATGAAATTACAGAGAACCTGAAGAGGACAAGGTTCAGATATGAAAATTTCAGGAACCTTCTTCGAAGCTGAAGGAGTTGATGGAGGTTTGCTTTCCGCCATTATAAGAGGTAAGTAAGTACGTAAGTATGTAAATAGGATTTAGGTAAGTATTAGGGTTAGATTATTATTTTAGATTTTGGATTATTAAGACAGGTAATATAATAGGAGATATTTAGGAATCGACTAAGTGATACAAAATTTAGAATGTTAAGATTAATTAAAAGAGAGTGGCGAAGCAATTACAGTGAATCAAATATTTTACTCACATTAACACCAGCGCGAACACCACGTTGTAAATCTTCATTTCCAGCGAAATCAGGATACGTGCAGGAAAGCGGCAGCGAGGTGACGGCGGCGGCAGCGCAGCGGCAGGAAAAATATATGACGGCGATCGACTGGCAGGCTTATTCTGACAGTTTTGTTGTTGGCCCCAGGATGCAGTCTCGGTGGTCCACCAGCAGGCTTCTCGAAGTAAGGCTTACTGTCGTGGTTAGACCTCCAGATAGACGGCGAGTACAGCGAGCTGATGCGGGGAAGGTAGACTGTCGCCGTTTAACCGTACTTATTAATTCGACGGTGAGTTAGAAGATTTTGAAGAGTTTGACGAAGTGACGAAAATAACTTGAGAACTTGGAAGTCACTCCGGAGTCGGGTTGGTGACGACGAGCGGACAGGAATAGCGTGTTAGTTTATAAGTTTGTATTTTCACAGACACATCACCAATGTTCCACACAATTTTTATGAGATTCGTTTACGCGAACGCGTTATGGAATACCAGGAATCGACGAAGAAACGGTAAAAATTCACTGGTATCCCACTTCTGACACCACTATTACGGGGTGGGTCAGGTGATGCTTTTTAAAAAACAATTTTATTTACGCTAAAAAAGATTTATTTAAAGAAAATGTATTAGAATTATACAAAACGTAGTTGCTATCCGAATTCCAAACCCGAACTAACGATTTCCCATTGAAATGAAACTTGATGGTTCCGGAGTCCTATTGCATTGACGTCAATGCAATAGGAATTGAGTATGCAGTTTTTATTTTATATGATTACCCTGTAATTTAATATATAACAGTTCCAAAAATAGTGCACCATGTTTTTAGTCACTATTAGTCCGCGGAATACTCCGTACAAACTTCCACCCCACATTTTAGGGAAGTGGGTAGAGGAGCCTATGTCACTCTCCATCACTCCAACTATCTCAAATGTGAAAGACGGACAAAGAAACAGACAGTCACATACAAACTTTCCCATTTATAATATTAGTAAAGTGTATGGATCTTATTGAATGTCTCAACCGCCTAAAGAAAACAACAGCATCTTCTCAACCTGTAATATTCACACGCAGTCTAAACTCTACAGACGTGTACCTACGCTCCGTTCAGTCTAGAATGATTTAGAATAGGTACATCACAGTCATGTGACATTATGCAAATACGAGAGAAATATGCAAAGAGGCTTAATTCTTCACTGGCTCCAGAGTTAAGCCTTCCACACTTCAAAATTATAATGTATTCTTATTCATCCTGTATGTCTCTCACATGTCGTCCCGATTTCCAGCGAATCGTGCGTGTTAATCGTGACGTCAAATGACACACGTTTCCCAAGTAAACGTCAATTTATTTCAGCGTTCCGCTCGCTTCATTTGAAGCGATCGAGGTGGATTGTCTCATACAACGCAGCTCATGATTAATTCAAATAACACCGGTAACCTCGCGCACGGTAACGACAAGGATTTGCTTCACCAAGAAAATAAGGAGAGACTGTTTTAATAAGTACCTGACGACGTAACGAATGTGCTCTATTTTTTCATAAGTCGCACTCATTGGGCGAATTGCGAAAAGTACCTGTAATTCGTCGACGTACACACAACGATCTGTGCGTTTGCAAAAACTTATATGTAGGCGCTTTTATATCTTCACATTTGCTATTGTATAAAGATTGAATACTTCAGGTAAAATCCGAGCACAGAGCTCAGCCCGGGTAGAAATTTGTAGGGAAAAATATCGTCGATATATCCTTTTGCAACGATGTTTGAGTTTGGCACGTAGGCAGTAACTTGTATAAGCACCTTGTAACGCCTGCCGCGTTTTACTACTGAGTGTAATTGCTCTTGTTTTTCTGTTAGGAACTATCAAAAAGTTATCATTGAAAACACTTAAAAACTACTGCTTAAAACTAAAATATATTACATAAATAAACTTATACTAATTAATTTAACAAAACATAGCTATTTACAAAATAATTCCGTTAATATTGTACGACTTTAATAATTATCACATTGCGTAGGTAGCCGTACCTACATTCCACAGCCGAGCCGTTACTCTTCCGGTCGGATGTTCGACACAATCCTTCTGCCTTTGTAGCGAGAACACCTCGATTACTCGTATATTTTTTAAATACGTTTTTTTACTAATTTTGTCTACGATATAATAATTTATAGTGTTGTGTTATCCCCATTAATTGGGTAAGTGTAGCAATTACTATTTTTATTAGTTTAAATATCAACGTAGACTAGTACATGCTTTCTTTGTTCATTGCATGACTGTCATTTTTCATAATCATCGTGTAAATGTATTTTCACGCTTTAGTGCTTATTTTATATCATAATTAGCAATCTTTTATGTTCAAAACAACATTTAAATTGTCAATTTTTCTAAATTAATTCTACTTAACCAACTTAAAGTTATCTTTGTACCTAAGTACTTTCCTTGTTTAAATAATCCTTAAATGGAACAATAATAATGTACAAAATACGTTTAATATCGTTACTATTAAAATTATTCAGCTTAAAATATTCAATTTTACTATTTTGTTAGATAGTTTTTTAAAACAACTACCTACCATAAATTTATCTTGTTCTTTGTTCTTTTTCTAAATTTATTTTGCTAAATTCACTTTTATTGTGTGTAATTTGCTGACAGCCACATCTTAGATTGCTAAGCTTGCTTGCTATCCACTTCCCATCTTCAATCAAGCTAAGGGATCGGCATGTGGCAGTCAGACTGGGAATTCGGACAATTCTTGAAATGACTAATTCCGGGTTCCAGGGTTCACCCTTCGAGTTCAGCAACCGCTGGACCCACTACCGGTCCTGTACTTACCTGCACCGTTTCACCCTACGAGTTCTACAACCGCAGGACCCACTACCGGTCCTGTACTTACCTCTACCGCTTCACCTTTCGGGTTCTACAACCCGCTGGATCCACTTTCGGTCCTGTACTTACCCCACCGTTTCTGCTGCCCTGCTGCGCGCGCCGGTGTACCCCGTGTCGTCGTGGGAAGAGTTACAGGGAAGTGGTAGTTTTCCTACTGCACCAAGGTTGCTCAGCCAGTATCAAATTACCTGCGACCCAGAGATCCGATCTATGTACTTGCTAGGGATTTAATGTCAATAAACTTGGTTTTATTTCTATATACCGTTTTATTTACCCTAGTAAGTACAACCTATTTGATTCGCGTGATAGAAGCGACAATGGCGCCCAACTAAGGAAATACTGAGCTGAGTATCCTTTTTGCTGGTTTTGGCATTTTTGGTCATCTTTGGTGTTGGTCTGATTATTTTGTCTAGCTTTAAGTGAATTGTAACTACAACTTTTGTGTGCTGTGGTTGCTTTGTGGGAATACCTTACTATTTCTCTTTCAAGGTGATTGCATACAATTAAAAACTCAAAATCGAACCTACCACATCGCACAGAAGGAAAACTTTGATTTTGCACTGCCAACCTCTATCTACCCCTGTGTTTTAATTGTTGTGTACTTTTGATAGTAGCATTTGTTTTCTTGTTATTTTCCTTCTGCCGTTTGTTGTGTTTTAGTTATTAAGACTTCAGGTACTTGCAACACTTACTCAAAAAATAACTATACAACTAAACTAATTACAATTTAAACATAAAGTAATAGAGATGTCTCGTCCAATTAAATATTTATCACTTCAGAAAGATGAACTCCTATATGAAGTTCAATTGCGCGGTAAGAGTGGCAGTTCGGTTGTTGAACTTCGCAGGCTAATCGTGGATTTGGCGAAGGAGCAGGCCGCTGAAGACATATTGGAGTCTCATTTGGAAGCTCCAGAAGATTTGGCATGTCAAGGATTTAAACTTACAAACTATTCTAAATAATTATATCTAAACTTAATAAACAAAAAATTACCTAACTAAAATAAAACTTTCTATATTTACAAAACTTCCTTGCTGGGATGGAAGTGAGAGAAAAACATAGAATCCCCCAGCTGCTTACTAATTCTCGAGCAGACTGTAAGAGTCAGTCAAGAGATTGATGTGTAATACCATCTAACGCCTTAGGCCTGCCAAAAACTTAAATCTTGAGCATGGCATGCGTCTTCTAATATCTTCTAATATTCTCTAAAAATACCTTAAATACTACTTTAAAAAAAAAAAAAAACAAAAACTACACTTACTAAAACTACCAAAACTTATACTAAAAAATCCAAAACTAGCCTAAAACAATGTCTTACTTACTAAAACTACCTACCGTCTTAAATATATTTACTTATATATAGTATTTCTAATTTTTTTTTTTTTACAAAAAAAAAATATTGAATCTCCAGGCCCTACCCCTAGGACATTCTATTTATTTTATCTTCGGCCCTACCCCGAAGATAAGAAAATTATACTATAAAAAGAAAAAAAAAAAACGGTTACCTTAAATCTCCTATTGATTACGTGTGAGTACTAAGCTGCGGTTAAAAGTCTAGTACTCTTTTTGGAAAGGACGCAGTCACTTAAAACGAAATAAGATAACTGTTTGTGTGTGAAAGGGATGAAAGAAAGTAGGGGGGTGAATGGAAGGGTTGAAATGAATGTGTACCACGTAATTTTTAGAATGGTCAATAGTAAGAAGGACAGACTAGCTTACATTTTAGTCAGCGGATTTTCTTAGCGAAAATCCTACCCAAAAAAGGGGGGTATGTAACGCCTGCCGCGTTTTACTACTGAGTGTAATTGCTCTTGTTTTTCTGTTAGGAACTATCAAAAAGTTATCATTGAAAACACTTAAAAACTACTGCTTAAAACTAAAATATATTACATAAATAAACTTATACTAATTAATTTAACAAAACATAGCTATTTACAAAATAATTCCGTTAATATTGTACGACTTTAATAATTATCACATTGCGTAGGTAGCCGTACCTACATTCCACAGCCGAGCCGTTACTCTTCCGGTCGGATGTTCGACACAATCCTTCTGCCTTTGTAGCGAGAACACCTCGATTACTCGTATATTTTTTAAATACGTTTTTTTACTAATTTTGTCTACGATATAATAATTTATAGTGTTGTGTTATCCCCATTAATTGGGTAAGTGTAGCAATTACTATTTTTATTAGTTTAAATATCAACGTAGACTAGTACATGCTTTCTTTGTTCATTGCATGACTGTCATTTTTCATAATCATCGTGTAAATGTATTTTCACGCTTTAGTGCTTATTTTATATCATAATTAGCAATCTTTTATGTTCAAAACAACATTTAAATTGTCAATTTTTCTAAATTAATTCTACTTAACCAACTTAAAGTTATCTTTGTACCTAAGTACTTTCCTTGTTTAAATAATCCTTAAATGGAACAATAATAATGTACAAAATACGTTTAATATCGTTACTATTAAAATTATTCAGCTTAAAATATTCAATTTTACTATTTTGTTAGATAGTTTTTTAAAACAACTACCTACCATAAATTTATCTTGTTCTTTGTTCTTTTTCTAAATTTATTTTGCTAAATTCACTTTTATTGTGTGTAATTTGCTGACAGCCACATCTTAGATTGCTAAGCTTGCTTGCTATCCACTTCCCATCTTCAATCAAGCTAAGGGATCGGCATGTGGCAGTCAGACTGGGAATTCGGACAATTCTTGAAATGACTAATTCCGGGTTCCAGGGTTCACCCTTCGAGTTCAGCAACCGCTGGACCCACTACCGGTCCTGTACTTACCTGCACCGTTTCACCCTTCGAGTTCTACAACCGCAGGACCCACTACCGGTCCTGTACTTACCTCTACCGCTTCACCTTTCGGGTTCTACAACCCGCTGGATCCACTTTCGGTCCTGTACTTACCCCACCGTTTCTGCTGCCCTGCTGCGCGCGCCGGTGTACCCCGTGTCGTCGTGGGAAGAGTTACAGGGAAGTGGTAGTTTTCCTACTGCACCAAGGTTGCTCAGCCAGTATCAAATTACCTGCGACCCAGAGATCCGATCTATGTACTTGCTAGGGATTTAATGTCAATAAACTTGGTTTTATTTCTATATACCGTTTTATTTACCCTAGTAAGTACAACCTATTTGATTCGCGTGATAGAAGCGACAACCTATCTCGAGTATTAGCGAGAACTTATCATATGTATTGTTACGTTAGAGGGCTGCCTGATTTTATTTTACGATACCAGAGAGGCTATAACAATAAATATAAGGTCTAAACTATACAAGCCCTTAGCACGCAACACGAAAAGGGTGGGCCCCGAAAGGTTCACCTATTTTCTGACATTACGATAAAACTTTGCTCGGGTAGGGATTATTCTGGAACATTATTGAGAGGGATGTGAAACTCTGTGTAGGAATTAAATATTTGGAACAAAAGGCTCTCTCTCCTTACACTCTTTACTTTTTACACTTACAATGACGATAATAAAAAAAGAAATACTATATTGAAATAAAAATAAATAAGTATATTGTAGAGCGGATGAAGGATAACAGGAATACGAAAGCAGTGTATAAAGCGAAGATTGACCTAGAAGACCTAGAAGGACGTACATTGACCAAATTGGAGAAGTCCAGAAAAGGTTCAGTACAATCTACTCTGAACCGGCGTACGTGTATGAAACGATTGAAGAATGTGGAGGAAGCACTTATGTACTTACGTATGTATGTTGAAATCTTCTTCTATCGTATGGATTGTGAGGTGAAGTACCAACCTCATCGAGCTTGGTGTCAGGGTTACTATTGAGCCCCTAAAGGCCCCTGACATGGCTCATGTAACAACTATTTACTTAAGTACATCAGTAGGTAAGTAGTAATCGGAACCAACGGCATTACGTGCCTTCCGAAGCATGGACCATCTTACTTTCGGATAATCAGGTGATCAGCCTGTAATGTCTTAACCAAACTAGGGTCCACAAAGTAATTTTTGTGATATGTCCCCACCGGGAATCGAACCCGGAATCTCCGGATCGTGAGCCCAACGCTCAACCACTGGACTACAGAGGCGGTATAAAGGCCGTCATTGTAGTGGTAAATGGCGAATCTTTTACTCTTGTCTCCTACGTCCCTCCTAATGTAACACTTAACTGACCTCAAAATGGTCACATAACATAAACAGTCTATATACGTCCCACTGCTGGGCACAGGCCTCCCCTCTGTAAACCGGAGGGGGTATGGAGCATACTCCACCACGCTGCTCCTCTGTCTGCTGTCGGTTTTGTTGAAATAAAAACCCTCCTATTTGATTGACGAAACGTATGTGTCTAGTGGTTAAATAAAATGTTATAATTCAGTAAAGCGTTATTAATAACTTGTTGTAATTTCTCCTTTGGAAAATTATCCTTTAGTGCTCTAGGGCTTGGACGGCGATTTTGACAGGATTATTAAAAGTTAGTAAATTGTAGGTAAACTGCTTCAGGGCGGCGTATATAATTTAAACAACCCACGCAGGCACTACTACTGTTTACATTTGAAGGAAATAAATTACTTGTCTAGTAAAATACAGATCAGAGAAGTGTCCAGACTTCAAATGGCGACCTATTACATTAAAAGTAAAACAAGTTGTGAATGAACAAGTACTGATAAGTTATTGCACACTTTGTACGTATTTAAGTTAAGTATAATAATTTTGGTATAGGTTACTCGAATCGTGTATGAAGCGATTGATGAATGTGGAGGAAGCAAGAGAAGTGTGTCAGGATAGAAGCGAATGGAATTCTATAGTTTCTACTTACCCCGGTGAGAAATAGGCGTGAGTTTATGTATGTATGTAAGAATCAGCGTATTTCCAAGTTGGAGCGCACGTCTGGCGTTTACAAAATTCATGCTTTAAGGGAATTTCAAAGTAATTTGAACTAGTTAATGTTGTTCCATTTATTTCACTGTTGATTTTCGTTGTGAATTGTAAAGTTATGAGATTTTAAAACTTGTGCTTTCTGGGTATTAGTAATAACTACTACACGTATCTTTTGTTAGCAGATCCTTGTAGATCCTACAGATTACAGACTAACGAAATGGCACGTATTTGCTTGGGGTTGGTTGGCCGATGGTACGGTCACGAGCATTAATATGTATACACTTTGGAACCATGTCACATTAACTTTTTTGACAAATTGAAGTGTAAGTCTCACTAAATGTCAAATATGTTAGTGCGACAGAGTCCTAAAGTGGGTACATTATATTGCTCATAACTGTACAACTAAACACATTCCCTATGGAACAGACTTTTTGAGGGAACGGGAACGGGGCCGTTGTTTTCTTCATTGAAAAAACAGCCTCCGTGGTCTAGTGGTTAGAGCGTTAGGCTCACGATCTGGAGGTCCGGGTTCGATTCCCGATGGGGACATTGTCGAAATCACTTTGTGAGACTGTCCTTTGTTTGGCAAGGACTTTTCAGGCTTGAATCACCTGATTGTCCGAAAAAGTAAGATGATTCCGTGCTTCGGAGGGCACGTAAAGCCGTTGGTCCCGGCTATTAGCCGTAAAAACACTTCCACCAACCCGCAGTGGAGCAGCGTGGTGGAGTATGCTCCATACCCCCTCCGGTTGATTGAGGGGAGGCCTGTGCCCAGCAGTGGGACGTATATAGGCAGTTTATGATGATCGCATTAAGTTAGTCGGAAAACATTCACGATAGTGTTATTTAGCAGAATATTCAATAAACAAAGTGTACCTATTTTCGCTTCGTGCCATCAAGCCGCTTTATAACTCGAAAGTTTATGCGGACGTTTGGGGTTCGGAGTAGGATTCTGCTCCGATGGTGAGGGTTTAGGTTTCATCATTCATCATCATCACCTTTCATCATTTCATTATTCATTATCAAGAAAAAATACTTTTTTTGCGGGTAGGTGTCAGATGAAGTAGACATATTTTGCTTTTTCTAATTTAATTTATTTAAAATAATTAGTAAATCACTAGTAAACATATCAAATACAATGTTAGTGTAAACAACTAATGTTCACCTACCAGTAGCTTACATTTTCATAATTTCCGAACACTATTTTATTTTTCCATCATCATCACAAGCACATCACTTCACGAATTATCACGACCAAGATGGATTCAGTGCAGACAACTATGGAATCATTAGTGCAAATGTTTAACACTCGGATGGCTGCCTTTGAAAAGGAACTGGGAAGGACTACTCCGCGTACCAGCACCGTTGCATCGCTCACAGCAGAGTTCCAGGCCCAGGAGGGACAGAGTCATCTTCTCTGCCCTCCGCTGGGGCAATACCTGCTTGGCGCGTCCTTACCGCGGGGGTGGGCGTCTCTTACTTCAGTGAGCCGGAGTGAGATGGTGGCTGAATTCGGATAGAGACCCAGATATAACATAGAACCCTTGCTCAGGTATACAGGTGAAGACCTCAATCGAGCCATCGGTACGGTAATGCAGGATGGAAGGGGGCAAGTCATAGGACTTCCCCTATGGACTGTAACCTGGAACCTGACAGAGGGCGGAAGTAACTGTCAGTACTATTCAGAGGAGGAGGACAGGAGTCCTAGTACGGCTTTGAAATAGACTAAAAAGGCAAGAGGGACAACACTGCCTTATTTTTTTCGTAAAAAAGTTGCATGGTGAGTGTTAGACCAACAAGAGCGTGGCTCTTAAATTACTGATGATGACCTGTTGTCTAAGTCTTTCCCTATACATGTCTAGGTAAAACACATGTAACATTCTAAAGGCTTTTCTTTCTTCTTACCTTTTGTAGTAATTCCATTAAGAGTTCGTATCTCATTTCCTATTGATGCAACAACAATGCGTCGTATCCTTGAACTTATAATGCAGCTATTGAAGCTAACAGAACCTCTCCATTGAATACAGAGATATCAGTTTCACTTTGCTAATGCCTCCATAAAATAAGCTTGTCTGGTATAGTCACAGTTCTCCTTTGGTTCACCGAATTGCTTCTGAAACCGATTTGCGTCAATGAGTCTTTAATTTATCTTTAACTAGCGAGCCGCCCCGGCTTCGCACGGGTGCAATGCTGAGGAAAAAAATGAAATTACTTACGATATCACATTAAAAACCTCAAAAATAGCAGTAAATCTCCACTATTTAATGGATGTTATTATATATTATATAAACCTTCCTCTTGAATCACTCTACCTATTAAATAGAAACCGCATCAAAATCAGTTGCGTAGTTTTAAAGATTTAAGCGCACATAGGGATATAGGGACAGAAAAAGCGACTTTGTTTTATACTATGTAGTGATGCAGTTTTCACTAACACGATTGGCTCGACAATTATAGACGGCGACACGGCTGACCACCAATCACGTTGGTTTAACAGACAGCTCGGTGAGGCGTCGGTGACTTCATCTTGCGATGGATGTACCTCTGATTACCCCATCGTATCGTGAACTTATGTTATGAAAATCTGTCAACTTTTCGCGCTTTGACAACTGAAACGATTTAAATTAAAGTTATGGAACTTAAATAGTTGGTAGTTTGAGACCCAGGCGAAGATTATAGTAGTCTTAATAAATAAGATTATCTAAATAGGGGTGGATAAAATATACTTGCTGTGTACGATAATCGAAAAACGGAAAGCTAGATGTTACGTAAAAGCATCTGCGACAATGTTTATAGTTCTGTTGACGTCATCTGAAAGCATCTTCATAAAGTATTCAGGCATTGTACATAACTAGAGAGAAGAATGAAAAGGAGATATTGGCCTAAGTCTAACCCAGCGATTGCCCAATGCCTCAAATGAGCTTCTAATCGTTTTTCGATTCTGCTCCGCACCACCCAAATCCACTGGCAGATGCGGGTTCCGAATACATCCCGTTTAGGGACGGTTCTGAAAAGTACCCATATCGGCAAAGTAGTTAATATCAAATCTAGAAAAAGTCACGGCAAAAAAGAATAGCCATCATACGTACATACATACATACATAAACTCACGCCCATGTTCCCCGAAGGGGTGGGCAGAGCCATCATCATCATACGTCATTACGAAACAACAGGGATAAAATAATGTTAATAACAAGGAGCCAATATCCAGAGTCTGTTGTATAAGGACATTACCTATAGACAATGGGGATCTTTAGAATTATTTTCTAAAGATGTAGGTAATATGGAACGCTAAAGTGGGTGGAAAATGTGTTTATTAGAACATTGTTGCAGCGTTCTTTATTTATAGATTATTAATGGGTAGTCATGTTTCAGGTATTGTGTATGTTTCAAGGTGCCAATATCTAGAAGATGTTGTATAGAGACATTATAGACAATGGAGATCTTTAGAATTGTTTTCTAAAGATGTACTGGACCGTAAAGTGGGTGTTAAAAGAAATTCTTACAATATTATAGCGGCTCTCTTTCATGATATTAAACAAAGGATCTTATTGAAAAACTAGCTTTTGCCCGCGACTTCGTCCGCGTGGTGTGTTATATAAGAGAGAGATCTTTGTGTGTGTGGGAGTGCATACTTATGCAGTTTAGATTTTTTCATAAGTACATTTTTTTTTTCCCAATAACTCCCATTTTTCAAAATACAGCCAAAAATAAACTTTATATTTACTAAGGTATGCATGCATGCTAGATTGAATCAATTGATTGAATTGTTTTTTTTTAATTGATTGTTCATTGAGTTTTAATTTTAATACACACTTCCTCTCTTCCCTTCAACGTTGCTGTGCCCTACAGGGTCCATGTTTTAGTTCCTATGCCTATGTAACACCCCATTGTACTACATGGAATGCAATAAATAATTTAATTGAATTGAATTGAAAATATCTATCTTACGCGGTTTCGATTTTTTCATACATATGTTTTTTTCCCACTAACTCCCGTTTCCGTGGGAATTTTGCAATATCCTGTTGCAACTAAGCTTTAAGTTAACTAAGGTACCTGCATGCCAAATTTCAAGCGTCTAACTTGAGTGGTTTAGATTTTTCATACATACATACATACATAAACTCACGCCTATTTCCCACCGGGGTAAGCAGAGACTATAGAATTCCATTTGCTTCGATCCTGACACACTTCTCTTGCTTCCTCCACATTCATCAATCGCTTCATACACGCACGCCGGTTCAGAGTAGATCGTATTGAACCTTTTCTAAGGACATCTCCAATTTGGTCATCATAAGTCCTAGATTTTTCATACAAAAGGATTTTCCCGCTAATTCCCGTTCCCGTGGGAATTTCGGGAATTCCTTTCTTAGTACACCTCTACGGTATCTAAGGTACCTGCATGACAAATTTCAAACATCTAACTTGAATGGTTTAGATTTTTCATACAAAAGGATTTTCCCGCTAACTACCGTTCCCGTGAGAATTTTGGGAATTCCTTTCTTAATGCACCTCTACGGTACCTAAGGTACCTGCATGACAAATTTCAAACGTCTAACTTGAGTGGTTTAGATTTTTCATACAAAAGGATTTTCTTGCTAATTCCCGTTCTCGTGGGAATTTCGGGAATTCCTTTCTTAGTGCACCTCTACGGTACTTAAGGTATCTGCATGCCAAATTTCAAACGTCTAACTTGAGTGGTTTAGATTTTTCATACAAAAGGATTTTCCCGCTAATTCCCGTTCCCGTAAGAATTTCGGAAATTCCTTTCTTAGTACACCTCTACGGTATCTAAGGTACCTGCATGCCAAATTTCAAACGTCTAACTTGAGTGGTTTAGATTTTTCATACAAAAGGATTTTCCCGCTAATTCCCGTTCTCGTGGGAATTTCGGGAATTCCTTTCTTAATGCACCTCTAAGGTACCTAAGGTACCTGCATGACAAATTTCAAACGTCTAACTTGAGTGGTTTAGATTTTTCATACAAAAGGATTTTCTTGCTAATTCCCGTTCTCGTGGGAATTTCGGGAAATCCTTTCTTAGTGCACCTCTACGGTACTTAAGGTATCTGCATGCCAAATTTCAAACGTCTAACTTGAGTGGTTTAGATTTTTCATACAAAAGGATTTTCCCGCTAATTCCCGTTCCCGTAGGATTTTCGGGAATTCCTTTCTTAGTACACCTCTACGGTATCTAAGGTACCTGCATGACAAATTTCAAACATCTAACTTGAATGGTTTAGATTTTTCATACAAAAGGATTTTCCCGCTAATTCCCGTTCTCGTGGGAATTTCGGAAATTCCTTTCTTAATGCACCTCTACGGTACCTAAGGTACCTGCATGACAAATTTCAAACGTCTAACTTGAGTGGTTTAGATTTTTCATACAAAAGGATTTTCTTGCTAATTCCCGTTCTCGTGGGAATTTCGGGAATTCCTTTCTTAGTGCACCTCTACGGTACTTAAGGTATCTGCATGCCAAATTTCAAACGTCTAACTTGAGTGGTTTAGATTTTTCATACAAAAGGATTTTCCGCCTAATTCCCGTTCTCGTAAGAATTTCGGAAATTCCTTTCTTAGTACACCTCTACGGTATCTAAGGTACCTGCATGCCAAATTTCAAACGTCTAACTTGAGTGGTTTAGATTTTTCATACAAAAGGATTTTCCCGCTAATTCCCGTTCCCGTGGGAATTTCGGGAATTCCTTTCTTAGTACACCTCTATGGTATCTAAGGTACCTGCATGACAAATTTCAAACATCTAACTTGAATGGTTTAGATTTTTCATACAAAAGGATTTTCCCGCTAATTCCCGTTCTCGTGGGAATTTCAGGAATTCCTTTCTTAATGCACCTCTACGGTACCTAAGGTACCTGCATGACAAATTTCAAACGTCTAACTTGAGTGGTTTAGATTTTTCATACAAAAGGATTTTCTTGCTAATTCCCGTTCTCGTAGGAATTTCGGGAATTCCTTTCTTAGTGCACCTCTACGGTACTTAAGGTATCTGCATGCCAAATTTCAAACGTCTAACTTGAGTGGTTTAGATTTTTCATACAAAAGGATTTTCCCGCTAATTCCCGTTCCCGTAGGAATTTCGGAAATTCCTTTCTTAGTACACCTCTACGGTATCTAAGGTACCTGCTTGCCAAATTTCAAACGTCTAACTTGAGTGGTTTAGACTTTTCATACAAAAGGATTTTCCCGCTAATTCCCGTTCCCGTAGGATTTTCGGGAATTCCTTTCTTAGTGCACCTCTACGGTATCTAAGGTACCTGCATGCCAAATTTCAAACGTCTAACTTGAGTGGTTTAGATTTTTCATACAAAAGAATTTCCCTTCACTACTCTGCTCCTATTGATTGTAGCGTGATGAAAAGTATACTATAACCTGTCCAGGAGTGTGAAGAATAATTGTACCAAGTTTCATTAAAATCCGTCCAGTAGTTTTTGTTTCTATAAGGAACATACAGACAGACAGACAGACAGACAGACAGACAGACAGACAGACAGACAGACAGACAAAAATTTTACTGATTGCATTTTTGGCATCAGTATCGACCACTTATCACCCCCTGATAGTTATTTTGAAAAAATATTTAATGTACAGAATTGACCTCTCTACAGATTTATTATAAGTATAGATGTTAATACAACATAGAGATAGAAATTAATTATTATTAAAATATGCCACAAACAGAATAAATTTAAATTGATTTATGAGTACACATCACTAATTTAAGAGCCACGCTCTTGTTGGTGTAGCATTCTCCATGCTACTTTTTAGGGAAAAATAAAGCAGTGGTTTCCCTCTTACCTTCTGCCCTGCAGTACTCTATCTGACGCTAGTGGGATGGCGTCCTGAGTGGTCTATTTCAATCCTGTCCTTCGCCTCTGAATAGTACTGACCGCTGCCCTCTGACAGCTTCCAGGTTACAGTCCCTGTTCCTGTTAATTTGTGAGTTATTTGAAAAAAATATGTTTTATTATTATAATATAGTTGATTATTCTTCTTTGTGAAATATGTACATAATTCTGTAAGAAGGAAACATGCGTTGCCAGCTACTCTACCTTGAAAGGAATAAGTTACAAAATACAACAAGTTTGCCTCCACCAAGAAAAAGGTGGAAAAACAGTTTGGAAAAGTGCGTTTCGTTCACTAGAGGGAGAAAATTACTTTTGCACTCGGATTTTCCGGTTTAATTTAGCTATTAAACTTTTCTCGGTGCTAGAGGTGAAAAGTTGTATGCTTCACACGAGAGGATTTGTTTACGTGTCGTACTTTTAAATCGCTGACTGCGTATCTATAATATAATACTTTTTTGTTGGCACTCGCCAACAAAACATAACTTTCCTACCTCTTGTGGAACAAATAACTATTCTTCTTCTACTAATTTCTATAAGCTGTTATCCCAGTAGGTACTCACACTTTTGCAAAATGTATGTGATGCTGTCTTATGTCGCTGCTCGCCTTCTACCTTATCCATAAATGAAGACCTTATGCGTATTCTGTTCCCTTTATGTACCTAAACAGCTCTAGCCTAGACACGCGTAGGTTTTAACATTTTGGATGCTTTACCCTGAAAATAAGTATCTTCAAACTAAATTTTCTTCTTAAAACAGGGTACTAAATGCTCTTGGCTTCGAGCACACTTGCTGAGCGTTGCTCAGTCCATTAAACCCGCTAACGGTTATCGCCGCAGACCGTACAGTTTTTTTGCGCTTGAGAGCATCGACTGGAACAGCATGAAACGAAATTATTTCGCTGACCAATCGGCATCGCTGGCCTGAATCGCGCTATTGAAGTTTTCTTGCTGAGAAGTATATAAGGAATAGAATGTAGCGCATTTGTGGGGAGTCCGATGCTGTCGAAAAGACCGGCTTGGGTGGGGGGCCGGACTATATCCCCACCGTTCAGTCCACACACAGTAGAGCGGCCTCTGCTTCGTGTATCGCTTGTTAAATTAACCTCTTGTAGTTTAAATTAACTGTATGTATGCGTTAAGATTAGGGACCCTCTTCCACACCGTTACCGGTCGGCAGCATGTTTGACTTCCTTTTGCATACATTTTTGACGAAACAGTACTTTATATTTATGCTAAAAATATCCTGCTTAATAGTATAAAAAGTACTCAAGTAGTAGTAGTAGTGTGTAGTCTTTGGCGGCTCAATAGTAACCCTGACACCAGGGTTGATGAGGTTGGTACTCCACCACACAACCCACACGATAGAAGAAATATAAAAAGTAGCCATTTGCTATTTTCAGCATTATTTAAGTAATTAACTACATCGATGCAAACGCAAATCGTCATCCTTTACACAAACAAGTTTCTAAAAGTAGCGATACAAGCGCGATGCAGTACTTAGCGGTATAACACCCACCGTGTCTGCATCGCACCGACTCGAGGGGGAAGAAACACGATTTTCGTCTGTATCGTATTCCTTTCCCCTCTAAACCCAAGTCCATTGATTTATTATAATGTTACTCTATATTACTAGTAATACCGCGTCTAAAACGCTACTTAATGCGCGTCTGCATCGAGGCAACATCGTGGTCATGTGAAATAGTGATCAGACGTGAACTTATTATCAGTAGGACCTACACACTAAACAAAAACTTCTACTAAGTACCACTATTATAGCTATTTTTGTTGACATGACCTATTGTAGATGTACCGCAGATGGCATAAACTACTTGGCCGGACAAATGGGGAGCGATAAAGGCTCTCACCCGGTTCAAAATTTAAAACAACAGTCCTGTGGGTGCACAGTTGGGCGCGGTATTTGAAAGTATTAATCGACTCCAGTGGGTCGATAGCGATAAGCGCTGAAGGAGGGAAAATGTCGACAAAGAAGGGAAATTGAATTAGTAGAACAGTACTATAGCTACTGCCATACTTACTATAGCTTAAAAAGTTTTGTATTAAGTAAGTATGTATTTAAATATAAGCTGCCAATAGTGACAAACCGTTTGAACTTTTCTCAGAGTCGAGCGTTGTCGAGATGTCTCCATCAAACTTTTCTTTTGGCAATTTTTCAAGGAAAACTTCTGTGAGCGAGACTCATAAAATGATTCGCTCCAGGATTTCGGTTTATTTATTCCGCAGACTCCGGTTTTATGAAAAGTTTACTTAACGATCTGGGGGGGTTAAGAAGACCACATTGAAACAAAAAAGTCATTAAGTACTCTAAAAAGCCTTATTGCAATTTGACACACATAACAAATGTCAGTGCGCAGTGACGACAAATACTGAATAGAAATATCGTTTTCTTAGATGAATTATTTTCATTTAGACAAGACTTGCTTCAATGTGGCCTTTTTACTCCCCTCTGTTGTATTTTTTTTATTATTATTTATTTAATTATTAATTTATTTATGGTCACCAACAGAGTTAACGACAATAAAAATACATTACAAATTACTTATAATAATGTAAACAAGAGTAATTGTTACCCTAATTATAGGTGACAACGGCATGCAAAATTAACTACAGCAAAGATAGCTTAAATGAGAAAAAAAAAGAAGGCTATAAGCGCATTACGCTTGTACAGTTTAGGCCATTTACACTTAAAAACAGACACATTTGTTGTTATTTAAAAATAATTGAGTACAAGTTACTTCTGTATGCATTGGGCATACTGGAAATATCCAATTAGTTTTATTACTTAAACTGTTATACATCCTCGTTAGTCTGTTTAATAGTGAGTTTAATAGTGTATCCCAAGTAGCTTCTACCAAAGAATATGAATGTAAAGGCGAGGGTTTTCACAAAGAGTGCCTCAGCTTACATTTTCTTTCATATTTTTGACGTGTGTTATTATATTGCACTTACAATAACCTCGGGTCTAAGCTTAGGTACATATTTACTGTGCTCGGGTGGCGTTCACTAGTTGACTGCACGTACTGACTCTTTGCTATCGAGTTCCGATGGAATTACGTTAGTTTGAAATGCTTTGTGTTGAGAAATGTGAGAAGTAGATAGCGTAGCGTTTTTCTGACTTGTCTTCAGTGTGGAATCATTGTGGAATCAGCCTTCACGGTCCGGGTTCTATTCCCAATGGGGAATTATCGAAAACACATTGTTTTTTTTTTTGACGTGACTTATTGTAGATTTGCCGCAGATGGCATTAACTACTTGGCCGGACAAATGGGGAGCGCTGAAGGCTCTCACCCGACTTTATGAGACTGTTCTAGCTTGGTTAGGACATTTGCAGGCTCAATCAGGTACTTGAAATCTGTGGTAGCTCAAAAATAATCTGGATTCCAGGGTTAATGTTGGGTGAGGTTGGTTAATGACCTCACAACCCACAAGAGAGAAGAAATATGGGTGTCGGAGGTCATTGCTCTTTGACTTGCTTGCGTAACGGTTGCTTAGTTAATGTTATTCGGAGTACTGTCAAGTGTTAGGTGCCAGATCTGAAAAGCTTTTATCTAGGTTAATAAGTTTATAATATTACAACGTACACTGCACGCACGTAGCGACGACCCGATTACTCTAGCCATAGAGGCAGCCAATCAGCTCGCGACACCAAACACTTCAGGATCCCGATACCGACCCCGCCGGCGTGGTCGAAGATTTCCCTTATTCAGCGCTTATCGCTATCGACCCTCTAGGGTCGATTAATTCTTTCAAATATATTTCCTCTCAGACGACGCCCTGAGCCGAGGGTCGACCGAAGGGCTCAACCACTGGACCACGGAGCCGTTCAGCTAATCTGCACTTAATATTCCTTGTGACGTAACAGACTGAATATTATCGAAGATTATTTTCTATCCCCTGGATGTTAGAACGATTCAGGTCATATCATGACATAATTTGATGATCGCAATCGATTTGTTAATCAAGCCTGTTACGTCCCCAATTAGTATGGAGCAGGACACCGTCTGGTGCAACAGTGGATAGCATTGTGAACTGCGTACTAATGGCATTGAAGCCTATGACTTTAACATTATTACATTCACCTTCGCCGAACCAACAAGATATCCTTGCCTTTCAGTCTCATAATTGTCATATTTTTACAAGTATCGCACAAGTAAAACGTACGCAAACAGTTGCGAATATTGAGAGTTCTTTAACTTAAGTTGGCGAATCTTGGACCCTGAAAGGGCTCAAAGAACCAACAAGATGAGATCCAACCCAGTGCTTTTCTGTTTGTTTGTGGTTTTGTTTACGTTGAACAATTCAGTTGAAGTTTCTTCGCAATCCGGTGTTGATTTACCCGTCCAGTTGGTGGCTTTCCCAGCTCTAATTCTACTGACTCGTATAGCCAGGTTTGTGAAGAGCCTCGGATATATTTTGAATCCTGGTGAGTTGTCTCATCCTATATTATCTGCAGGTTCACGTCCGTGGTACAAAACGCAGATGTTTTAAATAAAATAAAACAAAGTCAGGAATATTCCGTAAGAACTTACACAGAATTTTGAGATTTGTTTGCAACCGTACATCTATCTGTAGCGAGTTCGATGGAAATTAAGTTACGGCACTTAAAACTCGTAGGGAAGTGGCATAACAAAATTAAGGGCCCTCCTCTGTTGCGTTGTTAGACAAAAATTGTATAAACATTGTAACGAAGCATTTCGGACCAACGAGCCTTGTAGCGACATCTTGTGGTTTCTTGCGATATAACGTTGTTTTTATATTTTACCCGCAGGAAATCACAGATGGCGCTGCAGGGTTATCGATGGGCCCGAATATTTTTGATTATTTTATTTTCTTCAAAATTTGGTATAGTAAATTATCTGCAACATTTATTTTTGATATATTATAATTATATTGTTTAAATTTTGGGATCAAACAAGTCGATCGATTGTTGTCGTTGATTCGGCGAATTTATGGTTTGGTAGATTTTTTCTAGTTTGGCAACTTTGTTCGTGGTTCTTGTGTCAGACTGACAGCTGGCTGAGCTGAGAGACAGGTTATGGAAAGTGGGGACGTCGCGAGAGCGCCGGAGACTCCACTGCCGTAACAATAATGTGGGCAAATTAAAAGCCACGATTTATCGGCGACATCAAGAGCCGATGTCTCGATTTAAATAAATAGCTTAACCGAGATGGTGAGTCCTCGCAATTCTTCGTGCATATTTTTGCACCAACTTTGTGATAACCTCGAGGTCCTTTGTTTTCAGCAACATCACTGAAATCCCATCGCCTAAGGTCCAGTGGGTGGGATTAGGTTTCATCCGAGCGATGCCCAACTATCCCGGATGAACCTGTAAGTTATTTTCTTTGTTTTACACTCGTGAGTTGCCTTGCCACGCTGTCAGCTGAACCACATGCTAATCATTGCCATTCCTTGTTGCAGATGGGGTTTTTGAGTTTCTAAAGTTTTAATTGTTTTGAAGTTTTAAAGTTTTAAAGTTGTTTTTTGTTTTACTTTAAGTTTTTAACATTTTAACGTTTTGCAAGGTTTTAACGTCTAACGTTTTGCTAGTTTAAAGTAAGAAGAAGTTGATGATTGGATCAGACTATTTCAACAAATTTTGTGAATGAAGATTGCTACTGTTTTCTTCTCCGTTTGCAAGTTATTTCAAGCTTCATTTCGGCGGAGCGTGCCTTGGTTGTTTGCACTTCGAAGCTTTCCTTTGTGCGGCGCGCATGTGGATGTGCCGCGCCTCTCCTTTTGTCAACACACCGGATAAGGCCCGGTGAAGGTCTGCGAGGTTGACCGGTGGACGTGCAGCCCGCCAGCTGCGTAACGGTTGGCCCGCTGCGCCGCCATCGTCCAGCACGCCCTGGCCTGAGCCGGCCTCAACTCATCACCTGTACGGTATTCCGGAACGCCTCAGGTAGGCCTGATAGTCGGAGGTCCTCGAGTAAGTGAGGTGCCTACAGGTGTACGGACAGTGTTTTTAAACATAGTGATATCCCATGGTTGTTACGGAGTGACAATTAACCTGACGGACCAAAGCGCGACCTGTCTCCCTCCATAGGGTTTTTGACCTACCTATGGTTAACTAAATAAATTTGTATATTCAAAATTATACATTGTACAAATTCAAAGGGAGTTTTCTTTGTCTCATGCTCACCGGTCTATAACATCTAGCTGTGCCCTTCAGGTAAACACCACTTTAATAAATTTTCTGAAACATATCAGTATCTTAACAACCTTTCTATTTTACCTACCTTACTATAGGTAGCAAAAGATTACCGTTTCAACATGTATTATTTGCATTCTGAGGTTACAAAGGTTTGTAAACGATCTGTCATTAATATCCTATAGTAAAATGCTCCATTGGTTTTTAATATTAATTGAATTGAACTTGTTACAATCAAAACAGTCATTCAACTTTGTTCAATAGCTAGCAACTATATAACTAATTCGTTGACGATACAGTCAGTTCGAGCGACTGCACAGCGATGCAAGTCAACAAAAACAATGGTTACGTAAATGTGGGTCTAAAAAATCGCAAGCCGTGGCGTGTGACCCGAATTTATCGTGCATTACGTGCGACGTACATTACGCGTTCTGACGTAAATGTAAACGTAACTGCGCATAGTCGGGGAAATAAACCTAACCCCAGATCTTGCTAGAAGATTATTTTGATTGGAAATACTTTTGCAGGCTTTTTTACCTTCTCTGTTGGACTATAACTAACTTTATGAAATACAAAATGCAGGGACGTTTTAAAAGTCGACTGAAAGGTTTTTTTATTGAAATAAAAAAATACAATACTGGATCAGGATGATTTAAAGAATACTCTAAACCGGCGTGCACGCATGAAGTCCTTGATGAGAGTGGAAGTGACGAAAGTATTGTGTCAACAGGAAATACGCGTACTTAAAATAAAAAATAATAAAATAAAAAAACACCACCGACACTGGTGACCGGTGATTACTCCACCGACAAGAGCGCAGCTCTTGAATAAAGAGAGGGAGAAAATAAAATAAACCTAACCAAACTAGGCTTAGGCTTTTAATAAACTAGGCTTTATAAAACTTGTGACTTGGGTTGGGTGTCAGTGTCCTTCCTTGGGTGGCAGTAAATTACAATCGAAGCTATGTTCTCACCAACAGAAGGATTAACAGGTTGGTACTCTATCATTAAGCGTTTCATTATAATCAATCCGCGGATTTAAATACCATACCTGTACGGCAAAACTTGCGTCTGCGACTATCTTTAAAAGGGTATTTAAAAGTTTACCAACACAAATGAAAAGTACATTTCACGGTACTTAATTTAAATGAAATCTTTTAAATTAATATTTACCCAGACGGCAATCTGCAACTTTTTTTACAGAAGGCAAACAGTCTACCAATTGGGGCAGTGGGTCAACTCGTGGGCATGATTAGACACTTAGTAACTACCTGAATATTTCATGTAATCAGAATATTATGTTGTTTTTCTATTAAACTTTCATGGCCGAACAGATTAGTGACGTACAATCGATTAGAAGGACATTTGTTATTGTAATTGTGAGCAGTGTAAACGGAGAATTGTTTGAATAATTCATACCTGACAGAGACACGCATACATTATTGTTATTCTATTCCATACACTTGACACCTAAACTCGCGCCCGTAACTACTTAGGGATAGCCAAAATGAAGTTAATCATATTTAAAAAGAAACATCATTAACTCTACTAGTAAAACACTTACAGGGTATTTTTAATTCTCCTCTAAAGCGCGTCAATGTGCCTATATTTGTTTGTGGTCGTTTGTATCCTACATAATCGCAGATTTGTTGATTCATTTTTGTTGCGAACTCTTCGCTGAAAAAATTATAGCCTTTTTTATGACATTATATTGCCTTTTCTGACAATGCTTTGAATTTTGGTTTTGTTTTTAGGACGTAATATACGATCCCGACGACCCGATTACTCTAGCCATAGAGGCAGCCAATCAGCTCGCGACACCAAACACTTCAGGACCCCGATACCGACCCCGCCGGCGTGGTCGACGATTTCCCTCAATCAGCGCTTATCGCTATCGACCCACTAGGGTTGATTAATTCTTTCAAATATTTTTCCTCTCAGACGACGCCCTGAGCCGAGGTTCGCGCCCAACTGGGCACCCTCAGGCTTGTTGTCTTAATCGTTGTACCGGGTGAGAGCCTTCAGCGCTCCCCATTTGTCCGGCCAAGTAGTTAATGCCATCTGCGGCAAATCTACAATTAGTCACGACAAAAAGAAAATGTTTTGTTATTAATATATATTTATTGTGACCTATGTTGGTGAAAGTAAATAAAACTCTCGGAAGCTAAGTATTTATTTATCACTTATAGTTATAAACTTCATATCTCAGCTACCATAGTAGCTCACATTTTTATAACCGCTTAACACTTTTTCTGCCAAGTATACTCAACTGATCAAATGAATATATGGGTTAAGTTCCCTACAAGTTTTTACTGAAGTTGATTTCAAATTAACGATTGATTTACAATAGGCGTGCCATACCGGATTGTGTGTACCATCACACGCAATCGCTGTACTGCGGTGATAAATGACTATGAATCGTATTCTAGAAGTTGCATTATGATTATTGTAATAAGTCGAAGTCAAACACGATCTTTGTGAGTTTGAATTAATGTTCGGATGTTTTACATCGTAACTAATACTCAGGGGCATGATTCAGACCGTGATTCTGAGTTAATATCAAGTGGAATTTTCCGTCGCAAATTCGTATTTTTTCTTAGATTTTTAAATTATTTTCAATTCTATCCGTTTGCGATGGAACATTCTACTTGATAATTACTCAGAATAATCAGCTGAATCATCCCCCTCAGTATTCGTTACGATGTCGACTTAGACCCCGTACGGTAGCCATACAAGTAGGTATGGGTGCTAGTGACACCGTAACGAATACTGAGAGGGATGTTTCAGACCATGATTCTGAGTTGAAATCAAGTGGGATTTCCTGTCGGAAAATTCATGAATAGTGTTTTTTAAATTTATTTTCCATTCCGTACTTTTGCGACGGAAAATTCCACATCATATCTCATGGCCTAAATCATCTGTCAAAGTTTTCGTTACGATGTCACTAACACCCTGTATATACATATTTGATACTGGGTGACAGTAGGTTACAGGATAATAAATGACACTAGGTACTACCGACAAAACATTTCACTGAATAAAACGTTCATCCTTGCAGTTGCTTATGGTAGTGATAAATGAAAGCCTTGAAGTTGTTTAAAATGAGTTTCATGTACCCGGAATAGTTGAGAGTAAAAATGTATTCTACGAATTATTGTTTGTACGAAGCTCTTAGGGCTCAGTCTCACTAGGACATTATGATGGCGAAATCCTGGCCGCCCAACCAACAATATGTAAGTAATTAGTTGTATAAACACTACCTTTTTGGCTCATAAATATTTCCGTCGGCCTCTATATAACCCGCCGAGTAATCGGCTATCCTGACGTCAGGACCGCCGTTCACCTTTAAATGGCATTTTATAATTTCTAAATTACGAGTACATTTGTGAGTGGTACGTACTACGCGGCATTAATAAGGAAGCAATTATTGTCCACCATTTCAAATTAGAATTCTCCGACAGAATACGAATGACCATCATCCCCTAACTGCAGCTGCATACATTTTACTGGTACTTATTACCTAATCTGTGACATGGTGTCCTAGTGTAATATGCCCCTTAGTAGTCTTATTGGAGACGGCAATGCGACGGTCTACAACCGGTTTGATCTTCTTCTTCTTATCGTGTGGGTTGTGAGGTGGAATAATAATCTCATCAACCCTGGTGTCAGGGTTATTACTGAGCCGCCAAAGGCCCCTGATATAGCTCATGTAACGACTACATACTTACATTAGTAAGTAGTAACCGGGACCAACGGCTTAACGTGCCTCCCGAAGCACGGATCATCTTACTTTCGGACAATCAGGTGATCAGCCTGTATTGTCACCTTAGAGATCATAAATGATTTTTGTGATATGTCCCCACCGGGATTCGAACCTGGGACCTCCGGATAGTGAGCCCAACGCTTAACCACTAGACCACGGAGGCCGTTACCGGAACCAGTTTGATTAAAGGTATACTATGCGTATGGCCGTGGAAAACCACGCAAGCTCGTTTTTGAAAAACCACATTCGGTGACTGTGACTTTGTGACTTTTGTGAACAAAACCTCGCAGTGGACAGGCTTGTTTCAATGTAGGTCAAAAATCGGTCACAACAGATAGTAATTATTCAAAAGGCCCTTACGTGGCGTTCACAGGGCGATCATAAGGCGGCGTTACAATAAACTCATGCCTGTGTTCTCTAGTTGGATGGTGAACGCCACAAGTAACCAGAAGACTGCAAGTTTGAAGTCACTTTTGACTTCAAACTCTGTGATGGAAATGATGAACCCATTTGGAGCCAAGTGATCAGCCCATCGCCCATATAATATCCATCACGTTAGAAAGGACACCCCTCGGTTTTTACAACATAATGTTGGATAAGACAGTTGGACAGTTGGTAGAACGCTTGCCTCTCGTTTTGAGGTCGCAGGTTCGAATCCAGCACAGGCCTCAACCAATGATTGTCGAATTTGTTTTCGAATTCATGTTTGGATCATTAATGACTATCACGTGCTCAGCGGTGAAGGAAAACATCATGAGGAAACCCACATTACCGAGAAATGCATTTTCGAAGGTATGTGACCTAACCTGTACTGGGCTGGTTTTCCCTTCGCGGGTTGGAAAGTCAGGCAGGCAGTCGGCTCTCTAAAAAACCGGACCTGTCAAAATCTTCAGGTTAGGTAAGCGGACCCTGTGAGAAAAGGAAGATGTGCTAGGGAGATGATGTTGGATAGGAAGGGATCGATCGGCCTAATATCGACTGACACATCCCCATGCTATACATTGGCTTCCGTACTTTGACAGATCGAATTTAAACCGCGCATTGAAGCTATTGCAAAATAAATCTATATTGAATAATAAATCCTAATTTTACTGAACCAGTCCTTCTATCTAATAATACCTAGGTAAATAAGCAGCAGCAGTGAACACGGTACAGGGTGTTAGTGACATCGTATAGAAAACTTTGATGGATGATTCAGGCCTTGATTCTGAGTTGATATCAAGTGGAATTTTCCGTCGCAAAAGTATGGAACAGAAAATTTTAAAAAGCAATAAAATCACGCATTTTCTGATAGGAAAAATCACTTGATATCAATCCAGAATCATTGTTTGAATCTTCACCCTCAGTATTCGTTACGATGCTACGAACACCTGTAAGTATACTTATTATTTTTTATTCGCACCCTCTCCGGCACAGAAGCTACACAAACGCGCACAAAATTAGATGAATGAATCTTAGATGAGTCTTTGTATGGTGTTTGACGCCGTTATATTATGCATTCGGAGCCGGGCTGCGTTGAATACAGGGTGTTAGTGACATCGTACTGAATACTGACGGGGATGACCATGACTCTTATTTAATAACAAGTGCCATTTTCCGTCGCAAAAATCATTCTTGGTTATTGAAAGATTTATAAACATACCATACATAACATTAACAGCCTATATACGTCCCACTACTGGACACAGGCATCCCCTCAATCAACCGGAAGGGGTATGGAGCATACTCCACCACGCTGCTCTACTGCGGGTTAGTAGACTGGGGCCATTGGCTTAACGTCCAAAAATACAATAATTATGACATTATTTGAAATTCCAGACTTGTCAAGCGGTATAATAAAAGTTATGTATCATACTCTGGAAGCGGAAATCATTTGGCCAGACAAATAGGGAGGCTCTCACCCGGTAACTAGGTACTTAACAATCCATAAACGTATGCATAACAATACCAGCCTACCCTATAATTAAGGAGATGGTTCCGCAATTACGCAAACGATACATCTATTTCAACGATTGTAGAAAATGGCTTCATTTCAATTATTCAAAACCAGTTTCAGCTTTCCACTGCTCTGGGAATACGTATTTAAGTGATTGGTAGAGCATCGTGGGGCACAGTGTGGCGTCACATAGGTATTTACAGTGAAATAATGGTGCTAATTCCTGTAAATACCATCTAATTTTATTTTAAGTTATATCTTTCATTTTCTTATCCGCCGAAAAGGAAAGGGACGGGTAATCGACAAGCATAAAATTTAAACAACCGTCTTAAAATTTTACATTGGCCAATAACCCGACAGAATTAAGTTGACAGCACACGTCAAACGGTTTGCATACCAGCGAGATACCTTTTTGATTCGCCCGGGTTATTCATTCATTAACTCATTCTTCCTAAAATTAAGAGCTGTCAATCCGTCCCTTTCCTTTTTGGCGGATAAGAAAATGACAGGTATAACTTAAAGTAAAATTAAGAGGTGTCTGCAGGAATCGAAGTCAATGCGCAGGTTAGGTACAGGTTTATAACATAACATAAACAATTAAACAGATACAGGTGTTCGAAAATAAGATGATCCGTGTTTCGGAGGGAACGTCAAACAGTCGGTCAAAGCTACTAAGTATTTACTTAATTAAGTATAAGTACAGGGTGTTAGTGACATCGTATGGAATACTGACGGGGATAATTCAGACCATGATTCTGATTTAATAACAAGCAAAATTTTCCGTCACAAAATTAATGTTTTTTTTAATTATTTTCAATTCTACGCTTTTGCGTTGGAAAAGTCCACATGATATTAACTCAAAATAATGAGTTGATGATTCAACTCCACTTCAGTATGAAGTATAATAATAAATAAAAAGTAGTATTTTCTCTCGGTAAATTTATGAACACGTTTTTTGTGTTTATTAAAATATTTTCAATAGTTTTGCGACGCAACATTCCGTTTAAAAATATTAACTCAGAATCATGGTCTGAATCATCCATCAAAGTTTTCGTTACGATGTCATTAACATCCTGTATAGGTGCCAATGTTGGGAACAGGCCTCACGTCGGTTCAACCCGAAGGTATTGAGCACATTTCGCTGCTCAATTCAATTTAAAAAACAACCAGATAAAGACATTATGTTGCAAATACATGTGACATTCGACAGATGGCGCGCAAAAGTTGAGTCAAGCGCCCAAGATCTTCATATATCGCCTTATAGTCTATTTTTGTCTTTGTAGATTTGCACAAATGGGGTGCGCTTAGCTCTTACCCGGTAAGATAGATTCTTACATACAAACGAGGCCTAATTATGTATGTAGTAGTTTAATTATGTAGTTAGAAAGGATAGATAAATGTACAAAAACAATATACATTTGATCCATTGGTAGGTAACGACTTTACGAAACATACGAAATTGCGTCTTTGTTGAAATCTCCGTTATTTCAATTATTTCCAATTTATTTCTATTAAGTATAATTATGTTACGAACGTTTCTTCATGGCTGAAGTGGAGAAATTGTGTTCTTAGTTGCATTGTAACAAGGTTTTTAGGTAAAGGCTTTTAATTTTAACGGAGAATTCGTTTCAATGGTGCGTTCGCACTATGGTCCATTGATTGAACATTTCGTAATAATTGTAACCGCAATAGTTGCTTTGTTGTGTTGAACTGCGCTCCTCCACTCGCCATTCTGTAGCAAGCCTTCACGAGATTCACCTACTGAAGATAAAAAAATTATCTATTCAATATGTCTTTGAAGTGGTTCAGCTTGTTAGTTTTAACAACAATTTGTGTGGAGATATATTCCGCTGGTGAGTGATACTGACATTGTTCTAGTTTTCTACATTAACAACCCCTTGGTTCAGTAGTAGAGCGTTAGGCTCACGATCCGGAGGTCTCTAGTTCGAATCCCGACGGAGACATCACAAAAATCACTTTGTGAGCTCTGGTTTGCTAGGACATTGCAGGCTTCTTCTTCTTATCGTGTGGGTTGTGAGGTAGAATACCAACCTCATCAACCCTGGTGTCAGGGTTATAATTGAGCCGCCAACGGCCCCTGACATGGCTCATGTAACGATTACTCACTTACATCAGTAAATAGTAACCGGGACCAACGGCTTGACGTGCCTTCCGAAGCACGGATCATCTTACTTTCGGACAATCAGGTGATCAGCCTGTAATGTTCTAACCAAACTAGGGCAAAGTGATTTTTGTGATATGCCCCCACCGGGATTCGAACCCGGAGCCTCTGGATCGTGAGTCCAACGCTTAATCACTGGACCACAGAGGCCGATTGCAGGCTGATCCCCCGATTGTCCGAAAGTACATACGTTGTGTTGTTCCCGATTACAACTTAGTGATGTAAGTACGTAGTCGTTACATGAATTATATCAGGGACCTTCGTTAGCTTTATAATAACCCTGAGGGTTGATGAGGTTGGTAATTCACCTCATAATCCACACGATAAGAAGAAGAAAATTATAAATAGCATAAATAGCCTACATACGTCTCTTGCTGGGCTCATATCTCATCACAACGCTGCTCTAATGCGGGGTGGTGGAGGTGTATTTACAGCTAATAGCCAAGATTAACGGCTTAACGTACCTTCCGAAGCACGGTAGTATAGTGGTTAGTATTCCCGCCTGTCACAATATATAACCTCCATCTTTTTAAAAATTCTAAGTTAGCATGTGAAGCGAATTTTATATGATGTATCATAGTGGTAGTTCTTGTTATTTCATTAAATCGTGTAGGTTCTCTAGTATTTCAGTAGGTATTAGTTGTGTGTAATTTTTATGACCTAAATACCGACCTCCGTGGTCCAGTGGTTGAGCGTTGGGCTCACGATCCGGAGGTCCCGGGTTCGATTCCCGGTGGGGACATATCACAAAAAATAATTTGTGGTCCCTAGATTGGTTAGGACATTACTGGCTGATCACCAGATTGTCCGAAGGTAAGACGATCCGTGCTTCGGAAGGCACGTTAAGCCGTTAGTCCCGGTTACTACTTACTGATGTAAATAAGTAGTCGTTACCATGAGCCATGTCAGGGGCCTTAGGCGGCTCAATAGTAACCCTGACACCAGGGGTGATGAGGTTGGAACTCCACCTCACAACCCACACGATAGAAGAAGATGATGACGTAAATATATTATAGATGTGGCTAACATGTCTAACATGTTTTAGTTGTAATGGACCATAAAATATATTATGCTGTTAGATAGGCTATTATGTAGTACATAAAAATCAATTTCTAGTTTATTCATGCAGGTTACGATTACTATGGGTTTGGGTATAGAATGGTGTCAACATTATAATCTTCGTGGAACAATTTGTATCGCGCGAAAGCCTCCTCTGATAGCTCCGAAATGTAGTTTATTGTGTATATACACGTATGTTTTATTCACAATCCCCTTATTGAAGCATCTACTTGGATTTATTTATCTACTATCGGAATATATCGTGCTTTTGTGTATGTAATATTAAACGCCACATCGAAGCGATTCATCTAAAAAAGCAATATTGATTGTAATTTGACATTTGTTTGCAATGCGCACTTACTTGTATATGCACAAATGTCCAATTGCAATATTGTTTTTTTTAGATGAATTGCTTCGATGTGCGGCCATTTTAACCCCCAGCTCAGTATAATTAAGGAATATATTTTAATAAGATGACATTTTAAAATCGCGCGACTCAATGCGCGGTAAGTATTAGATCTGTCAAACTACGTAAGCTAGTGTTGTTAGCATATTATATATTATCAGCATAGTGATGTATCAGTCGATATTAGGTCGATCGATTCTTTTCTATCTGACAGTAATTAAATATAAGAAAATGTTTAGTTGGTAGCATAACATAACATGGCATCGCGTCTGTATCCCCGGAGGAATAGGCAGAGGTGTAGTATTGTACATAATACTCTTCGCCAGCTATATTTAAGTCTCATATGTGCCATTAACCGGGCACAATAAAATTCCTGAAAGAGGAAATCACGTAATATCAATTGGTTACTTGACAGTTTTCGGAAAAGTTTTTTAAAAAATTATAAACGCTTATTTTAAAAATTACGTCTTAAAATAACTTATTTTTCTTCATCAATTTCAAATTTTGCGCGAGAACGGTCACGAGACATTTTGCCCAGTGACGTCACGTTTCAATAAACAAAGAAACTGACCAACAGCTTGAAATCTGACAGATAGGTTTTGATAATTTTGTGATATGTGACGACACTCAATCATGGCCGCCTGAGTTTCGGGGTCTTGTAATACACAGATAAAAAAATTCATTCTTATTTTGTTTAAATAAAATATATTTTAAAAATAATCTTAAAAAAAGCTATTTGACAATTATCGTTAAATGATAAACTACCACATCCGACATATTTCTTATTTTATCGTTACAACCGTCAAATAAGTAATTTTTTATTATTTAAATATGAATTCAAACTCACAAAGTCGAATTGCATGAAATCTGTTTGATTTCTCAAAAGTAAATGAGTATACTTCACGTTGCAATATCGACATGGCGACGGGCATTGACAACGCAATATTCAGGCCAGCTACTGCGAAATATTAAATAAACATAAGTAATCAAACTTTCGTAACGAAACTGCAGAAAACAAAACGGAATATTACAATATTTTCAGATTGGATTGTTCCTAAAGTGGCGATAGATCAGCACGTTAAGTAACTTCCATCGTGGTCAGTTTTTGGATGGGTGTCCATTTGGGACCTATCTCACTTGGTCACTGTGGTGGCGCAACTAAACTCACCTAGTGAATAATGGTTTTCTAATGGATGATGACTATTTAGAAAAGGTTTAGTAAGGTATACTCTCGAGGAGCTCGGTGGCGCAGCGGTAAATGCGCTCGGTCTGCGATTGTTGAAGTTAAGCAACTTTCGCAAAGGCCGGTCATAGGATGGGTGACCACAAAAAAAAAGTTTTCATCTCGAGCTCCTCCGTGTTTCGTAAGGCATGTTAAGCCGTTGAACCCGGCTGCATTAGCAGTCGTTAGGAACCACCAATCCGCACTGGGCCCGCGTGGTGGTTGTGGTTTAAGACCCGATCTCCCTATCCATCCATAGGGAAGGCCCGTGCCCCAGCAGTGGGGACGTTAATAGGTTGGTGATGATGATGATTTTCTGAACCGGTATGCGGGCATGAAACGATTGATGAACGTGGAGGAAGCATGAGAAGTGCGTCAGGATCGAAGCAAATGTAATTCCATAGTCTCTGCTTACCCCAGTGGGAAATAGGCGTGAGTTTATGTATGTATGTGTATGTAGAGGTTTATAAGAACACTATTATTCACTGGGTAACTGTGACAATGGCTGACCACCCCGAGTTGGCTTAACTTTGTTCAAGATCAATTTAGTGTGCTTATTATATTTTTTTTAAGTCGAAGATGTAAGGTAAAAAAGATGTAAGTCACTTGTTTGATTTAAGGCGCTTATTTGTACTTTATGTTTCGAAGCCAGTGCTGCGAGAAAAATGCGGCGGGCGATCTAAAATACAACAGGCGCCATTGACTGGTTTGTCAATGAACTTAAAGCTATTTAAGATTATGCAATGTCTAAATTTTTCAAAATTGTTTACTATTAGAAATATTATTAGCAAGTCCGTAAATATATATAATATATATTGGCTGGTGTGGGCAAGGTATTATAATAATGCAACGAATTAATTTTACGCACACTTGCTTGTTTATCAGTGCTGGGAATAAATCTTATACCGGGTGTTAGTGACATCGTAACGAATACTCAGAGGGATGATTCAGACTATGATTCTGAGTTAATATCAAGTGGAATTTTCCGTCGCAAAATTCATGTAATTTTATTAGTTTTTTTAATTATTTTCCGTTCTATACTTTTGCGACGGAAAATTCCACTTGATATCAACTCAGAATCATGGCCTGAATCATCCCTCAAAGTTTTCGTTACGATGTCACTAACACCCTGTATAGGTTGTCACCGTTCAGTAACAACCTACTTATTTACTTTAGCTAACTATTGATTACCATGGCAACAGACAAATCTTCAATAACTTAATAAAACCACGGTACTTTGAATCCTCTGTAACACTCGCATTAGTTACTATACCACCTTATCTTGCCAACCTAACCACTATAAGGGTACCGTGTTAACAAAATGTTGAATTGTTTAGGGTCCGTTTCGGAGGGTTTGTGAACTTGTTTCCGCTTCTCTTGGGTCATGGTGACGTCACGGGTCGGGGATACAAATTAGGAGGGACAGTGGCAGATGATAAATCACATTAAAACTACACAGAACACGCAATCTTATACTGTGTTACAACAATGATTTGTTTAACAGAAAAATAGAGATTTATTTATCTGTCTCAAGACAGAATACGGTGGAACTGTATCTACTCAACTCAGAAGGCGCAGGAGACCAAACTGCCCGCACTACATGCTCTTAAGGCTTCGGCAAAGTGTAAATGTCGCACGACGGAAATGATACGGCTCACCAACTATCACTATCTACTCTGAACCGGCGTGCGTGTATGAAGCGATTGATGAATGTGAAGGAAGCAAGAGAAGTGTGTCAGGATCGAAGCAAATGGAATTCTATAGTCTCTGCTTACCCCGGTGGGAAATAGGCGTGAGTTTATGTTTATGTACCAACTATCACGTTGGTCTAACAGAAAGCTCGGTGAGATGTGGGTACTTAGTTCATCATGCGATGGATGTTGTTCTGACTACCCCAATTGGGAATACCGCAGTGAGCTTATGTAATATTATGTGCAAAGGAGAAAGCAATTGATACAGAAGCGCTGTGTGGGTGTGCCTCATTCCCGAAAAGTGCTTAGTAGCCTCGAACGGGTATTAGATACGATTTCAATGGCAGGATGTTTATCGTCGTATTCATTCAGAATCTTATCATGACACCCTATAACCCTTTTTGTGCCCCCGTTATGTCTTGTTCTTATTCATCAGTTTGTGGCACATGTTTACAGAGACAACAACCTCTTTATTAGCTTTGAACGACAGGCAATTCTCTGAACAAAATTGATTCGTTTTGCGTGCCTTAAAGTGAGTCAGCTCACTTTCGTTCATAAATGGAAATTGGTAGTGAATTTAAAAATAGCTTGCATACCCTTTACCTACATTATCAATACGATCGTATAGTAAAACCAGGTACTTATGTTCAATCCTATAAAAAGCCGCCATTTCTATCCGTTTGATGACGTAAGTGTTACATGAGTGTTACCATTAAATTGGTATCTCCAACATTCCAGGACTTACAATTATTATTGAAAATTAAGCGAATAACTGACTAACGTACTTAATTACTATTACTTCACACATATTATATAAAAATAATTAAAACTGTAAATAAATCTTTTACTAAAAGTTCAAAATTGCCTTGCAAAGTAATTTAAAAACATTCGTAGTGGGTAATTTATTTTTTACAAAATAAAAAAATAAAATAATTGTTTATTGTCATAGAAAAAGATCGACACAACATTGGGTACTACAGCTAGGACACACAAATGCTACAGAAGTATAACCCTGCTACCTGAACTAGGAGACCTGTATCTCAGGAAGCAGTGTTCAGCCATTACATCTTTTATAACGTCGGTTTAGGCAGACCATTGTTAAACTGAATTTATTTGACAATAAACTGTGGTTAAAAAAGAACAAATAAACATGCATTTTGTATGTTAATTGTGTTTGTGTGTATGTGTATATATTAGTGTGTGTGTGTGTTTGTGTGTGACTGTTGAGTGCTTGCGTTAGCCCTACGACTTAAAAATGGCAACGGAGTGTGAGGACGTCAGTGCGGCTAACCTAAGTACTATACCTACCTGTTTTTCTTATACCATGATCAATGCGTGGTCGGGTCTATGAGCGATGACATGAATGACACGTGAACCCTAGTTAGGCTTACACCAGTAGTGATATTAACTCAGAATCATGGTCTGAATCATCACTGAAAGTTTTCGTTACGATGTCAATAACGCCCTGTATAAGTAATATTAAAGGACTTCCAACAGGTAATTTATTGTATTTCATTTCTTATGACCTGAGACCGCCTAAGCCAAATAGACCAGTACTCCCCCGCCACCTAAAATGCATGTTTAAAAAACTTCAAATTCCATGAAGTTTGGTAATAAAATTAAAAAAGGTTTTTCGTAAATCAAAATTGGTTGAAACGATGTTGTACCAGGCAGTACCCAAAATCGTAGTTGAAACCCGAATTTCCGGCTAAATCCCGCGAATTTCGAAAAAGTGGCCATTGAACAAAAATATCAACTCACTAAATGACGTTTCGAATGAGATTATGTCTGGAATCTGTTGTAGAGCGGGACGTTTTGACTCATTGTCCTTTTGTCTTGTTCCAAATCGTACATAAAGTTGTTTTCCTTGCTTACCTACTAGAAAAATATAACCGTTCCTAATGTCCCTAACAACTGTTTTCATTTACCAACCCAACGACTTAAAAATAACGTGGCGACACTTCTAAGTGACGTTGCCTAATGGAATCGTGTTTAGCTCGAGAATGGTCTCATTTGTCTAAGGCGCCATTACTTCACGTGGTTGGAAAACAACCTACGTCCGAACCGTAAGGTACAACAGCTAGCGCGGACTAATCAACGAGTTTTAAAACCACTTGGCCAGAAAAATGAGAGTGCTGAGTTACTATTTTTTTTTATATTGAATATGGATTACCAAATTGCATTACCAAATTCAAATTTAAAATATATTTATTCATCATGATTCAGTAGGTAACATACACAAGAAATATTACAGCACAATTGGCGGTTTTATGGCTCTACAGCAATTTCATCCAGACGAACGGGGGCAGGAAGTATTGATAATATAATCTATAGGTGCGAAATTCAAATTCAAAAATATCTTAGGTAACATAGTTACACTGTGAATATTTTTTTGCATAATGAACGTGTCATCGGCCTAAAACTATTGCAGCTTCTTACAACCTGTATACGAGTAGCCGGAGAAAGGAAACTGCAATAAAATACCTCGGCACAAGCCCCTATAGACGTTCTTTAAAAATACTTACATAAAATATAGCTCAGTCAGTTACTTTTTACTAAACGTCAAAACACGAAATTACTTTGGAATTTGTATGAAAAGTACTTTGTGATGTTATAGAAAAACGTGTTACCACGTCGGACTTCATCATCATCATCATCAACCCATTAACGTCCCCACTGCTGGGGCACGGGCCTTCCCTATGGATGGATAGGGAGAACGGGCCTTAAATCACGCGGGCCCAGTGCGGATTGATGGTTATTAACGACTGCTAATGCAGCCGGGACCAACGGCTTAACGTGCCTTCCGAAGCACGGAGGAGCTCGAGATGAAAACTTTTTTTTTTGGTCACCCATCCTATGACCGGCCTTTGCGTAAGTTGCTTAACTTCAGCAATCGCAGACCGAGCGCGTTTACCGATGCGCCACCGAGCTCATACGTCGGACTTATTCTTACGTTATTCTTGATTAAAATTCATAAATATATAGAGTATTTAGTTCAAATTCGAATTCCAAAAAATATCTTTATTCAGTAGGTAACATAGTTCCACTTTGAATCGTCATTTTCTACATAACGAACGTCTCATCTGCCTAAAACTACTGCAGCTTCTCACATCCTGTATAGTTACTCGTATAGGTACACGCACAGCGCCTGAAAATCGACGTAACGTAGTTAGTAGTCTATTCGAACCTCTGCTTTGTGAGGGTTCATTGTTTACTGTGACCCTGGCAAAATAGTTCCTGATTAGGCTATCTCCGACCACAAACACACATTACACGCCCCGTGGGAACACAGAGCACGTGACGAAGGGTATTCATTAGCTTGATGTAATTATTATCACATTCTTCCGACACTTAAGTATAATCACTTAGTGTAGAAGTTTAGGGGAACTATAAAATATGCTTTTGGTTAAGCGTCGATAAAGATTTAAAGAATAAAAAAAAGAATAAAATAAATTTATTGCCAGTAACAATTTACATTTGCTATATAAACTAAGTAGTTAAGTATTATTTATTTATTTATTTATACTTATATCTAATAGTACAACCACATCACCATTACAGGCAAGCCCAATGCGATGATGGAAAAACAAGGTACCTTTAAGAAGCCAAATAAACATTCATACAAAATTAACAAAAATGAATAAAAACTATATGACAGAAAATAACAACTTTACAAACAATATCAATAAAAAAACATATACCATTAACTATTATTAAAAATTATTTAAAGTAGAATTAAGATAAATCAAAGTGGTACGGTCTAAAATCTTAATAACAGCAGTAATTCCACCATTTTAATTATATATAATAACTAGATGTCGCGTGGTTCGCTCGCAGCAAGCTGCTCGCGTGTCTTGTTTTCCCGCCATTTTTTTACCGCGATAGAATTTGACCAAGACTAAAATAGGTCTCGTGAAATCAAAAAGTTCTAGCTGCTATAGTTTTGCCAGGCCGAAGGGTGTCTCCCTGATGCGGAGCAGTTTTCCGAGATGACGTTCCGATCACACCCCTATACATATTTTTTACACCCGAGACATTTTCTGGAAAAACAAAAATTTATATGGCGGCCATCTTGTTTTCGGCCATTTTGTTTTTTTTTTTCACCGGCGATAAAATTTGACCAAGATTTAAATAGGTTTCGTGAAAACAGAAATGTTCTAGGTGCGATAGTTTCGCCAGGCCGTAGGGTGTCTGCCTGATGCGGAGCAGTTTTCCAAGATGACGTTCCGATCACACCCCTATACATATTTTTTGACCTTGAGGAATTTTTTTAGAAAAACAAAATTTTGTATGGCGGCCATCTTGTTTTTCCGCCATTTTGTTTTTTTTCACCGGTGATAAAATTTGACCAAGATTTAAATATGTTTCGCGAAAGAAAAATTGCTCCAGGTTTTATAGTTTCGCCAGGCCGTAGGGTGTTTCCCTGATGCGGAGCAGCTATCGAAAACCCAGACATATTTTCATACTCGACATGACGTTCCGATCACATTCCTATACATCATTTTTACCCTCGAGGCATTTTCAGGAAAAACGAAAATTTTGTATGGCGGCCATCTTGTTTTTCCGCCATTTTGTTTTTTTTTCACCGGGGATTGGATTTGACCAAGATTTAAATATGTTTTGCGAAAGAAAAATTGCTCCAGGTTTTATAGTTTAGCCAGGCCGTAGGGTGTCCCCCTGATGCGGAGCAGTTTTTCAAGATCGAGCGGTTTTTCCATACTCAACAAGACGTTCCGATTACACCCCCATACACAGTTTATACCTCCAACACATTTTCTGGAAAAACAAAAATTTGTATGGCGGCCATCTTGTTTTTCCGCCATTTTGATTTTTTTTCACCCACGATAGAATTTGACCAAGATTTAATAAGGTTTCGTGAAAAAAAAATCGTTCCAGGTGCGATAGTTGCGCCAGGCCGTAGGGTGTCTCCCTGATGCGGAGCAGTTTTCCAAGATCTATACATATTTTTTGACCTTGAGGAATTTTCTAGGAAAAAAAATTTGTATGGCGGCCATCTTGTTTTCCCGCCATTTTGTTTTTTTTCACCGGCGATAAAATTTGACCAAGATTTAAATAGGTTTCGTGGAAATAAAAAAGTTCCAGGTGCTATAGTTTCGCCAGGCCGTAGGGTGTCTCCCTGATGCGGAGCAGCTATCGAAAATCCAGACGTATTTCATACTCGACATGACTTTCCGATCACACCCCTATACATCAATTTTACCTCTGAGACATTTTCTGGAAAAACAAAATTTTGTATGGCGGCCATCTTGTTTTTCCGCCATTTTGTTTTTTTTCACCTTTGATAAAATTTGACCAAGATTTAAATAGGTTTCGTGAAAACAAAAAAGTTCCAGGTGCGATAGTTTTGCCAGGCCGTAGGGTGTCGCCCTGATGCGGAGCAGCTATCGAAAACCCAGACGTATTTTCATACTCGACATGACGTTCCGATTACACCCCTATACATCATTTTTACCCCCGAGTCATTTTCAGGAAAATTGAAAAATTTGTATGGCGGCCATCTTGTTTTTCCGCCATTTTGTTTTTTTTCAGCGGGGATTGGATTTGGCCAAGATTTAAATATGTTTCCCGAAAGAAAAATTGCTCCAGGTTTTATAGTTTTGCCAGGCCGTAGGGTGTCTCCCTGATGCGGAGCAGTTTTTGAAGATAGAGAAGTGTTTCCATACTCAACAAGACGTTCCGATCACACCCCTATAAATAGTTTTTAGCCCCGAGACATTTTCTGGAAAAACAAAATTTTGTATGACGGCCATCTTGTTTTTCCGCCATTTTGATTTTTTTTCACTGGCAATAGAATTTGACCAAGATTTAAATAGGTTTTGCGAAAAAAAATTTGATCCAGCTATAATAGTTGCGCCAGGCCGTAGGGTCTCTCCCTGATGCGGAGCAGTTTTCCAAGATCTGGAAGTTTTCCCATACTCACTGGAAGATCTTGATCACACCTCCCATACACCATTTTTACCCCCCGACGCTCCTTCTGGGAGAACAACCCTGTCAGTGAGTCAGTGAGTCAGTGAGTCAATGGGTTTGTAGCTATATATAATATAATAACTAGATTTCGCGTGGTTCGCTCGCAGCAAGCTGCTCGCGTGTCCTGTATTAGTTCGAAGCTTTGTATGGCGGCCATCTTGTTTTTTGCCGGCGATTGAATTTGACCAAGACTCGAATACGTCTCGTGAAATCCAAAAAGTTCTAGGTGCTATAGTTTTGCCAGGCCGTAGGGTGTCTTCCTCATGCGGAGCAGTTTTCCAAGATGACGTTCCGATCACACCCCTATACATCATTTTTACACCCGAGACATTTTCTGGGAAAACAAAAATTTATATGGCGGCCATCTTGTTTTTCGGCTATTTTGTTTTTTTTCACTGGCGATAAAATTTGACTAAAATTTAAATAGGTTTCGTGAAAACAGAAAAGTTCCAGGTGCTATAGTTTTGCCAGGCCGTAGGGTGTCTCCCTGATGCGGAGCAGTTTTCCAAGATGACGTTCCGATCACACCCCAATACATCATTTTTACCTCTGAGACATTTTCTGGAAAAACAAAAATTTGTATGGCGGCCATCTTGTTTTTCGGCCATTTTGTTTTTTTTCACTGGCGATAAAATTTGACCAAGACTTTAATAGGCTTCGTGAAAACAAAAAAGTTCCAGGTGCGATAGTTTCGCCAGGCTGTAGGGTGTCTCCCTGATACGGAGCAGCTTCCGAAGATCGAAAAGTATTTCCATACTCAACATGATGTTTCGATCACATTCCTCATACATCATTTTTACCCCCGAGGCATTTTCGGGAAAAACGAAAATTTTGTATGGCGGCCATCTTGTTTTTCCGCCATTTTGGTTTTTTTTCACCGGTGATAAAATTTGACCAAGATTTAAATACTTTGAGCGAAAAAAGAATTGTTCCAGGTGCGATAGTTTCGCCACGCCGTAGAGTGTCTCCCTGATGCGGAGCAGTTTTCAAAGATTGAGAACATTTTTCGTACTCGACAAGACACTCCGATTATACTCCCATTCACAGTTTTTACCCCCGAGGCATTTTCGGGAAAAACGAAAATTTTGTATGGCGGCCATCTTGTTTTTCCGCCATTTTGTTTTTTTTTCACCGGCGAATGGATTTGACTAAGATTTACATAGGTTTCGTGAAAAAATTATTGCTCCAGGTTTTATAGTTTTGCCAGGCCGTAGGGTGTCTCCGTGATGCGGAGCAGTTTTCGAAAACCTGGAAGTATACCCGTACTCAACATGACGATCCAATCATATCCCTATACATCATTTTTACCCTCGAGGCATTTTCAGGAAAAACGAAAATTTTGTATGGCGGCCATCTTGTTTTTCCGCCATTTTGGTTTTTTTTCACCGGGGATTGGATTTGACCAAGATTTAAATATGTTTTGCGAAATAAAAATTGCTCCAGGTTTTATAGTTTTGCCAGGCCGTAAGGTGTCTCCCTGATGCGGAGCAGTTTTTCAAGATCACGAAAAATTTCCATAGTCAACGGGATGTTCCGATTACAACCCCATACACAGTTTTTACCAACGAGACATTTTCTGGAAAAACGAAATTTTGTATGGCGGCCATCTTGTTTTTCCGCCATTTTGTTTTTTTTTCACCGACAATACAATTTGACCAAGATTTAAATAGGTTTAAATAGCAAATGGCTTAAGCTACTTGTCCCTGAAAATAAGCTATTTCTAAACTCGCTATAGCTTCTAATGTTTTCCTTCAAGTTCAGAAAAGTAATAGAGTTATTTGAAATCCTTGTTCTTCTGGAATCTCCGGCACTAGAAGCGGTAACAAACGGATAGATACGGTGTGAAGCTAGGTGTGTCTCACCCGCCATCACACGGTCACGTGGCCCGGGCCCGTCGCACGCGCAGGCCACGCCGCCTAGCGGACAACACCCCATGTCACTCATACTTTACTCGGAATACGCAGCACTATGCCTTCTTAGACACTTCCAGAGAATATAGTGATGCTATGCGCTTAGGAAAGTTCAAGGTTTTACAAGACGACTAAGGCCCAATGCAGAAACACGGGATCACACAACACGCACGAAAACGGGATCAGGACATACCCCATATCGTAACGAATACTGAGGGGGATGTTTCAGACCATGATTCTAAGTGGATATAATGTGCAATTTTCCGTCGCAAAATTCAGGATTTTTTAATTTATTTTCGATTTTATACTTTTACGATGGGAAATTCCACTTGAAAGTAACTCAGAATAATGGGCTGAATCATCCCCCTCAGTATTTGTCACGATGTCACTATCGGAAAATTCATGAATATTTTAATGTTTTTTTCTAATTATTTTCAGTCCCATGCTTTCGCGACGGAAAATTCCACTTGATATCAACTCAGAATTATGTTCTGAATCATCTCTCAATGTTTTCGTTACGATGTCACTAACACTCTGTATATATCCTATTTAACGTAGCATGATTACTTTAGCAAGACAGACATATAGTGCGACCCCTGTCTCTTTCGCACTAAAAGTAGACAGTCTCATCCGAAAGAGACGAGAGATATATCACTCTAAACATGCTACGTTATAAGGGTATAGTTATTCTAATATTCATCTGATCACCGCCTAATATGTTTGAATCCGCGCCCAGTCATAATGTGCTGTCTGCGCTGAGCCTTAATTTAATTACAGGCATGGCTACCAAATATCGATTTTAAGGGAATATGATGTACGAAGCAACGTGCAACGCTGATCTCTATGTAAATGGAGACATTTACCTCAGAAACACGGCTTAAATAGTATAATAACTTAGGTCATACATTTTCTATTGCTCTATAAAACATACGACTTCACAAATATCGACACAAGACCAACAGGGAGGAAGCTAGTATGCTGGTGATCTACACAACGTGTAAGCGTAGTGTCTCTAGAATGCATAGTGCTGATTGTCCTCATGATAAAGCTTGAAATATATTTATTTTCTTACAATAACCCTTTAATATCATACATGATGGTGACCTGATGACGGTGAATCTAAGAAGCGCATCTCATAAGTTCTTATATTTTTTTTATAATTCAATATTTTATCTAATAGTACGCAAGATCACAATCACAGTTTACTCATTCCTAATTGCCTACTTACATCGGCGTAGACGTTTATGTTTCTATAATTGAATAAGCGAACTTAAATTATAGCAACTTGGCCTAAAATAACTTTTTGTACGATGATCAGAATATTTTACCTACAATACTCGTGAGGTAATTGTGAGTAATAAGAATTATCTTAGGCCTAGTTGCCGGAATCTTGAAGCATTTGAAAAAGAATCGTTTGAAATTATAACACAGAAATACCTCTTTATGATATTTATCACATCAAAGGAAATTAATGTGGTCAATTAATGCTGATTTCAGTACACACCAACTAATTTTATTTTAAGTTATACATGTCATTTTCTTATCCGCCGAAAAAGAAAAGGACGGGTAATCGACAGGTATAAAATTTATGGAACACACGTCGATTTCAGACACAAATTTAAAACAACCCTCTAAAAATTTTACATTGGCCAATAACCCGACTTAATTAAGTTGACAGCACACATCAAACGGTTCGCACCTATTTGATTAGTCCGGGTTATCATTGATTCACTCATTCATTTTAGTTGTCAATCATCCGTCCCTTTCCTAACCCCACAGAATTAAGTTGCTAAACGGGTTGCATGCATATCAGCGAGATGCTTAATATATTCGCATTAATTTTAAAATTAACAGCTGTCAAACATCCGTCCCTTTCCTTTTCGGCGGATAAGAAAATTACGAGTATAACTTAAAATAAAATTAGGAGGTGTCTGCAGGAATCGGGGCCATTGTGTTGTTTTGTTGTAAATAACATCGTATGTGTATCACAAAATAAAGAAACATGAACGTCTAAGTCGGCCAGCCACTACGATAATGGAGATGCGCGATCGCAGTATACAGACAATGCGCCTTACCACGTGGTTTCCAAGGAAGAACCCGCGGGTGTAGTCGACCGCGGCACATTCCTTCGGCTCCTTTACATGGAGCCCTAAGATCTCCCCAAGGATTTTATGCATGATCTCCAGGCGAGCTTCGTTGCTCTTCACGCCTTCGTCGCCTAGGTAGTCGCTTGGATCCGCTTCTAGATGGATCTGTATGTGAAATAGATAATTTTGAGTTTATTTTAAAGTCGGAAGACCTAATGTCGAATTGTTTAACTATTGTATCTGGAGATCTCGGCCTTAGGGGATTAAGCTCTGATAGCTGTAAGAATCCTCCAAAGTTAAAGTAAATGTGGATTAGGTTTTTTTATTTTGCAATTAAATGAATACATAACTTAAACAGCCTGGGCACAAGTTTCCTCTCAGCCAACCGGAAGGGGTATGGAGCATACTCCACCACACTGCTCCACTGCGTTTTGGTGGAGATGTTTGGACTTATAGCCCGGGACCAAAGGCTTAACGTGCCTTCCGAAGCACGGAGTATCTTAATTTTCGGACAATCAGTTACCCCTTACCAACCAAAGGACAATCTCACAAAGTGAATTCAACAATGTCGCCTTTGGGAATCGAACCCGGACCTCTAAATCGTGAGCCTAGCGCTCTAACCAGTAGACCCCGGAGGCTGTTTCGAAACGATTTCGACTTTTCCCAAAGAGGTTATTTTTATTTTGCTAGTAAATGAGTACAATAGAAAAAGGGTCTTATGGCCACGTTGTCCAAATTTTACTCTTTTTTAAATCAATTTAAAAATGAATAAGACTTACCTGTGAGAATATTGCGATGCCGCTGTTGGTGAGATCGGTGGCCTGCAGCAATGAAGGCGTGTTCCAGGTCTCCTCAGACGCCAGCACTTGAATATCCAATTCGTGGCCCGGGTGCCCTGTGTACTTGGACGGCCTAAAACGTATACAGCTACTTAGCATACTACTATGTACTATACGTTCCCATTGAAACGGAGCAAGTATTGACGGCGCAGAGGGCTTAGCCAAGATGCAAACGTATCTGTGTATTATGGCTTACCTACATATATTTATTTATTTATTAACCCTTTCAGACCCAGACCCTTAGAAACATAATATCTTAACCTAAAATACATATTTAACCATGGCATAAGAAAACCAGAATTGCTCAAAACGGACAGCTAGCATTTCAAGGTTAGCCCAGCTGACGTCATCTCACACTACGTTGTCATTTCGAAAAAAAAATAATTACCCACGTCCAATGTTTTTAATTTACTTTGCAAGGAAATTTTGTAATTTTAGTAAGATTTACGTTACAGTTTTAATGTTTTTTTTTTTTATATATGTGACAAATAACAGTAATTAAATATAATAGTCAGTAATTCACTTAATTTTCAATAGTAAAATTTACGTCCTTGGAATGTTGGAGATACCAATTTAATGGTAACACAGTGGTAACACTTACGTCATCAACGCTAGCAATGGCGGCTTGTCATAGGATTGAGCATACCTGGTATTCTTATACAGGGTGTAACGGAACGGGGGTATCAACCCGAAGTGTGCCTACTCTGTCACTATCTACAAATCACATGCGAGAGTATTGGCCGCCTAAATTCATATTTGCATTAGTTATGAGCAATTGAATTCCAGGTCTTCATGTAATAAATTCAAATTTGCACAACACTACGTAGCAATCAGCTGTTCAAGGTATTTAACTTTTGAGTGAACAGCTACCACCTCTTTTATTTATGCCTGCCCTAGTAAAGGGTAAACGTGCCAGTGATGGCCATATTAATCAATATTTTTTAAATTGTTTTGTTTCATCCTTGTGAGGCCAAGATTTCCAGACACAATAGTTAAAAAAACAATGGGCATTGGTCCCGGTTACTGCTTACTGATGTAATAAGTAGTCGTTACATGAGCCATGTCAGGGGCATTTGGCGGCTCAATAATAACCCTCGCACCAGGATTGACGAGGTTGGTTATCCACCTCACAACCAATAGGATAGAACAAGATGTGAACATACATAAATCACGGCTTTATCTCTAATGGACCAGACAGAGCTACAAGTAATTACACATATCTAATATCACACTTACTGCGCTACTGAGATGGGCAGAGTCACTTTGTTGTACAAGTTTTGTCCAAAAATGTAGTCGATTACCTACATTAATAGTTGATAAAGAAATGTACTTTACAATGCATCTCGTCTCCTTGTGTAGTATGCTTTATTTTATGATTACGTAATATCAGGCTCCCTTAACACCGTCATCCAGGTCAAATGGGCATCACACTAGCGGCGAATGCGTTCATGGCTAGCTAGGTACGGGACAGTTTCATTAGAATACTTTCAGAGTTTTGCAGGCCCTAAACAACTACTACTACTCATACACAGTTACCACCAATCACTGACTAAGGTGTGCAAATACTAACACCTCACTTTACAATGGATCAAAGGACACAGTGATTCAAGAGGTAACGACGCGGCGGACGAGTTGGCCAGAAGGGGAACGGGAGGTAACAGCCATCGGTCCGGAACCGATATTGCCGATCTCATTCGGACAGGTCCGCTCGCTGCTACGAACGAGAGCAGCCAACAAACACACCTTTTTTTGACGTGACTTATCGAAGTTTTGCCGCAAATGACATTAACTACTTGGCCGGACAAATGGGGAGCGCTGAAGGCTCTCACCCGGTACAACGTTTAAGACAACAGGCCTGAGGGTGCCCAGTTGGGCGCGAACCTCGGCTCAGGGCGTCGTCTGAGAGGAAAAATATTTGAAAGAATTAAACGACCCTAGTAAGTCGATAGCGATAAGCGCTGATTGAGGGAAGTCGTCGACCACGCCGGCGGTGTCGGTATCGGGGTCCTGAAATGTTTGTTGTCGCGAGCTGATTGGCTGATTCTATGGCTAGAGTAATCGGGTCGTCGGGATCGTATTACATACTTCGGACGCCGATGCTATTCAGTACCGTTCCTAAGCGGGATGTATTCGGAAGCCGCAACTACCAGGGGATTTGGTTGGTGCGGAGCAGAATCAAAAAAACTAATTTGAGCCATTGGGCAATGGTTGGCAGACTTAGGTCAATGTGCAGATTTTCATTGCGATGGAACCACGAACGATTTTGTATTTCCTGTAGACGGTGGATTTGAGAGAGACTCGCGTGAGCGAAAACTACCCCTGCATAGGTCATGATCGGACGGATGCAAGTCGTGTAGATTCCAAAGGGATAATTTACTACGCTTGTTAAGGAGACAATGAACACGGCCCATTACAAACGTGGCGCGATCGCGCACACGTTTGATATGGGCCTTGAAAGTAAGACGTCTATCTAAGACTACGCCGAGATATTTGACTTGCTCCTCCCAAGGGATCGGCTTGCCAGACATCTTGATGACTTAAGTTGACAGCGTGACCGTGACGTATTATAATAGCCCTTTGAAAAGTACACCGCTGCACTTTTCTCCGGGTTTACCTTGATTCTCCATTTGCGAAACTACTTGCCCAAGGCATTGGCGCGTTGGAGAATTCCGGTCATCATAACTCGACCACGGCACGAAGAATAGATGGCTGTATCATCCGCAAATAAAGCTAGTTCGGTATTAGGGTATTTGGGAATGAACAAACACACCAGACTATGAACCACCGTAAATAAATGCAGGCAGGCTAAGTTGGCACTACCCAACATCAATAGTTGTCTCTCCAAAAGAATTCTAAATGTGAAGAGGTCTCCACTAATACAGGTAACAGCTGCAGGTAGCAGGTGTAGCTGTGTGGTCACGGTGATATCAACAAACATCTGTTTACACTAGGTGTCACCGACAAGCCCCTGTGCAGAACCTGCATGGACGAGACAGCGGCCCATGTGCTACTGGAGTGTGAAGGAGCCGCCAACTACCGGGTCCGGCACCTTGGCCAGACGGGGTGCCTCCCTGAGGCGACCGGCAACGTCAGAGGCTTCTTAGAATTCCTTGGGGATTTACAACATAGTAAAAGCAAAATAAATTTCTCAAGTACCGTTGTGACTGCCTACCCCTTAGTGATACGGGCGTGATATTATGTTAGTATGTTCTGATTACTTATGGCTCTGCCCACCCCATTAGGGATACGAGCAGCTGCAAGTGATTGTGTATCTTATTAACGAGACATTAATGTTACGTTTACAACATAGTAAAGACAAAATCAATTTCTCAAGTAAAGTACCTACCTAACATAACTTTACTTTTACTATGACATGGTAAAAGTAATCTTAAAATAAGTACTTTCGTACAATACAATAATACTTTATTGCGTACAAGGAATTAAAAACACATAACAGTATTTTTTTAAATCTTTCTATCGTGTGGGTTGTGAGGTGGATTACCAACCTCATCAACCCTGGTGTCAGGGTAACTATTGAGCCGCCAGAGGCCCCTGACATGACTCATGTAATAACTACTTTCTTACATGAGTAAGTAGTCACCGGGACCAACCGTGCCTTCCGAAGCACGGAATTGCAAATTGCATTGGGACAGTTAATGGGATTTATACCCTGTACCAGGATGCCAGGGCTCGCGAATAGAAAAAGGCACGCTAGTGTTTCAAACTATCGATAGTTCAGTATCGATTATCGATCATAATCATTTTCAACTACGATTTTGATTGGTAGAAATAAAAAAATAGCTTTTCAAAAAATCTAAATCCATGGACTTTTGAGTTATTGAAATTCAGTTTAGACAATCAGCCCACTCAAAATAACCATACTATCGGAGTGTAGCAATACTACTGACTGAGGGCAAAATTATCGATAGTTTGTTATTAATCCGCAACGATACTATCGATTGTATTGCACTTAGGTAATAAAATCGAAAATGTTCCCACTTTCCGAGTTATCAATAGTCTTGCTATCGATCGACTCTCGGTCGGGATAGATTATCGATAGACATTTTTTGATCGGCAAGCCCTAGTGCACCCGAAATTCAAAATGGCGGTGCTGTTAAGGGGAAGTTATCATTAACCATGATAAAAAATATTTTTTTTTTTGTATTTTTTTTCCTTCCTAAATTGTAGTCGTGTATTATCCAACAGTGAACAATAACATCACGCCTTTTTCCCATTGGAGTAGGCAGAGACTGCGGAATTTCACTTACCACTACACGCTCGTATCGCTACATGCCCGTACCAAACATACATACATAATATCACGCCTTTATCTCTTATGGGGCAGACAGAGCCACAAGTAATCATAACATAGGTACATAAATAATTATCATGCTCGTACCGCTAATGGGATGTTCTTGTGACTCTGCCCACCCCATTAGGGATACGGGCAGAGTGATAGTATGTCTTATTATTGACAGATTAATTTCGCCTTCTGCTATTGCGCGGGATATTTGCGAAGAAACGTGGCAATTCTGTGTTAGTGCCAGAGTGTGAGCGCGGGTGATCCTTATTAGATAAACGACTTTTTTACTTTTCTAGGTTCAAAGTAAAATACGTACCTACTTTCATAAAATACAATACATTCATTCATTCATTCAAACAATACCATAAAAATATTTTATTGCGCACAAAGAAATAACACACCCTTAAGTACCAGGATACTAGCATTCCAAAAGAGATAGAAACATGCACACGAAAGTAAACTGTCAAATTATTTGTCAGTGCTTGTTTACTATCTGTGGAGTGAAGTTCGAAATTTGGATTTGTTGTGATAACTGTGATCAGTGATAGTTCGAGGTGTCTTTGAGTAATGTAGGTTATTATGAAATGATGATGTGTGTGGGTGCCGGCGATGGCAACTTAAGTGAAGCACGGAACTTGTATCAGCGATTCATAGAAGGTAGACCAGCTGATGAAGCCAGGCAACTGCCTTCACTGCATTGCTTCAGGAAAATGGTCAATCGCCTACTGCATTTAACGGGCTCTTTCCACGCGTCATCCGAGACTGGCCGCTCGGCGACCCGTGATCCGGAGTTTGAAGAAGCCGTACTAGCCGTGCAGCCAACCCAAGGACTACCACGCGAACCTTACCACATGCAACGTACGCCCGAGCTAATTCCTGCTGATTATTTACCTCGTGTGGCATTCTGAGAATGGTACCGAGTTCAAGTGGAAAGCTCACCAGACTTTGCTTCGAAAGTGTTGTGGACAGATGAAGCGGCAGGTCTGTGCATCGAACGGGGATGACGACATTTCGAACCTTTCTTGTAAAACGTAAGTCTAATTATTAATTACCTACCTACTTACCCACACTTTCACACTTTTTTTCCTATTTACTATTAAATTAAATACCTTACCTAAACAAGTAGGTAATTTTAACTTATTTTACACGTCATAAAATAATGTGAGAATAGTTGTCAAAGCAAAATGACTCCAATTATTAGATGCTTTAGTGTCATTCTTGTTTGTTACAGTCGCCGACGTGCCGCCGACTCGGATTGTTCCAATCGGCCGCCGACTCCTTTTGACGTTGCCGCCAAAGCCGCCGCCCGCTCGAATTTCGTACCTATCGCGGCCGTGCGAGCGCCGCGAGTACCAGGCGACCAGGACGCGCTAGGAGATTTGTGTAGTGCCAATATTTGAGTGGATTAAGAACAGTGACCTCAATAGTGCTGTGCCGTGTTTTTTACATGCTGGAAATATTAAAATATTTTTTTAACTGAAATTGAAAAAAATATCAAAAGTGTTTTTTTTTAATTGAAATTTTGCAGATAAGATCTACATAAGGTATAGTTTTGTCCCCTTTCGGCTTGATACCCCCCTTCCGTTACACCCTGTATATACCATGTATTTAACATAATAAAAAATAACAATGACACAAAGTAGGCACTTTTTGTTCTGTATCGGTGGTGCACGGTGGGGATCTACCACAGAAACAGCGATACACCACGCCCTTCGACTTTTTTTATTACTCGCACGGTTTGAGACGCCTTGTCTATAATGCAAGTAGCATTGAGGCAATAGGAACATGCATCTTGGCTAGGCCCTCAAAGACGTATAGGAATCAGTGAAAGAGCCTCGTCTTTCGCTTACTGAGACTCTCTCGCTCGCTATGATTGGTCAAATGCGCAAATCTCAACTCCTCTCCGATTCAACGGAAACGCAGTCTTAGACTTTACAAAAAGAGATATTTGGTATTAGAAAAATAGACCGGAAGGAACACCGTAATGGCAATGTTCTTATAAGATAGTGTATAATGTTATTTCACTATGAATATAATAAAATTGGCTAGTTTCGAACTAGTCAAATCAGTTACTTTTTACTAAACGTCAAAACACAAAATTACTATGGAATTTGTATGAAAAAGCACACTAAATGTCGTACTAATAATTACCTTTTCCTTGATTAAAATTCATTAATAAGCTAAATAGAAAAAAAAAATGGTTTTCACCAATATGTGTTTATTTAGTAATCAGAATTCCATAATTTATCTTTGACCTAGGAAACTACCCAATAGTAAATATTCTAAGGTACCTACAGGTCTATTTAACTAATAGTATTCGAATTTCGAAAACAATAATATTGCTAAATGTGAATTTCATGCTTATTTTCTAAAGTTGAGAAATATATTGTAATGAATAATATTTGAATTATAATTGTGCTCATATCAAAGTTTTGCATGCTTCATAACATGCCAAACTTAGAGAACACTATAATTATTGGTTGTAATTACAAGCAATAAGTTCCGAAGCATAACAAGCAAAAATAAAGTACATTATAATGAGTATTGTACATGTATAGTGTAAATAAAAGATTGTATGATAAAGTACGCAATTGTAAACTTCAAAAGCTCTAGCTTGCTTCTTAAATTATCATTATCAAGCTCTTAAATTATCATATGACATAAATATTGATCAGGGGGTCTAAAACACATTTGCGAGAATCTCAAATAGCAATTTAGCTGTTTTAGATGAATTGCTTTAATGTGGTCTTTTTAGAACCCCAGAAACTTAACAGAATTACAAATGAGTTTCCTATTTTATAGTTGAACTAGATGTCGCGTGGTTCGCTCGCAGCAAGCTGCTCGCGTGTCTTGTTTTCCCGCCATTTTTTTACCGCGATAGAATTTGACCAAGACTTAAATAGGTGTCGTGAAATCAAAAAGTTCTAGGTGCTATAGTTTTGCCAGGCCGTAGGGTGTCTCCCTGATGCGGAGCAGTTTTCCAAGATGACGTTCCGATAACACCCCTATACATCGTTTTTACACCCGAGACATTTTCTGGACAAACAAAAATTTGTATGGCGGCCATCTTGTTTTTCGGCCATTTTTTTTTTTTCACCGGCGATAAAATTTGACCAAGATTTTATTAGGTTTGGTGAAAAAAGAATCGTTCCAGGAGCGATAGTTTTCCCAGGCCGTAGGGTGCCGCCCTGATGCGGAGCAGTTTTTGAAGGTCGGGAAGTATTTCCGTACTCAATATGACATTTTGATCTCATCCCTCTTACATCATATTCACCCCGAGGCATTTTCGGGAAAAACGAAAATTTTGTATGGCGGCCATCTTGTTTTCCCGCCATTTTTTTACCGCGATAAAATTTGACCAAGACTTAAATAGGTGTCGTGAAATCAAAAAAGTTCTAGGTGCTATAGTTTTGCCAGGCCGTAGAGTGACCTCTGATGCGGAGCAGTTTTCCAAGATGACGTTCCGATCACACCCCAATACATCATTTTTACCTCGTGAGACATTTTCTGGAAAAACAAAAATTTGTATGGCGGCCATCTTGTTTTTCGGCCATTTTGTTTTTTTTTCACTGGCGATAAAATTTGACCAAGACTTTAATAGGCTTCGTGAAAACAAAAAAGTTCCAGGTGCGATAGTTTCGCCAGGCTGTAGGGTGTCTCCCTGATGCGGAGCAGCTTTCGAAGATCGAAAAGTATTTCCATACTCAACATGATGTTTCGATCACATTCCTCATACATCATTTTTACCCCCGAGGCATTTTCGGGAAAAACGAAAATTTCGTATGGCGGCCATCTTGTTTTTCCGCCATTTTGGTTTTTTTTCACAGGGGATTGAATTTGACCAAGATTTAAATAGGTTTCGTGAAAAAAATATTGCTCTAGGTTTTATAGTTTTGCCAGGCCGTAGGGTGTCTCCCTGATGCGGAGCAGTTTTTCAAGATCGAGCAGTATTGAAATACTCAACATGACGATCCGATCACATCCCTATACATCATTTTTACCCTCGAGGCATTTTCAGGAAAAACGAAAATTTTGTATGGCGGCCATCTTGTTTTTCCGCCATTTTGGTTTTTTTTCACCAGGGATTAGATTTGACCAAGATTTAAATAGGTTTCGTGAAAACAAAAAAGTTCCAGGTGCGATAGTTTTGCCAGGCCGTACGGTGTCTCCCTGATGCGGAGCAGCTATCGAAAACCCAGACGTATTTTCATACTCGACATGACGTTCCGATCACATTCCTATACATCATTTTTACTCCCGAGGCATTTTCAGGAAAAACGAAAAATTTGTATGGCGGCCATCTTGTTTTTCCGCCATTTTGGTTATTTTTCACCGGCGATTAGATTTGACCAAGATTTAAATAGATTTTGTGAAAAAAGAATCATTCCAGGTGCTATAGTTGCGCCAGGCCGTAGGGTGTCTCCCTGATGCGGAGCAGTTTTTGAAGATTGAGAACATTTTCCGTATTCGACAAAACACTCCGATTACATTCCTATATACAGTTTTTACCCCCGAGACATTTTCTGGGAAAACAAAATTTTGTATGGCGGCCATCTTGTTTTTCCGCCATTTTGATTTTTTTTCACCGGCGATTGAATTTGACCAAGATTTAAATAGGTTTTGCGGAAAAAAAAATGATCCAGGTATAATAGTTGCGCCAGGCCGTAGGGTCTCTCCCTGATGCGGAGCAGTTTTCCAAGATCTGGAAGTTTTCCCATACTCACCGGGAGGTCCCGATCACACCCCCCATACATCATTTTCACCCCCCGACGCTCCTTCTGGGAGAACAACCCTGTCAGTCAGTGAGTCAGTCAGTCAGTCAGTCAATGGGTTTGTAGCTTTATATAATATAACTAGATAACTAGATGTCGCGTGGTTCGCTCGCAGCAAGCTGCTCGCGTGTCTTGTTTTCCCGCCATTTTTTTACCGCGATAGAATTTGACCAAGGCTTGAATAGGTCTCGTGAAATCAAAAAAGTTCTAGGTGCTATAGTTTTGCCAGGCCGTAGGATGTCTCCCTGATGCGGAGCAGTTTTCCAAGATGACGTTCCGATAACACCCCTATACATCGTTTTTACACCCGAGACATTTTCTGGAAAAACAAAAATTTGTATGGCGGCCATCTTGTTTTTCGGCCATTTTGATTTTTTTTTACCGGCGATAAAATTTGACCAAGATTTTATTAGGTTTGGTGAAAAAAGAATCGTTCCAGGTGCGATAGTTTTCCCAGGCCGTAGGGTGCCGCCCTGATGCGGAGCAGTTTTTGAAGGTCGGGAAGTATTTCCATACTCAATATGACATTTTGATCTCATCCCTCTTTCATCACATTCACCCCGAGGCATTTTCGAGAAAAACGAAAATTTTGTATGGCGGCCATCTTGTTTTTCCGCCATTTTGATTTTTTTTCACTGCCAATTGAATTTGATCAAGGTTTAAATATGTCTCGTGAAAACCAAAAAGTTCTAGGTGCTATAGTTTTGCCAGGCCGTAGGTTGTCTCCCTGATGCGGAGCAGGTTTCGAAGATTGAGATCATTTTCCGTACTCTACAAGACGCTCCGATTACACTCCCATACATAATTTTGACCTCCGAGACATTTTCTGGAAAAACATTTTTTTGTATGGCGGCCATCTTGTTTTTCCGCCATTTTGATTTTTTTTCACCCACTATAGAATTTGACCAAGATTTAAATAGGTTTTGTGAAAAAAGAATCGTTCCAGGTGCGATAGTTTTGCCAGACTGTAGGGTGTCTCCCTGATGCGGAGCAGTTTTCCAAGATCTGGAAGTTTTCCCATACTCATCGGAACATCTTGATCACATCTCCTATACATCATATTTACCCCCCGGCGCTCCTTCTGGGAGAACAACCCTGTCAGTGAGTCAGTCAGTCAGTCAGTCAGTCAGTCAGTCAGTACATGGGTTTGTAGCTTTATATAATATAACTAGATGTCGCGTGGTTCGCTCGCAGCAAGCTGCTCGCGTGTCTTGTTTTCCCGCCATTTTTGTACCGCGATAGAATTTGACCAAGACTTGAATAGGTCTCGTGAAATCAAAAAAGTTCTAGGTGCTATAGTTTTGCCAGGCCGTAGGGTGTCTCCCTGATGCGGAGCTGTTTTCCAAGATGACGATCCGATCACACCCCTATACATAATTTTTACTCCCGAGACATTTTCTGGGAAAACAAAAATTTATATGGCGACCATCTTGTTTTTCGGCAATTTTGTTTTTTTTTCACCGCCGATAAATTTTGACCAAGATTTAAATAGGTTTCGTGAAAATAAAAAAGTTCCAGGTGCGATAGTTTTGCCAGGCCGTAGGGTGTCTTCCTGATGCGGAGCAGCTATCGAAAACCTGGAAGTATACCCGTACTCAACAAGACGGTCTGATTACATCCCCATACATATTTTTTACCCCCGAGGCATTTTCAGGAAAAACGAAAAATTTGTATGGCGGCCATCTTGTTTTTCCGCCATTTTGATTTTTTTTCACTCACGATAAAATTTGACCAAGTTTTAAATAGGTTTTGTGAAAAAAGAATCGATCCAGGTGCGATAGTTTTGACAGGCCGTAGGGTGCCGCCCGGATGCGGAGCAGCTTTCCAAGATGACGATCCGATCACACCCCTATACATAATTTTTACTCCCGAGACATTTTCTGGGAAAACAAAAATTTATATGGCGGCCATCTTGTTTTTCGGCAATTTTGTTTTTTTTTCACCGCCGATAAATTTTGACCAAGATTTAAATAGGTTTTGTGAAAACAAAAATGTTCCAGGTGCGATAGTTTCGCCAGGCCTTGGGGTGTCTCCTTGATGCGGAGCAGTTTTTGAAGGTCGGGAAGCATTTCCATACATGACATTTTGATCACATCCTTTTTACATCATATTCACCCCCGAGGCATTTTCGAGAAAAACGAAAATTTTGTATGGCGGCCATCTTGATTTTCCGCCATTTTGATTTTTTTTCACCGGTGATAAAATTTGACCAAGGTTTAAATACTTTGAGCGAAAAAATAATTGTTCCAGGTGCGATAGTTTCGCCACGCCGTAGGGTGTCTCCCTGATGCGGAGCAGTTTTCAAAAATTGAGAACATTTTTCGGACTCGACAAGACACTCCGATTATACTCCCATTCACAGTTTTTACCCCCGAGGCATTTTCGGGAAAAACGAAAATTTTGTATGGCGGCCATCTTGTTTTTCCGCCATTTTGTTTTTTTTTTTTCAGCGGCGAATGGATTTGACTAAGATTTAAATAGGTTTCTTGAAAAAATTATTGCTCCAGGTTTTATAGTTTTGCCAGGCCGTAGGGTGTCTCCCTGATGCGGAGCAGTTTTCGAAAACCTGGAAGTATACCCGTACTCAACAAGACGGTCTGATTACATCCCCATACATATTTTTTACCCCCAAGGCATTTTCAGGAAAAACGAAAAATTTGTATGGCGGCCATCTTGTTTTTCCGCCATTTTGATTTTTTTTCACTCACGATAGAATTTGACCAAGATTTAAATAGGTTCTGTGAAAAAATAATCGTTCCAGGTGCCATAGTTTCACCAGGCCGTGGGGTGTCTCCCTGATGCGGAGCAGTTTTTCAAGATCGAACAGTTTTTCCATACTCAGCTTGACGTTCCAATTACAACCCCATACACAGGTTTTACCAACGAGGCATTTTTTCAAAAAACGAAATTTTGTATGGCGGCCATCTTGTTTTTCCGCCATTTTGATTTTTTTTCACCGACTATAGAATTTGACCAAGACTTAAATAGGTCTCGTGAAAAAAGAATCGTTCCAGGTGCTATAGTTTTGCCAGGACGTAGGGTATCTCCCTGATGCGGAGCAGTTTTCCAAGATGACGATCCGATCACACCCCTATACATAATTTTTACTCCCGAGACATTTTCTGGGAAAACAAAAATTTATATGGCGGCCATCTTGTTTTTTGGCAATTTTGTTTTTTTTTTTCACTGGCGATAAAATTTGACCGAGACTTTAATAGGCTTCGTGAAAACAAAAAAGTTCCAGGTGCGATAGTTTCGCCAGGCTGTAGGGTGTCTCCCTGATGCGGAGCAGCTTTTGAAGATCGAAAAGTATTTCCATACTCAACATGATGTTTCAATCACATTCCTTATACATCATTTTTACCCCCGAGGCATTTTCGGGAAAAACGAAAATTTTGTATGGCGGCCATCTTGTTTTTCGGCCATTTTGTTTTTTTTTCACCGGGGATAAAATTTGACCAAGATTTAAATAGGTTTCGTGAAAAAAATATTGCTCCAGGTATTATAGTTTTGCCAGGCCGTAGGGTATCTCCCTGATGCGGAGCAGTTTTCCAAGATGACGTTCCGATCACACCCCTATACATCATTTTTACACCCGAGACATTTTCTGGAAAAACAAAAATTTGTATGGCGGCCATCTTGTTTTTTTGACCAACACTCGAATATGTGTCGTGAAATCCAAAAAGTTCTAGGTGCTATAGTTTTGCCAGGCCGTAGGGTGACTCCCTGACGCGGAGCAGTTTTCAAAGATGGCGTTCCGATCACACCCCTATACATCATTTTTACACCCGAGACATTTTCGGGAAAAACAAAACTTTGTATGTCGGCCATCTTGTTTTTTCGTCATTTTGTTTTTTTTTTTCACCGACCATTAAATTTGTTCAAGATTTAAATAGGTTTCGTAAAAACAAAAAAGTCCTAGGTGCGATAGTTTTGCCAGGCCGTAGGGTGTCTCCCTGATGCGGAGCAGTTTTTCAAGATCGAGCAGTTTTTCCATATTCAAATTGACGTTTTGATCACACCTCCCATACATAATTTTTACACCCGAGGCATTTTTTAAAAAAACAAAATTTTGTATGGCGGCCATCTTGGTTTTTCGCCATTTTGTTTTTTTTTCACCCACAATAAAATTTGATCAAGATTTAAATAGGTTTTGTGAAAAAAGAATCGTACCAGGTGCGATAGTTTCGCCAGGCCGTAGGGTGTCTCCCTGATGCGGAGCAAATTTCAAAGATCGAGAAGTATTTTTATACTCGACATGACGTTCCGATTACACCCCTATACATCATTTTTACCCCCGAGGCATTTTCAGGAAAATTGAAAAATTTGTATAACGGCCATCTTGTTTTTCCGCCATTTTGATTTTTTATCACCAGCGATTGAATTTGACCAAGAATTAAGTAGGTTTAGTGGAAAAAAAAATGTTCTATATTTGATAGTTTAGCCAGGCCGTAGGGTGTCTCCCTGATGCGGAGCAGATTTCAAAGATCGAGAAGTACTTCCATACTTAACATGACATTCCGATTACACCCCCATACATTGTTTTTACCTCTAAGACATTTTTCTGAAAAAAACAAAATTTTGTATGGCGGCCATCTTGTTTTTCCGCCATTTTGGTTTTTTTTCACCGGCGATTGGATTTGACCAAGATTTAAATACGTTGTGCGAAAAAATCATTGTTCCAGGTGCGATAGGTTAGCCAGGCCGTAGGGTGTCTTCCTGATGCGGAGCAGTTTTTCAAGATTGAGAAGTATTTTTATACTCAACAAGACGTTCCGATAAAAACCCTCATACATCATTTTTACCCCCAAGGCATTTTTAGGAAAAACTAAAAATTTGTATGGCGGCCATCTTGTTTTTCCGCCATTTTGATTTTTTTTCACCGGCGATAAAATTTGACCAAGATTTAAATAGGTCTAGTGGAAAAAGAATCGTTCCAGGTGTGATACTTTTGCCAGGCCGTAGGGTGTCTTCCTGATGCGGAGCAGTTTTTCAAGATCGAGCAGTTGTTTCATATTAAACTTGACGTTCCGATCACACTTCCCATACATCATTTTTACCTCCGAGGCATTTTCGGGAAAAACGAAAATTTCGTATGGCGGCCATCTTGTTTTTCCGCCATTTTGGTTTTTTTTCACCGGGGATTGAATTTGACCAAGATTTAAATAGGTTTCGTGAAAAAAATATTGCTCTAGGTTTTATAGTTTTGCCAGGCCGTAGGGTGTCTCCCTGATGCGGAGCAGTTTTTCAAGATCGAGCAGTACTGAAATACTCAACATGACGATCCGATCACATCCCTTTACATCATTTTTACCCTCGAGGCATTTTCAGGAAAAACGAAAATTTTGTATGGCGGCCATCTTGTTTTTCCGCCATTTTGGTTTTTTTTCACCGGCGATTGGATTCGACCAAGATTTAAATATGTTTCGCGAAAGAAAAATTGCTCCAGGTTTTCTAGTTTTGCCAGGCCGTAGGGTGTCTCCCTGATGCGGAGCAGATTTTGAAGATAGAGAAGTGTTTTCATACTCCACAAGACGTTCCGATTACATCTCCATACACAGTTTTTACTCCCGATGCATTTTCTGAAAAAACAAAATTTTGTATGGCGGCCATCTTGTTTTTCCGCCATTTTGATTTTTTTTCACCGTCAATAGAATTTGACCAAGATTTAAATAGGTTTTGTGAAAAAAGAATCGTTCCAGGTGCGATAGTTGCGCCAGGCCGTAGGGTGTCTCCCTGATGCGGAGCAGTTTTCCAGGATCTGGAAGTTTTCCCATACTCACCGGGTGGTCCCGATCACACCCCCCATACACCATTTTCACCCCCCGACACTCCTTCTGGGAGAACAACTATGTCAGTCAGTCAGTCAGTCAGTCAGTCAGTCAATACATGGGTTTGTAGCTTTATATAATATAATAACTAGATGTTGCGTGGTTCGCTCGCAGCAAGCTGCTCGCGTCTCTTGTTTTCCCGCCATTTTTTTACCGCGATAGAATTTGACCAAGACTTAAATAGGTCTCGTGAAATCAAAAAAGTTCTAGGTGCTATAGTTTTGCCAGGCCGAAGGGTGTCTCCCTGATGCGGAGCAGTTTTCCAAGATGACGTTCCGATCACACCCCTATACATATTTTTTACACCCGAGACATTTTCTGGAAAAACAAAAATTTATATGGCGGCCATCTTGTTTTTCGGCCATTTTGTTTTTTTTTCACTGGCAGTATAATTTGACCAAGATTTAAATAGGTTTCGTGAAAACAAAAATGTTCTAGGTGCGATAGTTTCGCCAGGCCGTAGGGTGTCTCCCTGATGCGGAGCAGTTTTCCAAGATGACGTTCCGATAACACCCCTATACATCGTTTTTACACCCGAGACATTTTCTAGACAAAAAAAAATTTTGTATGGCGGCCATCTTGTTTTTCCGCCATTTTGTTTTTTTCTGCCTGCGATTGAGTTTGACCAAGATTCAAATAGGTCTTGTGAAAGAAAAATTGGTTTAGGTACGATAGTTTTGCCAGGCCATAGGGTGCCGCCCTGATGCGGAGCAGCTTTCCAAGATCGAGAATTATATCCATACTCAACAAGACGTTCCGATTACATCCCCATACATAATTTTTACCCCCGAGACATTTTCTTTAAAAACAATTTTGTATGGCGGCCATCTTGTTTTTCCGCCATTTTGATTTTTTTCACCCACAATAGAATTTGACCAAGATTTAAGTAGGTTTTGCGAAAAAAAACTTGATCCAGGTGTAATAGTTTTGCCAGGCCGTAGGATGCCGCCCTGATGCGGAGCAGTTTTCGAAAACTTGGAAGTATACTCGTACTCTACATGATGTTTCGATCACATCCCTCATACATCATTTTTACCTCCGAGGCATTTTCAGGAAAAACGAAAATTTTGTATGGCGGCCATCTTGAATTTCCGCCATTTTGATTTTTTTTCAACTGCAATTAAATTTGACCAAGATATAAATAGGTTTCGTGAAAAAAATATTGCTCTAGGTTTTATAGTTTTGCCAGGCCGTAGGGTGTCTCCCTGATGCGGAGCAGTTTTTCAAGATCAAGCAGTATTGAAATACTCAACATGACGATCCGATCACATCCCTATACATCATTTTTACCCTCGAGGCATTTTCGGGAAAAACGAAAATTTTGTATGGCGGCCATCTTGTTTTTCCGGCATTTTGGTTTTTTTTCACCGGGGATTGAATTTGACCAAGATATAAATAGGTTTCGTGAAAAAAATATTGCTCTAGGTTTTATAGTTTTGCCAGGCCGTAGGGTGTCTCCCTGATGCGGAGCAGTTTTTCAAGATCGAGCAGTATTGAAATACTCAACATGACGATCCGATCACATCCCTATACATCATTTTTACCCTCGAGGCATTTTCAGGAAAAACGAAAATTTTGTATGGCGGCCATCTTGTTTTTCCACCATTTTGGTTTTTTTTCACCGGGGATTGGATTTGACCAAGATTTAAATATGTATCACGAAAGAAAAATTGCTCCAGGATTTATAGTTTTGCCAGGCCGTAGGGTGTCTCCCTGATGCGGAGCAGTTTTTCAAGATCGAGAAAAATTTCCATAGTCAACGGGATGTTCCGATTACATCCCCATACACAGTTTTTACCAACGAGACATTTTCTGGAAAAACAAAATTTTGTATGGCGGCCATCTTGTTTTTCCGCCATTTTGGTTTTTTTTCACCAGGGATTGGATTTGACCAAGATTAAAATATGTTTCGTGAAAAAAATATTGCTCTAGGTTTTATAGTTTTGCCAGGCCGTAGGGTGTCTCCCTGATGCGGAGCAGTTTTTCAAGATCGAGCAGTACTGAAATACTCAACATGACGATCCGATCACATCCCTATACATCATTTTTACCCTCGAGGCATTTTCAGGAAAAACGAAAATTTTGTATGGCGGCCATCTTGTTTTTCCGCCATTTTGGTTTTTTTTCACCAGGGATTGGATTTGACCAAGATTAAAATATGTTTCGCGAAAGAAAAATTGCTCCAGGTTTTATAGTTTTGCCAGGCCGTAGGGTGTCTCCCTGATGCGGAGCAGATTTTGAAGATAGAGAAGTGTTTTCATACTCCACAAGACGTTCCGATTACATCTCCATACACAGTTTTTACTCCCGATGCATTTTCTGAAAAAACAAAATTTTGTATGGCGGCCATCTTGAATTTCCGCCATTTTGATTTTTTTTCACCCACAATAGAATTTGACCAAGATTTAAATAGGTTTTGCGAAAAAAAATTTGATCCAGCTATAATAGTTGCGCCAGACCGTAGGGTGTCTCCCTGATGCGGAGCAGTTTTCCAAGATCTGGAAGTTTTCCCATACTCACCGGGAGGTCCCGATCACTTTTCTCATACATTATTTTTACCCCCCGACGCTCCTTCTGGGAGAACAATTATGTCAGTGAGTGAGTGAGTCAGTGGGTTTGTAGCTATATATAATATAAAATAACTAGATGTCGCGTGGTTCGCTCGCAGCAAGCTGCTCGCGTGTCTTGTTTTCCCGCCATTTTTGTACCGCGATAGAATTTGACCAAGACTTGAATAGGTCTCGTGAAATCAAAAAAGTTCTAGGTGCTATAGTTTTGCCAGGCCGTAGGGTGTCTCCCTGATGCGGAGCTGTTTTCCAAGATGACGATCCGATCACACCCCTATACATAATTTTTACTCCCGAGACATTTTCTGGGAAAACAAAAATTTATATGGCGGCCATCTTGTTTTTCGGCAATTTTGTTTTTTTTTCACCGCCGATAAATTTTGACCAAGATTTAAATAGGTTTTGTGAAAACAAAAATGTTCCAGGTGCGATAGTTTCGCCAGGCCTTAGGGTGTCTCCTTGATGCGGAGCAGTTTTTGAAGGTCGGGAAGCATTTCCATACATGACATTTTGATCACATCCTTTTTACATCATATTCACCCCCGAGGCATTTTCGAGAAAACCGAAAATTTTGTATGGCGGCCATCTTGATTTTCCGCCATTTTGATTTTTTTTCACCGGTGATAAAATTTGACCAAGGTTTAAATAGGTCTAGTGGAAAAAGAATCGTTCCAGGTGTGATACTTTTGCCAGGCCGTAGGGTGTCTTCCTGATGCGGAGCAGTTTTTCAAGATCGAGCAGTTGTTTCATATTAAACTTGACGTTCCGATCACACTTCCCATACATCATTTTTACCTCCGAGGCATTTTCGGGAAAAACGAAAATTTCGTATGGCGGCCATCTTGTTTTTCCGCCATTTTGGTTTTTTTTCACCGGGGATTGAATTTGACCAAGATTTAAATAGGTCTAGTGGAAAAAGAATCGTTCCAGGTGTGATACTTTTGCCAGGCCGTAGGGTGTCTTCCTGATGCGGAGCAGTTTTTCAAGATCGAGCAGTTGTTTCATATTAAACTTGACGTTCCGATCACACTTCCCATACATCATTTTTACCTCCGAGGCATTTTCGGGAAAAACGAAAATTTCGTATGGCGGCCATCTTGTTTTTCCGCCATTTTGGTTTTTTTTCACCGGGGATTGAATTTGACCAAGATTTAAATATGTTTCGCGAAAGAAAAATTGCTCCAGGTTTTCTAGTTTTGCCAGGCCGTAGGGTGTCTCCCTGATGCGGAGCAGTTTTTCAAGATCGAGCAGTACTGAAATACTCAACATGACGATCCGATCACATCCCTATACATCATTTTTACCCTCGAGGCATTTTCAGGAAAAACGAAAATTTTGTATGGCGGCCATCTTGTTTTTCCGCCATTTTGGTTTTTTTTCACCGGCGATTGGATTCGACCAAGATTTAAATATGTTTCGCGAAAGAAAAATTGCTCCAGGTTTTCTAGTTTTGCCAGGCCGTAGGGTGTCTCCCTGATGCGGAGCAGATTTTGAAGATAGAGAAGTGTTTTCATACTCCACAAGACGTTCCGATTACATCTCCATACACAGTTTTTACTCCCGATGCATTTTCTGAAAAAACAAAATTTTGTATGGCGGCCATCTTGTTTTTCCGCCATTTTGATTTTTTTTCACCCACAATAGAATTTGACCAAGATTTAAATAGGTTTTGCGAAAAAAGATTCGTTCCAGGTATAATAGTTGCGCCAGACCGTAGGGTGTCTCCCTGATGCGGAGCAGTTTTCCAAGATCTGGAAGTTTTCCCATACTCACCGGGAAGTCTCGATCACACCCCCCATACATCATTTTTATCCCTCGACGCTCCTTCTGGGAGAACAACCCTGTCAGTGAGTCAGTCAGTCAGTCAGTCAGTACATGGGTTTGTAGCTATATATATTATAACTAGATGTCGCGTGGTTCGCTCGCAGCAAGCTGCTCGCGTGTCCTGTATTAGTTCGAAGCTTTGTATGGCGGCCATCTTGTTTTTTGCCGGCGATTGAATTTGACCAAGACTCGAATATGTCTCATGAAATCCAGAAAGTTCTAGGTGCTATAGTTTTGCCAGGCCGTAGGGTGACTCCCTGACGCGGAGCAGTTTTCAAAGATGACGTTCCGATCACACCCAAATACATCATTTTTACACTCGAGACATTTTCTGGAAAAACAAAAATTTATATGGCGGCCATCTTGTTTTTCGGCCATTTTGTTTTTTTTTCACCCGCGATAAAATTTGACCAAGATTTAAATAGGTTTTGTGAAAACAAAAATGTGCCAGGTGCGATAGTTTTGCCAGGCCGTAGGGTGTCTCCCTGATGCAGAGCAGATTTCAAAAATCGAGAAGTACTTCCATACTCAACATGACATTCCGATTACACCCCCATACATTGTTTTTACCTCTAAGTCATTTTTCTGAAAAAACAAAATTTTGTATTTTGCCATCTTGATTTTCCGCCATTTTGGTTTTTTTTCACCGGCGATTGAATTTGACCAAGATTTAAATATGTCATGCGAAAACAAAATTGCTCCAGGTTATATAGTTTCGCCAGGCCGTAGGGTGTCTCCCTGATGCGGAGCAGCTTTCGAAGATTGAGAAACTTTTCCGTACTCGACAAGACACTCCGATTACATTCCCACACATCAGTTTTACCTCCGAGACATTTTCTGGAAAAACAAACTTTTGTATGGCGGCCATCTTGTTTTTCCGCCATTTTGATTTTTTTTCACCGACAAAAGAATTTGACCAAGTTTTAAATAGGTTTTGCGAAAAAAAAATTGATCCAGGTATAATAGTTGCGCCAGACTGTAGGGTCTCTCCCTGATGCGGAGCAGTTTTCCAAGATCTGGAAGTTTTCCCATACTCACCGGAAGATCTTGATCATACCCCCCATACATCATTTTCACCCCCCGACACTCCTTCTGGGAGAACAACCCTGTCAGTGAGTCAGTCAGTCAGTCAGTCAGTACATGGGTTTGTAGCTATATATAATATAATAACTAGATGTCGCGTGGTTCGCTCGCAGCAAGCTGCTCGCGTGTCTTGTTTTCCCGCCATTTTTTTACCGCGATAGAATTTGACCAAGACTTGAATTGGTCTCGTGAAATCAAAAAAGTTCTAGGTGCTATGGTTTTGCCAGGCCGTAGGGTGACCCCTGATGCGGAGCAGTTTTCGAAGATCTAGCAGTATTTCCATACTCAACAAGACGTTCCCATAACACAACTATACATCGTTTTTACATCCGAGACATTTTCTGTAAAAACAAAAATTTGTATGGCGGCCATCTTGTTTTTCGGCCATTTTGATTTTTTTTTACCGGCGATAAAATTTGACCAAGATTTTATTAGGTTTGGTGAAAAAAGAATCGTTCCAGGTGCGATAGTTTTCCCAGGCCGTAGGGTGCCGCCCTGATAAGGAGCAGTTTTTGAAGGTCGGGAAGTATTTCCATACTCAATATGACATTTTGATCTCATCACTCTTACATCACATTCACCCCGAGGCATTTTCGAGAAAAACGAAAATTTTGTATGGCGGCCATCTTGTTTTTCCGCCATTTTGATTTTTTTTCACTGCCAATTGAATTTGACCAAGGTTTAAATATGTCTTGTGAAAACCAAAAAGTTCTAGGTGCTATAGTTTTGCCAGGCCGTAGGGTGTCTCCCTGATGCGGAGCAGTTTTCGAAGATCTAGCAGTATTTCCATACTCAACAAGACGTTCCGATTACACCTCCGTACACAGTTTTTACCCCCAAGACATTTTCTTGAAAAACAAAAATTTGTATGGCGGCCATCTTGTTTATCCGCCATTTTGATTTTTTTTCACCCACGATAGAATTTGACCAAGATTTTAATAGGTTTCGTGAAAAAAGAATCGTTCCAGGTGCGATAGTTTTGCCAGACGGTAGGGTGTCTCCCTGATGCGGAGCAGTTTTCCAAGATCTGGAAGTTTTCCCATACTCATCGGAACATCTTGATCACATCTTCCATACATCATATTTACCCCCCGGCGCTCCTTCTGGGAGAACAACCCTGTCAGTGAGTCAGTCAGTCAGTCAGTCAGTCAGTCAGTCAGTACATGGGTTTGTAGCTTTATATAATATAACTAGATGTCGCGTGGTTCGCTCGCAGCAAGCTGCTCGCGTATCTTGTTTTCCCGCCATTTTTTTACCGCGATAGAATTTGACCAAGACTTGAATAGGTCTCGTGAAATCAAAAAGTTCTAGGTGCTATAGTTTTGCCAGGCCGTATGGTGACCCCTGATGCGGAGCAGTTTTTGAAGGTCGGGAAGTATTTCCATACTCAACATGACACTTTGATCACATCCCTTTTACGTCATATTCAACCCCGAGTCATTTTCGAGAAAACGAAAATTTTATATGGCGGCCATCTTGTTTTTCGGCCATTTTGTTTTTTTTTTTCACCGGCGATAAAATTTGACCAAGATTTAAGTAGGTTTCGTGAAAACAAAAACGTTCCAGGTGCGATAGTTTCGCCAGGCCTTAGGGTGTCTCCTTGATGCGGAGCAGTTTTTGAAGGTCGGGAAGTATTTCCATACTCAACATGACACTTTGATCACATCCCTTTTACGTCATATTCAACCCCGAGTCATTTTCGAGAAAAACGAAAAATTTGTATGGCGGCCATCTTGATTTTCCACCATTTTGTTTTTTTTCAACGGCTATTAAATTTGACCAAGATTTAAATAGGTTCTGTGAAAAAATAATCGTTCCAGGTGCGATAGTTTTGTCAGGCCGTAGGGTGTCTCCCTGATGCGGAGCAGTTTCAGAAGATCAAGAAGTATTTCCATACTCAACAAGACGTTCCAATTACAACCTCATACACAGTTTTTATCCCCGAGACATTTTCTAAAAAAATAAAATTTTGTATGGCGGCCATCTTGTTTTTCCGCCATTTTGTTTTTTTTTCACCGGTGATTGAATTTGACCAGGAATAAAATAGGTTTCGTGAAAAAAGAATCGTTCCAGGTGCGATAGTTTTGCCAGACGGTAGGGTGTCTCCCTGATGCGGAGCAGTTTTCCAAGATCTGGAAGTTTTCCCATACTCATCGGAAGATTTGGATCACATCCCCCATACATCATTTTCACCCCCCGGCGCTCCTTCTGGGAGAACAACCCTGTCAGTGAGTCAGTGAGTCAGTCAGTCAGTGGGTTTGTAGCTTTATATAATATAACTAGATGTCGCGTGGTTCGCTCGCAGCAAGCTGCTCGCGTGTCTTGTTTTCCCGCCATTTTTTTACCGCGATAGAATTTGACCAAGACTTGAATAAGTCTCGTGAAATCAAAAAAGTTCTAGGTGCTATAGTTTTGCCGAGCCGTAGGGTGTCTCCCTGATGCGGAGCAGTTTTTCAAGATGACATTCCGATCACACCCCTATACATCAATTTTACCTTTGAGACATTTTCTGGAAAAACAAAATTTTGTATGGCGGCCATCTTGTTTTTCGGCCATTTTGTTTTTTTTCACTGGCGATAAAATTTGACCAAGACTTTAATAGGCTTCGTGAAAACAAAAAAGTTCCAGGTGCGATAGTTTCGCCAGGCTGAAGGGTGTCTCCCTGATGCGGAGCAGCTTTCGAAGATCGAAAAGTATTTCCATACTCAACGTGATGTTTCGATCATATTCCTCATACATCATTTTTACCCCCGAGGCATTTTCGGGAAAAACGAAAATTTCGTATGGCGGCCATCTTGTTTTTCCGCCATTTTGGTTTTTTTTCACCGGGGATTGAATTTGACCAAGATTTAAATAGGTTTCGTGAAAAAAATATTGCTCTAGGTTTTATAGTTTTGCCAGGCCGTAGGGTGTCTCCCTGATGCGGAGCAGTTTTTCAAGATCGAGCAGTACTGAAATACTCAACATGACGATCCGATCACATCCCTATACATCATTTTTACCCTCGAGGCATTTTCAGGAAAAACGAAAATTTTGTATGGCGGCCATCTTGTTTTTCCGCCATTTTGGTTTTTTTTCACCAGGGATTGGATTTGACCAAGATTTAAATATGTTTCGCGAAAGAAAAATTGCTCCAGGTTTTATAGTTTTGCCAGGCCGTAGGGTGTCTCCCTGATGCGGAGCAGATTTTGAAGATAGAGAAGTGTTTTCATACTCCACAAGACGTTCCGATTACATCTCCATACACAGTTTTTACTCCCGATGCATTTTCTGAAAAAACAAAATTTTGTATGGCGGCCATCTTGAATTTCCGCCATTTTGATTTTTTTTCACCCACAATAGAATTTGACCAAGATTTAAATAGGTTTTGCGAAAAAAAATTTGATCCAGCTATAATAGTTGCGCCAGACCGTAGGGTGTCTCCCTGATGCGGAGCAGTTTTCCAAGATCTGGAAGTTTTCCCATACTCACCGGGAGGTCCCGATCACACCCCCCATACATCATTTTCACCCCCCGACACTCCTTCTGGGAGAACAACTATGTCAGTCAGTCAGTCAGTCAGTGGGTTTGTAGCTATATATAATATAATAATAAGTAATTATGAATATTGCGAATACGGGCAAAAGGAAATGGCTCAGCTTGTGCTGCCATGGAGCCATGTTATGGCGCCATCCAGCGCTGGTCTTCAGTCATTTCCTCTTCCTGAGATATTGTGCAGAAGTAATTGTCAACGAGGGCTAGAGGATATTTTTATTGTGTATTTAAATTTACTTAAATTTATAAATAAAAATATAGCAGTTATAGTTTTTATTCTTTTATTTAGGGGCAGTTTTCTATGAAAAGTAAAAACTATGAACAATAATTCACTGTGGCCCTGTGGTACAGTCATGAGCAATATCATGTACCCACTTTGGAACCCTGTCGCACTATCATATTTGACATTTAGTGGGACTTACGGTTTAATTTGTCAAAAAAGTTAATACGACATGGTATCAAAGTGCATATATTAATGCTCGTGATCGTACACCGGCTTACTTCTCAATCTGAGAGCACTGGTTCGAACCTGATATCGGACTTGCACTAAATTAATTTATTTTAAGTGAAGTTTTCACTAACACAGTTGGCTCAACCATTACAAATGGCGGTACGGTTCACCACCTATCACGTTGGTGTAACGAGGTGTGGGTACTTAGTTCATCTTACGATGGATGTACCTCTACCTATTTTTTGATTATAGTGGTGAACTTATGTTCAGTTATGTTTAAACAATTACTTAATATTAAATAGCAAAATGTAGATGAAAGTGCATGTGGCCTTTTTAGATTAATTTCGGGTAAACCGGGGTAGCCGAAATTAAGTCTTTTGTCAATAAGTAGAACAGCTGCTGGAGATGCAAAAAGACATTTAGAATTCATAATTAATTTATTTGCAATAAAAATGGTACAGTTTGTAGTTGGTCAGCATTTAACATTTGGTCTAAGTACTTTTTCGCTATTGCAATAGCCCAGTTCCCTGTGTTTCCATAATCTTCAATAGTCACACGAACCGTGGATGGCCTTTGGGTGCACTCCCATAGTGAATACAGGGATAATCGCCGGTTGGTGTCACACCACATTTAGATTAAATTGTCTTAAGGGGCCTCTACGTGTTGGCTTCGGCCTAACGCACGCCTTCCAAGAGTCCGGGACTCCATAGGCCCGAGATATGGAAACGACAAACAAATAATGAAATAAAATTAAAAAAATAAATATGACAATCATTAAGTACATTAATAAATACTACAATAGCAACACATAACATCATTATATACTTTTCTCTTCTCATTCGTGAAAGAAGCAATGAATATTTTAATATGCTTGTCAACAATAGAATCTTCGTTTAAATGACAAACCAGGCTTGTAAAGATTTACACGAAATGTTATCATCAACAGTTATTTCGGACAGCTGTGTCAAAAAGTTTGAGGAGGGGAGAAAAGTTCTTTTTATGATATTTCTCGCGTAAAGCAGGTCGTAATCCTGAAATAACAAGGCCCTTGGCCGGGTCCCGTAATGGCGTGCTTATGCCTCCTACTTCCTATTCTCCTTTGTTTGTCACTGTGACTTTTCGGCGCATCTTGCCGTCTGCGAATACAAAACAAGAGATAACACAATCCTCGCGTTGTATTGGCCCTCGGCTCGTTTCCGCTTACTTTATTGAATCAGCTGTTAGTGGAAATCAGTTTATCTGCATGCTTGCAGATAGTGTGTGATGGTGATTTTATTTTGTAAGGTGGTCGGGGAGAAGCCTTCGTGATAGTAACAGAAGAAATATATTTTTTTTTGTTTCCTTTACAATACATTCACCCTACATTATTTTTTGGGTTCCATGTTTTACTTTTGCCGTCAGTCTCGGCTGATGGAAATCGATGATGTAGCGAGATCGTTCTTTTTTACTTTTCCACTATTTTTGTGTGTTCAAACAAATTATGCTTTTCTATAGCTGAAACAGTCAATCTGATCAGGGAACTGGACGAAATAACCTAAGGCGTCGCTCCTGTACTGAGTACGGAAGTTGTCTTTCAGGGTCTTGGGTGGTTGGGCCCATACTTCTCATTGTAGATACACGTCAACAAATCTCTTAGTTACATCACGCCGGGTGATAATGATCACTGTAGTGCGCGCACACGCAACCTTGCGGTCACTTTCGGTTTCAATCGCCCGCGTTTATCACACTCGAAAGCTGTATGACCTTCGCAGAATTCCCCTCAATCTAGACCACCTTCTGATACCATTTACTTTTAAATAAGTAACGACAAATTCGCGTGATTTTCAAAAATCGAAATTCCCAATTCGTAATCGTCGGGTGATTTAGTAATGCCTAGTTCTAATGATTATTATCACATTACGAAACTACCCCAGCAAGTTCGCTGCGAACATGTTGGCCAGTAATACGTGGATATCCAACTAAGGTCGTTGTGTTATACAATAATGTTTTGAAACTAGACTAACTGTAATTACTTATATAGGTTTGTAGTAGACAAATAAAAACTATTAGGTTGCCCTTAAAACTTCAGAGAAGAAAAACAAACCGTTTGAAAATGGAACTGTCGAGAGTGTTGTACATTTGGAGTGTGTTGTCGATTGTTTTGTTTGAATGTGTTTCGCGAGGGTCGAGCCAAGACAGCGCCTTTGAACTGCCAGTCCAACTCGTCGGGTTCCCATTCATCATCATGGCCGTTAGGGTGACCAATTTCATCAAGAAACTATCTTATGCTTTGACTCCAGGTAAATTCTACAATGACGGACGATCTTTCAAGGTCAATTGTTCGTTGACTTATCAGTCTGTATTGACGATATGACATTCTTTCGTAAGTTACCTACATATTATTAGGTATATTATATTTTTTTGTTAATTAAATAATAACATAATAATATTATAAGTACATTCATTAAAATTTAGTCAGAGAAAGCAACGAATAACTGACCTGAAAATAATCAAAACAAGAAGATGTATTTTTAACGAATTTCTCGCTAATATCTAAAGACGTTCGTTTTATCTCCATACAGAATTGTTAATCATCTATCTTTTCTAGCACTTACCTAAACGATGATTCTAATTTTGAAGGTTCGTTTAGTTTTTATGTTTACGATTCTACCTCGAGATTGCCTGAGGCGATGTGTGTTATAAAATCCATTTTAGTTGCTTTTTATAGACCAATTTCAGTTTATTGCAAAATCTTATATTTTTGTAGGACGGGTCCCGCGGGTCGCCGCCGAAATCTTATACGAATTAAATAATTCAATTCTATTCCGTTTCCTTTTATTGCTTAGATATATTTATTATAATGTTGGTTTGTTTTTTGGAAAATACATAGTTTTATAAACTTAGCAATGTGCGTAGGTAAATCAAAATTAAGTGTAGGTACTTACTTACTTTATTTTTACGATTTAGAGCTCCTAGTGGTCTAATAATGGTAATGAACAACTCTATATTCGTAAAACCAAAATGCTTTCTACTGAAAGGCCTTATAAGTACTATTTTAACTAAAGTTAGTATACTTAAACGCACACGAACCTTATTGTCGTTGTCGATTCCGAAATAGAGCTCAGCGGTACAGTAGAGCACCACGGTACCGGCGCCGACGCATCGAGAGTACTCGGCGTGACATAACCGCGATTGACCAACAATAAACCAGCGGGGAAGGTGTTGCGTTCCCTGTCACGTATACGTTTTTCCAGTCCGATCTTAGCCGCTCAGCCAGCTAGTTCGCATTTTTGAATCGCGCATATCTTGAAATGGAACGTATCGAACTTCAATTTGAAATTAATTTAAATCGTTCTTTTTAATTTTTGCTGCGCTTGTTTAGTTTCATAGTTTATTTCCAGCCAGGTCAAGGTTGCCGGTGACAATATTACATAAACACGTACGAGTATTAACTTACGATTACGTTGGGGAATACTTAGACAATAGATCTTTGAACTGTTGTGCAAGGCGAGACTATTTGATGCGTGCGGCTTAGTGGCACTCGTTAGTCGCGTTGTCATCTTGGAAGAAAGTTTAGCAAAATGCAGTTGAATAAGTTGCTATATACCACCACGTTATTAGTACTGTTTTTGGCGAATTGTCGAGATGTGAGCAGTCAGGATACACCTTTTGAGTTGCCAGTGCAACTTGTGGGTTTCCCCTTTATAGTTTTAAGTGTACGGTTGACGAACTTCTTGAAGAAGCTGTCTTACTCTGTTAGTCCAGGTATGTAATTTTATTTTATATACATAATTATAACACACATTTTTATATCACACTAGGTAGGCAATCCGGCCCAGTAGTTGACGCCATTTGCGGCATATCTACAATAAGCCACGTTAAAACAAGAAACTAGTTGAGAGGAATCATAAAGTATCTACTTAGTAGAAAACTAACAGCTATTTTTGATGAACCCTGTGGTGGCAAATGATTAACCCATCGTCTTTTATGATAAGTTGATAAGCTAGGTGACTGGATCAAAGTTAAATGATAAAATGCTAATGTTAAGATCAAAAATCCAAACTCATTATTATATTCGACTGATTTACGAAGATCACATAACAAGCAGTTCGAGGTTTGACCACGTTTACTAAGTGACGTGATAATCAAATCAAAGCAAATCAAAACGACGACGAGTGACGTGATAATGTGTGTATTAGGTGTAGAAATTTCGTTGAAATGTGCCGTTGTGACGTTTCGTAAAAAGTATCTCATCTAGTCAAAGGTCGTTCTTTTACCTAGCCCATCATGAGGACAAAATCCCTGTCCTGGAAGATAAGCAGCTCAACATGTTATTATGTTTTATTGTTCGTACCACTCCAGTATACAAGCTTTTATTCAAAATATACATAACTGTTAATTAAAATCTCTTTATTTCGATACCCAGATAGGAACAGGTGTTGGGAATCCTTTGTGCTAGCAAAATGTATTGAATACCTTTTCGTAATCGAAGTTTCAAATTGAAACTTAAAATATAAAATATTATATTTTGAGTATTTCATGGATTTTTTTATATCTGATCTCGTGCCTTTACTTATTTTATTTTATTTTTCCTGTGTTCATTATTAATGTTGGAAAATTTTGCGTCAATCTTACAAGACTTGTATCCCACTGTCCACGGTATCCCAAGATACAGGCTCCACCTATTTTGGGAACCTTTGTTCATTTTGCAAAACTTATATTGTACCCTAACTCAAACATATACATATATAGCCTTTTTTCTTTATATTCTGATAATAAAAACATTTCTTCTTTAATTTACTTAATCAGTAACATCACTCATACAATTTACCATAATTTAGGGGGTTAAAATGGCTACATCAAAGAAAGCAATGTTGCAATTTGACATTTGCGCATATATAAGTAAGTGCGCAATGCAAACAAATGTCAAATAGCAATATTGCTTTCGCCGATGAATTGCTTTGATGTGGTCATTTTAACCCCCCCGATAATACATAAAATAATACACATACCTAATTCCACTGCTGGGCACAGGCCTCCCCTCAATCAACCGGAGGGGGTATGGAGCATACTCCACCACGCTGCTTCAATGCGGGTTGGTGGAGGTGTTTTTACGGCTAATAGCCGGGACCAACGACTTAACGTGCCCTCCGAAGCACGGAATCATTTTACTTTTTCGGACAATCAGGTGATACAAGCCTGAAAAGTCCTTACCAAACAAAGAACAGTCTCACAAAGTGATTTCGACAATGTCCCCATCGGGAATCGAACTCGGACCTCCAGATCGTGAGCCTAACGCTCTAACCACTAGACCACGGAAGCTGTTACATAAAATAATATACCATAAAATTATTCTGCTGCCCCTTCTTTCTATCATTTGTTTATAGACAGCCATGAAAGCTATTCGTAGCACATCAAAAGTGCATAAAGGATGGCCGTTCTTTCATAAATAAAAGCCCGTCAAAATAATAAAAATTTACCGACTGTATTCATAAATATTCACAATATATTGTTCCTACACTTTCATAATATTCTAGACTGAATATATACTAAGAGACTAGTACGGTTAGGCTGATTGGAAGCGCATAGCCAAAAGTAATCAGAAGACACCTTCAGCTATTTTTATCCGACTATAGCGAAGCAAAAAAGGAGGGTTAGGTGTCTAACCGCTTTGTATGTATGAACAAAAGCGTCTGGGTCTCTATAGGTTATAGACTATGTTACGTCATAGTAAAGTCAAATTGATACGACGGTCTCAAAATGGATATGATGTGTGATTCGTCTTTGGTACGTTATGTTGGAAATAACATCTTTTATAGCGATTTGAGAGGTGCAGAACTATAAATGGAACGTACAATATGCCAGAGTCGGGATTGTAGATTGCAGCTCCACTCATAAATATAGATATGCATCGACGCTGGTGAAATATTGACCGTCGATAAAACCCAGTTGGCAAGCATGTTTTAAAATAAAATATTCTACCGGCGGAACCCGCGCGCCATCTGTCGTGCAAATACTGTGAATTTGCATTTCGACTAGTCAAACATTGATGCCGCTGGCTACCTGCATTTCAGTGTTGCATAATTTACGTTTTATATTTATTTTTCTGTAGAATAAAGTAGATGTTTCAGTGTAATTTGTTCGATGCAACTTGCCGGTTTTGATACGAAGTCCCAAAACTTGATATGTATAAAATATTACGAACAATTATGGTGACAGGTAACAGGTGACAGGTCCATAATTATGTTAAGTGACTGGGCGCGAACCTGGGCTCAGGGTGTCGTCTGAGAGAATAATATTTGAAAGAATTAATCGACTCTAGGGGGGTAAGGAGCGTACTCCACCACGCTGCTTCGGTGCCGGTTGGTGGACGTGTTTGGGCTAGTAGCTAACGACTTAACGTGCATTTCGAAGCACGAAATCATTATACAAGATTTTTATCATAATCATTTCATTTACCGTCTGATTGGCGGAGAGCGCCGTGTCCACTGGGATCGTTAAGAATCGTTAGGTGGCTCAGTATAACGCGGCAAAAATCTGATAAACGCTCTGATGCTTACTCAAAGAGCAGCAATTGAGGCCTGTGGACTGCCAATTTAAATCATCCACGTTCCAATGATTCGAGATCAATTTGTGGTACTTGCGCCTGGAAAAAACATTGTAGGCCGAGCTAGTGAATTTTAGTTCATTCCTGGGCTGGGAAGTATCACGGATTTCTGTTGTCTATTCCTCCTTTTATTATTATTATACTTAAGTGCATTTTTATTTCTAAAAAATAAAAAAAGTATTAAATGAGCAAGCCCACATTCGAGAAATGAGTTTCGAGGAGTTATGTGACCTGACCTGAATTGGGCTAGTTTTCCTTTCGGGTTGGAAGGTCAGACAGGCAGTCACTTCTGTAAAAGACCGGACCTATCAAATCTGCAGGTTAGGTTAGGTTATATAATATGAATACTTACCTTTTTATTTCTGTTTTGGGTGAGTTTAGGCTTATACGCTTTTTGCGCTTACGCTGAGTTTAAGTGAGTCTCTCGATGATTCAGGTTTATAATTTGAAATATAACAGACAGATATTGGGCACAGGTTACCTCCAACAGGATTATGTAGAACTAGCTTTTGCCCGCGACTTCGTCCGCATGGCGTGTTATATAAGAGAGAGATCTTTGTGTGTGTGGGAGTGCATATCAAATTTCAAGCATCTAACTTATGCAGTTTAGATTTTTTCATACAATTTTTTTCCCAATAACTCCCATTTTTCAAAATACAGCCAAAAATAAACTTTATATTTACTAAGGTATGCATGCATGCTAGATTGAATCAATTGATTGAATTGATTTTTTTTTAATTGATTGTTCATTGAGTTTTAATTTTAATACACACTTCCTCTCTTCCCTTCAACGTTGCTGTGCCCTACAGGGTCCATGTTTTAGTTCCTATGCCTATGTAACACCCCATTGTACTACATGGAATGCAATAAATAATTTAATTGAATTGAATTGAAAACATCTATCTTACGCGGTTTCGATTTTTTCATACAAATGTTTTTTTCCCGCTAACTCCCGTTTCCGTGGGAATTTTGCAATATCCTGTTGCAACTAAGGTTTAAGTTAACTAAGGTACCTGCATGCCAAATTTCAAGCGTCTAACTTAAGCGGTTTAGATTTTTCATACAAAAGGATTTTCCCGCTAATTTCCGTTCCCGTGGGAATTCCGGGAATTCCTTTCTTAGTGCACCTCTACGGTACCTAAGCTATGTCCCTTCCAAATTTCAAATGCCTACATTTAGCCGTTCAGGCTATGCGTTGATATGTCAGTCACTGAGTCAGTCAGTTTCTCCTTTTATTTAGATTTGATTTATTCATACAAATGTTTTTTCCCGCTAACTACCGTTCCCGTGGGAATTTTGTAATATTCTGTTGCAACTAAGCTTTAAGTTTACTAAAGTACCTGCATGCCAAATTTCAAACGTCTAACTTGGGTGGTTTAGATTTTTCATAAAAAAGGATTTTCCCGCTAATTCCCGTTCCCGTGGGAATTTCGGGAATTCATTTCTTAGTACACCTCTACGGTGTCTAAGGTACCTGCGTGCCAAATTTTAAACATCTTACTTGAATGGTTTAGATTTTTCATACAAAAGGATTTTCCCGTTAATTCCCGTTCCCGTGGGAATTTCGGGAATTCCTTTCTTAGTGCACCTCCACGGTACCTAAGGTACCTGCATGACAAATTTCAAACGTCTAACTTGAATGGTTTAGTTTTTCATACAAAAGGATTTTCCCGCTAATTCCCGTTCTCGTGAGAATTTCGGGAATTCCTTTCTTAGTGCACCTCCACGGTACCTAAGGTATCTGCATGCTAAATTTCAAATGTCTAACTTGAGTGGTTTAGATTTTTCATACAAAAGGTATTTCCCGCTAATTCCCGTTCCCGTGAGAATTTTGGGAATTCCTTTCTTAGTGCACCTCTACGGTACCTATGGTACCTGCATGCCAAATTTCAAACGTCTAACTTGAGTGGTTTAGATTTTTCATACAAAAGGATTTTCCCGCTAATTCCCGTTCCCGTGGGAATTTCGGGAATTCCTTTCTTAGTACACCTCTACGGTATCTAAGGTACCTGCATGACAAATTTCAAACATCTAACTTGAATGGTTTAGATTTTTCATACAAAAATATTTTTCCGCTAATTCCCGTTCCCGTGGGAATTTCGGGAATTCCTTTCTTAGTGCACCTCTACGTTATCTAAGGTACCTGCATGCCAAATTTCAAAAGTCTAACTTGAGTGGTTTAGATTTTTCATACAAAAGGATTTTCCCGCTAATTCCCGTTCCCGTGGGAATTTCGGGAATTCCTTTCTTAGTGCACCTCTACGTTATCTAAGGTACCTGCATGCCAAATTTCAAAAGTCTAACTTGAGTGGTTTAGGTTTTTCATACAAAAGGATTTCCCTTCACTACTCTGCTCCTATTGATTGTAGCGTGATGAAAAGTATACTATGACCTGTCCAGGAGTGTGAAGAATAATTGTACCAAGTTTCATTAAAATCCGTCCAGTAGTTTTTGTTTCTATAAGGAACATACAGACAGACAGACAGACAGACAGACAGACAGACAGACAAAAATTTTACTGATTGCATTTTTGGCATCAGTATCGATCACTTATCACCCCCTGATAGTTATTTTGAAAAAATATTTAATGTACAGAATTGACCTCTCTACAGATTTATTATAAGTATAGATGTTCTTCCTCATACACTACTTGGAAACGTTGGGAGCTTCTGGGCAAGAAGCCAATCCCATGTAGATTGTTCATTGCAATCGTCATACGGCCGTAACCCTGGGACGAGACTTGAAAGAACTTGCAGTTTTATTTTTGTACAGGGGTGTTAAAAATGCCTTTTTAACTCCCCAGATATCTTGAGATTGATAAGATGAACTGTGTGCTTGAGGGTTGAAAAGACCACATCGAAGCAATTCATCTAAAAAGCAATATTGCTATTTGACATTTCTGTGCATTACGCACTTACTTTTATATGCGCAAATGTCAAATTGCAATATTGCTGTGCCTCTTTTGTTTATGTCTGATCAGACTCGGGACCCCACATTTGTTTTATTGAATCGCTATGAAATGTGAGTTGCTTCACAGGATGTTTTAGGTGGGTTAACGAATAGTTCTCAAGCAGTGTATGCCACTCAGTAATACCTCCATATTAGTCTCAACATGTCTTGTCTAGCCTGTCGCATGCGCAACTTACTGGTTTTCATGAATATTCCATACCAAATCGAGTATTTTGGTGCCCTATATAGCTTGAAATTTTCAATGGTTTTATTATGTACAGGTATTTCGGTAGTTAGTGATTCGGGGTTGGTAATTCGGTAGTATATTTATCTATCTACTTATTATAGTACCTAACATTGCCGGTAGTCCATAATATAGAGTTGATATTACCATTCAGCGCCTAACATGACTTTTTTGGTCACCCTTAGCCCAGGTGCAGCACATTATCAACCTTAATAACATAATACCACGCTTTATAGTCAGTCATCTTGGAATGAAGACGTTTTCAGCAGTAAACTTTCAATGGCTAATGATAATAACTTTTAACGTAATTTTAAGGTCTAAATTAGTACATAGTAAAATAAAGTAATTGCTGCAATGAAGAATTTACTTTTATGTTTATTACAGTAGTTAGTACGTACGGATGTTTTTAATGAAAATCTGAGAATTAGGGCTCCGATATAAATCCGACACAGAATTTAATTACTTAAGGGTAACATAAACTTACCATCGTCATCCTTAAAGACGCGAGAACAGTCCCCAACAATTAATTACAAGACAGCTTGCAACCACTTTTATTCCTATAACGGTTCATCCATCTTAGAACTTCCTTTTAAGATGGATGTGACGGACCATATGTGTCAGATGATCAACCCATAGCTTGAAATAGTTTTGTGCAATAAAGAACATTTAATTTAATTTGAATAATGTCGCATATTATTAGACGATTTTCGTGACATGCTCGGAATTTTATCTTCGCTTCGTGACTTGTAAATTTCTAAAAAAGCCATTAGCGATATACAGGAGCATTTTAATTTATTCTTAAAATCTTGTAAACAAGGAAAAAATAAAAGAACTGTCTGAAATTGCAACAACACCAACCGTCGCCCACAAACGAGAAATAATTGTGTTTCACAGCCTAAATTAATACAACGTTTTTATTGCAGTGGACTTTTGAATAATGAACTTTGTTTGCTTTCCCTTGCCCTTTGTTTGGTAAAAGTACAACGAAGGGCAATATTGTTTAATATATTTTTTAAAGAAAAAGTTTTAAGGAGCGGAAGCGTTTCAAAAAGCGAGGCCTTGAGTAATGTTTATTTCAAAATGCATTGAGCTTTTTAATGTAACTTCTTGTATATTCGGTCGAACAAATGATATGACAAGAAACATTCTTAAAGGTTGTCTAGTTGGGTACAAACTTCGACTTATAGCATCGCTGGTGATGATTACATCCGAGAAAAATTGCTTGAATTGAGCTGATAGCGATAGAGTGATCGGGTCGTCGGGGTCGTATATTACGTCATTCAAACGACGACGCTTTTTGGTATCATTACTTACTATGTGGGGTGTCGTTTATCAGCGTTGATTGCAGCGCGGATCAACAGCACTACCTTAGAGAATCACACACCCACGAGCCGCAACCACCTATAAATTTTGCTAGTGCGAAGCGTGGAAGATATACATCTAGAACTTACTGTGAACCATTGAACAAAGGAAGTTCTAGTCAAATGCAAAAGTGCAAATTTCAAAGGAACTACTGAGAAGCTGTTCTACTTGCATACTAAAAGTTATTGTGTGTTACAAAGTTGTTAAAGACTACCGTTGTCTAAAAGTATTTCAAATCTCAAGTCGATAGCACTAGTACTTCCTGAGATAACAAGCTGACATAGACGGACATACATAAGGGTTACTTTTACCATTTTGGTGCAGAAGTGGGACCCTAAAAACAATTAAAAAGCTTTAAAATGAATGAACTTTTTCCTTATAGAAAAAAGAACAATGTAATATAATTCAAAAGTTTCAGCTAAACATGGCGCAACAAAGCTACATTTCGTTTTATGTTAGTGCTTCAGCTTTTAGTCAGGAATTATAGTTCATTATGTTAAGTGACTGTGAGACTTTTTATAGTGCTTTCGTGCGTGTGTTTGTAAAGCGACTGTTTAAATGAAATAATATCATCTTTCAGTATGAAACATTTGTAGCTTCAATATTTTGGAAGTTTCTCAATTTAGTTGCTTATACTTGCGATTGCGGTTCATACCCCCTCCGGTGTATTTTTATGTTTTATTTGTAATGATTATGAAATCCTGGTCCCGGTCTATCGCCCTTTAAACTTTAAAATTACAATTATTAACAATACATATTTTTTGTTCTTCCAGCGACATACCGTGCTCGTAACCGTCGTGAGCTAACCCTCGAGCAATCCGTCGAGCCTTTTGACGCGCAGGAGGTGGAGAAGTACATCGTGGGCGAGTTCGGCGCGCGCGCTTGCGTTTTCGAGCGCGTCTGCGCACACTACGCTGCCAGAGCGCAGACGCACCCCCGCCCGCAGCTCGACTGGCCTGATGTCTTCAGGTTGGTATTGCTGGCGACCAGTAATAAACAAGTAGTTTTACCTAAGTCAGCGTGTACGAGTAAAGTTAGGAAAAGAGCATTTCTACACCTAAGGTCGACTCTCATAATTTGCGGGGTTGGCTGACAGAGATTTCTTTTAGAGATAAGCCCATCCATTGCAACATTTTGTCTTTTTATTTTCGTTTTTGTTAATGTGTATATACAATAGAATATATTACGCATAATTTCGCAATATACCCAATATTTTTATGTGCATCCAAAAACAAAAAGCCTTACTATTTCGAAACTAGGTCACAGCAACATTTTTAAGAAAGATTTTGTGTTTTATGCAAAACATTCGGAACAGTAAGTAAGTATTTTATTGTTCAGATAACAAATAAAAAGAATATATTATTTTAAAACGTCTACCTACTTGACATTTTCGGAGGGAACGGTAATATCAACTCAACATTATGTACTACCATCAGGTTTGGTATATGTGTCACCAATTTCCGACCTTATTACTTCTCACATTTCCTGCGAAAGCGAATGAAAACATTGTCAAAAAGCGAAAGTGCTAAAGCGAACTTCGTCAACCTCGCACACCCTTGTTTCCAAACACAGTTGACCTTGACACCGCTGACCATCCGCCGGTTTCTATGAATATTTCAAAACGTTGCATTCAAATTAGTCGTTTCAATGCCACATAATGGTATAGTATTCAGGTCGTTGGCAGAACGCTGCGCGTTGGAGAATGCGAGTAGTCTTTAGCGTCGCGAAGTGGAAGTGGGCCGTCGATGTAATGGACACGCAATGCACGGGTCAACCGACTGCCCCTAAAATACATAGTCGCCCACCCATACAATTTTATTTTTTTTATTTAATCGATTATTTTACTACAACATAAGATCACGATTATATCTCACTTGGGATAGGCAGAGGTACATCCAATACAAGATAAACTAAGTACCCACGTCTCACCGAGCTCACTGTTAGTCATACATGATGTATTCGTAAGGTGAGCCGTATCGCCAACCATGTTATTGAAAACTTAATAACTCATTGGCGAAAATTCTATACTAGGGCACAAATCGGGTTATTTAATCGATTAATTTACTATAAAAAAACCAAAACTACTTTTAGTGAATATTAAGTTATGATAATCAGGAATATTGATAGCTACTGCCATATTTTTTTACACTTCAAGTGTTTACTTACTTACATACAAACAGTCACGACTGTTTCCTTGTTGGGATGAGCTGTGGTAAGTCACCAATAAGACAATAGGTAGCCACATAAACTGTAATAAAGAAGAAACGTATTTTTCATTTCATCTGTGAATAATGTAGGATAAGCAGCAATAACAATGCAGCAATAATATTTACCATGCATATTTATTATTTTTATTTTGTTTGCATTTTTTTATTTTTTTTGTGCAATAATATTCACCTTAGAAAATTGTATAGATTTATAATAATTGATTACAACAGCTAGAAAGTAGCATTGGCATATGCGAAAGATAATTATGCGTCATTAATTCTAAGGTTGTATGCTAAGCGACTATCAATGATCCGACAGTCGTTTCGTCACTCGAATTATGTTTGGTAACGAAATAATAATCAAATAGGTAAGTATAGCTAGAGGCATTTTCCGGACAAATATCAGAAAACGGTATTAAAACAATGTTGTATGTATGAGTCATTACGAAATACGTACTGTAGTCATTAAAATTGTGAAAGCGCAAACTTCAAGGATTTTAATGATCAAACCTTGCAGTAATTATAACTATGGTTAATTGATGTATTATGCAGTGGGTTTACCTTCATCGTGTACCTGCTTTGTTGAGTAGGTACTCAAATAATTTAGCATAACGACTTGTGCATGTTGTAATCTACAGTTTTTTTATACGTTTTGGTTAAATAAAGCATGTACTTAATTTATGTTTGTGACATGCAATAAATTAATATGAATACTTAATATGGGATATGTAACGTACTAACGTTTCCAGTAGACGGATATATTTAAAGGCTGCATATTGCAATAGCCTTTCTTCAAATATAAAAAATAAACAAAATTCATAATCTAATAAAAATATAAAATACTTATTATTTTTTTTACTCAAAAGCTGATGAATAATATTTGATTGGCTGGGGGGCTATACACCGCGCTCTTCGTCCGAGGTGAGCCAGTGTTACGCAATCATCGGTACGCCACTTTCACTCTTCTAGCTCGTCTTGCCAATCAAAAACATAGCTTCTTTCTACCAAACATAGTTCATACTCCCATGTCACATTCCTTCCAATACACATCTAAGATATCCCAGATGTAACACGAGTATTGAATGTATTTCCTAGGAAATAAAGCTCAGTTTGGTACGTGACGAGAAACGTGGATTGTCTTACTTATTTGTGGGTTTGTGTTATAAGATTGGTGTTGAGATGCAGTTCCTTATTGTTTGTATTGAATGCATACAACATTATCCTAATAATTTAGTGGTTTATAATGTGCGGTTGACAACGATTTGTCACATTATAGAGAAGATTATTGCTGTGATTATCTTCAGGAACGGCTATCGTTTCGCAGTATGACGTTTGTGCTAAGTGGTCTTCCATACTCGGATTGACCACATTGAGTCAATCTTTTCCATTCAGCAAGGGAAAGGAGAGAACTTACTGTACATAATTCCATAAAATGTATTGCTTTTGGCGAATAGATATAATTAAAAACTACCAGGGCAACAGAGATCTAAAGAGTATATTTACTTTATCCACAGCCAGTACAAGCGGTCACCGGACCAGGCGAAAGAGTACTACCTCCTGAGTGTGTTCCTGGGAGACATCGTCGGCTCCCCCCAACTCTGTCACCACTTGGGCAAGCGGAGGAGTTGTGACGCTATGCTGCTTGGCGGCGCATAATCTCCTGGTATAAAGACCGGCAATTCTGGTCTAAGGAAGAGCCAGTTCAGCTGGAAAACAAGATAGGATGAAACATTTTTTTTTCTAGCGTTAGTGTAGTGTATAAAAACAATCAAAAAGTTAGTTCACTATAGTGCTGTGTAAAGGCTTTGTTTACTACTACGCCACCTGGACCAAAGTATTTCTCACAATTAATTTAAATTTTTGTTCGTTGGAATTTCTTCCCTTTTCCAGTTACTTGGAATAATAATTTATTAGAGATGTGCAGACTAGTCACCGACTATTTATAAATAGTTTCTTTCAAAGTAGTCGCTGGACAGTCGGTTAGTCGGCCAAAACCGTAGTCGGCATATCTCTAGTATTCATTCTTTTGCTCTAGAACATTATATCTGGGTGTCAAATTGTCCACAGTGGGTCACAGTAGACTAACATTATAACTAATTAACTTCTGCAATTACTGTTTCGGGTGTTTTTGGGCGCCATTTTCACCCCTATTCTCGCCATGTGCGTGATTTGGTGGCCTATTAAGTCGTTATTAGCTCATTAGGGCACCCCGCCAAATAATAATTTGGTGCTTGGTACTTTGGTACTGAAAGATAGATTATATTTTCCTTATTTGAAGAATAATATATACCTATAGGCTCATTATTTTCAAGTTTATTCCTACTCCTTTTAAGAGTCTCTACATAAAATTGTATGACGAATAATAATTAGTTATATAAATTATGATTATCGTATGTTACCTCCGAGTCACAAAAATGCAGTACCTATTAATTTAAATGATAGAAATATACTTCTTTAACAGGATAAGCTTCTCTTTTTAAATTTCTGGTGTGGGTATATACATATAGTAAACTATTTAGCTGGTGGGGTTTGAGGGAAATTCCTCTGAAAGTACGAACCTTGGTCAAAGAAGGTCCGGATAAAAGGTTTTACTTTAAAGGTAACAACTTATGATTATTTTTGTTCATGCACATAATAAGTTTTAAAACTAAATTTGTACTTCTTTAAAAACATTTATCTATATTAAATTTTGTTGGTATAGTCATATTGACGTGCCGGTCCTATAACATTGTTATCTTAATATACCCACCAGCACGAGAAAGATAGCATTATTAATCTTATTCGCTCTCTTTGTGGCGCTACTTGCATTATATTAAAAGTGGAGTCAATGAAGGGTTTCCCTTCTAACTTGCCAGAAACAAGTCCGATTTTGATGTTTCTTTTCTTTTGTAGGGGTAGTTTTTTATATCATTTAAAACTAGAAACATCTTGAGTGGCGCAAATAAATATTTCGATAGGATAAAAAAAAATGGATTTAAAAGTACCTACTTTTCTGATTCTGTACGGAGACGGCTTTCGATTAAAATAAACCGTTTATTTTTCGACCGTTCTGATTTTAAATGGTATAAAAAACTACCCATAGAAAAGATTATTGATTATTACTGGTATTAGAAGTTCGGAAACTCTGGCTTTATTGACTCCACTATATTATTAAATTAAAATATATCAGTAAATAGTTCGTAAGTAGGTGAATTTGTAAAATTTAAACGATAAACCACATCAAAAATAGTGATATAATTTTTAAGGTTTTTTAATTGACGGTACCAAAATAAGGTGATCTTTTAATGCACTTGTTAAGAGAATTGATCAATATTTCCTTGCTTTAACAATAGTAGTTAGAAATAAATATATAATATGGTATATTTGGTATGATAATAGTATAATATGGTATGGAATATTCGTCTTTAGGTACCTAAGTAACGCGCGCTTTTCGAGTTACCTTTTAATGACATAAAAAAATGGCGTACGTTTTCTGGTAGAGAATAGAAGGTAATATTTTTTCAATCACAACATAGTATTTAAATGTTCTTTTGTAACCGTTATTACCTTTATATAAGTTATCAACGCAACGTAATACTTATAAGTAGTATAAGAAATAGTAATATTGAAATAATAACTGACATGAAACCGTGAATTCTTCTGCTTAGATGCCACAGATTGCAATATTCGTACACATATGACAAATAAGGAATTAAAACACAAAACTCATACACTTAGGTCCATTGTTAGTAGTGGTGGGGGAGTGTTCCAAAAACAATAATTCGTCCTTCGAATGGAAATTAATCTAATAATATTTCGATATTCGAATAATTTTAAACCAAAACATATCATTCGAATGATTAATTTGTTTACTTCACATACGCAATATGACATAAATTCCTATACAGTTGAATGTGATATAATGTATACTATATTTTCCGCATTATCTATTAGTCGCAATTGGATATTTACTAATAATTTTGAAAGTTTAAAAGCAAAAATGTGTATTATTTGTTTAAAACGATAAATAAGACAACAATCAAAACAATCAAATCAATTCGGTTGTTCTTTTTATTATGCGAATAATAAGAAAAGATCTTTTCCACAATCGAATAAATCGAATACCTGTTCGTTTGAGCGAATTATTAATATTCGCTCATCACTAATTGTTAGGCGCAGACCTCTTGACGAGATGGGGACGAAACATACTATATTCTAAAATTGACTCAACTGGGAATATATTTCGATACCTTTTGTAGTTTCGTGATCAAGGTAGGTTCCAGATATCGCACCACAAAGGTTGTTTCTAATCATCAGTTGTATCTGTTCATTTACTAAATCACATTTGACGTTACCTTATCCTCTTAGTTATAAGGTTTGATTTTTCGTGCTGGCTTTCATTAACTATGGATCTGGCAAACTGATCTATTTAATTAACTCCTGGGAAAAAATGTAAGAAAGAAATTTTTATGTTAATTTTTCATGTAATATTTTCTTTGCTCATTGTGTTTTTTTTTATACAGCGCGTCAACGTGTGTATAATATAAAGAATATTTAGAAATAAGCGGGCAAAAAAACTTTTTTAAAGTAGTTCAACCAAATATATTTTAACAAATTAACAGGATATTTTTTTATTGTTGGTAGTGGTAGAACTAGTCAAATAAAAAATTGAAAACTGACATGTGTGTTTTTTTTTAATGTGGAGTGAGAAGAGATAAACTACAGCCACTGCAAGTTTATGTATGTCTAGTAACCTTTAGATTAGTAACATATAACCTAACGAGAATAGCTCCCGGGTCCCTTAGAGGCCATCTATCTTAAGGCCCCACTTTCCTTCATTCAGCTAGGAACGAGGTGCCTATTTGCCTAATGGAACAATGCCTATATCTAATATGTATGTAAGTATGTAAATACCTGTGCGTATTCAATTGTTCTAACAATTACGTAAGTATGCTTGCTTTACTTTAAAATACAATAAATCATACGTAAACTTTGCTTAAACGACGGAAAATTCCACTTGATATTAAGTCAGAATCATGGTCTGAATCATCCCCCTCAGTATCACTAACACCCTGTAGATTATGGTAAGTGTGAGGAAAAGGCGTAAATTCGGGTTGAAGTTCTTTGAGACCCGATGTTCCCCAGAGAGGTCTTAACGAACGGTACTGACGGCTTCGGCCGCAACTTACCGGTTATCCCCCTACAGACAATTCTGCTAAGCGTATCTACACGAGTGTCGATTACTAACACCTATGATCCCAGAACAGGTTGTTAAGTTTTTGTCGTGACTTATTGTAGATTTGCTGCAAATGGCATTAACTACTTGGACGGTGGTCAGCCCTGAAAACCTGGTACAAAATTTGACACGACAGGCCTGAGGGTGCCCAGTTAAGCGCGACTCTGGCTCAGGGCTACGTCTGATAGGATTATTATTTGAAGGAATTAATCTTCTCTAGTGATCGAAAGCGATAATGGAGCCGTGGTAGCCCAGTTGGTAGGACGCTTGCCTCTCACTTTGAGGTCGCAGGTTCGAGTCCAGTACAGGCCTAAACCAATAATTGTCGACTTTGTTTTCGAATTCATGTTTGGATCATAAATGATTATCACGTGCTCAGCGGTGAAGGAAAACACCGCGAGGAAACCCACATTTGCCAAACCCTAATTTGTATTGGGCTGGTGTTCCCTTCGCGGGTTGGAAGGTCAGACAGGCAGTCGCTTCAGTAAAAAAATCGGACCTGTCAAATCTTCAGGTTAGGTAAGCGGACCCTGTGAAAAACGGGATAATGCTAGGGAGATGAGTGGTTAACCCCACCGGTGTGGTCGGTATCGGGGTTCTGAATTGTTAAAGTGTTTGCCACGTCAAATAATATGTTAAATGGTATAAGTACTAGGAGAAATTGTAAAGTACAACGGAAATACGACGGAAGCTGACTGGCTGACTTCCAGGTCACAAGTTCAAAAAAGGAAAATCAAAAAAGTCCATACATATTGTGCAATGTTCTGGAACATTGCATGTTAAATCTACTCTAAGTACTGTTATAGTTAGCTGTTGTCATAATTATTATTTTAAGCCGTAAATATTACATGATGATGATAAAGTACACACAGAGTATTGCCATATTCAAATATTTATATAAATATTATGCCAACAAACGTTCAAATAAATGAAAAATAATTTGCTTAATGTGGTATTTTAAATAGGTACTGTATACCTAAAGTACACCTTTACCTCGCATTTAAAAAAAATAAGATAATATACAAGAATGATATAATATTTTCCTTTTTCCTTTTTAATTTCTGCTTCGTTATTGTTTTACGGCTGGTCCGCTATAAAACCTAAAACAATTTTGTGCGTTATGCAATAATTTCGGCGAGTGTACCGGACGGATCCACCCGTTTCCGGACGGGCCCAACATGGAGGCACTTCCGGCTACAAATCGTCTAACCCCATTGGAAATCTAAATTGATGGAATTTGATAAAAGCGTGGGTATTTAAAATTTTTCCCTTAATTCACTTTACCTTTCTTAATTATTTGTTAATGTATCCTGAAAACGAAATAGGACTAACTGCATTTAAAAAAAAGTAACGTTATGTCAAAAATAGAAAAACAAACAAACATTGAGGGATGACCGTTCATGTAAGTAAGTACCAAGTATAATATTAAGAACATATTTTTTTGTTTAAAATTCATTACACGAATCCAATTATTTTTAATAACTTTTGTAGAGTTGTTAGCACACTTAGGCCTAGTGACCTAGTTTGTTGAACTGCCTGACAGCGGCATCTGTTGGTGTGGTTCGGAACTATGCCAACGCAAGAGTGAGTGATCTTGACACTATCAGACACGTTCCGTCTACGATACTCAAAGTTGCGTATAGAGGGCTTTTATTAACTGTAAACTTCACCAGCTAGAAGCATTTGTTTCCAAATAACTCATGATAAAAGTTGCAAAAACACAAGAATAAAGACATTTTCATTTGAGAATTTCAAATAGTAAGAGCTGCTACAGGGTACCTAATTATTTAATGAAGTTTTTCATCACTTTTACAGATGGCGCTGTTCATTTTCTGCCAAGAAAAGAACACGAAGCTTAGAATATTATTGTATTAATTGTCATATTAATTATTATATAAATTAATAAATATTATTATCACTGAGAAAAGCCTTTTTTAAATTAAAACTTTGATGAAAAATTAAAAAGTAACCAAGACACCCGTTGATGTCTTTTGTGCAATTACTGCATGCGTAGCATGTCTACGCAGTTTTGTAGGATTATTTGCAAGTTTTGTTTTGGTTTGATTAATAGTAAGTATAATATTTTTCGTAACTTTTAGTGTGAGGACATCTTGTTGGCACAGCTGGGAACGATATCAAGTAACGGCCTTGAGCTGCCACCATAAACGAGGGTGAAAATAGTTTGCGTTGGAAAATAAGAGATGGCGTCTTTACTTGTTTCGTAAAAATATTTTTTATTTTTTAAATTTAATATTATAAAATACTTTCTTGCTGTAGTAGGTATTAGTTAAGACTTTTATTTAAGTAGATGGATAATAATTTCGAATTTATCGTAAATAAGGCATTTTACTCTTGGAAATTATAGATGGCGCCATACAGACACATTTCAAGTTTATAACATACCCATTAGCATAATCCCCATAGGGGTTAGCAGAGTACAGAGTCATATTTTAGTAGGCAAGTCTAAGACAAACTAGATTTGATTTATGGCAACTGGTAAGGTATAGTACGTACAAATATCAAAAATAATAGCAATTTTCTTTTGATTAGGGTACTTATGCTGGAGGCGGTGGTGCAGCGGCAATTGCGCTCGGTCTGCGATTGTTGAAGTTAAGCAACTTTCGCAAAGGCCAAAAAAAATCATCTCGAGCTCCTCCGTGCTTCGGAAGGCACGTTAAGCTGTTGGTCCCGGCTGCATTAGCAGTCGTTAATAACCATCAATCTATGTGTAAGTGATGGTTTAAGGCCCGACCTCCCTATCCATCCATAGGGAATGCCCGTGCCCCAGCAGTGGAGACGTGAATGACTTATGTTGTGGCCTCTGCCCTATCAGGAGTTACGGATGTAAAATGTATGTATGGGGCAAATTACGAGAACTTGGTTTAGGCCCTTTCTGGATTCAAACCTGTGACGCCACAGTGAGTGGGTACCTGTAATTACCCACTGTAAATAAATGACGTAATTTGATTAAGTAGTACCTCAACGTAATAAAAGCATAATAGATAAGGTGATAGACGGGGTGTAATCTTGTATAGTGTAATATACGGAACAGGGAAATAATACATAATAATAATAACTAAGTATAAAAGTAAATTGTAATTGTAGTTTTATTCTTGTTAAAGCCCTCTCGGACTGGAACGAAATCGCTACGTTATCTATTTTTTTAGTGTTCATTACTACCTTACTTTCCTAGTCTATGTAATGGCATAGAATAAGGAATAGTACTTAGTATAGAATGGCAACTCTCCGCTCCCCACCAGCGGCTGAGCTGGGTTTACCTCACCCCCCTCGAACATAGTTTAGACTTGAATCGTATGGTGTCAGACTTCACAGACACAGATACACGTGTACGATTATGTAAATGTGTAGTGTCTGTGTAAAATGAGATTGTTTGTATCAAGTGTCCGGGGTGTGGTAATGTATAATGCTATTCTTTGGAAAACTGATCACTTAGATACAGTAAAATCAACATGGTACTTAATATAATATTTATGTATGTCCATCCTGACATGAGATGATACGACATCGATTTGAGATTAAGATCATCATCTGCCTAGCGTCATCCAGTTTTTCACAGGGTGTGATTAGCTAAACGGAAAATTTGACAGGTCCGGTTTTTTTATAGCAGCCATTGCCTGTTGGTTCTTCCAACTCGAAGACATAACCAGTCCAATATAGGTCACATACCTGAGTGTGGGTTTTGCTCACAATATTGTCCTTCACCAAGCACGTGATGATCATGTATGATCCAAACATGAATTCGAAAAAAAAATCCAAAATCGAACCTGTGACCTCATAGTGAGAGTCAAGCGTTTTTCTAACCGGGCTACCACGGCACGGCTCGTAACGAATTGAGATTACAAGTAATAATCCTTATTGTCAAGAAAGCCGTACTTTAGTAAATTGTGCGTAAATGTAGGAAAGTGAGAATGCTATGGAAGGATAATTAATGGGAATTTGATTGTTTATGGTATGAAAGGAGGATGGATAATGAATGGGACGTAAGGCAGTTTTAAAAAGTATAAAGGGGGAGTCTTGGGTGCGATGTGGTCGGGTGAGAGATTTTTGTTTTTTTTTTGGCTTTTTGGCGGGAAACGGGAACGGGACAGTTGCTTTCTTCATTGAATAATCTAAATAATTAATACGAAGTGGTGTTTTGTGTAGGAGTATTCAATGAACAAAGTGTATCTGCCTATTGTCGCTTCGTGCCAGGAAGCCGCTTCATAACTCTAAAGTTTATGCGGACTTTTGAGTTAATTCGTTTGGGGTTCGGAGTAGGAGTCTACTCCGAGGGTGGGGGCTTAGGTTTCATAATCATCATCTTTCATCGTTTCATCAATCATCAAGAAAAAAAATACGTAAGACATGGCTGTATGGGCATAGTTCCCTTTGCCTTACCCTTCGGGGAAAACCAAAACCAAAAAAAAAGGTTTTTGGTTTTAATATAAGGTGTGTGTAAAATAAAAGGAGTAAAATATATCCTGTTTTATTTCTATATCCCACATAAATATCATAATTGAGTACCTTAGGTGACTAAGATCTTACGTTGCTAGACGTTGGTAAACTGTCATTGGCAGTAGGCTATTAAACTGGTATTAATTAATCATCTCAGTACCAAAACTGGCTGCAAGTTGTCTTATCATTTGGTAATAGTGGCCCCGATTCCTGCAGACAGCGCCTAATTTTATTTTAAGTTATATCCGTCATTTTCATATCCGTCGAAAAGGAAAGGGACGGGTGATTCACAGCTCTTAATTTTAGGAAGAATGAGTAAATTAATGAATAACCCGGGCGAATCAAAAGGTACGTCGCTGGTATGCAATCCGTTTGACGTGCTGTCTACTTAACTGTGTCGGGTTATTGACGGATGTAAAATTTTTAGACGGTTGGTTTAGATTTGTGCTTAAAATTGACGTGTGTTCAATAAATTTTATGCTTGTCGATTACCCGTCCCTTTACTTTTCGGCGGATAAGAAAATGACACATATAACTTAAAATAAAATTAGATGGTATTTACAGGAATTAGCACCAATAGCAGTATAAGCTAATACTATTGAGTATCATTGGATTGTTTTACGACATATTACTGCTGACACCTTCCTATTAATTAGTGTGATATAAAACTTAAAGCATTATGCAGTGGTCACGATTCAGTAGGTTTACAATGAAATGTCCAGCTGTATGTTTTTGGTTCCGGCACATCAGACATGCGAAAGGGAAATCTTTATGATCAAGAGTATCAATATTTATGTACTTTTCTTGATGTAGAATGTATTAAAAGAAATAAGGAACAATTTCTGCTGGACTGGGGGTATGGAAGAAACATTAGGCGCCGCCAAATTTAAAATAAAGTGTAGTTCGCGCCATGAAATTAATCTCGCTGTCACGGCGCTAGTTTCGCAGACCGCATTAGAACTAATTGGGTCGTGTACTAGGTTAAGAACTAAATAAAGACAGATCTCTAACGAAAAAAACAATGTATAAACATTGTTTTAAGTTTACGTGGTTATTATCATAATTAAAACACATAATAACGAATTCTTACCGCGTTTAAAGTAGGAATATGAGACTCCCGATATTTCGACACTGTTGCAAGTGCCATGATCTCGGGATGACATCCCGTACTTTAAACGCGGTAAGAACCCGTTATTACGTGTTTTAAATATGTAAAAAAATCTTTAATCTTATTTATTTATGAATTTTAATCATGAAAAACGTAATAATAAGTCCGATATTTTAATCACGGTTTTCTATGATGTGAATTCCATAGTGATTTTATGTTTTGACGTTTAGTGAAAAGTATCTCATTTTAATAGTTGGAGACTAGCCTATTAATGACAAGTCAATTAGCTCCATTAAAATCCATGGACTCTTTCGTGGCGCGGACTATACTTCAAAGGTGGAATTTGTTCCGCATCTCGAGTCAGTGGGCCCCTAGGCTACACCTGTTGTGGGGACCCATTGCTATCCCTGTTTCTATACTTTGGAAGTACTTACAATGCACATTGGTTCAAATTCAGTTTCCACTTTTCCAACTTCTTAATTTTCAAATAAATAATAACAAAGCATCACGCCTGTATCCCAAAAGGGTAGGGAGAGGTGTACAGTATGTACAACACCCACTCCTCGCCAGACATGTTTAATTGAGAGAATAACACTTGAATGTCCATTCCATACTGCTGAAAATAAATAACGTCATGTACCTATTTGCAGAGAGAGAAGAGAGGCAGACCACCAGCCCGATGGTCGGATTACATTGTGAAGTATGCCGGAAAGCAATGGATGCGACTTGCACAGGACCGGAAAGGATGGCGTGAAAGAGAGGAGGCCTATACCCAGCAGTGGGTGGATACAGGCTGCGTAGATAGATAGACCTATTTACCCGGGAGATGGGATCCATCGGTACGGCAATGAAGGACGGAAGGGGCGCGTCACAGGGACTGTAACCTGGAACCTGACAGAGGGCAGCAGTAACTGTCAGTACTACTCAGAGGCGGAGGACAGGAGTCCTAGTATGGCTCTGAAATAGACTAGTCTGGGCGCCACCCCACTCGCGTCAGACAGAGTACTGCTGGGCGGAAGGCAAGAGAGAAACCACTGCCCTATTTTTCCCCTAAAAATGAAGAATCTGATCGGTTTGATTTGATTTCAAGAATGTTGCGCCGACAAGAGCGTGGCTTTTAAATAGTGATGATGACCTGTTTACCTAAATAGTTAACCATTATAGTTACCACATGGCGTTATACTTAATTACACTTCGTACTATGTCTATACATCTTCCAAAAAACCTTTCATTAAATAAAAGGGAGTGACTGGAATTTGAAACTGGATTTCACATACAAAGACAAAATGTGAAAACGGGCCGAATAAAACGGACGCCATCCATGGACTTTTTTAGACTACATTTTTACTCTTTTAACAACATTTTTAAAGGTCGTTGAAGTTTTTGAGGAGCTCGGTGGCGCTGCGGTTAACGCGCTCGGTCTGCGATTGTTGAAGTAAAGCAACTTTCGCAAAGGCCGGTCATTGGATGGGTGACCACAAAAAAAAAGTTTTCATCTCGAGCTCCTCCGTGCTTCGGAAGGCACGTTAAGCCGTTGGTCCCGGCTGCATTAGCAGTCGTTAATAACCATCAATCCGCACTGGGCCCGCGTGATGGTTTAAGGCCCGATCTCCCTACCCATCCATAGGGAAGGCCGGTGCCCCAGCAGTGGGGACGTTAAGGGGCTGATGATGATGAACTTTTTATATGATCGAGTAGAGGGCATACTCGCCTGTATTACCAACCATCGTCAATGATTGCTTGCAATCGGGTTTGATGTGCTCGACCGTTTGAATTGGGTCGTGTACTAGGTTCAAGATAAATTATGAAATTCTGATTACTAAATAAAGACAGATTTAAAACTAACGAAAAACATTTTAACTTTTCTATTTAACTTATTTATGATTTTTAATCAAGAAAAACGTAATAATAAGTCCAACATTTTATCACGTTTTTCTATGACGTCACAGTGTGCTTTTTCATACAAATTCCATAGTAATTTCGTGCTTTGACGTTTAGTAAAAAGTAACTGATTTGACTAGTTGGAAACTGGCCTATTGCCGATAGTAAACAAACATTCTAAAGTACGATATTTTGATCATAATAATAATGGGTGGAAGATGTGTCGTGTCTAAGTTTTTAATTGATTTATTTTTATTTTTTGACGTGACTTATTGTACATTTGCCGCAGATGGCATTAACTACTAGGCCGGATGAATGGGGAGCGCTGAAGGCTCTCACCCGGTACAACGTTTAAGACAACATGCTTGAGGGTGCCAAATTGGGCGCGAGCCTCGGCTCAGAGAGTCGTCTGAGGGGAAAAATATTTGAAAGAATTAATCAACCCTAGTGGGTCGATAGCGATAAGCGTTTTTAAAAACTTTCAAAGAGTAAAGTAGATTAAAACAAGAATTGAGGGAAACCACCAGAAGACCAGACTTTTATCATATAATCTTCTTCTAGCGTGTGGGTTATGAGGTGGATTACCCACCCCATCAAACCTGGTGTCAAGGTTACTATTGAACCGCTAAAGGCCCCTGACATGGCTCATGTAACGACTACTAATTTCCATCAGTAAGTAATAACCGGGACCAACGGCTTAGCGTGCCTTCCGAAGGACAGCTCAATCCTACACTAAAGTTTTATTCTGCAATGAATTCAGCGTAACGGAAGGTTAATGATAATATCCATGTTAAAATAGATAGAAAGTGGTGTTGCTACTTGTTTTATTCTGTGGCAATTCGGCGGTATATTTATCAGCGCTTCAACCACATTAGCCGAATTGTTGATGAGCCGTATCGAACGTTGATGGCGACATTCGTCATTTTTCAGCGCACTCGCCTTACCTGCTTACTGTGCCACATTCATGATCATGTAACACAGTTCTAATGATAATACTTGAGACGTAAAAAATCGCTTTATATCTTTAAAATATTGCAAGTGACGCAAGTAAAGAATGCGAGCAGTTAATCCGGTCAGTTTCGTTTCGTAACTCGAGGGTTGTTTTATTTCGCACCTAATTAAGACAAACACAAGCGAGATGATTTTATATTACCAGCGGAATCTGGGTCGTGTTTATTGGATGTTTTATTACGTTCCACGTTTTTGATTGTAACCTTTAAAATATTAAACAGTTTATAAATAAATAATAATAATAAATATATCTTTATTTCAGACTCAGACCCATAGAATTACAATTAAAATGATAAAGAAAATAAAAGATACTGTAAAATTGTAAAAATAAAATAAAATTGTAAATTTAAAACTAAAATACCTACTCAACTGTAAAAGTGTGTGTTTATTTAGTGTTTTATTTTACTACTGTTTTCATTTCTGTTGGTTTGTAGACGAGTCTTAATTACTACTTGCTTATAGCTTTTTGATAGCAGTAGTACCTATACCAGCCGGGTTTGCATGACAACCGCGTCGCGCGCGGCTCGAATTATATCGAGCGCTTGGACCAATAAACGATACGAATGCTATCTACGTAGATGGACGTCAAACAGCTATTGGTTGAAGCGCTCAATATAATTCGCACCGAGCGCGGCGCGGTTGTCTTGCAGACCCGACAGATAGCAATACTATACCGACTATCGAAGCTCACGTGAAACTTACTTTATGTAAAGAAGCTTATTATATATATATAAGATTAATGATTACCTAAATGATAAAAATGTCTGATATTGAATATGTTCCTCTAGTTATTAAATAACTTGAAATGTAACCTCATTGATTTAAAAGATGTGTTCCTGTTGCAGTTACTTGTCATTTCTTCTCCTCGGCCATAACACCTTGCGAAATGACGTAAATTCAAAAATGTTACATTGACCTTCAACAAGTTTATCCATGATAATTACGTTGAATAAATGATTCTGATTTCTGATCTACCAGATAAGTTTTAGTTGGCTATCAGTGAGTGGCTAAATATGCCCTAGGGTTTCAAAAATCTTCATCTCTTGTGTGGGTTGTCAGATACTGACGTCATCAACCCTGTTGTCAGGGCTACCATTTAAGCCCAGACATGGTTTATGTAACGACTACATACATAAACATAAACTGCCTATATACGTCCCACTGCTGGGCACAGGCCTCCCCTCAATCAACCGGAGGGGATATGGAGCATACTCCACCACGCTGCTCCACTGCGGGTTGGTGGAGGTGTTTTTACGGCTAATAGCCGGGACCAACGGCTTAACGTGCCCTCCGAAGCACGGAATCATCTTACTTTTTCGGACAATCAGGTGATTTAAGCCTGAAAAGTCCTTACCAAACAAAGGACAGTCTCACAAAGTGATTTCGACAATGTCCCCATCGGGAATCGAACCCGGACCTCCAGATCGTGAGCCTAACGCTCTAACCACTAGACCACGGAGGCTGTCAACGACTACATACTTAAGTAAATAGCCGGGACCCACTACTTAACGTGGTGCCTGAAGTTCAAGTGATATTCAGGTCATCAGCTTGAAAATATGCCGTAACAAAGCTATAATAGGTATCACAATGTAATTTTTATAATAGTGTCCCGGTATTTAGATAAGATTTATTTATTTATTTGTACACAAAAAAACATACACAAGGATAATACAAAGAAACCAGACAGTACAGGTAAGCTTATCTTTAAACAAACAGATTTCTTCCAGCTGACCTACGTGACGAGAGAGATATTCAACGTATAATACATACGCGTACAAATTATTGAGTAAGTAATAATTAATTTTGTAATATGAATTGACCCGTACCTCCAGATTGAGCTAACAATTTACTTTCTATCGGATTAATTAAAACATTTAATAGCAGTCGCAGCCGAACTTGGCATGTATTTTTGTATGAGTCCCAAATCAAATTAAAGTCCAGAGTATGATAGGCTAGATTGATCTAAAATTTGAATCATCGACTATCTTTTGTTTTTACATTTTCTTTTGTTTCATTTTATTTGGGAGAATAGGTAAACATTTTGCAAATTCAACATTGTTAACGGCGGGCTCCTTGGTCGTCCTAAGTTTTGTTTTTTTTAAATATACTTGTCATGTTTTGTTGGTTTTTTTTTTAAATGTCAGTTTCGTTCATAATTAAAATCAACTTATAATGTTTTGCTTTCTCGATCTTTTCATTTCATGCACTCTCAATAAACATCATAGACCAATTAGTGTTGTTAACCGTTATAAGTCAGTTTACGGGTAAATAATATGTATGAGTGTAATTAGCCAATGTGAATAGTAGTAAGAAAAATCAGTAGGGCCAAGCAGTAATGCCTAGCGAAACACCCTCCCTTTTCCCTCATTCAGCGCATATCGCTATCGAGCCACTAGGTCGATTAATTCTTTCAAATATTTTTCCTCTCAGACGACGCCCTGAGCCGAGGTTCGCGCCCAACTGGGCACCCTCGGGCCTGTTGTCTTAAACGTTGTACCGGGTGAAAGTCTTCAGCGCTCCCCATTTGTCCGGCCAAGTAGTTAATGCTATCTGCGGCAAATCTACAATAAGTCGCGTCAAAAATAAACCTAGCGAAACAAGCGGTTTAAATGGCCCCGTGTGTACTTACCTATATCTGTGGCGTATCGTACTACTACTCGTGTTCACCATCAGATCCTTCATGAAGTCCGGAGCTTGACAAGACTGATGCTATGCCACTCATCGTAAACAGGACACGTAAACATATGAATCACTGCACGTTTTGTATGTCGTGGATCGTATTGCCAGCGTATCATGTCTTCATCAGTCAAACACACTAGAGATACAATACAAAACCGGGCGAGAGCCCTCAGCACTCTCTATTTCTCTGCGGCAAATCTAAAATAAGTCACGTAAAAAAAGAAACGGTTTCTTGCACATAAACTGGCTCTGGCGTCCCCTCAATCGAGAGGGTGTGGAACATACTCCACCACGCTGATCGATAGTGGAGGTGTTTTGTACCACTAATAGCCGGGACCAACGGTTTACCGTACACTCCGAAGCACGAGATCATCTTACTTTTTCAGTCAGTCAAGTGATTCAAGTCTGCAAAATCCTTAAAACAAAGAACAGTCTCACAAAGTGATTTCGACAATGTCCCCATCGGGATTCGAACCCGGGGCTCCAGATCGTGACCTAACCCCCTAACCACGGAGGCTGTCATATATAAACACATACAAAAGTGACAAGAGAAGCATAATCGCCGGCCCTATTACTAAATAGCTATTACTTTCATGCAATCTTTGCGTCAAAGAACTTGCTAAATATTGAACATTTATAAATAATAATATTATAAATGGCAAAGTTTATGTGTGTATGTCTGTTTGTTCATTTTTCACAGCAAAACGGAGTGACAAATTGATGTGATTTCTAAGCGGAGATAATTGAAGGTATGGAAAGTGATATAGGCTATGTTTTGTTTCTTTCTAACCCCCTACTTCCTTTAAAATGGGGGGTGGAAGTTTGCATGCAGAATTCCGCAGTTTCAAGGCAGGAAACTAAAAAAGGGGCGACGAAAACCGTGTTACCCCGAATTTCTATAAAAAGTAGCATGGAAAATATCTCATAACTTCTTGTCTTGTTGTTAATGATGACTTTTTTACTAATGTTTTATTTTTGACGTGATTTATTGTAGATTTACAGCATATCTTAATATATAACTACTTGATCACACACCGACACGCATTAGAGCAGCGTGGTGGAGTATGCTCCGTACCCCCTCGGGTTGATTGAGGGGAGGCCTGTGTCCAGCAGTGGGACGTATATAGGCTGTTTATGTGTGTTATGTTTAACTACTTGATGTTGTCGAGCGCTGAGGGCCTTCACCCGGTGCCTAGCTAGACGCGAACCTCGACTCAGGGCGTCGTGGTACAACAAAAGTTGTTTACTCTGTCAAATTTCAAAGGCTACTATAAGATCATGTTTTGATTAAACAATACCAACACCAGATACCTATTGTATTCGTGGGAACTAACAACAAGGCGTTTTGTATACATCTTAAATAATAACATCATAATAGACATTTTAGTAAGGTTAATGAATTTGGAATGTACAGGGTGTTAGTGACATCGTAACGAAAACTTTAAAGGATGGTTCAGACTATGATTCTAAGTTGATATCAAGTGGAATTTTCCGTTGCAAAATACTTACATGTTTATTTTTGTATTTTTAATTTATTTTCAATTCTATACTTTTGCGATGGAAAATTCCACTTCATATTAACTCAGAATAATAAGCTGAAGTGGCAGTGGGCAGGACACATGGCGCGGAGAACCGATGGCCGCTGGGGCGGAAGGGTTCTGGAGTGGCGGCCGCGTGTCGGACGACGCTCAGTGGGTAGGCCCGCCACAAGGTGGACCGACGATCTGGTGAAGGTCGCGGGAAGCCGCTGGATGCGGGCAGCGCAGGACCGATCGTCGTGGAGATCCTTGGGGGAGGCCTGTTGATGATGAATAAGCTGAATCATCCCTCTCAGTATTCGTTACGGTGTCACTTACACCCCGTACAAGTACATACAGGTAGCCATACAAGTAGGTATGGGTGTAAGTGACACCGTAACGAATACTGAGCGGGATGGTTCGGACCATAATTCTGAGTCGATATCAAGTGAAAATTCTTGTCGGAAAATTCATATTTCTTTAGTTTGTGTTTTTTAATTATTAACTCAGAATCATGGCCTGAATCATCTCTCAAAGTTTTCGTTACGATGTTACTAACACCCTGTATATGTCTCGACTACTTAAGGTCATTGTGGGCGATATTCATTGACGAATATAAACTTTTTTTAAAACAGAGAATCATTAATTAAAAAAGAGCACTCATCGTTGGTATTGACATTAGGTTAACTCGCTTCATTGAATTGCGAAATTGAAAAGGCAAGCGAGCTTAATATATTCTGTTAAATACTCCATTTAAATTATGACGAAATTATGCAATTCGAAATGATTTAAAATAATTACATATTGGAACAGGTTCATTTCTTACTTGATGTTGTAAGTAAGATGAATTCGTGCTTCGGGGGGCACGTTATGCCGTAATTCCTGGGTATAGGATGTAAAACAACTCCAGTAACCCGTAGTGGAGCAGTTGAGAATGGATTTCCAAAAAAATATGAAAGATTTTTTGTTAGCCACATATATACCGCAAACCAATTAGTTTTCTACCTTGAAAAATGTGGAATGCTCCACACAAACTTTGCCCCCCCCCCCTTTTAAGGGAAGTAGGGGGGGTTGTGAATGCTCCATACTCTCTCCAGCTGATTGAGATGAAGCCTGTGCCCAACAGTGGGACGTTTGTGCACTGCATTGTTGTTAACGCGCGTCTGCATCAATGCAAAAAGTAGCAGTGTATAAAGGCACTTAGGCTTGTGAAATTAAGCGTCGGTAAAGTAGAGCGCGTTAGAAGTGTGATGAAGAATCTAGATATAAATGTAATAGAAAGGATTGTGAGTGTTGTTGGACGCGAAGGCTGCCTAGATACGAAGGTATCCACACCAAGGGCATTGAGATACCTAGAGTTGTGTCAACGGAGCCAATGTTAGTTACACGATTCCTTTCCTAAAACATTTATTGAATTGACTAATCTCACTTATTAGAAAACCAAACATGATATTTGCATGGTTTTTAACAATTTATTTAACCGCCTTGGACATGGTAGTCTAGTTAGTAGAACGCTTGCCTCATACTTTGAGGCCGCAGGCTCGAATCCGGCACAGGCCAAATGATTGTCGAATTTGTTTTCGAATTCATGTTTGGATCATAAATGATTATCACGTACTCAGCGAAAAATGCATTTTCGGAGGTATGTGATGTGACCTAATGTATTGGGCTGGTTTTCCCTCTGCGGGTTGGAAGGTCAGACAGGCAGTCGCTTCTGAAAAAACCGGACCTGTCAAATATTCAGGTCAGGGCTGTGAAAAACGGGATAATGCTAGGGAGATGATTAACAATTTTTAACCCAATATAAGCAGTTTACGTCATCCCACTTGTTGGAGAGAGTTCCTCCATTGGGTTAAATAGTGTACTCAACTATGCTGGTCCACTGCATATTAGTGGGAAAACGGACCCGACTGACTTTATAAAAAAACGTTTCTAGGGGTTACCCTAGAAACGTTTGACTTAACAGTCATAATCATTAGGTCGCACTCATCAGACTGCCCTGATAGAAGAGAGCAGACGCCCCCACATTTGCCTGGCCAAGTAGAGAAATAATTTTGATGAGCTTTGTGAGGCAAATACATAATAAGTTACATCCAATAAAATGTTAATGGCAGCCTGTTTACGAAGGCCAATCATGTAGACGTCCCTACGGGCGCATATCTCAGAATTTGTTTCCGGATTACATAAGTAGCTAACTTTACGCCCCTTATTCTTATTAGGGTAGTCAGTAACGTAGTAATTAATTGATATAACTTCATAATAATCTGTATTATTTATAAGAAATGTAAAGATCAGTTCCGTGATGCGAGTTCTTTGAGTTCCGTATTGAGATTTCAACAAGATTAATACGGCAAATTAAATTAATATCGTTTGTACAGCAAGCAACACACCTTTTTCATTATAAGATTATCTTAATCCTAGGCATAGGCATGCAGCGCCGTATTTTGAGATTTGGTTTACTTTTTCATTGTCCGTTTGTTTTTTTTTGACGTGACTTATTGTAGCTTTACCGCAAATGGCAACTACTTGGGCGGACAAATGGGGAGCGCTCAGGGCTCTCATCCGTTACATTTAAACCACAGTCCTGAGGGTGTTCAGTTGGGCGCTCTATTATTCGGTGAAGTTCAGTCAGAGTTGAGGCACCCGATGAGTCATGACGTAGTTTAAATTATATCCGTCATTTTCTTATCCGTCAAAAAGGAAAGGGACTGGTTACTGTTAATTTGAAAATGAATGAGTTCCATAATTTTTTCCTCATCTACCCTGGTGTCAGGATTACTATTGAGCCGCTAAAGGCCCCTGACATGGCTTACATAAATCGGATGATATGGATGATGGAACATTTTGGAAGCGTCCACTATTTTGTTAGAATTAATACGGGCACAGACTGTTTTAAATGAATATCTGCGTTACTCTGCGCACGGCGCTGCACTGCGCTAATTTCTTTTGTTTTCACACAAAACAAGAACCTCGTTCGTTAGAGGCAGATCGTACGGTTGGTCAGGAGCTCTGCTTTTATTGCAAATTCTGCTTTCATTAATGCATTCCATTACGCCGTCTAGGCTGCAATGCTTTAAATAAACGAATCTGAAAAATATACCTAAGTAAGTATTCTTTTTATTGCTCCGTCTTTTAGATCAGTCTTAAAAAATACGTTGATATTTTTTTTCTGTAGGTATCGTAGTACCTACCTGCATTTTTGTAACCAAGGATTATAACTATATATGATAATTATTACAATTTAATTAGAAATAAGTACTTACTTACATAACATACATTAAAAAAATGTAAAGACTGCGCTAAAAAGTCAAAAATATAAAAAAGTTTTATCTTGAAAATAGTTTTTCTTAACGTAAGTATCTGCTTGTTTTACGTTAGCTGATTAAAGTAGGTATGGAGCCGAAGCACTAGGTGCACCTTATTGCCTCACCCACTTCCCGGACGAGGTTCCACCGGATATTAGTTTAGAATCTACAATTAATATCATGTAATGAAAGATAGCTTTGTTAGAGCACCCAGCTGATAGTATCGAAGGCGGAGATATCGAGCGCTCTCGCTAATTATCCGCCGTCCGATTATCTATGGTCGTGCGTAGTGCAGTAGTGTCAACAAACCCTTGCTTCCCGGTGCTCCTAGGGCGGCCCCACCACCTAGAAAGTGAACGTGCGCCCGCGCCGCCGCAGCCGCGTGCGCGCCACACACACGCGGGCTGGCGGTAACGCGCGTCGAACGCCGCCGACTCATCCAACAATATATTATTCTCGACATACAAACTTTAATTCATTTTTCGAAAATAAATTAAATTTATTTCGTGTCAAAATCTTTTCTGCCAAAATGAAAACGAAGATTATCGTCTTTCTCGGTAAGTGTTGGTTTATTTATTTTGTTTATTTACTAATACATTCATAATGGATACTTAAAGTATTTAATGAAATTATGAATTGTGTGAAAAAATTTGCACGTAGCATAACAAGAAGTTTGTCGCGATGGTCAAACTAAAGAAGTGTTTAAAAAGTCGGTAGTAATGAAAGAACTTTGGGCTATTAAATTAATTTTGCCATAAATAATTTACCGAAAAGCCGGCTTTGCGGAAAATTAGAATTTGTCCCGATAAATTCTAATTTTCCGCGCAGTGAGGGCAATTTTGGTGATTTTATTTTTCCGCGCGCGGATGCCGACCGATACTAAGCGTGCAAGGTGCGGTCGCAGTTCGCGCGGACTTACGTGTAAGCAATTTCCTCGTAGGGCTCAGCACGCCCCCGTCAGCGGAATCTAACGAGTTTATTTAAATGGAGGTGAAATTGTTCCTCTAAGACTAATACATTGTTCTCGTGAACCTGCTGCCGGTTCCGGCCGAGGGAAACTCACCGCGTACATGAGACCTGTCGATTCAATCCATTGTATTTGAATAAGGAAGTATGCGAGAATGTTGCAAATTTGAAAAATCCCACGCTCAAGCTCGCCTCAATACCTACTTCACCCACTGACATCTTTATTTCCAAAGCTAATTTACGGACCGTAAAATAATGTCCATCTATCTTAAAACTTTACCCTACTTCAACAAGTTAGTTAACTTTTCAAAATTCAACAAAAGGCGGACATATAATTAAGAGATGGTTAAAGTTGGTACAATGCGACACATATTTTATGCGAAAGCGAATGAATTTGCGAAAGCGAACGAACGTTGTTGAAGATGTTTATTACAATTTAATATAATTCTTGAACAACAATTATTTGATTCGGAGAAGAGACGTAATTATGGCTTCGTAGAATGTAATAAAATACCTATAAATAAATGTCAAAGATAAAAAAAATACGATGGAAAATTATTAGTGAAGTTTTAATAGAAGAAGCTTGTCAAGAGACGAGTAAACACATCATAGTAAACCAGCGTAACTAAATATAAATTACTTATCTTCTTTTCTACTGAAATATTTGCAGACGAATACATTTGCGGGAGCAGGTCGTCGGGAAATAAGTAGATAAGTACATCGCTTACTAGTCAGGGGACCAGTTGCGATGGGTCGTGCCGCGTCGTTATTACCGGGTACGGCTTAAGCAACTTCTCGATCATGCAATCGTTCGCAATGTATACGAGTTTATTGTGAGTTTTAATAATGTGTTCTCATTTACTACATTACGCGTAATTATGTCGAAATAGTGAACTTTTCGAAGATCCTATTGTTATTTTATCGGAATCAATCTTGTCAGTCGAAAAGGAAGCAGATTGTGTCGTAAGACGACCCTGGTGATCGCGAAACGGCTTGGTCTATGAAATAGATAGTTGTATGTCCATTCTACCGCATAGATCTCAACAAAAGGCTACTTAAAGGATAAGAAGTTGTGGCATTTCAAAGCGATGGGTAAAGGAAAGCTTTCATCTGCAGTTGGTATTTGCGGAGAAATGTTTGATTCGGACAATAGTACTAATAAATACAGTAACGATTGTTAGATTCGGTAAAGTTGCTTTCTAGAAGTAAATTACAAAAAGGGATTATCTTAGTCATTATTCTGAAAAAGTTTATATATAAGTACTTACTAATTATATACTTAATTGTAACTTGTAAACGTTCAGTTCCAATTACCAGATAGGTTGTAAGCAAGAATTTTTTTAAGAAGGAATTCTGTAGTTTCGTAAATAAATTTTATGATCTTTTCAAACAGTAAAGATTGATTTGTTCTCTTATTATGTTCTCTCTAAGAAAATTGTCATGTAAATCTTATTGTTTTATTATATAATAATAAATACTTTCTTTCTTTCTTCTAATATAATTCCTTTTGAGTAGGTATATATAACTACGAAAACTAACTTTAACTTTAACGACGGAACACTTAATATCCATCATTTAGATAGAATCATTCATAAAATCTGTCTGTTAATTAAAACCTAAAGCACGCGTTTAAAGAATGTATAATATTGCCAATGGCAAGTTAAGTAGAAGACCAACCAGCCCGCGAGAGCAAACACTTCAGATTCCCGTTACCGACCCACACTTATTCCAACACTTGTATCTGTCGTCTTCTATGATTCTCTCTGACATAATCCTCTTAGACGACTGACTTGAAGATGCGACCCGATGATATGCCCCGAGGGTGTCCAGCTGAATGAATAGTCTGCCAACTTCAATAGAAATTACGGGCAGAAATTTAGATATATACTGACAAACACTTAACAATGTATAGTTTTCTACTACAGTAAGGTTACCTACTATGGTACTAACTCCATTTTTGCTGGTGATACGACCAATATAAATGATTAACTTGATCGCCTTTATTACTCCTGCAGTAGTAAGTTAATTAGTTAGAAGGGTAATTAAAACTTGTTAATTTCCCCTTCATATTACGATTGCGGAACGTATATCGAAAATTCATCGTAATTATTTAGTTCCGTTGTTACCAGTGGCAACTTATAACAGAGATCCGTTCCGTTCCAGTCATTCGTCGTTGTCTCAAATACTTTCTTCATTAACCGGGCGGTGTCTTTAGTCATGACTCGGCGTTTTCGTGCAAATTTTATTGCCCTGGAATGCAGGGGATATAATTGGAGAAGTTTCCTTTGTTAGCATTGTAAGACTCTAACTTTACTGTCTGTAATCAGTCGTGTTTTGTGTGACACGACATTGAGGCAAAGTATTACGACGTCACACTTCTCTCGACTCAGTCGGAACACAGTTTTTACTACTTACATAGAATTTAATATTCACGTGGGAATGTGAGATAGCCTTGTAAATTATAAAGGCCATAACGTTAAGAACAGAGTTACGATTGTTACATGCCTACACTCATGCAGAAACTCACGTCCTTAGTCGTTATTGAGGTAGGTTGAGCCACAAGGCATCAAAAGAAATTATAGAAATCTCCAGCCAACTATTGACTTTGTACTTCAAGACAACCTAACCTTGATAGGTTACGTTTATCACTTTTGAATTTGTTTTCGAATTCATATTTGGATTATAAATAATTATCACGCGCTCAGCGGTGAAGGAAAACATCGTGAGGATACCCACATTCCTGAGAAATGCATTTTCGGAGGCATGTGTCCTGACCTGTATTGGGCTGGTTTTCCATTCACGGGTTGGAAGGACAGGCAGTCGCTTCTGTAAAAAACCGGACCTGTCAAATATTCAAGTTAGGTAGGCGGACCCTGTGCAAAAACGGGATAATGCTGATGACATGATGATGATACTACCACTGGCACAACCTTTTGAAGTATACACAAACATATTCATTTATATTCACGCAAGAATGTGAAAATACCCTTGGAAAGTTTAAAGCTCGTAATCCCATGAATTATGATTGTTCATTAGATGAATTTTAAATACACATATATTGTACGTTGAAGAGTTTGCATCAAACGTGCTAATGTTCGTAATATATTGCGTAAAATATGTGATGTTTCGTTAAATTTATTATCCTAATAAAAGGGATGTTGAGTAGGTGATTTTTGAATAAATTGCTACTGTAACCTTAGCTGTTAACTCGTTAGGGTTTTATTAAATATTTTGACACATTAATTAATATTAATGTTATATTACAACTCACTGGTTGTAGAGTTGATGCTCTATTCGAGGGATGATCCATTTCGACCGACCTTTTTCTAATATGTTGTATATACAACATATTAGAAAAAGTGCGGTCGTCGGGCGTCGTCTCATTGATATTCGTTCGCAACTTTGGAAAAACTCCAGATTTTCACTGGGATAGTTCAGACTTTTGGGCTGATTAAAAGCAACTGGGTAAACAATAAATAAAACTTTACAAATTTTTCATGGCAAAAGCTTGCTTCACCAAAGAAACTAGCGAGAAGTACTTCTACTGCGATGTTTCTTAGAACTGTACGGAACAATAGACGGGACATAACCATGTGTTGAGACTTTTTGTGTGCCCAGTGAATGCCCGCGGTTTTTCCTTACAACTTGTAGGTATTTATGTTTCCCAATGCTGGATTTTGTAATGACAATAATAGCTATATTGTCAGCTGTCGTACATACTACGTTGAGCCATTGTCACTCCTCATGCTGGTGTTGCTATACTGTGGAAAGGGGGTATCATTTATTTTCTTTGTTGGACCTTCATTACATACTTGTTGGTGTAACATTATACATATTTTCGTAATAATAAGCTGAAAGAAAATAAAATTATTTTTATTGTAAGAAGTCCATTTGATTCCATAAATAACAAATAATTATGATGTTATCAGGTCACAACAAAATACTTTCTTTGTTCTTAATTAGAAAAAAAGGAAAATAATATTCTTTGTAAATTGGAAAATGAAAATTCTTTATCCTTCTGTCAATTTGTTATGCTTCAGAGAATTTCTAGGAAATTAGAGAGATTTTAAATAATAATAAGTTTAAGTTTAGACGTAAGCAAATCTTCAAGGCTGATTTGTAGGAGTTGCTATTCGTAAGATATTTAAATAATTAAAAACTACAGGCTGGGACGTTTCAGGGGTTAGTGTTCCCAAAGCGACTGTGCTATGACACAATCAAGTCAATCCCCAAAAATTTTTTTAGGATTAAATATTACAAAGTTTTGTAAAAAGGCCTAAGTATTAGAATTCCACATAATTGAACTGTTTAATTTTTTTATTTTCATTCACAGTGTTTTCGTGCTAAAGGACAAAAGTTAGAAACATTTATGTTTCTCGGGTCAGACTGACCCTAAAATTTCAAAGTCCGTAGGCAACTACCTATATATATATATCTACATTAAGTTGCGTAATAATATTGGTTCAGTAACAAAATTACAAGTTTCTTTTTAAATTGAACTGAATTAATCTGGAGCTGGGAACAATACGGCCTGGCTTTATAATGTAAAAATATAACCAAAACAATATGTTTGTTTACTCAAATAATATGGGGATCTGTCAAAATTTAAAAACACTCAAAAGCAGTGACACCTTATGGGAGAAATAGGTAGTTTTTATCCTAAAACCTGAGGCCTTAGCCAAGTTGCCAACGATTATGACAAACGGCGATTTCTTTTCCGCGTTACATTTCAAAGAATTAATCGACTCCGAAAACGATAAGCGCTGAATGAGGGAAATACGATTCACACCTACATTTTCATCACTGTCGATTGTTACAATTGACAACATTTCATTTTTACTAAGGTGCCTTAAATCGAAAACCATTTCGAGATATTTCTATGATTTACACAAAACACATTTTTTCAGATTTTTTAATTCAGTAATAATAGAAATATATTGAAAAATCCACGAGGTCAGAAGAGGAAGGCATAATAAGTTCAGACCTTTACATAAAAATTATAAAAAAAGTAAATGTCATACATAACATGACACTTTGTTTGCGACTTGTTTTAAATACGCATGCAAAGGTACATTACATTATACTGCCTTCATTCTATCAATGGCAGAATCCAATTTTCAAAAAATATTTTTTGTAACTTCTAGTGGAAAAATCTTGAAAAGAAAAAATACGTGTCTTCTATTTAAACAAGTACTTTCGAAATAGCACAAAAAAACCACGGCTTAAAAATTTGAAATGTTGTCAATTGTTAACTGTGTTAATTGTTAACGACCTCCGTGGTCCAGTGGTTGAGCGTTGGACTCAAAATCCAGAGGTCTCGTATTCGATTCCCAGTGGGGACATATCACAAAAAATACTTTGTGTTTCCTAGTTTGGTTAGAACATAACTGACTGATCACCAGTTTGTCCGAAAGTAAGATGATCCGTGCTTCGGATGGTACTTTAAGCCGTTGGTCCGGGTTACTACTTACTGATAATTAAGTAGTCGTTACATGAGCCATGTCAGGAACCTTTAGTGGCTCAATAGTAACCCTGACACCAGGGCTGATGAGGTTGGTACTCCATCTTACAACCCACACGATAGAAGAAGAAGAAGTACATACAAGTAGCCATACAAGTAGATAGGGTGTTAGTGACACTGAGGGGAATGATTAAGACCATCTTCATTTCTTATTCCATTCCATTCCAGTTATTCCATTCAATAACCTTTGGGATACCTCTGTCGAATCATGTAGTAAGTACCTAAGATATAAATACCTGAAATAAAACATACCTATAGGTAGATAAATTATAGATAACAGCAATACACAAACAATTAAATATAGGGAAACTGTCGAAAGTCATACGAGTCATTGTTTCTCTGTTTTACATATTTCCGTTTAATACAATGTGAACAATATGCTGTGGGAGGGTAAGACAATTACGAGATATCGATCTTCGGTTCCCATGGCGGACCTTCGGCGATTGTGAGGTACATTTCGGTATTATCTAGTCATCTCAGTACTTGCAAGAGGCACTTTTGTTGTAAATTCTTCTACAACAATAAGATACTTGCATTGGATACCACTAATTACTCGTACTCATAGCGCTTGAGAGATAAAATGAGTTATTTTAAGATTATTTTTTCGTAAATAGAATACTTTATTGCACAATTAAAAACAAAACAAACACATCTTATAAATAAAACAACTCCTCCAATGCGTCACATCGAGGCAAGGTGCCCAACAGGCTGGCAGCATTACCCCTCTGAAGCGCCAGACTAATTCTCTGGCAGAAATAACTACCAGCCCTAGCATCCCCCGAAGCCTCGATAAGACGCATTGAGAGATCCTTAACAAATAGTTTTTTGTTTTCGTAAATTAAAATTTGAATTAAATTATTTGTTTTTTTTTTAATTGCGTAAAATAAAATTAAAAACATGCATCACGCCTGTACTGGCGTACCTGCTAGGGGGTAGGCAGACGTGTGTAGTATCTATATAAAATGGATAGACAAAATTATAATCGATCGGCGTAATCATAACTGATACATCACTATGCTAATGAACGTCACAACACTGGCTCCTGTACTTTGACATTAGTTTAAGTGTTAATTGTTCATAATTTATTTTATTTTGAGTTTTGTTTGTTTGTGTTAGTTTTATATAATTTTATTTTTGTTTTTGTTTCATATTTTTGTTCCGTAACTGTTTTGTTTATGGTGTAAATAGCTTGGTCCTTGTTTTAATAATATAAATTGCAAAACAAATTGTGAAATTGTATCCATATTGAAATACACGGTGTCAGTGACATCGTAACGAAATCTTTAAGGGATGATTCAGGCCATGATTCAACATATTAAGTGGATATCAACATATCAAGTCGAATTTTCCGTCGCAAAAGTATGGCAAGGAAAATACTTAAAAAAAACACAAAATTTTTCATGAATTTTCCGACAGCAAAATCCACTTGATATCAACTTAGAATCATGGTCTTAATCATTCCCTTCAGTAAGTATCTGTTACGATATCAATAAGACCCTATCTACTTGTATGGCTACTTGTACGGTCATGAGTACTAATATGTATATGTCGTGGCCAGATCATAGAATTGATCATTTCATTATGTGCTCGATCATTTCATGAAATGGTCATATTTCATGAAATTGTAGAATATCATTCGTTGGCCACATCATGATGTAGTTTGCCCAGATCAATGAACACAAAACGTTTAACGATACGAGTAACTAAATGCATGATTACTTCATGATTATGGCCAAACGGTGGAAATCATATCGTAAAATTAGTAACATTATCCACCGATAGTGGCGCTGGTGTCGATTATATTTAAAACTTGATTGATATTATAATCGATGAATCAATTTAATTGTTCAATTTTCCATATCGAATAGGTACATAATTTTGATCCTAATTAATTAATCGACTATTCGCATTTTTATTACACCACATAACATGAACACCGCCTACATTAACGATATGGTCAACTTAAGTTGGCCATTTCATGAAATATGACCATTTCATGAAATGGTCGAACACATCATGAAATGATCAATTTTACGATCTGGCCACGACATATTCACTTTGAAACCATGTCACATTAACTTTTTTGCAAATGAAATCGTAAGTTTCATTAAATGTCAAATATGATAGTGCAACAAGGTTCTAATGTGAGTGCATGATATTGCTCATGACTGTGTAGGGTGTAAGCGACATCGTAACAATAATCATCGTTCTAATACTATAGATAGGTCGCTCAATTCAGTAAAACAAATCGCCCTGTCTAATAATTTCACTATTCCCAAAAGAAATCTAATGAAAGGCAAACGAGGGCGAGTACGTTCAGTAGTGGTGCACATTCTCATTGATATTCAGGCAGCGTCGTACCGTACAAAGTTAAGGGAGGTGTCAAGGTTGCCAAATTCCATCTCTAATACTCTAAGTGGGGAACGGCCTCAGTGGATATTCTTGACCTTGATATGCGAAGTGGGTTATGGTTTTTTATTTATTTATTTTTATGTGTCTAATTTAAGTTAACAAATGAAATTATATAATAGGTACAATGTAACAAATATTACAAACTTAACAAGTAAATATTATTAATCTTAACATTACAAATAATTAAAACTATACTACTAAAACTAAAAAAAAAACAAAAAGAAACAAAAGTATATTAAATTATATATTATATTATGAAATTGAATAAAGTATTATTAAATTTCATAATATATTTTTTAATAGATTTAGCATTTAATGAAAATAAATAAATTAAAAAATATTAACCTATTTCGCATACTACTTCGGTTCGTCGTCGCATGTCGCGGAGGTGTTGCTCTATGTCGCATGTACTAGAGAACATGGTTTGAATGATGCCGTTTATTTATTTATTTTTATGTGTCTAATTTAAGTTAACAAATGAAATTATATAATAGGTACAATGTAACAAATATTACAAACTTAACAAGTAAATATTATTAATCTTAACATTACAAATAATTAAAACTATACTACTAAAACTAAAAAAAACAAAAAGAAACAAAAGTATATTAAATTATATATTATATTATGAAATTGAATAAAGTATTATTAAATTTCATAATATATTTTTTAATAGATTTAGCATTTAATGAAAATAAATAAATTAAAAAATATTAACCTATTTCGCATACTACTTCGCTTCGTCGTCGCATGTCGCGGAGGTGTTGCTCTATGTCGCATGTACTAGAGAACATGGTTTGAATGATGCCGTTACAGATATATGTTTCGTCACCCATTCGTCGCATTAAAACAGAAAAAAATATTAGAGGAATCACATACGTGACGTCATAACGGCCTCCGTAATCCAGCAGTGGTTGAGCGTTGTGCTCACGATCCGGAGGCCTCGGGGGCGACAAATCATAAACATCACTTTGTGATCCCTAGTTTGGTTAGGTTAGGTTAGGCTTTATCAAAAAGTAAGAAGATCCGTGCTTCAGAAAGCTATTACTATTTACTGATGTAAGTACGTAGTCGTTACAAGAGCCATGTCACTTTTGGCGGCTCAATAGTAACCCTGACACCAGGGTTGATGAGGTTGGTACTCCGCCTCACAACCCACACGATAGACGAAGCGTTTGTATTGATTTGGCCAAGTAGTGAATGCCATCCGAAGGGGTGAAAAATCCGCAGAAATACATATAAAGCCTTCCCTACAATTTATTGCGGGGTTACATTAATGTGTATCGTTACCTCTCCCTGTTCGCCTCTTTGTTTCTATTTCCCTTATTCCTCAGACACACATAAAAACAACAAAATATCAACAAAAAATGGTCTAAATACGTAACTGTTAGACTGTTAGATAGAAAAGAATCTATCGACCTAATATTGACTGATATATCTCTATGCTAATGACCGTCACAACACTAGCTTACGTAATTTGACAGAACTAATTCTAAACGCGCATTGAGACGATTGTATTGTACTGAACTGCGATCTTTCTGTTTAATAATAAAGTACCACGACGGTTGCTGTAAAGTGACCGAAACATCGGGAAAACAAAATTAATAAGTTTAATTAATTGCTTTTTCATATTTCTTATTTCAATAATCTTATTTCATATTTATTTTATTAAGTACTACGTATATTTTTTAACAAACCATTGGCGCCGATTGCTGCAGGCACCTCCTAATTTTATTTTAATAATTTAAATATATAAATAATAATTTAAAAGGACCCGTCATTTTCTTATCCGCCGAAAAGAAACCGACAGACGATAGACAATTATTATTAATTTTAAAATGAATGAACGAATAATCCGGGCGAATAAAATAGGCATCTCGGTGATATACAAACAATTTGAAGCTGTCAACTTAATTCTGTCGGTTTGTTGGCCAATAAAAAAAATTGGGAGGTTCTTTTAAATATCTGCATAAAAATGACGTGTATTCCATAAACATTATGCCTTTCGATGGTAATCGAACCCACGTGAGCATGTGCCCAGCAGTGGGTTAATTACGTCCCATACAATCAATGTAAGTCATTGTCTCTCTCTCAGGCCTTTTCATCTTTATCAGACCATAAATAAAATCTCACACGTACATGATCGTGCTTGTAATTGCTAATAGGGTGAGAATATCGAAAAGTTGTCGTGAACCATAGGGTAACAGGTGACCATCCCAACGTTTATTATAATGATCTATCAATGTCGGTTTTACCGACATGACCGGAAAGATAAGCTGAACGAATGTCTACTAATTACAGCTATCAATCAATCAATCAATCAATAATACTTTATTGCACAACAACAAAACAAAGGACATAAACATACGAATAAAACATAAGCACAATAGGCGGCCTTATTGCTAAATAGCAATTTCTGCCAGGCAACCTTAGGGTGAAAGAAGATTATTCATTGGAGCACGGGCTAGTGCAATAAACATATAATGATACCAACATAACAAAAAAAAAGAAAAAAAGCTATCTACTGTGTAACCTGTTAAAGAAACGCCATGTACCTCCACCGAGACAAATGGAAGCTAATAAATACCCGCCGAGACTAGCATACTTAACGTGAAAAGTTATTTACATACAGCGATAGCCGTAGATGACTTAGTGAGGCATTTGCTGTGTAACATACCGCATCTAAGGCCCTTTACACACTGCGACTCTTTTTCGAGGCACATCTGTGTGTGCATTGCTACTTTACGCGTTCCTGTATCGATGCCAAAGCGCGCGTGAACAGGCTTCTATGCTGTTCTGGGAGCAAATAAAAAACATAGAAAATGTTCAGCTGCTTATCTTCCCGGGCATGTTGTAAAAACCGACAGAGAGAGACTAATGTTATGGGCGATAGGCTGATCCCTTATCACCATAAGGTTCATCATATCCAGCTTACGACATCGTATCAACAGTGGCTGCAAGTTGTCTTTGATTACTTGTGGCTCTGCCCACCCCATTAGGGATTACGGGCGTGAGTTTATGTATGTATGTATGTATGTAATAGGCTACTTGACAACTAGCGAAAAGATTGAGGAGTATGTATGGAAATACTGTCATGTGACGTCTTCTACGACGTTTACGACGATCAAACGTCGTACCCATTGTTACTTAATTCATAAATAAAATTTGACAATAAGTCGAAAAGTAAAATGAGATTGATTTTTGATCATCTTAGACTGGCCTCTATTTCCAGATTAGCATTTTCTTCTATATTATCTGGGTCAAGGTATCTTTGACCCAGATACCGTTTTTTTTTCTTTTTTACAAAAAAAAATTGCTTACAAAGTTTAAGACAACGGGCATGAGGGTGCCCAGTTGGGCGCGAACCTCGGCTCAAGGCGTCCAGTCAAATATTGATTAAATATTGATATTCATTGATATTGATATAAATATTGATACAAAATGTTTGTTAATTGCTGGTATTTTCCTACTGACACGGTGTAAAATCTTTTGTGTTTGGTATAATACAGACAGAAGAGAGGTTAAAGCAGTCGCGTTTGCATTGCTGCAAAAGGTAGCAGGGTATAAAGCCTCTACATGAATAGATGGGTAATTGCATCGGGTCAAGCACAGCTGTTGGCCTGCCTTCTGGTGAAATTGAGAGAAAGATGATTACTTACCCTGGACGTTGATTACCCACCTCTGACCCCAAAAATGTGGGTCTGGTTACTGATGCACGAATTGGATAAGATCATAATACAACGAAAATATTGTTCATTTAAGACAATATGAAAGTAACAATGCAGTTTTACAAACTCATACCACAACGTTGACTTCATAATAATATATTTAGAGCCTTTAACATAGCTACTCACTCAGGTCCGGGATCGATTCCCGATGGGGACATTGTCGAAATCACTTTGTGAGACTGTCCTTTGTTTGGTAAGGACTTTCAGGCTTGAATCACCTGATTGTCCGAAAAAGTAAGATGATTCCGTGCTTCGGAGGGCACGTTAAGCCGTTGGTCCCGGCTATCAGCCGTAAAAATACCTACACCGACCCGCAGTGGAGCAGCGTGGTGAAGTATGCTCCATACCCCCTCCGGTTGATTGAGGGGAGGCCTGTGCCCAGCAGTGGGATGTATATAGGCTGGAATGGACAAAACAATGGACTTTATTCGTTCTGTACTACGGTTTAATTAAAGGTTGACACAATAAAGCAATTTTTAATTAAAAATGTAGAGCATTTGTAAGTAAATAAGTTTTATTAGCCCTGTTTACTTAGTCTGGCAAATGGAAACTTCTGTTTACAACAATACGTAAAGACTGGGGTAAAAAAAATATTTGAACGTACTATGAAACGATCCGTTGTAGAACTCTGCTAAGTGATGACGGCGTGTCAAATGGAGGCGATGGGTGACCTATCGCAGAGATTATAGAGGTATATTACGTAGAAGCTTGACTTTATTTTGCGACACCGTGACTAAAGGCGACTGCTGTTTTCTTATTAAAATGATGGTTGTTCTTGCTTCTAGGATTTCCTGATCGCTTTATTTTAAAGTATAAGTATGAAGTGTATATATTTTTTTATGTAAATATATAGAATTACCGCGATTAAGAGTAGGCAATACTCGAAACAAGCACTGATTTTTATTAGAGTGGGTTCCTGGATGGTGTGATTCACATTTAGGCTCGATAGGTGGCGCTTGTTTTTGTGTGGCGTCCTTTTATAATAAACAATTTCTATAAAGAGTATAACTCTAAATTAGAAAAGACACAATTTATTTATTTATTTATTTATGTTTTTTGGGATAACAACAGCTTAATCCAAATGTTTTACAATGTTACTAACTAAAACAAAGCCAATAACAGCTATCCTTTAATTATTACTTAAATAAAGGAGTAGAACGTTGTAGTCTTTCCAGTAAGTATTACAGTAATAGGTATAATGATCCATATAACAGCGACTCAGTTACATAATCATTCATAAGCACTGCTGGTGTGCGAGGCACGTGTTTTCTCTCTTATAACAGATAATATTAGTAGATGATTCATTTGTACAATCCTTAATGCGGGCCTGACACTTTATTTATTGATGTTTCCTCCACATTCAACACTTTTGACAAACATACAAACGCATAACTTCACAACTGATGTAGCAGTTATGTTCGTCCATAAAATAACAGGATTTTTTACGAGCTGTAGTAAATATACATTTTCTATTCAAGTTCATAGACACCGAGCCTGGATTTCTATCGGTCAAATGTTTGAACCTTCACCCCTCTTGCAACTCGATTTATATTTAACCTGTCGATAGGTTTATGATTCACCTTATTTTTATTGTGAAATGTTATATACTGTGTATATATATTCCATATAGATTTAATATATATAGGTATAAAGTATATTTAAAGTACTTGTTAAAAACAATTTTAGGCCAGGCGCGCTCTACGAGTTTTTCGCCGCGCTGCAGAAAAGAGCAGCGGCATAATGTCGCACTGTAATACTGCGCCGCTGCGGCGGCTCTGCCGTCAAGTGCGCACAATACAATTTAAAACTGTTTGTTACAGAATTACAGTGCGACATTATGCTGCTGCTTTTTCCGGCCGCGCGGCGAAAAACTCGTAGTGCGCGCCTGGCCTTAACATAACGTTTAAGTTTATTGCTAAATCTAATAATTATAAGTCTTTTTTTCCTTGATGTGACATGCAATAATAGTAGAATAAATAACCGGTCAAGTGGGAGTCAGACTCGCACACCAAAGGTTCAGTATCTAGAGAACTAGGGGGTTAAAAAGCCACGTTAAAGCAATTCATCTAAACAGGCAATACTGCTATTTGACATTTAATGACATTGCGCACTTACTTTTACATGCGCAAATGGCAAATTGTGATTACAATATTGCTTTATAGATGTATTGCTTCTATGTGGTCTTTTTAACCTCCATTTACAACTGCGTACCCTAGAGCTAGAGCAATCTGGAGAGTACGGTCACGAACATTAATATGTATTGTATACACTTTGGTACCATGTCACATTAACTTTTTTGACAAATTGAACTGTAAGTCTCACTAAATGTCAAATATGTTAGTGCGACGGAATCCTAAAGTGGATACATTATATTGCTCATAACTGTACGTGAAAGGAAATTATAGTTCTGAACTGAAAAGTCGTTCAGAGGGGTTAAAATGGCCACATCGGAGCAACTCATTTAAGAGAGAAATATTGCAATTTGACATTTGCGCATATAAAAGTAAGTGCGCAATGCAAACAAATGTCAAATTGCAATATTGCTTTCTTAGATGAATTACTTCGATATAGCCATTTCAAACCCCCAGATCTCATTTGTGACGTCTAACGCCTTATGGAATTTCCGTTTCTTCACTTGGATTAGTACGGAACACTAAAACCTTGCACTATTAAAGGTTTGATTGTATACACAGTATTACGATAACAAATGTTTCCCGTTTCCTGCAAATAAATTCAATTTCAGTAATTGATTGTACAATTACGGGTTTGAAGGGAACGGAGACACGATAAACCGCATTTGGTACTTGAAGCTGGGAACAAGCACGTTACGAGACGGGCTGAGGGTCTAGTTAGCGCATAATATCCTGCCTATACTTACACCTACTCGTATTCCTTGCTTCGACCGGCCCGCGGTGTTACGTGACAACTCCATGAAATTATGCATAAACACTATTTCATCTATTCCTTTTCCCTTTCCTAGTTGTTACATCTGGAATAATAATGAAAAATTACACACCTAAGGACAATTTAAGATTTTGAACGCTGAGTCTTTTAGTCAATAATAAATGATTTCAACATCGTACGAAAATTATAGCTGGAACTTAGATTGCTTCCTTAAAGGCGGTTATTTCGTAAATCTTAATGGAGCAATACCATTCTTAATTTCAATCTCGCGGTCCCGAGAGGGAGGGAGCTTTTATGAAGGCAGGTTTTTCGTCGGGAACGATTATATAAATTCCGTTCATGTGAATCCCGAAGCGTAAGACATTGTCATGCTGTGCTGGCCTTGAACGACTTAATCCGCAAAATGAAATAATATAATATAATGTTTCTTAATAATATTAGCTTTTGTAAATAAAATGTGATATTATGTCCGGAGTCTCATCTCCTTTGAAATGTAATCGTGAGAAAAAAAAAGGATTGCCTTTACAGTAAGTGCGCAGTTTTAAAAGTTTAATCATTTCAACATCTGTTTTGGATGCCAAGACAAAGCGGTGTGATTTTCATTTATGGCGGGGAGCCATTTAAAGCAGAGGTGACAAATTATTTAATCTGTATTTACCCAAGTCAGCTGGCTTACAGCCAAGTTGGCGCCGCAGCCTCGAAACCTACCAGTCTGCCAATATTGACACGTGAAACGAACTAGTTATTTCCGTTCCTCCGGAGTTACAGGGGCGTGGGCGGTTTCCACAATTTACTGAATTAATTTGGAATTACGGGCATAATAAATCCAAGATAAATGGTCAAGGTGAAAAATTGCCCATAATACCCACAGGTATTTCAATCCGATTGTGGGACTATTAATACGATCTACTATCAGGAAATAAAAGTATCCTTTAATTCCTGATGGTAGGTCGTTACCTTTAATTTGCTTTCAAATACCTTAGTCGGATTAATAACGCCATCATTATTACATGCTCATGTATCTACGTCGTTTGGCGTATCACAACACAAGAAACACAATAGATGGTTATTTTTATACCACCTGAATGTCTCAAGGATCAAAGTGTCCACGGTTCTGAACTGTGCCCAAGAACCCATACGCTAAGGGAATAATTACGGGTTGGCAACCCTACAGCTCGAGGTGGTGACCCTACAAATCACGTGACGTGTACGCCGAACGAATACTTTAAATTGTTTCGAAACCTGATAATTCAGGAATTTTAATTACACAGTAAGTACAAAATATGCAATGTATTTTCAATAGTAAATAATCCTCCAATTCGTATAATGGAATTGTTAAATTCGGTCATGTTCAGACTACGATATTTTACTTCATATAAAAGCGTTGTAATGTAGAAACTAGATTCCAGTATAATAATTACTAAAATGCGATTACTATATATGAACCGTCATTTATTTATTAAGTAAAATATTGCAGAAATCATGTTCATAATCTTTAGTACTTGATACCCGTGGACTTTTGGCCCCCGATACCGAACCCGCCGGCGTGGTCGACGATTTCCCTCAATCGCCGCTTATCGCTATCGACCAACTAGGGTTAATTAACCCTTCCAAATATTTTTCCTCTCAGACGACGCCCTGAGTCGAGATTCGCGCCCAACTGGGCACCCTCAGGCCTGTTGTCTTAAACGTTGTACCGGGCCTCCTACGGACCTTCAGCGCTCCCCGTTTGTCTGACCAAGTAGTTAATGCCATCTGCGGCAAATCTACTATAAATCACGAAAAAAGAACTTTTGGCCCGTCTGTGGATTTTTATATCTTGTGCCAAATTATTGTCATCCACGTCGATCAAAAGAAAAATAGGCACACAATAATTGTTTTAAACTATATGCCAGCGCAAGACATGTGCGCTTAGCATGGCTAAATGCGAAACTTGGACGAAAGGAAGTTTTGTATATAATATACATCTCGGCCTACCCGTTCTGGGATACATGCATGATGCTATTTTGATGAATTAGTCCTAAGGTATAATATAACGAGGTATTTCGAAAACCCTGAGAAGTATCATCAGCCGTACCATTGACTGTGTCGCTACCGCAAGCTGTTTCGATACTCACGATGTAGTTCACTCAACAAGACTCTTTCCTACAATAGATTACTATTATTAGTCAAATTACATATTGTGAAAAACCTATGCATGGATATCGCAACGTTGTTATATCGGAGGACCCGTGGTAGAACGCTTGCCTCTCACTTTGAGGTCGCAGGTTCCAATCCAACACAGGCCTAAACCCATGATAGCCGAATTCGTTTTCGAATTCATGTTTGGATCATAAATGATTATCACTTTTTCAGCGGTGAAGGAAAACATCGTCAGATGTTTCCTTCACGTCAAACCGTCGTCAAACCCACATTCCCGAGAAATGCATTTTCAGAGGTATGTGACCTAACCGATATTGGGCTGGTTTTCGCGGGTTGGAAGGTAAGACAGCCAGACAGGCAGGTGCTTCTGTAAAAAACCGGACCGGTCAAAATCTTCAGGTTAGGTAAGCGGACCCTGTGAAATTGATATTGATGTTGTTGAATCGGAGTATGAAATATTCCACCTATAGACACTAAGAAGATAAAACCACTCAGTATTGCGTATTATTGAGCCGTTGCCTATAGCTACATAGTTTTCTATACCAGTGCGCTGAACTGATGGTTGGGGACCACTTGAGAATTTTCTTCGAGAGTGACCCTTTAGTCCTTCATTTGTCCGGCTAAAAAGTAAACGCCATTCGCGGCACATCTACATTAAGTAAATTGAATCTCGATCACAGTTTCCAAACTTCACGCTGGGCAATTCGTAGGAATTAATTGTAGGTTAGGACACATAATCAGCTGGATTTCTTATTCAATCACCTTTTGTTTGAGCTCATTCATGTAGAACAACTAGTAGATACTAGGTACGGACACGCGCAATCCAAATTGCACAGTAAATGTAATGACTTTATCAGATATCGATAATCTATGCGGATGTCGTTCGCAGACACTTCGCAACAAAAGAATTTAAATGTCAAAACGTGATGGATTGGACCTTGGCGCTTGTATAGGCCACTCAACAGTATCTTGAGGGCTAAATATAATAATTAATACCTACGCTCAAACTTTTTTCACGAGACTAATCATAGGTTCTCTGATCTGAACACCTGAACACTGAACACCTTTGCTTAGATCGCAATCACTCTACTAAGTATGAAAAGAACGATGTGTTTTCTAGAATCACAGATTAATACCGACAATTTCAATGGCATCGATTTATTTAACATTACTAAAAATCAACTCAAAACAAATATTATCAATAAACTTATTATTACTTAAATTATATTCTTAATACGCGCCCACACGCGCACGCACATGCACACACAACACACACACACACACACACACGAACACACACACTCACACACACACACAAATTACTCTCATCTGTCTGCTGTTATCTTCCTTGTAATGTGGTTAACTGTTCTTGGCTTAATGAGCTCTTGTTAACCCTAATAATAAAAAAATAACTGTAGGACTCAATAGACTAGAGAAGAAAAAGGTAGATTTGCCTCGAACAGCACTTTTACTCGGGTAAGCTCCCCAGAGCTTCGGTTAGTTAGACGCAATCCGATGCAAATATATCAAAAACTTAGTCATTTTATGACAACATTCCTAAGGAAATGTTACGTGGGACTAAACGGCTACTCGTATCAAACTCGATTATTTATACAATAATGTATGTAGTACAAAGTCTTGAAGTTTAAACCATTTATTCAATAGCACAACTAGTGAAGTCAACAAAGCCGGAGCATCCTAACTAACTTCTAACTTGCCAGGGACAGGTCCCATTTTGATGTTTTTTTCTTTTGTACGGGTAGTGTTGTACAGAATCAGGTAAGTACTTTAAATGCATTTTTCGTCCGAATATAAAAAATTATCGAAATATTTATTTGCGCCACTCAAGATGTTTCTGATTTTAAATATTATAAAAAAACTACCACTACAAAAGAAAAAACATCAAAATCGGACCTGTCCCTGGCAAGTTAGAAGTGAAACCCCTCATTGACTTTTTTCCTTTCCTTATGATCAGTTCGACGAACAGCCGTTTTCGCTTTTTTGTAATTGTTTTGTGGAGACTTGATATGATTTTATTATCCTTTTTTTGTGTAGTACGCCCTTTTATAATAAACTATTTCTGTTGTATTCTATTCATTGACTCTACTAAACATGTAAAGCTGTCACTTACCTATACCTCAACTACAATCTTCGAAAGTAGGTTGAATCATGGTTTTCGTCGCACCACATTAAGAAATACTTAGTTCAAAGCAATAACACTTAGATGTAAGTGGGATTGGAAGTCAGAAGTGTTATTAAAATAATAACTAGATTTTTGGAGCACTCGCTCGGATAACCTCTAAAAGTCGGCTAATGAATGTGGGATAGCTAACACAATCAAATTTGGCGCTAATGCAGCCGCCGACCTCGAGCAGTTCGCAGTTATAGGTAAGCGTGTTCAAGTCTTTTGTTTTCACATTATACTAATGTTGTATCATAATATCGTGCCCTAATTTTAAACAAATAGGTATTGTTTTAATCCACAAAACCACTTTCATTTTCTCATTTAAGTACTTTTTTGTTGAGAGTTTGCTTTGTCTTCAAGTTTGTATGGTAAGCGATGGTGTGGCTTTAGACGGGCTTATACCTCGAAGATCGAATGAGCATTGTAAATCGTTACGATACCAAAGAAGCAATGAATGACGTGAAAACATTTATAATACAATCGTTGTGTCATATAAAATGCTCGTTTTGTGCATATTTCGGTCTCGCTGGCTATGCTCCCGCGGTATCTAATAAGAACTGCTAACGATATGACCCGGGAAAAAACTCTGTCGCTTTATAGGTATAATTGTTTTTGGAGGGTTGAGGAGGGGTCCCACCAGAAAAACCTAACCAGATAAGAGCCTGCGTTCTCCACGTTTGTCTGACCAAGTAGCAAAACAAAAACGAATCTACAAAAAATAAGGAAACACCAACAGTACCTCGCTGTTTTAACATTCTGTCTAACACAGAAAACAACCGCACATATAACAAATAAAGCTAAAAGCGTGGTATAAAAAATACTGAAACAGAATCTACATTGCTAAGTCAATAACAGAAATTGAAAAGCACGATAAAAAATTAAAAAGCTATCACCAGTTAATCTTCTTATTATTCAAAAGCAATTGCTTCTAGTTGCTTGTTGATATTAAATTAATCAATTCTATGAAAAATTGTGGTATTCAATTCAGCATTTAAATTGAAAATTGAATTCTTGTTTTATTAAGTTTCGAGGTCATGTGTACAGTCGAGCTCAATAGCAAACTGCTTGCTGTCCTAGGAATAATATTTATTTGTGGTAACGGGCACAATAAGTGACTAGTAATTTATAACGGAAACCCATATATTTCAGCCGGCAGTTAGTCCGATACCCGGCGATCAATTAGACACACCTACGCTAGTTACTGGCGGGCCTTCCCGGGGTATTCGGGTGGCTAACGTACTTGAGTATACCTGACTAGTTAGAGAACATCAGATTATGATAAGTACGTGTATTTCAAAGGTCAAAATGCAAAAGAGCATTTCAAGAAAAAATTGAAAAATTCCAAGATAAATTAGAAATAAGGTAGGTAGCGGAACAAAAGAAAAACAGCCTGTCAGGCACATGTGGCTTTGTAATGCTAATTACTTGCTAAAGGAAGATCCAACAAAGGGATAAAAGGATACAACTCCTTTTGTAGTTAGGAAAAAACTTTACCATCACTTTGACGTTAACTTTATTAAAGTAGCTTAACTACCGTCGCATTCTACTTGCGACCATATTATTATCTTCTAACGCACGCAATTTCCCTGGTTTATAAAAAAAAAATGAGCTTTCTCTTGTGACAATTGTTGTAACAATTGTACTTAGTAGTTATTGGCCGGCGGACAATTCACCACTTTTCGCATGAAGTTTCTGTGCGTGAACATAATTACACGGTGTCGATAGTAATTTGTAAACATTGACAGGAAATTTTACTTACACGCCATCATCCGCATTGTGCTGGGTACGCGATGCATGAAGACTTATTTCGTTCCTCATAAGCCCTTCGGCAGTTGTCTAGGCGACTATCTCTTAGATTATCACACGGCCGCATGGGGAATTATTATTTGCTAATCGCCGCAGACGGATTGTAAGAATTTGTACCAAAAAAAGCTTTGAATCGTGGGACTTGTACTGACCTTTATATTGTAGCTACTTACGTACAATACTTTATTCTTTTCACTTCCCAATATCAATCATCATCATCATCAGCCGTACGACGCCCACTGCTGGGCATAGGCCTCCCCCAAGGATCTCCACGACGATCGGTCCTGCGCTGCAATATCAATAATGCAAGTTAAAACTTGCGGAGCATATTGGAACGCAACTGCACTGGCTTTGCGCTCTCGTTATGTTATTTTTGCACAAACTTAAATACTCTTGTAAAGTCATAATTTATACTGTCCACAATTTTTATGTAGACGTGGCGCTTTAAATAGTAATTTCTCGACCACACTGGCACTTTCTCTGACCGCGTCCTGACCGTTGCCTCGTGAGGTCAATAATAACGACGTTTACCTTCCGCCAAGAGACAGTTTGAAATTTTCCACATTGACAAATAAAACTACAGAATTGCGCTTTCCAATTTCCGCGCTTGAGTGTTTTAAAGGGGAAATACGAGTTTGATTCAGGGAATCGTTCCGGCGGCAAATATAGACTGCGTGCATTTGCAACGGAATTGAAGCTTATGTTCTAGTCACTTTTTCAAAGACTGATAGTAATTTTGCTTGAAGCTAAGTCCACCATGTCGTCATTTATCGTCCTTATAGCGAAAACCACGTAAGCGTTCTTATTCAAGAACACCTGGATTTCATTTAATTAATTTCGTACCGGGTATAAATTGAGACCACAATTTTTTACCTGAACTGAACCTAGCGTGTCTTATCTGAATGCAATTTTCCGATCAGTGTTAACTATAAGGCGACTTTATGCAAAAACGGTGTAGAATTACGTTAGGTGCCTCCATTCAACCCGTTTTACCGATACGTGCATTTCAATATCGATACCTGAAGTATGCTCGCTTATTAAGTGATCCATCTCACCAGTTCGACATGGCGTGTCTCGCTGCACTTAATCTTGGCAGCTGTCTTTAATTTACATAAACACTGATAATTAAGAAAATATATCCAGTTGCATCTCGCTCAGCTTGTTTTCCGCAAGCTAAGCAGATCTTATTGATTGATTGAATTACGGTAAGTAAATATATAAATAATACGCGTCGCTACGAATTATCGGTTGGTACAGGCTTATATAGTAGCAGTAACTACACGCATAAATAGACCTAATTACAGATACCCACTATAAGCGTTTTTAACGACCTCCATGGTCCAGTGGTTGAGCGGAGCGTTCGGCTTACGATCCAGAGGCCCCTGGTTCGAATCCCGGTGGGGACATACCACAAAAAATACTTTTTGGTCCCTAGTTTGGTTGAGACAGTACAGGCTGATCACCTGATTGTCCGAAAGTAAGATGATCCGTGCTTCGGAAGGCAGTGTTACTACTTACTGATGTAAGTATGTAGTCGTTACATGAGCCATGTCAGCGGCTTTTGGCGGCTCAATAGTAACCCTGACACCAGGGGTGATGAGGTTGGTAATCCACCTCAAAACCCACACGATAAGAAGAAGACTTACATGAAAAAATAATGTTTTGTAGTACGAACTCACTGGCTTTGAAAATGTAGTAGAAAAATAAAAGTAAGTGAGTACATTTCACATTGTATAGTAGAGGTCTTGATAGTAATAGGTAAGTATGTTATATTGGACGTAATTCTATATTGACTAGATAACATATACTTACTGACTAGAAAATAAAGTACTTATGTAAATAAAAGGATTCAACCACTAGGTAATGGCTAGAAAACATTAATTGCCTGCTGTCCAATATCAAAGTTAATTTCCTCATAAATAATGATAGAAATACGTATACAATTTAGCGAAGAATTTTATTCCGAACTATCATTGAGCTGACATAGTTGAGGTAATATAAATCATTGCACATTCTGCCGTGATGGCTAGTAATAAATACGAGAAAAACCGCCTGTACAGTGGACATCAATTATTTAGTGAATCGCGCGAGAACGAGATCTTGTTCCGCTACGGGCAAAAACGGCGGCGGATAATAGAAAAATATGCGTTTGGGTGAAAAAAATAATTGATAGTGGTGGAGTCGTTACGCGCATGACAGAACGTCGCGTGGCGTGCGCCCTCCGCGCACCCGCGGCGCGCCCCCCCGCGCAAATTAGACGAAATACTTTTCAGCTGATTTTCAATTAACGTCGCGGGCAAGTTATAGTTTCACGAATTTCCTACGTTCTTTGACAATTATTCCAAATTGCTCCAATACTTCGCCGGCACAACTATTTGAGCGAAAAGCGTCACCTAAGTGTTTCGCAGTAGACTGCGGACTGCTTCGCAGTAGAAACGGCCTCCGTGGTCTAGTGGTTGAGCGTTGCGCTCACGTTCCGGAGGTTCCGGGTTCGAATCCCAGTGGGGACGAATCACAAAAATTACTTTGTGATCCCTAGTTTCGTTAGAACATTACAGGCTGATCACCTGGTTGTCCAAAAAGTAAGATGATCCGTGCTTCGGATGGCACGACAAGCCGTTGGTTACTACATGCTGATGTAAGTGAGTAGTCGTTACATGAGCCATGTCGGGAGCCTTTGGCGTCTGAATAATACCAGCCAGTGTTGATGTAGTTGGTATTCGAATTCAGAGACAGACTTTATAACCCTCCGCCAAATATATCTATCGCTCTCTTTTTACAGTTTTTATTTGCACAAAAGTAGCAAATATGAATTAAAAATTTTATCCCAAAACCCTACGAATAAATAATATTTATTAAATAATATTTATTCGTAGCCAAGACCTCACAAAAAGGAAGCAATAAACTAACCCATTTTGCTTTTGTATTATTTGTTTATTTTTGTGTCTACGTATACTTAACTCAATACTCTGAAACAATTTAAAATATAATCATAACCATTAAAGCTGTTAAATGGACACTTAACCTGCAATATATTAAAGTAACTGTTTAATAAATGAATGTTGAAATTAAATTCGCAGTAAACATGTTACGGTGTCACAATAAATATGTAATAAAATGATGTACTGAGTGCGAAATAACTTCCTCAGAGAAATGTACAATCTCCAAAATGTTTCTAGCTTGCAATAAACGAGTAATTTATATAAATTACGTGCCGTATTTGGACAGTCACGTTTGACGGTACACAGCCTTGCACTAAATATGGCCGTCGACCAGTCTCGAAAAGTCCAAAATTGATCGCCTCTTCTTGTTGTGCAAGCGGTGACCTTAAGAATAAGTAAGCAATGTTATGCTCGTGTCAACCTAATAGATGATCGACCCTGATATTTTAGAAAAACAATTCTTTAATTAATTTCAATAAAAGAATATCCATTCTGCTGCACATCTATTTTTAACCTACTTCAAAACAAAGGAGGTTATATTATAAAAAAAAAGGTTTGGCATAAAAATATCAACTGCGTGTTCTAATTCCGACAACAGTAAATGTGGGTACGTCGTGTTGTTATGGGATTATAGAATAGAATAGAAATTGTTTATTATATTATTAGACACTTTGACTATCAATCCAGGTTCGAGTCCCGGTACGGTCCAATTTAGTTATGATGATTTTTCTAACCTTACCTAACCTATTGATGAAATATGTTCCGGCTAAGTAGTTAATGCCATCTGCGGCAAATCTACAATAAGTCACGTCAAAAAAAGATGAAATATGCCTACCTCCATTATGTAATTTAACATCTGTGCTTTATGTCACGAGTACTAATATGTATACACTTTGATACCATGTCACATTAACTTTTTTGACAAATTAAACCGTAAGTCTCATTAAATGTCAAATATGATAGTGCGACAGGGTTCTAAAGTAGGTACATGATATTACTCATCATGACTGTACCTACTTAGCTTGTGGCACTGCTATTATTATTTTCGTCTGTTAGTACAACATATTTATGTGTTCCAATTTCATGAAAGCAACTCTTGATTTCGGTGCCATGACGGTGCTACTCGGCCGCCGGCGCAGACGCCAATGACTTGCATACCGTTTACATCAAATGTTCTTTCGATACATTAACTCTCTCTAATGAAACATGGTTTTCATAATTCCCTTCCTTGCGTACTCTTCTAACTAATAACATGCCAACGACCAGTCTAATAGAAAATTTATTTAAACAAGATACTACGTGTGTCGTTTAAACATATTACAAATGCAAATTCTGTCAATCGGCAGAAATAAATTACTGAATGTTGAAATTGTTTCGCAACATACTCGTGTCAATGAACACGACATTCTGTTTGTATAAAAAAAAAGTACCAAGGGGGTTAAAATGGCCACATCGAAGCAATTCATCTAAGAAAGCAATATTGCTATTTGACAGTTGTTTACATTGCGCACTTACTTTTATATGCGCAAATGTCAAATTGCAATATTGCTTTCTTAGATGAATTGCTTCGATGTGGCCATTTTAGCAAGTTAGCTCAACGGCTTCCGGAACCAACGTCCCGGTTACTACTAACTGATGTAAGTACGTAGTCGTTACGTGAGTCACGTCAGGGGCCTTTGGCGGCTCAATAATAACTCTGACATCAGGGTTGATAAGGTTGGCCATCCATCTCACAACCCACACGATAGAAGAAGAGATTAAAAAAACTATCAAAACCTACTTTGTTTACTTATACAGGATAAAATATAATTACTAACACAAATTAGCAATCGGGTGTTTTAAGGTTACTCTTCTTTTTACGTTATAAGACACTGGACGATGTTGTACCGCACTCAGAATGACAACTTAAGAATTTGAAACTGATTTCGACAATGATAATCTTGTAATTTAAAATTTACAGTTGAGTAGGTATTTTAGTTTTAAATTTGCAATTTTATTTTATTTTTACAATTTTACTGTATCTTTTATTTTCTTTATCATTTTAATTGTAATTCTATGGGTCTGAGACTGAAATAAAGATATATTTATTTATTTATTTATTTCAAAACCATGCTGTGATCATAATAAATTCCTATACTTTCTTCACGAATCTGCACTTTCTTTTGTTGTAGTCATTTATGATCAGTTGGTTGCACTTGCTTATCGTGTAGAGGGCGGAAACATTGTTATGCATGACTTCATACACCATTGGATTTCTTCTCTAACGCATACAAATGCATTACTTCTTTTATCTAATATCTACAGGAAATTCTATCCGCCATACATTTGATGTGTGGTTTTATTCCAAAATATTAAAACATTCATTTTTAGAACCCGTCTTTCGCTAAGTCTAAACACACATTAAGTTACAGGAAATTTAAAAATATAACCTTGCCATTTAGAAATTATATCAGTTATTTAATAATAAATTAATTCCAAGCCGATTTAAATCAGACTTCGAATTAAATGCATTAAATAAATCAATCAAATTCAAATTCGCAGTCAAAATAACTACTTAATTCGCAGATACGTAGATTTATAATGCAAAACTAACTAGATGATGGAAAATAAATTCGGTACGTGCGCAGTAAAATACAAGTGGTCTGTATAGTCAATTAGAATGGGTTCGAGTACCGGGGCAAAGTCGTCTGAGAGGCGAAATTGGGCGGCTAAGGCTGATCGATCAATCAGCCACATTATCGGAGACGGCTCATCGGCTAATGATCTCCTATCTACTCCTACAGATGAGCTCTATTGCGTACGTTACCCCGCACAAAGAAAATATAAGCAGCAGTTTATACTTTTCTTTCACGTGACTTATTGTAGATTTGCCGCAAATTGCATTAACTACGCTGAAAGTTCTCATCCGATACAATTTGTTTACCCTCATTCAGCGCTTCTATTCTTTCAAATATTCTTCTTCTCAGATGACGCCTTGAGCCGAGGTTCGCGCCCAACCGGGCACCCTCAGGCCTGTTGTCTTAAATTTTGTACCGGGTGTGAGCCCTCAGCGCTCCCCATTTGTCCGGCCAAGTAGTAATGCCATTTGTGACAAATATACAATAAGTCACGTCAAAAGGTACAAAATTGAAGACAACAGGAGTACCCAATTAGGACTGAACTTCGGCTAAGGGCTGTCGTCTGAGAGGATTACATCTGAAAAAAATAATTGATTGACGCTAGTGGGTCGATAGCGTGGTGGTGGTGGAAGCCGTGGTAGCCCAGTTGGTAGCACGCTTGCCTCTCACTTTGAGGTCGCAAATTCGAGTGCAAATCCAGCACACGCCTAAAACAATGATTGTCGAATTTGTTTTCGAAACCGTGTTTGTGTCTTAAATCGCATTTTCAGAGGTATATCACCTGCATGGGGCTGGTTTTCCCTTCGCGGGTTGGAAGGTCAGACAGGCAGGCGCTTCTGTAAAAAACCGGAAATATCAAATCTTCAAGTTAGGTAAGCGGACCCTGAGAAAAACGGAATAATGCTAGGGGGACGATAATGGGTCGATAGCGATAAACGCTGAATGAGAGATTTATACTTATTATGCTATACCTATATTGGATCCAAACTAATTTAATCCTGGAAGAGCGTACTTAACTTTTCAATTTTGGAAGAAAGTTTCATCCGAATCATAACTAATTAATAATGACCGAGAGAGGTCGATGGCAGACTAATCTTCGGTTTCATTTCTTATTTTTAAAAAGTTGTGAGTCAGTTAAAAGGTTGTCGAGAGTCGAACAATTAGTTCTCTTTTGAAGTAAGTACAAATATTTTAATTAAAAAAAGTAGGTACCTATATCTATAACTCTTAGCACGTGGAAGTGCATAATATAGTATTTAATTGCACAAAACGATAGAGGGATAGCATTAGGATAGGATTCCATAGCATTATCTGTGCTAAAATGTTTAAAATTGCATAAAAGCTTTATTTTAATAAGACCTAAATTAAACTATTTGTTTTGAGTCACATGCATCAAACTCTACAACTTCCTACAAAAGCCGAGTTCTAATTTAGAATCCACAACGTAGTAACACAAATTCCGTACCTAATTTAAAATATTTCAGAAATTATAATGAACATTTTTGAGGCGATTATGCGTGGAAAAGCGGACTAGAATTTATTATTCAAATGTGTTAAATTTGATTAGCACCTTGAAGGGAGGTGTAAAAGAGGATTTTAAACTCAAGTGCCAATACCACCTTCCCGTCTACCGTTATATTCATGTTAGATCGATATGAGATACCTATTTAGAACAGCTATAGATATATGTCAACCTATCGTAGATCCGAGACGACATACCTAAAGAAATCTTTTCAAATATTGCCGTGCATTCCATTAACATTTCATTTTGATGCCATACGTTTATTCCAAGCAGGTTGGAGTCCAAGTAACTAGTTCTCAGAATATTTTCGAACAAAACAATAATAATTATATAAATCAATATCTAGTGCACAGGAAGCGCGACACAAGCGTGGACCAACGTCTGGAATAAGATTACGAGTAATCTTTATCGCCCGATTCATCTCTAGTGAAGGACTGTCTGTTTACTGTCCATTAGCTTAAAGGGCAACGGAAACGCGAACGTTGCAATAACTATATAATTATAGTTAGACAATCGGTGCGACTAGATCGACCGTTAGCGAGTTGCAACACACTGACAGCTCCTACCTAATGGCGGTTTTTAAGTCAAGGAAGCGGCCGTTTTATGTATCGACCGCCAGTTTCCTCCGCGAACATTTCGTAACACGTTACTTATCACATCTCATTACTCTACCCTCCACATTTCCATTCACGACCATTCTGGTCTTTTCCTCGCTCTTTATACTCTAGCGGCGTTTATGTTATTAAAAACATCGTTATGTAGGCCGTTCACTTGTAAATGTAACCGCAGTGCAGTTAAACGCGCCGAATCGTGTGTTTATATAATAATAACAACAACAGGTACTTAGATACAATTGTTATGCAAGGTGCTCTAACGGAAATTATTGCTGCTGACTCAGAATTGGTTAAAAGGTTTCTTGTTGGGGTTCGCTACGGTTTTTAGCACCTTTTGTTGGTACTTTGTTGTATAATTGGCTAGATGGTGCGTTGTTCTTTACCTCCTTGAACGTACTTGGGTTTTGTTCTGCGGAAACACAGATGTTTTCTCCACAGATTGAATGGAATTTTTGTTCGACAGGTAATTGGGTATAAAAACACATTCCAGTTCAAAAGACTACTATGCCTTATAAAACATTTTCTTACATTGTTTTAAGTTTACGCGGTTATTATCATAATTAAATCACATAATCCCCATTTAAACGCGGTAAGAACCCGTTATTATGTGCTTTAATTAAAACATTTTCTTGATTTTAATACCCAAATGTACCAGTTCCTTCCAATATTAGGTATGTATCTACACGGTCTATCTCTTGAACCGTGTCCGGGATACTGAACGAATCGTGATTTATGTTCCGAGATGACAGACTGTGGTCGTGTGTGCTTCCTTCGGACATTCACACGGATCAATGTACGCGTTTAGGGATGAATAGAAGTTTTTTCTTTTACTCAAAGGCACAAATTCAGAATTAGTAAGAAGTTCGTTGACTCTTGATCTGAGTCTGTAGATAATTAAGACACTGCTATTTCATTCTTAACTATTTAGAGTAAACTAGACACTACTGTTAACTATTAGTTATTATTTTTATAGCATTTGGGAATATAAACAAATAGCTTAGCTTTTATAGGTATATAAGTTAGGTATATTAATTTGTATGTATGTTTTATATTTATTTGCATGTATTTCTTGGTAAGTTGTACTTATATTTTGTACCCGCAATCTTTCAATTTCAATTGTAACATTTTTCCTCACCTTATGGTTGTCTGGAAGAAATCGCTTTAAGCGATAAGACCGTCATTTGCCATGTACCCAGTTAAGAGTCTTTTTGTAATTATTTCTTTTTATTTTGGTGCAATAAAGTATATTTGTAGCTTACCTTTACATGACAGAGTATGCATGGTGTTCCTGTACTTGTAAGCTTCATGAAACTGTGAGCAAAGCTGTAAGAACAATTTAGTTTAGTATGAAACTATTTCAACACTTACGGCGCTACGGTCACTAAGTACGTCTATAGCCTCATAAAACGTTAAAGTTTCAGTATGCCGATATTCACTGCATGAAACAGCCTTCGACAAACGTGGAACCGAGCGCAAATCTAAATTAGACATCATTACAAGCCTTGTGGATTATTTATTTATTAATAAACGGACTGCTTAACGAATTTGAAAATGTAACACGAAGGCCATGTTCTAAGTATAAGGATTAGATCCAACCTCATGAAATATGCATTGCTCCTCCATTTTAGTGAATATCTCTTTGATTAACTTGATTGGTTCGTTTCTCTGCGCTTGTCGCTGCGTCGTAACCCCGTGTGAGTCACGCCGATTCATTCAAGAAAGGAGAACGCAAGAATGAAATAATCCGGTGTGTCAGAGAAATGACGATCTTGACCTTCCATGGCACAGTTCGCGGCGGCCGGGCGGCGGTCGGCGCGGTCGGATCGCGTGATCGCGCGGTGAATAATCGCCCATTGTGTCCGATGTGCGATTAGGAAGTTTACTCTTACTGGTGGCCGGTGGAACGTCACCGCACACGCGATCACTTTCCACTTTCTGCGCTGCGACCGCGCGCCGCGCGCCGACGTCGTGAGCACCCAACGCGCACGACAACACATTTTTTTACCATCATGTACCAACTAATGCAATCATTAGCGGAATTTATTGGAACGGATTGACAAATAGGAGTGGAAAGTAAAAGTGGAGAATATTGCCGGCCGTATCTTCGTGCTTGCTTATTCAGAGGTTGATATCAGCACTTAAAATAACAATGTCAATCTTTTCTTTTAATTGTACTTTTATACACGAATATCCTAAATTTTAAATACATTTTACTTTACGGTGAATCGAATGGAGTTCGACATCACCATCACAAAAGTTGGAAAATGTCATGCAAATTGAGTTTGTTGATTGCGACTGCTCCGTGGATGCAATCAATGGAGTAATGCAGTAAGCGATAGAGTCACAGCATTGTGCTGGTGTGGTGCGGTCACGGTTTGTGCCGAGGCTAGAAAACTTAGAAACTGTCATAAATGTATAGCCCTATTCCATTAAAACATCAAAGCCATAATAACTCGGAAGAAAAGCTAATTGCAACAGTGTTACACCGGAACACAGCATTAATACATGAAAGAAACATCCGTTAGTGTATAATTTTAAGATGTCCTATTAATAAAGTTTATGTGGCGTTAAAAATAAATCAGCGTTACGCAAACACGAGAGGAGTAGCGCGAACGAGCGATGGCGGTGTAATTGTTTATGCTGTTTTAGTAGTTGTTTTACGTTTGACATTATGCATGTATTTGTATAAGTTTAGTGTGGGAACTAGGCCGTGTCAGTGCGCCTACCGTCAGCGTCGCAGGCGCAGGGTAATCCACGCGAGACTTAGCCGCGGTGTCGAAACGTCTTGCGAATTTGATACAATTATATTTGATTGTCTCACTCTTATTTGCTTCTGCGAATTAATATTGCTCATTTGCTGTGCTTGCCTCGCTTTTTTGTTATATAATGTGATTGTGAAACCTCAACTCAAAGAACTGTGTCAGTTCCCAAAACAAATAAACTTCCTTTGCACAACCCGTATATATTTGTATGTATAATAGGGGAATACGGGTGAAACACGAGATTGTTATGATAGGCTCTTTGGGCCCACATATCCGATTGAACTGAACAACAAAGGAACACATGGTTTGTAATATCAATAGTTATCGTTGCGATATAGGTATCTATCGTGAGAAAAAAGAATGTTTGTTTAGCTTAGATAGATTTAGGTTGAGATAGTATAGGTAATATGGCGTGGAAATTATGGCATGTACGAAATATTGTGCTTGTTTTGTGATCGGTACTGGTCAGTGAGAGTGTGCGGCCTTCGTGCGAGAGGACAGTGGAGCCAAGGCATCCGAAAGGACTGCGTCGCTCCTCCAAGCCCAGTTTAAATCACTATTCGGATAATTGGACCGATCTAGCCATTTAGATAAGGTATGCGAGGACCTTTCGGAAGGATTTGCGAATCTGGATACCGATTTATTAGCCGTAGGTTCTCGATGTTGACCAACGTAGATTGGATAGATTCTGTCGTATAAATAATTCTTGATCAAAATCCCGAGAAAATAATATCGACGCGCAAAATAGTTACGTATTTTTTTGTGATTGCATCTTGCGATTGTCTATAAGCAGATGAGTTTGATTTATATGGCATGGATGACGCTACTCCCAGCTTTTTTTTTGACGTTATTGTAGATTTGCCACAGATGGCATTAACTACTTGGCGGACAAAGCTAATCCCAGCGTCAGTCTTTTCTTTTTAGTCATTCGGCCTGACTGTTATCGAAAATGTCTCTTTTCTTTTTTAAACGACACTTACGTGATGAAATATATTGCTACATGAAAAGAAAAGGATGGTTTGGTTACAAATATAGGTTCAGAGAAACGAAAATAAGGTTGCCCTTTTAGTCATTACTCATTGGTAGCTCGACATCAAACCCAATCGGAAAAGGGTTAACCATTTTTCATGTTTCATCAATCAATAAATATCACGCATTATAGGAGTCAAAACCAGAAATATTTAGAACTTGAGACATATAAAGGTCGTCGCAAAAGATCGCTTTCAAATATTCCACTTTCAAATATTCTTCCTCTCAGACGACGCCCTGAGCCGAGGTTTGCGCCCAACTGGGCACCGTCATGCCTGTTGTCTTAAACGTTGTACCGGGCGAGAGCCTTCAACGCTCCCCATTTGTCCGGCCAAGTAGTTAATGTCATCTGCGGCAAATCTATAATAAGTCACGTCAAAAAAAAGTAAAAGATCGTCAAATAGATTTATAAGAGAAGTGTTATAGCAACATATCAACTAAGGATATTTTTCTTTCTAATATGGAAATCTCAGGTTGCAAAGTTATGTAGTCTTACCTATATGCTATGACATCACTCGGGGAGGCAGGCGCCTTTCTTGCACCCCAGAGAAGACTGGTTTCAAGGGTAAATTAGGGTATTTTCCTCTGAAGTACTTACATCGAAAAGGGATCAGACATACTTTACCGATCCTCATCAATTTCCACGTATACAGGTTTCGATGAAGTATCATCATTAAGCAGAATATCTATCAGAATAATATGAAATCGGATAAGTATAATAATAAGGTGCTTATTCCTGTAGACACTATCTAATTATATTTTAAGTTATATGTATAGTTATACCAGTCATTGTTTGATCCGCTGATAAGGAAACAACAATTTATTCATTTAAATAAGTTAATAAATAACCCGGGAAAATAAAATAGGCATCTCGCTGATATGCAACCCGTTTGACGTGTGCTGGCAAATTAATTTTGTCGGGTTATTGGCCAATATAAAATTTTGGAAGGGATTTTTAATTTTCTGCATAAACTTGACGTGTGTTCTTTAAATTTTATGCCTGTCGTTTACACGTCCCTTTCCGATTCGGCAGATAAGAAAATGACAGGTATAACTTAAAACAAAATTATATGGTGTCTACAGGAATTAGTAAAATTACCTACATTGCCACGTTAAAATAACCTTCTTTATTTGTTTAGCTATGTAGGTAACCTAGAGTAAACTCCTAAATTTACAATTCTGCTTTTTTAATTCAATAAATTATAGTCTAAGTTGTATTAGATGCGCTATTAGGGTTTCAACAACATTCAAGAGCCCTTTGCTTAATACACTGTTCGTATTAAAATATCGTTAAAGAAATTTACTTTTTCTAAAAAAATATAAATTTAAAAACTATAACCCAACTACTGAAAAGTCGCGTTTTAAAAAGTATAAAACACGAAAATAGGTATGTTTTTCAGATTTTTTTTTCGAATATAAATATTTAGAAGATGCCGTGGTTGTATGCCAATCTGTCCGAAAAGTTTGCTTACCACGTTGCATGTTTGTTTCCATCCTTTTAGATGCCTCTTAAAAATAATGGAAAAAGGCAAAATGTAATTTCAGAGTCACTGATTACCCTGGTGGGAAATATACGTGACGGGCTTTTTTAGGTATTGTCAGATAGCAAAGATTCCATCAGCCTGAACTCGGCTAATAAATCACTATGTCTCATGAACGTCCCATCACTAGCTCAAATACTTTGAGAGTTCTAGTTCTTACCGCGCATTGAGGCTATTGTAAAATGTTATGTTTATTGAAATATAATCACTAATTGCACTGAAGTGGTCAAAATTACCGTTTCCACCCCAGGATTCCATACTTAAAACTTATACTTTAAGAAGTAGGAGTAATTATGTTGCTCAAACAGTAATCAGTAAAAAAATCTAAGATTTCTCCTTGGCTAAGCCGTTTCTTAGTCACTGTGTTGTCTCAATCTCTACACAACTAAGTATAGTTATACTTAGTCAACTAAGTGTTATTATACTTAGTTGTAGTAAGTTGTAAGTCAGCATTCGTGGTAACTTAGGCGAATAGATAATAATGCAAGAGTTTTGCGGCACCCAAGGCGGGGTGGATGTTACCAGCTCCCTACTATATTCGTACAAAATCATAATAAGCACCTCGTCTGTTACTTATGCGATAATTAAGTTCACAACATGACATAAGCTCACGGCTATATTATAACAAAATTGGGGTATTCAGAGGTACATTCACCTCAATATGAACTAAGTACCCACGCTTCACCGAGCTTTCTGTTAGACCGACGTCGCATAAAGTAATGATACTACTTTCTTTTTTTCGCCTCGGTCTTCGTTATACTATTTATAGTACAGGAAATACTATAACCTACTGACCTTGATAGTTTATATAATTACGCGGAACAATGTATTTCGTGTTTCAAATCACGAAGCCTTTGACATTTTGAGGCGATAATTTACCACTAATTGAATTGACGCTTTTTTGCCAGTTGGGTTGGTTTTGTTTTAAATACTCAATCAAAAAACTCTGCAGTTGGACATTTGGAAATTACAATTTGCAACCTAACAAAGAGATAAACGGCCATCGAAGTTTGCACAAACAAAGTCATATTGACTCAAAATGAATTAAATTATTAAATTATTAGTATTGAATTATTTTGTGTAACTGATTACACAAAATAATTATTGACATTGTCATTCAAAAACTACCCTCTAGTAATAACACAATGATGTTATCTAAAACAAATCGTTACCCTCGCAATGAGGCTATAACAGCACACATCGCTGTAATTAGGCATACGTTTTTGTTAAGTACCTACCACTTTCTACGAAATGGCATACTTGTAAGCAAGACTTTCGTCCAAACACGTGTAAATGCGAAGATAGCTTTAATTAACGCCCAAATCGCTGTACCATAACGATTATAATCACAATTATCTGTTTGTTCCAGCTATCTCTCTATGCGCATACGCCGCAGAAGTAAAAGAGAAGAGCAACGCATCCGATCCCGAGCAGAACAAAGAGAAAAGACAAACTCAAGATGAATTCGTGCCATCGCAACTCATCTATCGGGCAGCGAGGAAACAGGTAAACAAACTATAATAAAAAAAAGTTATTACTTATAATAACATATGAAATATTTTTCCGGAAACCTTTTGCCAAATGTAATATTTACGTAGGTCCGCCCGTCGAAATTGAAAATAGATTTTTATTACCAAGTTCACGCTCAATTTCAAATTTCATCAGCGTTTCATCGCAAATTTGCATTTACATAGAACACACAGAATTTCCTCTCTAGTTACTTTGCGGCCATGCTTGCGCTCATCTACATAATTTGCCTATCTTGTAATGGTATCGGTTTTAGCGCCGTGTTATAAGTAGACTAAGTTGTATCGGTTACTCGAGCAATAGAGATAAAGTCCTGCGCTTGCCCTTTCACTCGACTGCCCTAGATTTCGTCACGAATCGCCGGTCCCTTAAACTGTTGGCGTTATATTATTTCCATACTTCGCCGTAACCCGTTAGAGGCTGAGTGCGCTATTATTCTGCCCCTGGATTATTTATGCCGTTAAGAACGTGGTTATGTGTGCAGATTTGGATATGGTGTGCTTTGTCCGAGATTCGGACAAAAAATATATATCTAAATTTAGGGTTTCAGGGGAACGTTATGTGCGTCAACGATCCTACACAGCGTACACAAAAATCTAGTAGCAAAATATGAAAATACTTAAATTAAATCGTTCTAATGTTATCCCTCTATCCCGCCCTAACTGGGTGCCATAGTATTTGAATATGGACGGTAATGTATTTGCACGTACCTACTTATTATATGCATGAGATTTGTCACCATAAATATGTTATACGCAAAATGGAATTTATTCAAGGGTGCCGTAATCGTTATCCGGGATGGATCATCTGCTGATGTCGCAATAGTTTACGTGTTGAGGCGTCTGCAGCCTTGTCGAACGTGTTTATTTGTAGCTATGCCATTTTAGTATTAACCTCAAAAATGAAGCTCAATGCCGAATGTGCTTTAAATTCTAAAGCTTGTATAATATTACGATTAGAATGATGTATTTCTTTCATAACAGTTACATCATCGTCACCAGCCCATTAACGTCCCCACTGCTGGGGCACGGGCCTTCCCTATGGATGGATAGGGAGAACGGGTCTTAAACCACCACGCGGGCCCAGTGCGGATTAGTGGTTATTAACGACTGCTAATGCAGCCGGGACCAACGGCTTAACGTGCCTTCCGAAGCACGGAGGAGCTCGAGATGAAAACTTTTGTTTTTTTGTGGTCACCCATCCTATGACCGGCCTTTGCGAAAGTTACTTAACTTCAACAATCGCAAACCGAGCGCGTTTACCGCTGCGCCACCGAGCTCCTCAACAGTTACATTATTAGATTCTAAATGAAATAATTATTTACTTTTTTATTGTGCTGCAAGTGAGAAAATAACAAATGTAATGTGGTTGAGTTATTATTTATTACTATCTCGAGTGGTGTAATCGTATAATCTGACATGCACATTGAACGAACGACTTTACACAATATATGACAACACTTGTCGTGCAAAAATATTATAATCATGAAGATTATAAAGGCGAAACCTTATCTTAGAACAAAAGCCGCGTTGACTTCTTTAAAATCCTTTTTAGTTGACATTGCGTTACAAAAAGCGGGTTGTAATTAACGGGAAAATGCGGTGAACTATAATTTTAATTAGAAAACATCGTGAAGGCCAAGTAGTACATTACTGTAAGTTAATTTTGCGGCAGTAATGCCGTGGGAAGGTAACCATTCTTTACGGAGTAGGGCGCGAGTTAAGTTGACTTTAGTAGCTAATATACAACACTAAGAAGGTAGCTCTACGCTGGACTCGAGGCGAATAATAAATACTGAAGGCTTAGTTGCTCATCATCCCGGACCTTAAGGTCTAGGTCCCGGACATCCCCGCTGAATGTACACAGGGACTGTGCCCTTTCTAATAGCAACGTTCGCATCTTCATTGACAGTTTAGGGTGCTCAGTAGGGCTAATAAAATTTTGTCACGGTCATTTTATCGATTCTCACGATATAATTATGTCGCGTTGTCGATTAGTAATATGTAAACCCAAATAAGTCATGTCGTTCTGTCAAAATACGAACAAACTCACGCGGCACGCATGTTAGGAAAAAATGCAAACTTATCAATTACGAAAAAAAAAATATTGAATCGTACGACAATTTTATTACGTTGCGCATATTAGCCCGTCTCGATTCCCATCTAAGATAATTTAACGAATATAAACAATAACAACAACAATTCTGATAACATCACATCACTGAACATGCTGTCAATGCCAAATTTCAACTCAACGTGGGGTCAAAGTCCATTGGATGTCGGTTGTAGATTGGTTTTTGTCGTAGTAGAGTTAACTTTACCTACTGTTTTAATTATCACACTATAATACAGGTATGCCGCATAGCGTGCTATGTAGGTACTTATTTAACGTTGCGGAACACGCTAAAGTATAAATTACTCAATACTTAAGTATAAATTGCTTACTGCATACTTGTGTCCATATAATATACATTGTAATAACATTGAAGGACGTACATTGACCAATTCGGAGACGTCCTTAGAAAAGGTTCAGTACGATTGTACGTACAACGAAGCGTGTCAGGATCGAAGCAAATGGTATTCCGTTGTGTCTGCTTACCCTAGTGGGAAATAGGCGTGAGTTTATGGTTTATGTAAGTATGTGTGTACGTTATAACATTTCAAACGGCTTTCTTTGTAATTTCTATCCAATTTCATTTACGATTCACAGTTAGTCATATTCTATTTCGTATCCCTTTAACTACTACATGCTATATATACATATTTAGATAATATCTTGTACTTGAAGGTACATTCCCGCTCAAAACATAAGAAATCTGCGTCAACTCAAGGTGAAAGCGAATAAACAAAGGTGGAGAGCCACTTTACCGCAAAACCAAAGTGTTTAATACAAATACATTTGATGCTTGTAATTTTACTATTGTACTCTGAACGTGTTCTTTGAAAACAGCATGGCTGCAAATTGTCTTCTACCCCCTTGGTACTACAGGCGTGAATACACCTGGGGGGTTAAAATGACCACATCGATGCAATTCATCTAAGAAAGCAATATTTGACGTGTGTTTGCAATACGCACTTACTTTTAATGCGTGAATGTCAAATTGCAATATTGCTTTCTTAGATGAATTGCTTCGATGTGGCCATTTTAATCCTCCTGAAAGATACATGTCTGCAAAATAAACTCCTAGACGCCTTCTAAGCAGCCAGTAATGCGTTGTTTATACTTCTCACGAACGATGTATGCCGTAAAACAATTCAAAGTATTTCGCTCTCACATTCTCATCCAGTTTGCGAGACATGATACTCATAAAATATTTACCTTTTTACTAGGTATAGGTTGCATCGTAACTTGATACATTAACATATGTGAGAAGCTTCAAGGCGTCGTCACATTGCCAGCGATATGGGGCACCAGTGCGAAGCATTGGACGCGCGGCATGGGAATCCGGGATGTTATGGATATGAAATTTCGGATACGGATTGGATACGGATATAAGAATGATTATTATACCAGATACTCTTATGATACAGGTTCTTACCTATTTTATTGTATACGAACCAACATCTTTTTCTGTATTTCTTTGCTAAAAGTTTGAATGTATGTTTTGAGTCAATATTTTTTTTTTATTGTTTTTGGTTTTTTTAGATACGGTTACGGATACGGATAATAAATTATTTCGGATTATCCGTTAGTTTCGGATAATTTCGGTTACGGATATTACTTTTTCAAGGAATTTCAAAAGTAAAATACAAATGGGTACCTATAAAAGTGGTTTTATTTATAACGACATGTTATATATATATATATATATATTATGACGACAAAAGAAGAAAAACACTAACAATGCGCGCGGCTTGTGTGTCGGCTCTGGCAGCGGCCAGCCGATCAAAACGTGTCTCAATTAGGCTCCACCCCTATCCAATTTTATCCGAAACTTTTAGTTTGGATTTGGTTACAGTTACGGATGATTTTTTATATCGGATATCCGATAGTTTCGGTTACGGTTACGGAGCTCCCTAACATCCCTGATGGGTATATGTGTAATATACAAATATAGAATAGACGATACACCTTAGACGAATTAGTCCAAGCCAATATAGAATATGGGCATGACAATACCGGTGGACCTTGGAGTGAAGACGATTCCTCGCTAAAATATTTTTTTTTTACGATATTTCAACGTGAGATGACGTCAGCTGGGCTAACCTAGAAATGTTAGCTGTCACTTTTGAGCATAAGTACCTTTTTAATACCATGGTTAAAGGGACGGTACGCTATCGACATGGAAGTGTGTCAGGATCGAAGCAAATGGAATTCCATAGTCTCTGCTTACCCCGGTGAGTAAAAGGCGTGAGTTTATGTATGTATGTATTATAATGATTAATACCTGTACAGCAAGAAGTATATAACTTTTAACTAAGTATATTAACATACGTGTATATTAGTTATTAAGTATATTATCTTTCTCTACGATATTCCGAAGCAACATTTTGATTGAAACTCGTATAGGACCGTTTTGAATACGAATTCTATTTACGCTTCAGCGAATGTATTGCCGGAAAATTTGCCGTAATGCCACTAGCGCAGGGGTTCAAATATTCGCGGGTATCTGTAAACTTTTATTCATTATGTGGATGTTTTAATTTTTTCCTATCTCCCTTGAAGTAACCTAACCTAACAACTTAGCGAGGGCAGGGCGCCGTTACCAAATACTAAACTTGTAACTGCGCCGCAGGTTGAAAAAGATTTAAGTCACATAAATTCTTTATTTTTCACTTTTCTTCCACCGACTGCAATTGGAATACCATTGTATTTATAATTATGTAGTTAATACAACCTGGATTAAAAAAAAAGAAAGGATAACATGAAACAGTAGGACTAGGGCCCTGTGCTGAAAAGTTTTCGGCCACGTCTTTTCTCAGCGTTACAGATTCCGATGTGGTAGTAGTTTTACAGCTAGTTACTAGTTACATAATTAACTGTATGTAACTAGTCATCATCACTTGATGATGTAATATGTAATTTAATTTTTGGCGTTCAAAAAGCGCTGACTATGTAAGCCAATTTAAAAAAATAAATATTTTTGAATTTATTTTTTGAATTGGCAACCCCTGCATTAGCGGGTAGTAAACGCCTGCCTAGTGCGAGTGGAACTCACAAAAGTAATTAAATGTATTAATAAAATATAAAGTACCTGTTTCCAGGGACTTATTCGCAGGGACTGATTTATAGAGCTGGTGGACTATTGAATAGGCTGATTGACTACATTTGAAAAATTGGTTAATTATATACCTTAATACTCTAATGCTTAGATGTAAGTTTAACTTTAAGTTTCCTTTGGCAAACTATGCGGCACGACAATAATATAAAGTTCTATATCGTTAGAACGCGTGACTTAGACCGTGGCGTCATGGATTCAAATCCCGGGTCGGACTCTAAACCACTAATTCGACATTTGAGTTTGAATTCATGTTTACTTCATAGTTAATTGATATTACGTAGGATCCAGGATTTGTGACAGCTTAATGGCAATGAGCTCGCCAATAATTACGTGAGACTTACACGTAGCTGGCGAGGAGTGGGTACGGTCACGAGCATTAATATGTATACACTTTGGTACCATGTCACATTAACTTTTCTGACAAATTCAACTGTAAGTCTCACTAAATGTCAAATATGTTAGTGCGACAGTGTCCTAAAGTGGGTACATAATGTACCCTTGCTCATGACTGTACATAATACTATATATATCTCTGCCAACCCCTACGAAGATGCAAGCGCGATGCCGTTATGTTATGTGTTATTCTCCTTGTAGAGTTTTCCTGAGTGTCGTATTTTCGTGAATTTGCGAAAGTACGCTTCAATAAATTCACGTAATGTGATCCTTCAGGTACACGATAATACAGATTTCGCGATCCTCAGTTAGTAGTACACAAAATTGAAAGAGGATAAAAACTAGAAGCTGAAATGTAGGCGGCAGCACTGTTGAGTGTTCCTAAATTTTGACAGTTCTCCATACTTTCCAGCTAAAATTCGTGATAAATTGCTATAAAATTTTGAGCAACGTGGATTGTATCCCGTCTGAAGGATGAGTTATGAAAAAGAAAAACCATTAGTTGGAAAAAGGCAATTTGATGAAAATAAGTATTTCTAAATTTTCTTCTTCCCGATCCTTAAGGAATAAATATAAAACTATGACAGTTAAACGCTGGAGAAAGGGTTATAGTGTAATATATGACCGCAAAAATATGTTTGTTTACTCAAATTGTATGGGGAACTGTCAAAACTTAGGAACACTCAACAGTAGCGACACCTGATGGGAGAAATAGGCAGTTTTTCCTCATTGCTGTGGGTTAGACAGTATCGCAAAAGCTCGAAAATGGTTCGATCAATTTTGATCAGATTTTTCGTGAGTTTGAGCTCACTCCCTGAATGATTTAGATTTTGAACTGGACCCTGTGTTCCTGAGATCGGACAGGACAACATTTACCTAGTTCACTAGTTTTACAATGTTTTCTAAGTTTATTTTAAGTTATACCTGTCATTTTTTAAATTTCGATAAGGAAAGGGACGGGTAATCGACAGGCATAAAATTTATGGAACATACGTCAATTTTAGACACAAATCTAAAACAAGCCTCTGTAAATTAAACATTGGCCAACAACCCGACAGAGTTAAGTTGACAGTACACGTTAAACGGTTTGCATAAAAGCGAGATGTCTATTGTATTCGCCCGGGTCATTCATTCATTCAGTCATTTCTTTTGAATTTAACAGTTGTCAATCGTTAGTTCCTTTCCTTTTGGGCGCTTAAGAAAGTGACGTGTGTAACTTAATATAAAATTAGGTGTCTGCAGGGATCAGGGTTAATATATTCTTATTAAGCACTTACTGAGTATTTTATTGCTTCCGTATACAATAACATCAAAATCCGTAACACGCGTAAACAAAATAATCAATTTGTAACTGTAATCCATTCTGTCACAGCGATTGTTTACTAATACGTTTTTAATCGGTGTTTCGACAGAGCGATGTAACGCTAAATACTAACCGTTTGGAAGACGTTATGTAGCAAGTTGGTATTGTACGTGCAACTGCAATGGCTAATAGCATGTTGTTAGGTTAGGTATGCGGCGATTGTGACAGTTGCAGAAATGCAACAACGATATATGATCTTGGTTGCGTCATGTAATCTGTTATGTAGTGTAGTTTTTATCCACATGTCCATCACAGGTGGGTATAATTTTTATTGACCTGACTTTAACACTAAAGTAAAAAAAATAGACACCTATTTGCCACGGATAACCTACTTATGGGAGCAAAGAATATTTACTCAATCTGACTGAGATCAGTGTCCTCACAATATATATATAATATTAAGCATTTTTAGCATGACTCGGAAGCTCGGTGGCGCAGCGGTTAACGCGCTCGGTCTGCGATTTTTGAAGTAAAGCAACTTTCGCAAAGGCGGGTCATAGGATGGGTGACCACAAAAAAAAGCTTTCATCTCAAGCTCCTCCGTGCTTCGGAAGGCACGTTAAGCCGTTAGTCCCGGCTGCATTAGCAGTCGTTAATAACCATCAATCCGCACTGGGCCCGCGTGATGGTTTAAGGCCCGATCTCCCTATCCATCCATAAGGAAGGCCCGTGCCCCAGCAGTGGGGACGTTAATGGGCTGATGATGATGATGATGAGCATGATTCAGCTCATGATTCTGAGTTAATATCAACTGGAATTATCCGTCGAGAAATACATGACTTTTTGGGTTTTTATTTTAATTATTTTCAATTTCATACTTTTGTCACATGATTCAGAATCATGGTCTGAATCATCCCTCAAAGTTTTCTTTACAGTATCATTTAATACCCTGTATGTACGAGTACTTGCAGGTCACAGACTAAACTAGGACTTATATGTATTTATTTAAAAACAAACTTCTACTAGTAGAGTGCTAATTGACGTCGTACAAGATTTATCTTCGACTACTGAAATGCCTGAACAAGACATTTAACATTGAGACTAAGAATATGAGTAATAAATAATATTATTTAATAATTATTATTTTATTAATAATGATTGCAGTAGTTTTAGGCGGATGAGACGTTCGTTATGTAAAAATTGACGATTCAAAGTGTAACTATGTTACCTACTGAATAAAGATATTTTTGAATTTGAATTTGAATTTGATTTTAAGATGCAATTTATTCAAACAATTAAAAACAAAACAAACACATCTTATAACTAAAACACCTCCTCCAATGCGTCACATCGAGCCAATAAATAATAATAATAGGAATCATATTATTGAGTAAAAAATAAATCGGATCTTTTTACCTTTGAGCAGGCATCAGAGGGGAAAACGTAATTTCCCTGAGCGGCTTCTAGTGAGTGGTAGTCGTCTGTCGTCCTGCGTCGCCTCCTATCGCCTCCTATTGCCTCTCATCGCCTCCCGTCGCCTCCCGTCGCCTACCGTCGTCCCTTGCCTACCATAGTTGTCCATAGAGATTGTCTGCTTTCCCCTGCAGCTTACACTAAGCGGTTTATATCCCGCCTTTGTCTTCTTCGACAGAGTTTATAGCACTTCCTATAAATTAAATTAGTTCAGTTAGCTTATTATATGACTTTACTGTTTACTGTTGTTCGTAATGAGTACTTCAATATTACGGTAAGAAAACGAAAGAAAATAACGAAGAATGGAGGCTACTTTGCTCGGCTGCGATGGATTTGATAATCGTACAAGCCATGAAATGAATAGATGTCGAATGGTAAGTGATGAGTTACAGTCACTTCTACAGGTACCTACTTATCTCGGTTGGTTTAACAACTACTTATTACTTTCTTAGAAATATTATAAATGCGAACGAAAGTTGGTATGTCTGTCTGTTACGCTTACACGCCGAAACTACTAAACAAAGCTGAAATTTGGTACTGGTAGATTAGACCTTGGGAAATAACATTGTTTTATATAATTTAAGGGTAGAATAAACATGCTGTGCCGATAACCGAAATCCAGGCGGGCGGAAAGTTTGATTTTAATTTACTTAGTAACGGCCTCCGTGGTCCAGTGGTGGAGCGTTGGGCTCACGATCCGGAGGTCTCAGGTTCGAATCCCAGTGGGGAATAATCACAAAAATCACTTTGTGATCCCTAGTTTGGCTAGGACATTACAGGCTGATCACCTGATTGCCCAAAAAGTAAGATGATCCGTGCTTCGGAAGGCACGTTAAGCCGTTGGGCCCGGTTACTACTTACTGGTGTAAGTAAGTAGTCGTTACCAGAGCCATGCCAGGGGCCTTTGGGGGCTCAATAGTAACCCTGACACCAGGGTTACTATTGAGCAGGGTTACTATTGGTACTCTACCTCACAACCCACACGATAGAAGAAGAAGAATTTACTTAGTTTACAAAAAGTATTTATTTTTAATATACTTAGATATTACATTTGCATTTTCTATTTAATTAATAACTCATTTGTAAGTCTGTTAAAGTAAAAATAAAATGCAAAATTAGGTTAGTTATGATAACTGATTTTATAAATAAAAGAGAATTTTACCGAAGTAATTTTCAAATTGTAACTACAGGGAGACAGAGTTTTATCATAATTTTTTTTAATTCTTATTCAAATCAGTACTCTCAAGGAGCGGTTTCTTCAGATATTTTGACACCGTATTTTGGTAATTACTATAAGTAATAAATAGATATGTCTTACCTCGTGCGCGCAAACGAGACAGATAAACCGCGCGGGCTCCTTGCTTAAATACATAATTAAGTAAATGTAGAACTAAATTAAACAGCCTCTGTGGTCTAGTGGTTAGATCGTTAGGCTCACGATCTGGAGGTCCGGGTTCAATTCCCGAAGGGGACATTGTCGAAATCACTTTGTGAGACTCTCCATTGTTTGGTAAAGACTTCACTGGTTTGAATCACCTGATTGTCACGTTAAGGTGGTGGTCCCGGCTATTAGCCGTTAAAACACCTCCACCAACCCGCAGTCGATCAGCGTGGTGGAGTGTGTTCAACACCCTCTCTCGATTGAGGAGAGGCCTGTGCCCAGCAGTGTGACGCAGTTTATGTTTATTTGAAACCGTTTCTTTTCCTCCACCAACCCGCAGTGGAACAGCGTGGTGGAGTATGCTCTATATCCCCTACGGTTGATTGAGGGGAGGCCTCTGCCCAGCTGGGACGTATACCTATAGGTTGTTTATGTTTTAAGTTATGTAGAAAATTATTACTAAGTGGTCCGTTAAGCTCACGACCAGGACATCCTGTATTCGTTTCCCAGTGTCCTCACCTTTTAGTCAGCTGAAATCACCTGTTCGCCAGAAATATAACATAATTCACGCACGCGCTTTAAGTCGTCAATAGTAATCCTGAGAAAAGATTTATAAGGTCGGTCATTGATCTTACAGCCACGAGAGAAGACGAAGTACCTATTGTTCTTCTAGTATGGGTAGTAACGTCAAATTAGTGAAGTGTTGAATTTATTTCGGTGCCACCAAAGGCCTCTTTTCGCCTTTAATTCCCTCAGGCGTCATTACGACATGGCGATGACTGATAAACAGCTAGCTGGACGAATGTCGTCGATAAAACCCTGTCATTATTTCTGTCGGTTTTCCGCCACCGAGTTTTTGCAAGTAAGCCCCGCCCCCCGTTTCGAAAATGGCCGATAATCGCGTCACATTGTTTCGTTTTTCTCGGCTTTCACCGGCGCCGGCGCATCCAGTGTAATACATAATTGCGGCCATGTTGTGTCATGCGCTGTTGTCACATCGCTAATTTGCAGAGACCACGGGCCGATTGTTAGTTTTTCTTTTGTTTGTGGGAAAATTCTTCTTGTTTGCACACACGAGACTTGCCTTCCGCTATAATTTGCCTTCGTTTCGTGAGCATTTTTTCGAGGAAGCGGCTTTGATTTGATTTTTTTGTTGTAACAAAGTTGAATAATGTCACCTTATCATATTTTAGTGAACCTGGCGGATACCAAACGTATAACAAAAAAATAAAACGCATAGGCGTTATAAGATTTTATTTCGTATCTGGTATACCTGCCTGATCTTCTTTTCTATCTAACGCGATAAAACGGTCACGAAATTTAATTTCATTTATTTAATATACTTACATTAATATACAACAAGTACTATTTCTACTACTACTACTACTTTAATATACAGGGAGTGTAACCTGGAACCTGACAGAGGGCAGCAGTAACTTTACTGTCAGTACTATTCTGTCAGCGGAGGGGAGGAGTCCTAGTACGGCTTTGAAATAGACAACCCACTCGCGTCAGACAGAGTACTGCGGGACAGAAGGCAAGAGGGAAATCACTGCTCTATTTTTCCATAGAAAAGTAACATGGAGAATGCTACACCGATAAGAGCGTGGCTCTTAAATTAGCGACGGATTATACAACACACACTACTAGTACACCTACTACTATTATTTCTCTCTCTATCTCTCTTTATTTAAGAACTGCGCAAGACCGATCGACAAGAGTCGGTGGAGTAATCGCCATTCCTCCTCCCAAAACCTTCACCTCCTGATACGATTATTTCTACTATGTTTTAATAAAATATTATTAATATATTAATTGTTATTGCTTCAGGAACAAGTCGCCCCGGTCGAGGAACAACAAGAGGACGATGATCGGGATCAAGTCAGGTAATCAGCTAAGTGGCTCGTACAAAATGTTATCAAACTTTCAGTAAGGTTCACCTTGCCTAATTCAATAATAAAGTCAGCTTGCTACCCACTGCATATAGGACCGGATTCTCACTAGCAGAACTCTATTCGTCAAGCTTACTTAATTAATTACATGTGGGTGATTAAACTGAAAACAATTTCATGATTAATCTCGCCGTTTCAAAGGGTTTAATTTTGAATGAAATATCTCCCATGGTCCCGGTTATTAGCCGTTAAAACACCTCCACCAACCCGCAGTGTAGCAGCGTGTTCAGCATATTCCAGTATGTTGTAAATAAATAAATAAATAAATAAATAAATAAATAAATAAATAAATAAATAAATAAATAAATAAATAAATAAATAAATAAATAAATAAATAAATAAATAAATAAATAAATAAATAAATAAATAAATAAATAAATAAATAAATAAATAAATAAATAAATAAATAAATAAATAAATAAATAAATAAATAAATGTTCTATACTCCCTCCGGGTGGGGAGGCCTGTGCCTAGCAGTGGGATGTATATAGACTGTTTATGTTTTTATGTACGTTTTTATCTCTCATTACAACGTAAACTGCTATGTGTAGGTATACTCCAAATTCTTCCACCTTTGATGCGCAGACTTATAAACCCGCCCCCTATTACATCGGATTTAACACCTGGCGAGGAGTGAGTGTAATACGATAAAGTTCTACCTACCCCACCGGGGATACAGGCGTGATGTTATGTCACAGACTTTGTCTTTGATGAAGACTCAGAAATCCAAGCTCCTTCTGTGCTAGTGAATAAAGAGCAGTATCACAGTAACCTTAATAGCTTGGTCAAATGAAAAAAAAAAAACAACTTTGTAATGCTGACAAGTACTAAATACTCGTACACACAACATGCACGTTCGCTGGTAGTTTACTTTTTTTTGATAAAACGATTAATAAAAAATTTAGTTACAGTATTATAGGTCTGAAACTAATAGATCGCTCACGTCAGAAACACCATATTGGACTGGACTCTAACTTGAAAAAGCTAACAATTAAATGAGACACTTTGCACGAAATGTCTAAAAAATCACTTTCTTAAACGAGAGAGTCAATAAACGAGACTAAATCGGATTGATTTCTATTTCTAGATTACCATTTTATAACTTTGACCCTTACAATGTTGGCTAGCACTTTGTAGTTGAGCTTTCCTGTACATAACATAACATAAACTGCCTATATACGTCCCACTGCTGGGCACAGGCCTCTCCTCAATCAACCGGAGGGGGTATGGAGCATTCTCCACCACGATGCTCCACTGCGGGTTGGTGGAGGTGTTTTTACGGCTAATAGCCGGGACCAACGGCTTAACGTGCCCTCCGAAGCACGGAATCATCTTACTTTTTCGGACAATCAGGTGATTCAAGCCTGAAAAGTCCTTATCAAACAAAGGACAGTCTCACAAAGTGATTTCGACAATGTCCCCATCGGGAATCGAACCCGGACCTCCAGATCGTGAGCCTAACGCTCTAACCACTAGACCACGGAGCTTTCCTGTATTGGGTTGGATTTCCCTTCGCAGGTTGGAAGGTCAAATAGACAGTCGCTAAAAAGCCGGACCTGTCAAATCTTCAGGTTATGTGTAAGCGGATCCTGTGAAAACCGGGATCATGCTAAGGAGATGATGATACGTACCACTGGCATAAGCTTTTAACGCTAGGAAGAAAAGATAGTGTGAGTTAGGGATAACACTTCTGTTTTTTTGATACGTCTCTGTTAAATAAACATTCATCATCATCAGCCCATTAACGTCCCCACTGCTGGGGCACGGGCCTTCCCTATGGATGGATAGGGAGAACGGGCCTTAAACCACCACGCGGGCCCAGTGCGGATTGATGGTTATTAACGACTGCTAATGCACCCGGGACCAACGGCTTAACGTGCTTTCCGAAGCACGGAGGAGCTCGAGATGAAAACTTTTTTTTGTGGTCACCCATCCTATGACCGGCCTTTGCGGAAGTTGCTTAACTTCAACAATCGCAGACCGAGCACGTTTACCGCTGTGCCACCGAGCTCGTCACAAACATTACACTTGTAATATACAATTCGATGTTCATTGCCTTACTATTATGAAACTTTATAATATTTATGGTAAATCTGCTCACACACTTGAGTTGAATTGCCATGGTATTTTAGGTAATTCACAATTGTAAATTGTAATGTTTATTAAATTAAATTAATTTGTCTAGTATGGCTTTGAAATAGATTACTTTGGGCGCCATCCCATTCGCGTCAGACAGAGTACTGCGGAGCGGAAGGCAAGAGGGAATCCACTGCCCTATTTTTCCCTAAAAGTAGCATGGAGAATGCTACACCGACAAGAGCGTGGCTCTTAAATTAGTGATGAATGTTTATTAAACGGGGCCCTGATGTTGTACCCACCACCCTAGAGCGCAACTTACCCGGTCGCAGAGGGTGGAGTGTAAAGTCGTATCTACATGCATCGGAAATGTTGCGCTTTGAAACGAAACTAATAGAACTAATGCCAGACCGGAATACAGTTTTAATTAGCTAAAAGTTTCGTTCAGTTTAGCGAATTTAGTTAAATACGGCTATTGTGGTTATGACATTTTATTACCATCATATACGTCCGACGCATTAAATCGTTTGGGAGCTGTAAATTATTTCCTTGTTTTGTGTTTAGTTAATGTTTTGGATGCGTTTTAACTTGATTTTATAAAGGCTTACCTACAGATGTAGGATGTATAATACCTTGAGTTTCCAACATTGCACTAAATTATAGCCTACAATGTCAAAGTAACTACACAGGGTGTTAGTGACAGCGTAACGAATACCGGGGGGTGATTCAGTTCATTATTCTAAGTTAATAACAAAAGGAATTTCCCGTCGCAAAATTCATGTTTTTACGAGTATTTTGTGTTTTGTAAATTATTTTTAATTCTATACTCTTGCGATGGAAAAGTTCACTTAATATTAACTCAGAATAATGAACTGAATCGCCCCCCTCAGTATTCGTTACGATGTCACTTACACCACGTACGTACAGGTAGCCATACAAGTGCGTATGGGTATGAGTGACACCGTAACAAATACTGAGGGGGATGATGCAAACCATGATTCTATATTTGATTAATAAATATATATTTTTTATTATGTTCTAGCCGAGCTGACCAGCAAGAGTACCGTCCTGGACAGGTGTTCTCCCTCAATGCGCAGGAGTTGTTAGAGCTGCAGCCCGAACGCAAGGCTCCGCTGGGCAGCAACACGCAGTTGCAGCAACTGTACGCCAACCCTCAGCCCGATCACCGACAAAACTTGCAGCAGATCTACTACCTGGAGCCTCAGAGACAGGTAACAAAATTTACTATCAGTAGTAGTACTTAGTTGATACTACTGGTGAATACAAGCCCAGAAAGCCTTTCAGAAATCAGAACCATTGGATCGTTTAAATCGTTCTTGACGATGTGTCATAACGATTCCTCGATTCACACAGCTTTGTGATCATAGAGTGGAGGTCCGTTATCCAGCCAAGTAGTTAATGCCATCTGCGGCAAAAGTACAATAAGTCACGTCAAAAAAGCGGAGGTCCGTGTTACTCTATGTTTGTGATAGATATACAGTCATTTAAAAATAAACTACAAAAAAATGCACAGCACGGTGTACGCTTTCGATCAATAAACAGCATAATATACTGCAGTGTAGGTTATCACAACGCAAATTAATTGGATATTTTTGACACAACTAAGTACATAAATTGGACTGTGTCGCAGGAACAAAATTAAGTCATGATGTAAGTAAGCAGTCGTTACATGAGCCGTCTTAGAAGGCTTGGCGGCTCAATAATAACCCTAACACCAAGGTTGACGAGGTAATCTACCTCACACGTATGGGAACACGATAGAAGAAGACTGCTGAAGACACAGACAATGTCCTAACCTGAGATTCACATCAACCTAAGCACAGACTGATGATATGAATAATTAGCAAGCTGGTTAATTTTATTTTTTTATTTTTGGCTCAGAACATCATCTTTGAATCATGTTGTTCCTGTTATTTGATTCTCATTATACAACTACTACACTGCAACTATCCCTAGTTGTGTGTTGTAGTTGTATAATAAATGTTTTATATATTCCCATATATAAAATATATATTATACATTTTATATAAGTAAGTAATCCTTTTCAGATGCAAACATTTTTCTTGAAATGTGTTCAGAAATATTTTCAAGCAAAAGTATAATATATGTTTAGTTTAGAAATGGAAAAAAATCTTCCATAATTCCTCTACTAACAAAACGAAGAAGTGGCCCAACAAACTTCGCAAAATATACTTTTGATAAAAGTCCTAATTCGCTCGACCTTATGTAATCTGAGTTTTTTTTTTACAAAAAGTATTATCATTATAGTATATACTAGCTTTTGCCCGCGACTCCGTCCGCGTGGCGTGTTATAAAAGAAAGATCTTTGTGTGTGTGGGAGAAAGGTTAAAAAATGCTTCATTTTATTATTTTTAAATGAGGTTACAGTATAAGTAGCTCAGTTAAATAATGAATTGTTATTAATTTCTAGATTATTAGTTTATGATTTGGTTTGATATTTTAGGAAAATACGATCAGTTTCGAAAATTTAAACACAATTTAAAAATTACAACAGAAATACGCCGTGAAACGTCCGCCTGGAAAATTCAACAGAAAACTACCTACGAAAGATTTGAACCATCCAAGAATAGTGAAAAGTTCGCCCGCAAAATTCAATATTTGACACGACCATCAACGACGTCTGCCCTCACGCGTCTACCGCGTTCCGGTTGCTCACTCGGGTATCTGCAAATTGAAAATTACAAGTAAAGCTCTTGACATTTCGGGTCCTGTTCGGAATACACGTGACTTACATCATAGTGTCAAGGGTTCAGGCTTTAAACCACTAAATTCGACTTTGACTTTTAATTAACTTTTGGATCACAGATAATTGATATCACGTGGTTCCCAGGATCTGTGCCCGGTTAATAACAATAGGCCCCTTAACAATTTCAAAGAACGAACGTCTAATGACGTGAGGATTCCAAGGTGTCTTATTACCTATTATGAACCATGAATGACCCATGATCTCTGTCCTTGAAAGGGTTAAACATAAACACATGAACTTATACATAGTCGGCGAGGAATGGGTGTATAAATATAATTAATAATATACACTTCTGCCCACCTGGATACAAGCTCGTTGCTAAGTTATGTTATGGCCAATTTAGAATAGATTTTGTTTTTGTGTCATTTCCTGTAATTTCTACTTTTTCGTAATGTATACTTAATTACAAGGTAATCAATATTCCATCTTCCATAAAAACATAACTTCAGGTTAAACGACTTATTATCTCCTTGGATTTCTTTCATTTTCAATTGCGGGGTCCGCTAACCTAAAGGTCTGGTTTTTATTTACAGAAGCCACTGCCAAATCAAGATTATTGTTCAGGTTACTAACATAGGTAATTATGTTTGCAGGTCTCGCTCCAGCCATCGCACGCTGTGATCGCTCGACCTCATTACTCGTCGAATGGTGGCGAGGCTTCAGTTGGTGCAGCGTTATCCGTGTCTGATGCTGGAGTCAGTCCGTCTGCATCCTACGATCGCGACGAGCTGTTGAAACTTCTGTCCATCGGAGAACCCGCAGAACGCCAAGACGACCGTCCGCAATATCAACAACCCCAAGCTCAAAGCATCGCACCACAGTACCAGCAGGTTTCCACGCAGAGTATTGCGCCTCAGTATCAACAGGTAATTATAAGTACTAACACTTTCCAAGTAACAACTAAAATCACAGTATTCGACACGCCACACAATGATGTAATTATTTCAAATTTCAGGTCGATAGATACATCACGAAACCAAGCAAGAAACCCACGAAACTCCGCTCGAAGGTCCATTCTCACATTGCGCCGCCACAGGCCTCTGTCGCCCCGCAACAGTACCTGATTGAGACCACCAACGTGCAACAACAGCCGCAACCAGCGTCGCAGCAGTACAGGCCCGCTCCTCAGCCACAGCGTGCTCCTCAAGCTCTGCGATATGTCCCCGTACCCACAGCCCAGGCATTTGTTCAACAAGCTCTCTATGAACGCCCCGAGTCTCAAGGGCTAAAAATAGTAGCCCCGCCAAAACTACAACAACAACCTCGCCCTCAACTCGCTTACAGAGTGCTCCCTCAATATCCCCAACCAGAAGCTTCTCCTAAACAATACCGAATTGTTGAAGCCCCGAGATCTCAACCCATCAGGCAAGAACAAAGGGTGCCCGCTTCCAGTGTCGAACGTCCGGTCACTTATCTGAAAAGATTCCCTGAACCTGAAAAGATGCGGTCTGTAAAGATTTACGATCCAGTGCCTCAAGACGTATTGCCCCAACAACAGCCCCAGTTAGTTGGTGAACAGTACTATCTCAGACCGGTATACAGAAGCGAGCCACGAAGCAGGTACGATTTGGCTCCGCTTACCCACAGACAATTAGTCGAGCAGCCGCGCGCTATCGAGCCCACCAAGCCTCCACACTCCGCCATCTATGTCAGCCAAAAATTATCTCCCAAGAAAATCACGAGACCAACGGTCAGAACAGAACAGCCTACAAGAGAGCCATCGCTCAGAGTGGAGCAGCAGGCGAGCTCGGAGCAGGTCAGCATTGAACAGCATGGGCAGAATCTTGAGGAACAAAGGTCGCAGTTGCCTCCTCCTAAGAATAACAGGGCGTACACTCCGGAAGAGTTTGCAGCCTTGGTAGCAGCCGGCTATGCGGTGACCCCTATCCCCGTAGCTCCCGTGGGCCTGCAAGTCGCGCAGTCCAGATCATCGGTGGAGGCGGCGCCGCCGCCGGTGCCTCAGCGCCGGACAGTCTACAGCGCCAGACGCCACCAGTATCTGCCTCTCAGAGGAGACGACGCACCCTAAATAGCAATCTGGATCATGTACATAATTTAGAATTAATATTGTAAACTAAAGATAGTGATAAAGTATTGTTGTCTGATTTACCCACCCCACGCCCTTTACATAAACCAATGAGGATAAAAGCTGCCTATTTCTCCTATCAGGTGTCGCTACTATTGAGTGTACTTACATTTTTACTGTTTGGTACCCGCCGGCGTGGTCGACGATTTCCCTCAATCAGCGCTTAACGCTATCGACCCACTAGGGTCGATTAATTCTTTCAAATATTTTTTACAATAAGTCACGTCAAAAATTAAACATTGTTTTGGTTATAATTTTTAACTATCACCCTTTGCGCAGCGTATAACTGCTTTATATTTATTCCATATGATGGGAAAAATAAAAACTCATTTGCAATCAAAACTGCCTTTTTCCAACTGGCTGCTTTTCTTTTTCGTAAGTCATCCTTCAGACAGGACAGTACACCTTGTTGCTCCACATTTTATAGCAATATATCACGAATTTAGCAAAACAGTATGCAGAACTATCAAAACTTAGGAACACTCAACAGTGCTGCCACCTACATTTTGAGCTTCTAGTTTTTATCATCATTTGTCACACGTATGTAAACTTGGCAATATTTCGCTGCGATTAAACCTTTAATATCTGAGAAGATAACACAGAACCGCAATCTGACTGACGAGATGAGACTGCGGCCGTTATTAAAACCGCAACGCGAATAATATTTAAGTACCTTTGCCATAGAAAGGCGAGACATTGTGTTAGCTTACTTTATTCCCAACGACAGATTAACCTATTTAAGCAGAATTATCTCTTTTATACAGTAATCTGATTGAATTGCGACTACAGTTTTCGAAAAAACCTTCGCATGTCTAAAGTTTTTATCTCCCATTTCATTAATTAGCTGTATTTCCTACGTCTTCCGTCACATTCTCTTTGATTACTGTGCGAATTCTTTTTCTGCTCTTCTGTTAGAAGGTTTTATAAAGATTTAAATTTAATATTCTTTCAGTTGGATATTGAAATGTGATTATAAAAAGTACTTGTAGTAGGAAAATTCTTACAAAACGAAATACAGTTGATTAAATACTCCAATACTGGTTGAAAAGCAATGAATGTCGCATTTAAGAGTCGTTATGAAGGATAAATGAGAAGTGACCAAACCTGAGTCTATTAAGGCCAGGCGCGCACTGAGTTTATCGCCGCGCGGCAGAAAAGAGCAGCGGCATAATGTCGCACTGTAATACTGCGCCGCTGCGGTGGCTCTGCCGTCAAGTGCGCGCAATACAATTTAAAACTGTTTGGTACAGTATTACAGTGCGACATTATGACGCTGCTTTTTTCTGCCGCGCGGCGAAAAACTCGTAGTGCGCGCCTGGCCTAAATCTGAGCCTATAAAATTGACTCAACCGAGAATCGTACCTATTGAGCAGGATACTATTACCTACTAATGTGCGCTGCGCAGCGCTACCGTCTGCCCAAAGTCCTTTTATAATCCAAACCTCCATTGTTTAACTATTGTGTCTGGAAATTTGGTTCGCATGACTCCGCAGGTGGATACTTAAAATTTGTGTCTACATTGACAATTCTTGATACCTATTATGTTAACTCATCTAAACAATTAAGTAATACCGTTTGCGAAGTGTTGTTAATATTACGAAATTGCGACATTAATAAAGCCACAAGGACAAAATATATTTCAAGAAATAATAATACCTAAGAGATTTACGAAGGTAAGCACCTGAGTAATTACTTCTGTAGAGAAGTAATTTCGAGAAGCATTTAGCGTTTATCAAATTATGATGTTATTCTATATTAAATATTGAAAATTACATTTCACAATGAAGTGAGTACTAGAAAAACATACCATTGGAACAAACTTTTTCTAAAAAGAAAATTAAATACTTTTTTCCAAGGGTATGATTTTCTGAACTGATTCTTGAACCGGGTGAGATCACCGGGTGAGAGCCCCACCGGGTGAGAGCCTTCAGCGCTCCCCTTTTGTCCGGCCAAGTAGTTAATGTCATCTGCGGCAAATCTACAATAAGTCACGTCAAAAAAAAAAGATTCTTGACCTTCAACTGATTCCTTGCCAACATGTTTAAGTCCCATTTAATAGGGAACACCACATGATATTTATTATCTATGAATCAAAACATTTGAACTACTTACTAACATCGAATTCATGAGCACCAGCCGGTATTCGAGCCATTGGCGCTACTAAGTCATGCGTTCTCCGAACGAATTCCACGGATTACTTCGATGATATTCCAAATAAATACCTACTTCGTGCGAAGTTTGAGACGTAGTATTGTAAAGGTACGTAGAAAAGGGGAATATCGAATGAAGTATGAAGGAGAATAAACAATTTTATTATGATTTGAATTGGGAATGAACTCCTAAATGTATTCAGCCAGTAATTTACGATCCTGACGACCCGATTACTTCAGAGGCGAAAATCGGTTCGCGACAACAAATACTTCAAGACGCCGGTATCGACTCCGCCGGTGTGGTCGACGATTTCTTTTATTCAGCGCTTATTGCAATCGGCTAACTAGAGTCGATTACTTCTTTTAAATACAATCCTTTCAGACAACGTCCTGAGCCGAGGTTCGCGTTTAATTGGGCACATTTAATTGTCTTACATTTTATACCGGATGAGAGCTTTCAGCGCTCACCATTTGTCCGGCTGGCCAAATTTACAGTCATAAGATACCTTTTTTTTACGTCACTTATTGTAGATTTGCCGCAGATGGCATTAACTACTTGGCCGGGCAAATGAGGAACGCTGAAGGCTCTCACCCGGTACAACGATTAAGACAACAGGCCTGAGGGTGCCCAGTTGGGCGCGAACATCGGCTCAGGGCGTCGTCTGAGAGGAAAAATATTTGAAAGAATTAATCGCCCCTAGTGGGTCGATAGCGATAAGCGCTGATTGTGGGAAATCGTCGACCACGGGCCGGCGGGATCGGTATCGGGGTTCTCAAGTGTTTGGTGTCGCGAGCTGATTGGCAGCCTCTATGGCTAGAGTAATCGGGTCGTCGGGATCGTATATTACGTCTTTCAGACGCCGATACTTTTCAGTACCGTCTCTAAGCGGGATGTATTCGGAAGCCACAACTACAAAATAAGATACCGCCAGTGGGGTTGTCTTTATTCTTAAAGTGGTTTTTAGAATAACCAAACCATCTAGCCCGATGCGTCAAAGCGTGAGGGTCACGGCCTCGCGCATCGAGATCGGGAAAATCGACGCTTTAGACTCGCTCGAGATCTTGGTTACCATGGTTACGCCCACCAATAGGCTAGTTTCGCACCAGTCAAATCAGTTACTTTTGACTAAACGTCAAAATACGTCATAGAAAAACGTAACAAAATTTCGCACTTATTATTACATTGTTCTTTACAAAAATTTGTAAATAAGTTAAATATAAAAAAATATAACGTTTCTTGACACTTTTAGAACTATTTTTTATTTAGTAATCAAAATTTCATAACTTATCTTTGACCTAGGAAACTACCCAATAGGGTATCTTTGACTGGATCAAAGATAAATTATAAAATGCTTATCTAGAAATGGAAGCCAGTCTAAGATGATCAAACATCAATCTGATTTTAATTTTCGACTTATTTTCGAATTTTATTTATGAATTAAGTAACAATGAGTACCACGTTTGACCGCTTTTGTTGATGACGTCACAGGACAGTATTTCCATGCGAACTTGAAAGAAAACTTCCGTTTTGACGTTTCGTAAAAAGTATATCATCTGACTAGGTTGTCAAGTAGCCTATTTGTTATATAACACGAGGCCGATCGCCAAGCCAGTGTCCTTGACTCATCGGGCAGGACGAATTATCAAATGCATTAACCGCTTAACCCTTAAACGGGCCCCATGCATCTGAATATGCTATGTAAAATTTAAATACAGTTTCATGTTCGCAAAGCATTGTAGATTACATTACCAGCAAAAAAACATCAAATAATTAAAAAAAAAACATGTGATTAATGCACTCTGCCCGTTTCGTTGATTTGTGTTATCTGACAGTTTGTTTCCATTCCACTACTTACTTCATTCATATTTTTTCATTTCTACGACTAGAACAAAAACACTGACTACCTTATCTTTCAAACCGAAAATCAAAAACAGAAAAATAAAACGAAGATACGAAATGAAAGATAGATATTCTAGTAATAAAATAATATTTATTTCAGCTTAAAAATGAGAAGGGGTTTCCAGTAAATTCATTTTAATTATGTGGTTTTTAAATAGCCTCTGCCTTAATAAGGGTTAAATTATAAAGTAACTAATATACAAGCTTGTCACACTCAAGGTAGAAGTATATCAAAAGCAAATAGTGGTGTTTGCAAAGGAAGAGCTCCTAACATCATAACAAGCTAACTTACAAACTTGTGCTAATGTGTCTAACTTTATTCCGTTGATACATTCACTACACATTCGCGAACTTAGAAACAAGTTTAAGACATGTTGATGTTTACGGCTTTATTAATAATGTAAATACATAAACATCTAAGAAACAGGACGATATGATCATGTTATTATGATAGAGATTTTTTTTTTAAAGAACGTCTAGAGATATGTGCCGAAGTTTTTCTTGCAGATACTTTTCCCCGACTATACAGGTTGTGAGAAGCTGCAGTAGTTTTAGGAGGATAAGAGGTTTCGTTATGTAAAAAAATACAATTCAAAGTATAATTATGTTACCTACTGAATAAAGATACTATTATTTCTGAATTTGATAAAGTAGGTATAAAATGCCAATCAAGTAATAGAAGCTAGTCTAAGATTAAAAATCAACCGCATTTTTCGTTTTGACGTAAGTACTTACGAATTTTAATAATAAATTATGCAACAATGAGTAACACAAATAAATAAATAAATAAATAAAAAATAAAAGACCATCTTTATGGATTGCGTTCATTTTGTGTTTTCATAATACACGCCTTATAAGTGAAACAGTTTTACGTTTCGAAAAATGTATATATTGGCAAAATGGTCGTATTCCTAAGCGACCCATTGCCATAACCAAAAAAATGTATATACGTATAATGTATTGTAATATCTCATTTCACTAGATTTTCATCTAGCCTGTTCGCTATTTTTACTTGTGAATTATTGATGAGGCATCTCTTTGTATGACAAGTTGATAAATGAAAGGTAATCAACCCTTCAAGACAGGGTTAAGTTCACAAATATCAAGAATTACTGGTTCGATGATGACTTGTAGGGCGTATTATGCATGTGTATAAAGCAGATCATCGGCTCTCCATACTTTGGCCGGCCCAAATTCGAAAGTGCCGGCCAGAGAAAAAAAATGTGTCCAACCTTTCGAGTACATTGCTGTGAATATTTTTTACTATGACACCAAACGTGTATGACCATTAGTTTGGCTTTAATTGGATTTTAAAAATCTCGATTTTTCATACATTTTGTAAAAAAAAATATTATGTCCGTTGGGAATAAAAGGGATACAGGCGTATTACAAAGGACCGTTAGAACATTTATTAGTATGGCGCCAAACTTCTATGACCATTATTTTGACGTTTATTGGACTTTCCGTTTTGGTTAATATGTTAAAATGCCGGCCATCGAAAAAAATACGTCAAATCTGTCTAATAGTTGCTTCTCAATATTTTTTAATATGACACCAAATATCTATGACCATTATTTTGACTTTTATTGGAATTTACGTTTTAGTTCAAATGTGAAAAGTGCCGACCACCAAAAATACCATGTTGAGAGTATCGAGTAGATGCCTGTTAACATTTTTTTCTATAGCACCAAACGTGTACAATCATTAGTTTGGCTTTTAGTTTATTTTAAAAATCTTGATTTCTTATTTATTTTGTTTAAAAATAAAGTGCTTTGGGCAAAAAATGCGGTACGCCGGATTACAAAGGACCTTTAGAACATTTAATAATCTGGCGCGAAACATTTTTGACCATTATTATGACTTTTATTCGTCTCTCTTTCCGTTTTGGTTCAAATGGGAAAAAGTCAGCCAGCGAAACAAAATAAGTCAAATCTTTTGGTAAACGACTTGAAACGTATTTTTTTACTATATTACCAAATATCGACTTTGGCTTTTATTAGACTTTTTTAAAAATCTTTTTTTATATACATTTTAACAATGACAACAAGCAGAGCTTTCCCAATGACTAGTTATTAGTCAGATAAATACTTTGTGTTTTTGTTTTGTGTGTTGTTAGGTGAACTTCTATATTAATACTATGATTTTAGATAGGACGTTGGCTGTAGTTTTTGCATTCGACTCAACGTTACGGCCTAAGTTTAGGTCGAATTATGGTATTGATTCATCTTCACCGTAGATGGTTACCACCCTCCAAAGATAAGCTTGCCATCTAGTGACGAAACTCGTATTTTGGCAAGACGTCTGAAGTAGCTGTTAGGGAAGACAGGAGTCGGGCAGTTGTACTTTGCATGTGTGCCGATCACAATGTCCTGGTGCTATTCGGCCGACATAGCATCGTACCTCACTTAAAAAAAAAAATAAGCTTCTAAAGCGTGTATCACCATCAGGTGAGATAGTGGTCAATCGAAAACCTATTTTTGATTAATAAAAATGTGTCCAAAGACGACCACGATATTACGCCTTTACCTGCAATATCGCCAGATAAAACTTTTTTCGCCAAAGTGTAGATGTCTATGAAAACTCCAGATTTTTGAGAAATCTAATTGAGTTCAAAATAGTGGTCATAGACGTTTAATGTCATAGTAATAAACATTCTGACGATCCTTTAAATAACGCGCCTGTCATATTTTATTTTATAACAAAATAAATCAAGAATCGAGATTTTAAAAATCCAACAACAGCCAAACTAATGGTCATACACGTTTATTGTCATAGTGAATAATGTTTACAGGTATCTTCTCGATAGTTTTGACATGTGTTTTTGCTGACCGGCACTTTTCACTTAGAAACTAAAACGTAAAGTTCAATAAAAGCCAAAATAATGGTCATAGACGTTTGGTGCCATAATAATAAATGGTCAAAAGGATAAGTTTTAACGGGATATACCAATATTGTTTCTTGGCCGGCACTTCACGTTTTCACCAAAATGTATGAAAAATACAAGTTTATTTTTTAATTCGAATAAAACCAGAAATATTGACGCTACGGCTTTGGTGCCATAGTAATAAATGCTCAGATGGATAAGTTCTAAGGATATATACTATTATTGTTACTTGGCCGGCACTTTACATTTTCACCAAAAATGTATGAAAAATACAGTTCTTTTAATTCGAATAAAACCGAAGATATTGACCCTACAGCTTTGGTGCCATAGTAATAAATACTCAGACAGATAAGGTCTAACGGAATATAGCAAAATTATTTTTTGGCCGGCACTTTGACTTCTGGGCCGAAATCCGATGATCTCCTTTTAAATTAAGGACAGTTTCGAAACAAAAATTTAGGAACTATAAAGAGGAGTAGGCTAAAAAAACTCAAGTACTTAGTATTAACCCTATACTTATACAATAAAACTTAAAACAATGAATAAATAGGTTAGCTTAAAACTTAAACTCATTCTTCAAAAGAAAATGAATCTTCTTAAGTATTCGTATTTTCTTAATATGACATTGGGTTGATTTTTACTTCGGATTGGAAAGTCGAATTCACCGTCGCATCTGTCAAAAGTTTGAACCTGTCAATGTATTCAGGTTTGTTTAAAAACGAGAGAACGCTAAGAAGTTATAAAAGTTATGATTAAGTACCTAAGGTATATTCGATATACCGCCACTGCCACTGCTCGCGTTCACTCTGGTTGAGCACCACGGCGAACGCGTGGGCGCCGCTCTGCCTGGCTGTTCTCTTCCACCAGCCGTCTCTTCAACCTTGGACACGGCTGCAGGCACGCTTGCAGCTGTAGATGATTCAACCTGCAGTTTAAAAGCAACTATTTCACACGTGCATCCATAAGACCTGGGTACCCTCAGTCATGTTGTCTTAAATTTTGTACCGACGAAAAGCCCTCAGCATTTGTCCCGCCAAGTAGTTAATGCCATCCGAGACAAATACACAGCTCAGGCATTTATAAGGTTAGGTTTCGTACAAAATTGTTCGAAATATGAGGGGACATCTTTGAACATTGAATAGTAAATATTTTTAAGTCCTCAAGGAGTTTGAACTTCAATTTCTCCAGAGGTATGGAGACGAAGGATAATGTTATACATTACGCTATTAACGTATAACATTTTACTATAGTAACATTACACACACACACTGAAGCCGACTTTAATGAGTTTTAATTCATGTGTGAATAATATATAATTAATATCATGTGGTTTCCAGGATTTGTACCCAGTTAATGGCAATAGGTTCGCCCCCCATTACATAGGACTTAAACATAGCTAGCAAGGAGTGGGTATATATAAGTACTATACACTTCTGCCTGCCTCTTTGGGGTTATAAGGGTGATGCAAACATGCGTACAATACTTATATATTTCCCCCTATTCCCAGTAGTCTTACCGATAGTCTTACCAGTTGAACTACTGGGAATTTCCTTCCCAATCTTACTGAATAGTAAGACTTCGCTTTTCCCGTTAGTTTTACTATGTAAAAATTTTCAAAACATAGCCTAGTAATTAATAGACAGTAGCTTTATTAAATCTAAGACGTCTTGTTTGAAGTGGCTCACTTATTAAGACTTGGGCAAGTTGGTTTTGGTGATGTTCGATCCTGTCCCGGTAAGACTGCTGGGAATAGGTCAATATTTCTTTGTATACCAGAATGGATATCGAAAACGAGGTAGATCCGGAAAGCGATGGCGAGACGTCATCGACACCTACCGCATAGATAGGTGATAGTTCGAGAGAGGAAATGAAGGAGAGGGTTTTGCCCAGCAGCATCATATTGTTGAATAACATCATATTTACTTGTATATTTCAGTGATTTCTAAAGCAACTATGGTGGCAGATCGCGGCGTGCCAGGTTTCAACAAGGCACGTTCACCGAAAAACGCACCGTCTTTCAAATGCCCCACCTGAAATGACATCAATAACTTTGAAATATGTTTACTAGGTTAGCCGCGGAATATCTACTCGTCCAAAATACCTGTGTCTCAAGACGAAAGTCTTTGACCAGTGCGTGTTGCCAGTGATGACCTACGGCAGTGAGACGTGGCCGCTTACTATGGGTCTCGTGAGGAGGCTCGGCGTCGCTCAGCGGGTAATGGAGAGAGCTTTGCTCGGTATTTCCCTGCTCGACCGAATCAGAAATGAGGAGATCCGCAGAAGAACTAAAGTCACCGACATAGCTCGGAGAATTGCTGGAGTGGCAGTGGGCAGGACACATAGCGAGGCGAACCGATGGCCGCTGGGGCTGAAAGGTTCTAGAATGGCGACCACGTGTCGGACGACGCTCAGGGGGTAGGGTCGCTACAAGGTGGACCGACGATCTGGTGAAGGTCGCGGGAAGCCGCCGGATGCGGGCAGCGCAGGACCGATCGTCGTGGAGATCCTTGGGGGAGGCCTATGCTTAGCAGTGGGCGTAGTACGGCTGATGATGATGTATACTAGGAGAAAGAAGACAAGAAGACTTCTCACTGATATTTTAGTGGCTAGTTCAATGCGCATTATTTTAATAAGGACCGAACAAACTATTTTCAGCGTACAAATCTTTGGATGGACCTTAAAAGTTTGTCACAACATTATTTTTTTGTAGGTAACATTATGAAGCGTCCGAAAAGCGTTTACTCCTCTGTATTACCTACGCGTCGAGGGTCGGTTGTAAAGCAAATTTTTGAATGACAGATGTTTATTTTAAGGGGCATATATTTAGAATGCGCTCGTAGCATTGACCCGTGTTATACCTCCCGCCACATGAATGAAGCCCCTTATATAAATAGAGGAGCAAACACTACCATATCTGCTGATTGACCGGTGTTGTGAGTAAGGTAGTTTCCAACTAGTCAAATCAGTTACTTTTTACTAAATACGATATTACTACGGTATGAAAAAGCAACCTGTGACGTCATAGAAATGGCAGAGGAAGACCTAGAAGGACGTACAGTGACCAAATTGGAGATGTCTTCAGAAAAAAATCAGTAAGTACGATCTTCTCTGAACCGGCGTACGTCTATGGAATGATGGACGAATGTGAAGGAAGCAAGAAAAGTGTGTCAAGATTGAAGCAAATGGAATTCCATAGTCTGTGCTTAACCCAGTGGGAAATAGGCGTGAGTATATCTATGTATGTAAGTCAAACAAATTTAAACACCTACCAGATTCTTTTAGGTACTCCCTCTCGGTGACACACATTAACATGTTTGACTAAAGTGTTGGTTACAAATTTTAATGTTCATCTTTTGAACCACTTGATCGACAAAAAGGTGCCTAATGAGCAATTATTTATTACCCGACTGCGGCGAAGCAAAAAGGAGAGTTATGTGTTTGACAAAGGAGGGAACAGACGTACATACATACTTAGATTCTAAACTTGTAAACCACTTGTCAGAATATAACAAATGAGGTGTCACTAGAAGCTTACTGGTACGCTAAATTTAACGTGGCGTCCTCTTGAGGACTAAGACTGAGCAAAAAAAAAATTATGTTGTAGATTTAAAAAAAAAAAAAAATTATTCAAATCTACTCAATCTGCTCTTTCAGGGTACCTACCTGCTTATAACGGTCTTCCCCCAGTTTGAAGATAGAAGCCGCTGCTTTCAAGACTCACCTCTTTGCCTTCCGAGTTCATAATAGCAACCGTTCCAGATGCAATCAAATATAATGAGCTCCCTGGTTTACCATACTTCACAACGACCTAAAAAAAATAATTCTCAAAATCGGTTCATAAACGACGAAGTTATCCCCGAACAAAGATAAAAAAATATACGGTCGAATTGAGAACATCCTCTTTTTTTGAAGTCGGTAAAAATATCGGCATTAAGTATATTTTCAATAGTAATTTATTAACCCCTTAAACGCCGGAACGCGGATCTCGACCAGACACAATGTAAAATCTATTGTGTCTGGTATCTCGGCATATGAGAGGTTAAAGAATGTATTAACAAGTTGACAGTCCCCATACGAAATGTTTTGACTATATTACTTAATTTTTTTACGTCCTGTTGAAATCGTAAATCATGATAAATGTTTTCTAAACACTTCACAATACCTATTGAGTGCAATAGGAAGTTAAACCATATCTCTTACTATCATGAAAAAAAAAACTTTCAAGGAAGTAAACGTATATTTTTGATTATTTTAATATTGTTAATAAACTTTCTGTCACTCCAGCCTTCAATCAGATGGACATGCATTCATCAAACATACTGTAATAAAAACCTTTGCCAAGTTACCCGGGATCCAAGTGGAGCATCCGTCCTTAGAACGTATCTGGTCGTTTCTTAGTGTTAAGTAGCTACTTTAAAGATTTAAAAAAACATATTTTCAATATTTAAAACATATAATAATAATATTTAAAAAATATTTTCAATATTTTATTACGTTGTATTAGTCAAACAGAAAGACGCAGTTATACTTACACTGAAGCACACCCCGGACACTGAATACAAAAATGACAATCTTACCGTGTGCCACCAATCTCGTACATAGAGCGAGACACAGAACGCGCGCTCTCTCTATCACTCTATAGGGTAATGGCGATATAAGACTAAAGTAAGACCCAGAGGGGGTGAGGTCAGCGCCCCAAACGAATTGGAGTGGGGAGAGTTACCTACCGTTCTGTACGTAGATTCTTAATTCGATGAATAGATTGAAAATAATAAGATTAATAAGAAATTGGCCCCGATTCCTGCAGGCAACTTATAATTTTACTTTATATACCTGTCATTTTCTTATCCGCCAAAAAGGAAAGGGACGGATGATTGACAGCTCTTAATTTTAGGAAGAATGAGTAAATGAATGAATAACCCGGGAGAATCAAAAAGGTATCTCGCTGGTATGCAAACCGTTTGACGTGTGCTGTCAACTTAATTCTGCCGGGTTATGAGCCAATTTAAAAAATGTACTTATAGGTTTGTTTTAGATTTGTGCTTAAAATTGACGCGTGTTCCATAAATTTTATGCTTGTCGATTACTCGTTCCTTTCCTTTTCGGTGGATAAGATAGTGTCTACAAGAATTAGCACCATTATAGTTATATAAAATATTATTCTTACAGACCTCTCCTGGCATGTACAGGACTTGAATTAGGCTGAATATGATTGTGTTAATTAAAGCAATCGGCATATTCTGGAATAGTGGCACGTTGAACACTAGTTTCTTACAGTAAAACATATTAATTTCTTGCTTTATCTGCATATTAACAGTATTCATTATAGACTTCTCATTAAAATGATGTCCATTGAATCGGTAGTTGATGTATAGCTTAATTTTCTGCCGCAAATATTTAGGTACTTTCTTGAACTCTAGATACTCAGAGAGCTCCTTCAAATGGGCATTGTACAGATAGACGTCATAATGTCGGTAAACTATTAACAGAAGGACCGCTGGAAAAATAGTTTAATACGTAAGTATTATAATTCTAATAATTCAATTCGGAAACTAGTCCGTATTAAGTTAGTAACAGAATGCTTCGTATAATAATAACACAATATAACATAACAGAAACATACGCCGGCCACACGGCCTCCCCTCAATTAACCGGAGCGGGTATGGAGCATACTCCAGCATGCTGCTCCACTGCGGTTTAGTGGAGGTGTCTTACGGCTATCGGCACCAACGTCAACGGCAACGGAAACACTTTTTTTTTTTTTTCAATATGTTATTTATAAGTAATAGAGTATGGTGCGTGCGTGCTTGTGTGTGTGTGTGTGTGTGCGCGCGTGTGCGTGTGTGTGGGGGTATGTGTGTTTACATGTGCTGCAACGTACAATCCTTTTTTCATGTCCATTTATTGTGCTATTTTTAGAAAAGAAATAGGTCATCCACCTCGCAGACTACACGATAGAAGAAGATCCGATAAATTAAAAAGTTAGATTGCAGATTCCGTACAATATTTACTTACTAGTAAAAGTATATGTCATGAACAATAATCCTATAATTCCAACACACGCATTCACTACTTGTTGTTCGGGTATTTGGGAATTAGGTTCGACCAAACTGTGAACAAGATTATTATGAGGTGTCACTTCATCATCATCATCATCTTCATCATGAATTTAAGAGCCACGCTCTTGTCGGTGCAGCAATTTCCATGCTACTTTTTAGGGAAAAATAAAGCAGTGGTTTCCATCCTGCCTTCCGCCCCGCAGTACAGTCATGAGCAATATAATGTACCCATTTTAGGACTCTGTCGCACTAACATATTTTGACATTTAGTGAGACTTACAGTTCAATTTGTCAAAAAAGTTAATGTGACAGGGTACCAAAGTGTATACATATTAATGCTCGTGACCGTACTCAGCTCATTCCCGCAGGAGAGGTGTTACTAAACTTGTATTGTTAGGTTAGGTCACACACCTCCGAAAATGCATGTCGGTTTCCTCATGACGTCGAACACAATCCTACCTATACAGGGTGTTAGTGACATCGTAACGAAAACTTTGAGGGATGATTCAGACCACGATTCTGAGTCAATATCAAGTGGATTTTTCCGTCGCAAAATTCATGTTTTTTTTTTTAGTTTTTTAAAATTATTTTCAATTCTATACTTTTGCGATGGAAAATTCCACTTGATATTAACTCAGAATAATCAGCTAAATCATCCCTCTCAGTATTCGTTACGATGTCACTTACACCCCGTACAAGTACATACGGTAGCCATACAAGTAGGTATGGGTGTTAGTGACACCGTAACGAATATTGAGGGGGATGATTCAGACCATGATTCTGAGTTGATATCAAGTGGAATTTCCTGTCAAAAAATTCATGATTTTTTTTGTGTTTTTCTTAATTATTTTTCTATCCATACTTTTGCGACGGAAAATTCCACTTAATATCAACTCAGAATCATGGTCTGAATCATCCCTCAAAGTTTTCGTTACGATGTCACTAACACCCTGTATTAATATATAAAAAATAAAGTATTTATTCCTAAGGGCCCAGCTGCTTGAAGTGAATGGATTATTATCTAGTATTTACTAAATAAACACATTTTTATTTATTTATTTACCTGAAAACTCCTGCGCCGATGCACAGCCCGGTTACGTAATAGAGGTTGATGATGTATTTCTCGAGGAGGTTGATGTGCTCGTTATCAACACTCATTGCTTTAACCCTCCGCAACCAATCGTCGAGTTTGAAATTGGGTTCAGGGTACACATATTTATAGTACAGTGGGACCTGCGAAATATTTCACAAATTATGACAATCACACACATAATGCATTTAGTTAACTTGTGTTTACCACAATGATCAATTGAATTGAATGAATTGTAATGGGCCTTTGGTGGCTCAAGTAAGATAATTCGTGCTTCGGAAGGCACGTTAAGCCGTTGGTCCCGGTTACTAGTTACTGATGCTGACCGCCGAAAAGATTACTTCCTATGGTTGGCTCAGAAATCGTCTGTCCCTTATAGTGTTGCGGCGAATAAAGCAGGTTATTTTTTAATTACGGCTCGGGGCTGTAAACGACTTCTTGTAATTCTATCGTGTAGGTTGTGAGGTGGATTACCAACCTCATCAACCCTGGTGTCAGGGTTACTATGAGCCGCCAAAGCCCCCTGACATGGCTCATGTAACGACTACTTACTTACATCAGTAAGTAGTAACCAGGACCAACGGCTTCACGCCACTAATACAAAGAGTTTTGAAAGGAGTCTAGTACTAGAGTCAATGGAGTATTAAATCTGGTTACCTGGTAATGACAAAACGTCATCCAATGGTAGAAAACCAATATGTGCAGACACACAGTGACCAAGACTAAAGTCAAGTACGGCAGCCGGAACTGGTGGCCTAACTTCCTAATAACATTCGCAACTGGCGTTACTCTGAATAACTTAAGTAAATACAGCACTGTGTATGTTGGAAAATTGCAGTCATCGTCTAAGGCCACACACTGCAGAGGCAAAGCAGATATGACGTCGAACACGAAGTTATCTTTGATGTATCTTCTTGCTATTTCTACCGGTTCAAGGCCGATTTTCTTCCCGTCTTCAACCACGCAGCCAGTGACGAAGTTGAAACCGATTGCTAAGAAGCCAACTGCGTCAGTGAACAGAATATAAGGGTCGTGTCTGTTGGGACCTGAAAACGTACAGTCAATACGTTACGGCTGTTCTATAATACTAAATGCAGAAACTTGGTTTTTGTGTTTATTCCGCGCTTACATTTCCTTTTGGCCCATACAAAACCTTCATTCTTATCATTTACCGCTGTACGCGTAAGTGCGAAGGAGACAGATAGTCTGCGCTTTCTCGCTTAGCGGCTTACGGCCATTTAAATTAAAGTAAGGCCCAGAAGAAGGAGGGCGGCATCTGCGAAGAGTTACCGTTCTATACGTATTATTCTTTGCTTAGACTTTTGATAGGTCAAAAATTTATAGAGACGACAGCATACCTTTTGACAAAAGTAGATAGAAAATATCAACAAACTTCATCATTACCCTCTGAATCTTCTACGGTAAGTACATATTCTAGAAATACCTACTTGGAGAATTTCCTGCTAAACAACAACCCGGTTTGTTCCGGTTTCATAGGAATACTTTGATTACCTTAGTACACTTACATATAATAAACACTTGCAATGGAAGGTACAGCAAAGAAAACACGTAGACTATCGTACTGAAGCAGTCCCAATAGAACCTCATGGCACTGTATGGGTGCATTATCATCCACCACTTTGAATTTAGCTGGAGACAATAAGTTCGTTTAAGTACGTAGGTACTTACAGTCGTTATTAAGGGTAGGTACAGCCAGACAGACAGACTGGCAACTGTGATTGTTTCAAAGTTCTACTCGCCTAACACGGAATCGTTATACTTTTGGCATTTCTATAGACAGTGCTCCAATCTTCTTCTTCATTCATTTGTAATGAACCTATATTTCGTCAGTTTCATACGCTGCCACAGCAACAGCATTCCAATAATACCTCATGTGCTCCATCCCCTCTCCTGTTGATTGGGGGGAGGCCTGTGCCCAGCAGTGGGATGTATATAGGCTGTTTATGTATGTATGTATGTAATACCTAATGAATAGAACTCCGGAGCCAACGACTAAACGTGCTTTCAGAAGCATGGAATTACCCTACTTTCCGCCAACCAGGTGAAACCAGCCTAGCATCCGAAGGAAACTAAGGATCGTCTCACAAAGTAATGTTTTGTTAGTAATTTCCACATCGGGAATCGAACCCTGAACTTTCAAATCGTAAACCCAATACTCGAGCAAGAGGCGTTAATTCAATTCCCATCTAAAAAGATTTATTAAAACTTTGTCAAGTTTTCATTAAATAGTTCTCTCGGCATGAGCAGTGTGCCCGGGAGTGGAAGACTGAGTCAAAGTCAAATCCATATACTTACGAAAGTTACCTGCTTCAAGCCAGGCATAAACTTTTAAGTGTGATGAATGTGACAAAGTTTGCTACTTGCAAACCTTCGAACAAATTCAAAGTTACCGGACTTAGTTAAAGTTACCGATGAGTATTTGGATAATCCTCTCCAACTATCTCACGTTTTCAAACAAATAAAAATCAAATTCACGAATCGAATAACGTGGGTATTAAAGCATAATACAAGTACAATACAATACGTATGATTACACTGGAAAGAAAGCAGTAATTATAAAAACAATTCATATTCGCTACTTGGCGATGCTCGGTTAACGGAGAATCAAAAACTCTTGGCATGTCATGGGGGCAAGGTACAGAGTTTGCAAAAGATCGAGAGGAGTGGAAATCTGTTATTTGAGCCCTACATAGGGACAAAAGGATTAGAACAAGAGATCGGGAGCGAATACAAAAGATAACATAGCATAAGTACATTCGGCTGTTTATCTGGGAAGATACCCGGGAGGGCATAGCGTATTATTTACTCGTAGCGTAAAAATCGATAGAAGAAAAATGACTGTCTTTTTAACATGGTGTAATATTATAAGAGTGACGACCTGTCTCTTACCATACATCCTTGGGATCACGTTTTTTTTTTTTGATTTATTTTTTTCCGGGAGGTTTACGGCATTAACACAATTTAAATCTCAATACCAACTAAAGGCTAATGAGGCAGTTTCAAGGGTACGTTCCCAAACTTTTACTTGATTAGGGTTACTAATGAGGAAGTGCTATTAAAAGTAAGGGAAAAGAGGCAAATATTGAGATTTATTGAGGACAGAAGAGGCAAGATGATTGGACACTTAATAAGACACGACGAATTTATTAAAAACATCATAGCAGGGTTGAGAGGAAGGGGAAGGCCAAGATCAGCTGACAGGGAATCGATTAAAGAGAAGGTAAACGTCGTATCTTACAAGAAAATGAAAGAACTGGCCTTTGATAGACAAGATTGGAGAATGCTACGAAAAGAGCCTGGCTTTTGAATTAATGATGCTATTCCAATATTCCTACGGGAAAAAGCTATGATCATACCTGACGTTCCCGTTCCTTGTCGATCCCATACTCGCTGCGCAGGAAAAGTTTGGAAGAGTAGTACCAGGGACAGGCCAGCATGCTGGAGCGCAGGTTGCACCAGCGGCGCCGAAACCACCCCTCGAGGGGACGACGGCAGGGCCGCGGGGGGATCGTCTTGAGCATACATATGTGTTTACCGTCGTGATACATTGCTCACAAAATCGCTAAGCTAGAAACGAAATGATAGCCAATAAGTATGTTTATGCTTTTGGTGTGCGGTGGATGCCATTCACACAACCAATCGGTGAGCGCCAAGAATTCACCCTCACTATCTCACCCGTCTTCTTCTTTCGTGTAGGTTGTGGAATGGATTACCAACCCCATTTAGCATTGAGCCGCCAGAGGCCCCTGACATGGCTCATGTAACAGCTACTTACTTACATCGGTAAATAGTAGTGCCTTTCGAAGCACGGGTCATCTAGTCAAATCACTTACTTTCTACTAAACGTCAAAACACGAAATGTGAAATGAAAAAGCAGCCTGTGACGTCATAGAAGAATTACGTATTTATTTATTGAAATTCATAAATAAGTTAAAGGAAAACATTTTTTGTCACCTTAATAAAATTTAGTAATATTTCACAATTTATCTTTGACCTGGGAAACTATCCAATTGTAGCAAATAGTTACTTTACCCATACATTCAATATCAGTTTAGAATCTGAAAATTGCACAGAATATCAACTCATAACTGATTTATCAGGGCCACTCAGTAACAATCTAGCACTATCTAGCCAATTAACATGATATTGGCTTACAACAAAACTGTGCTGATAATTTAGTACCAACATACTAAATATTATTAAGTGTATCGTTTTAATATGCCTGACAAGTGCTTCGATATGCAAGACAGGAATGACTTACTCAAATATTCCGGTAAGTATGTAATTCCATCAACGAATTCCTTGAGAAATATAGGGTAAAACAACAACACTTATAATAAACGTTTCTTTCTTTCTAAAATATGATGATCAAATAATTTTAACAACAATTAGGAAAATTCACTTTTGTTACAAATGTCGCTTTCGTAAAAGTTCATACCATATGTACTTAGTTGCAGGGAGTATGAGTGTAAGTTTATGTATGTAAGTCTAAATATATAAAAGGAGAAACTGACTGACTCACTGACTGACGTATCAACGCACAGCCTAAACGGCTAAACGTAGGCACTTAAAATTTGGAAGGGACGTAGCTTAGGTCCCGTAAAGGTGCACTAAGAAAGGAATTCCCGAAATTCCCACGGGAATGGTAATAATCGGTAAAATCCTTTTGTATGAAAAATCTAAACCACTTAAGTTAGACGCTTGAAATTTAGCATGAAGGTAAACTTAAAGCTTAGTTGCAACAGGATATTTCAAAATTCCCACGGGAGCGGGAGTTAGGGGAAAAAATTGTATGAAAAAATCTAAACCGCGTAAGATACGAGTAGATGTTTTCAATCTAGTATGCATAGTAAATATAAAGTTTAGTTATGGCTGTAGTTTGAAAAATGGGAGTTAGCGGGACAAAAACGTATCAAAAAATCTAAACTGCATAAGTTACATGCTTGAAATTTGACATCCACTTCCACACACACAAAGATCTCTATTTTATAAAACGCCACGCGGACGAAGTCGCGGGCAAATGCTCGTATATTATAAGTATTGTCAGATCACATAGGAGTTTCCTAAAACGGGTTAAGTATTGAGTTTTTACTTTTGTACGTGGGAGGGTTGCTATGGCAATTTGGCGGTTGTTTTGACTCCGAACAAATCACGTTCCATTTCATGTGCCCTAAGGCGAATCATGCTTACCCAATAAATCCTTTACACATAGCCTGTAAGATATTATAACTCAGGTAATTTCACTTGTGTATAGCGTGCATCTACTTTCCTCTATGCAGTATGAAATCCATCCAGCCACATCCATACTCCGATAACCTTTCCCATAATAATGTTTTACCCTTATACGAGCAAAAACTATTAATTATAAAACCAGAAAAACCGAGTTGCGAGCGATTTAACGTCAGTGTCAAGCTCAGGATGTGAATTATTTTCTTTTTTAGTTACTTTGTCGGTAGGACAGGCAAAGGGAACATAACCCATACAGCCAAGTGAGTTATATTCTTTTTGGCTCATTATAACAATCCTTTGCAGAAGGTTGTGTTATTTTCGTTGTAACTCATCCATAGAATAAGCATAGATAGTTACTGTTACAGTAAGATGCCAGACAGACCTATTTATTTATAATAATGGGACTATCGGACAGACCCGACAGATAGACGTCCTGACGAAACTTAGAGCAATACGCATATAAGAGTTAGTGCGCAAACAAAATGTCAAATAGCAATATTGCTTTTTATAGGAATTGCTTCGATGTGGCTTTTTTAACCCTCCACGTCAGTGCAAGAATATCTTTAATATTTCCGTATGAATTTGTTAACAAACACTACTTATAGGTAGATGTATATTATGTCCTTTGAATTGTAATTATTGTAGCAAGTACTATTGGTCATTTCCAAACTGGTTAACTATCTATAGGTAGGTACAAACAAAGAGCAAAAGTGCCGACAATGAGACTAGAGAATTATTTGTAAACAGTGGTGAAATTATGAACCTGTAGTTGTCATAATTATAAAATTTGTTTTTGTAGGTGTTTTTGATCTATTACGGAAACGACATGACATTTTGCACCTTATCGTACATACATAATCTACATATATAAATATATGGGTGACGGAACGTCACCGTATAAGTGGTTCATTATATTGATATGGGGCTGCTAATTGTCTTTTATTCACTTCGCTACGGGAATTACGGCCTAAAGTTGCGTGTCAACACGCGTAATAAGGCATTTGCCTTTTAGAGAGCCTAATCTATTTAATTCTTTGTTTTATGACGTCCTATGACGACGGATAAATCCAGTGCCACAGCACTGAGCAAAGTAAATAATGAAACTCCGGAACATCATAATAAAGCTGAACACAGAGATTATTTTTCTGTCCTGTTTAAACACAGCCGTCTTTGATATTCGTTTTCATATGAATTTACGATATTATAATTCATTTTTTAGAATTTTAGTTTCTTTTTATTAACCTCAAATGAAACGGACATGTAAATGTTGATTTTCAACAAATTCAAAACTTCAAAATACGAATCCGAGTTTGTAGATTTTCAAATTATTAAAATTAAAAACGGCGAAAAAACGAATATAACTAAACTAACTATTAGACTATTTTCTTAATTGGGGTAGTCAGAGGTACATCCATCGGAAGATGAACAAAGTACCCACTCACGCTTCATACCCAGCGAGCTGTCTGTTAGAGCAACGTGATAAACGTATCGCCGTCTATGTTCGAACCAAGTATATTTAAGACTAGATTTTGTAGTTCAAATATAGATTTTGTAATTCAAATAAGACCGTTAGTTTTAGATCTGTCTTTATTTAGTAATCTAAATTTCATAATTTATCTTGAACCTAGTACACAATCCAATCAATTACTAGTTCAATTCCCGCTTATCCACTTCAAAGTTCAGATTTTATCAATTCAGACTACATAATATAGAATTGGCTACTTGACAGTTGTAACAATAAAATATGAAATATGTCGGATATGGTAGTTTATCGTTTAACGATAATTATCCAATAGTTTCTTTTATTAAGATCATTTTAAAATATTTTATTTTCAAAATAAGAACGCCACGTCACATGACCAACCGATTTTGTGCGAAATTTGAAATTAATGAAGAAAAATATGTTTTTTTTTTCTATTATATAAAGCTTTTACGAGAAAATAAAAACTTTAAGAGGTAGCATTTGTATTTTTTTAATACTTACCTACCTAGTAGGTTATCTTTCCAGGGCTTTTTGGCGGGAAATGGGAACGGGACAGTTGCTTTCTTCAATGAATAATCTAAATAATTAAAACGAAGTGGTGTTTTGTGGTTAATGATCGCATTAAGTTAGTCGGAAGACATTCGCGAGTGTTATTATATCGGAGTATTCAATGAACAAAGTGTATCTGCCTATTTTCGCTTCGTGCCAGGAAGCCGCTTCATAACTCGAAAGTTTACGCGGACTTTTGAGTTAATTCGTTTGGGGTTCGGAGTAGGAGTCTACTCCGAGGGTGGGGGCTTAGGTTTCATCATTATCAAGAAAAAAAATACGTAAGACATGGCTGTATGGGCATAGTTCCCTTTGCCTTACCCTTCGGGGAAAATCAAAACAAAAAAAAATATCTTTCCAGCCGTACTGTCAAGTAGCCAATTCGAATCTTTCGAATACCTTGCCGTACTTTGGTGAAATAATAATTTGGCATTGTACGCCAACTTAAAGGTCTAATACGGAATTCTGCAGTCAAGGAATAAATTCCGCAACAAAGGCTCGAGTACCATTCTATTCAATTTGGTATAACCGAAACCAATTAACAAAATGGATCCGATTGAATTAAATTGTTCTACTTGTATTTTTGGAAGCCGTTTCATAAAATATTCACTTCCTATAACTAACTACTGACGAGGATTTATCAGTTGCCGATTAAGCTTTCGTTTATTGATCATTTTCTAATTTGGCTACGAGCTATTTGTACATTTTGTTTATTGATGTTTTGATACATTTTCGACTATCGAGTTTTAGCGCCAATGTTCTTTGCCTTTCTCGATATTTTTCACTTTAAAGCTTTTGCATACAAGTTTCCAACAGGCGTTTAATTTCCTGAATGGTTCATTACCTTTATGAAATCTTATTTAATCACCTCGGAATGAAGCATTTACTATTGGATTTTTTAATACTCAGTTTTTTAAGAACCGGTATACGCATCCATAAATCAGATTCTAGGTATGTAAGTAATCGTATACCTAGGTTACAGGTCAAACACTGTTAGCCCAGGTTAGGAATGGATTCTGGAAATTCCAGAAAATATTTTGCGTCTCCAGCAGAAATTACTGAGCTAATTCAATCCCAGAACTTTGCTCTCATTCATTCTTGCGTAAAAGGCTAAGTACTAACCCTAATTCTTCTCTCGTTTGGGTTGTCTGGTCAATGACCGACCTTATCACTTGGTGTCAGGTACTAATAAGCCGAATGACTACATACTTAATTAAGTAAATAGTAGCCGGGACGAATGCTTAACGTGCATTCCGAAGCACGGATCATCTTACTTTTCGTGAAACGGGCCTGTAATGTCCTAACCAAACTAGAGGGCACAAAGTTATTTTTGTGATATTTCCCCACCGGGAATCGAATCCTGGACCTTCAGATCGAGAGACCAATGCAACGTTATTGTCTAAGCCGGTTGTCGAATTCAATGATGTTTACCTGCCCCTGTTTATTCAATCCCTGACGAATGTAGCGACAGTTCGTTAGGCAGGTATTGCTTAACCGGTAGAGGGACCTATCCTTATCTGTTTTCCGATCAGTAGGTCCATAATTGTATCTAAGCTGCCTGACCTAACCTGAGAAGTTACGGCATGATGATAATAATATAATTTAACTAAATCTTTTAAAGGCACTGTATACGTTTTTACAATAAGATTCCCATTGACATTCAGAATTTGCCTTTCAACTGTTTTAAGACAGAAGTAGTTAACATAAACTTTCCAAAAAGGTTATAAAGTTAGTGATTATTTAGAAGATTATGAATGCATGGGAGAACTGATATTAGGTAGCTAAATTACTCAATTGTATAACAATATTTTATGTTTATTTTTTTAAAAGAACATCTAGGGCTCTGTGGCAAGGTTTTTCTTGCAGCTTCTTTTCCCCGGCTATACAGGTTGTGAGAAGCTGCAGTAGTTTTAGGCGGATGAGACATTCGTTATGTAAAAATTGACGATTCAAAGTGTAACTATGTTACCTACTGAATAAAGATATTTTTTAATTTGAATTGATTTTATTGCCCGCACCAACTGAAAAAACCCTTAGCCAAGTTGCAAACGTTTATGACACTCGAGAGTGACAGTGATAAAAATGTTTGATATTGACATAAGGTGACACGTCAATCCCATACATTTTTATCACGTTCACTGTCAATTGGGACCAACAGCTTAACATGCATTCCGAAGCACAAAATCATGTTACGTTTTCGGACAATCAGTTGATTCAGCCAAACAAAGGACAGCCTCACAAAGTGATTTCGACGCTCGCTGTCCCCATCGGGAATCGAACCCGGATCTCAAGATCGTGAGTCGAATCGCGTCGGCTTAATGACGATACGACAGGAGGAAGACCCGTTGGTGTAATGGTTTACACGCTCGTCCTGGCTTGACAAGAGCTGCGAGTTCAAGTCCCGTCCGATTCAATATTTTTTTCGATTTTAATTTTCTCTTTGTGAGTTTGCTTAACCACGGGTATGTGCTATAAAAACAAAAATCATGTCTAACCATTATTCTCGAAAAAAATAAAACAATTCTAAAGACAAAAATTTAAAAACCAAAAAAAGAACATAAAATAAAATACTTTTTATTATCAAATTTAAATTTTCTTATTAAGTTTATCCTGTAAATGTTTAGTAAATTTGTGTGCAATAAAGTGTTTTATCATTATTATTTTTATTATTCTGCACAGGTTTCAAAGCCTTCCTTTCAGTTTCAGTATTCTTACACTGGAACACATAATTTCACATTTCTTTTCCAACGTGGGAGTATGTAACGGAAAGTTATGAGCGGCTTCCATACTTCATTGTTCGTGCAGACATCTTATACTTACATTCATCTTTGTGCAAAAGTTCAAGTTCAACACTGCATTAAGGATCTTAACACAATAGACACGTCTGATAGATATAATAGGGACAATAGATACATTTTCTATTGTAAAAGCGATAACAACTAGACAAAGTCACGGGCACTTATCGGCTTGTGTTTCCAATACACCTATTTATTTATTCAGTGTATATAAAAAAATCTGTAAAAAGATATCTGTAACTTTATGTAAACAATTTTTAAGGTTCACGTTGAAAGGAAACTATTATAATAAAAAAAAGCTATTATCATATATCTCGACTCTACCGGCTTGTCGTAAGGTGTTGTAGCAGGAGGAGAAGACAGCCAAGAAACGGTTTATTTTATTGTTTAGTTATTATTAGAATTCACAACTTATAACAGACGGAATAAAGTCATGAATGTGTGTCACGACTTTATTATTATACTTTTTATATTTTGAATATGAAACTGGCAGTTAATTTCTTTTAATTTTGATTTTTTATTTTTCGAACAGGAACATTTTCCCGCCTTTTTGAAGGGCGTTGGCGGGAATTTTGTTCGGTCGCGGGGATCTGCTATGAAGAGTTCGACAGTTTACATTGAGTTGGAGAATAAGGTAGTTTCGAACTAGTCAAATCAGTTACTTTTTACTAAACGTCAAAACTCGAAATTACTACAAGCCAAACAAGCAACCTGTGACGTCACTGTCAAAATGTCGCACTTATAATTACATTTTTTTAAGTCATAAATAAGTTAAATAGAAAAAAAATAACGTTTTATGTCACCTTTAGATCTGTCTTTATTATGTAAAATTAAAATTTCATAATTTATCTTTGACGTAGGAAACTACCCAATTCCTGAATTGTTTGATTACGACGAGCACCTCCCCACCTGAGAGCAAAATATCTATAAACGACGGCGTGTGGCTTTTTGGCGGGAAACGGGAACGGGACAGTTGCTTTCTTCATTGAATAATCTAAATAATTAATACGAAGTGGTGTTTTGTGGTTAATGATCGCATTAAGTTAGTCAGAAGACATTCGCGAGTGTAATTATATGGGAGTATTCAATAAACAAAGTGTATCTGCCTATTTTCGCTTCGTGGCAGGAAGCCGCTTCATAACTCGAAAGTTTATGCGGACTTTTGAGTTAATTCGTTTGGGGTTCGGAGTAGGAGTCTACTCCGAGGGTGGGGGCTTAGGTTTCATCATCATCACCTTTCATCATTTCATTAATCATCAAGAAAAAAAATACGTAAGACATGGCTGTATGGGCATAGTTCCCTTTGCCTTACCCTTCGGGGAAAACGAAAAAAAAAAAAAAAAAACGACGGCTTGTAGCGGCAGAGACTGTCACTAATGAATTTATGGTACATTCACGAGTACTAATATGTTTACACTTTGAAACCATGTCACATTAAATTTTTTGACAAATTAAACCGTAAGTCTCATTAAATGTCAAATATGATAGTGCGACAGGGTTCTAAAGTGGGTACATGATATTGCTCATGACTGTACTTATAAGGCAGACTTTATAAGAAAATGTGAACAATGTCACGGGCATAGCTAGTTAGAACTATAGCTTTAAAAGTGTAACACCTACGATGCATTTCTAGCCATTAGCTGACTCGCCAGCCGTCGACCTCAAGAAGCTTTTACAGTGAATCGAGTAGCCCCTACTCCTGTCACTTAGTTTCTCTTAAGATATTGTAAGTAATTGAATCTTTTCTAGCGAGACACTAGGATGATAAAATAATAATATTACTTAATATTTTTCTAGATATTATGAAAAATGATTGATTTGACGAAAATAAGGATTAGTATATGAAATATTTCTGAAAATAACAATGTTATTGTTATTTTCTATATTCTAACCCGCACTGGACCAGCGTTTTGGAGTATTCTCTATACCCATGGCGAAATAAGAACTACGTTGAGTTCCTCTGAAATAGAGAGTTTTTATTAACACACTTGTTTTATAAGTAATTGCGTTGTTTCTATACTTACTTATTAACTAAATCCCACAACATTCGAAGCAAATAATTTCACATTCAGAATCCATCTTGTTTTACATAACCTCTTTTAGAAATGAATATCCCCACCCCTTCCGGCTGATTGAGGGGAGGCCTTTGCCCAGCAGTGGGACATATATATAGGCTATTTATGTGGTATATTCTTTGGAATGTCTTGTTGTGAAATAACTAGGCTTTTTGGCGGGAAACGGGAACGGGACAGTTGCTTTCTTCATTGAATAATCTAAATAATTAATACGAAGTGGTGTTTTGTGGTTAATGATCGCATTAAGTTACTTAAGTTGCCGCGGAGCGAGGGACTCTTTTTAAAAAGCAAAAATTGAATTTTGAATTTAAACCTTTTAATGCGTACTTTACAGTGGTCAACTTAAGACTAAACTTATGAGCTAGTTCTATGATCTAAGAAAGCTATGCAAACAACAATACCTCCCGGTAGTTCGGGCTTATCAATAGCTGAATGCGCAGGACGGATGTTGTTCGTCTGCGCCGGAGGTCTGGGAATGCGCTTCATACAATACTTAGAAAGCTTACGTCGGGACTCTTACAGTACCCGCGGTAGGTCCGGAATACATAACTCCTCCCTCCATAAGATTGGAATTATCGGAGGGGTGGTTTTCAGCCCTTTGATGATTCCGATCTGATAATATAAAATTCTTAAAACGTTTAAATGAATATATGAAAATACTTAAAATTATGATTACATAGAGAAGTAGAGTCCCTATACTAATGTTCCTTGCGTTCACTACACTTCCATATGTGCTCACTTCACTAACTAATTCACTTTCACTATTTTTCAGGACATGGGACAGGCTTTGCAGGGTCTGTAAATCTATTTCATCCAGGTTAAGTGGTTTCTTCGAGACGATTGGCTTTGACGTCGACAGTGATGGTAGATCAATTATTGGAAGTTTTTCGTATAAAACGTTGCCCGCCTTCGATCGGTGTTGTTTCAGAGTTACATTTTGGATTGTTATTTCGCAGGCGTCTTCAATGGTAAGTATATAGGTTCCTTCAACATATGTTCTAGTGACATCCTCCCCACATTGTGACGTCATTAGAGTAGCGGTTTTGCAGTAGAATATCCAACGATTTGACTCTATTGGCTGTAACTTGAATTTTGTTATATCCACGTGAATAGGGGAACACATGGTGGTATTAATGACGAACTTCAGTAGATCGGTGATGCAGACATCTTCCATAGTCGGCGGAACAATGGAGTCTTCATGACACATGAAGATGCTTCTTTCTATTTCCAGGCAAGAGTGGGAGAGCGACAGAGCTTTCGACTGATTCACAATAAGGTAAGGATATTTAGGAATTATTAGGGTAGTTAGATTTAGGTTATCTGTTACAGGTAATGACAAGACTCGATAATAATGATAACTCTCGGATCTGACTAACGGAACTTCAATAATAAAGGTAATCTGATTTTCTTTAGAAAACGCTTTTAACTCTACACATTGTTCAATTCTTATCAAATTATTTAACTCTACGGGATAAACCAATTTATCAGTTAATTCTATTTTCCTAAGTACAGTCATAAATTCATCGGTATCAATAATCGATTGATGTAAAGTTCCTACCTTACTAAATGCAACGGCAGTTTCAATTTCGTCCAGCTTTATGTAGAGCATTTGGAAGTTATGTAAGAAAAGACTATAGACATGGATAACTTTATTTATACTTTGGCTTGTTTGGATTGATTCATTTAGTAATATTTTCAAATCGTGTATTTCTTTATCGAGCTGGATAAAATTGTTCTTCGTAGCATTTGTTACATTTGCAACAGATCCCATAATTTCGGTTATCAAGGCGATTTTCATAGAGACACTATGTTGTTGTTGTTGTAATTTACTGATCTGACTATCGTACCTTATTGCGTCTTCGTTGTCTAAGTTCCCCGTTAGAACTTTAATTAGTGAATTAGTGAACGTTTGTCTGACAGAAGGAATAAGTTGTCTAATAATTTAATAATAATTTTCCTTGTGATCTATCTTTTCTCTGTTAGGTACTTATATAAGAATTTTGTTCGGTTCGCATGATCGTTGATTAGTTTTTGGGTGTAATGTTTATTAAAGTCTACATCAAACGCGTTTGAGGAATCCGTGTGTCCTAATACTACTTCAAATGGGGTTAATCCAGTAGTAGAATGTATTGTATGGTTGTATGCCATGATAGCATACGTCATGACGGAAGCTGCGTCGGTAAGTTTTCGCTCATACTTTGCGATACGATAAATTTCTAAAATGGTAGAGTGAAACCTCTCTACTATTCCCATGGAATTTGGGTTGTGCGGAGTTCCGATATGAAGGTTTATTTTGTAGAAACATAAGGTTTCTTTCAAAAGGGTATTGTTAAACTCTGTGCCGGGGTCTACATTTATGATTCTAGGGGTACCGTAATAAGAAAAGTACGAAATTAATGCGCGTACTATTTCAGGGGTGTTTTTGCTTGGGATAGGGATAGCTTGTCCCAGTTTGCTGAAAGCATCTACTATTGTGAGGAAGTATTGTCCTTCTATAGAGAATACATCCATAAAAAGTTCTTGAAACGGTTTATTCTGAGTTTGCGTTAACTGTAATTCCGGTTTGAAGGGTTTCCGATCGTATTTAAGTTTTTTGCATGTTTCACAGGAATTGATAATAGCGGTTACTGTAATGTCCATATTGTTCCAATAATAGACACGTTTTAATTTCATTAAAGTTTCTTTTATACCACGATGACATGTAGAGCCCTCATGATATTTCAGCACTATCTGTCTCTGTTCTTCTTCATTTTCAACGGTTATTACTCTTTTGGTACACTCCATGAGATGTACAGCGCCCTTCTTGAATAGGGATATAAATGCCTGTACAAACTGTTTGCGATGAATTTCACTCTCAAAGTAAATGAATTGTTTTATTTTGGGTCTTACATAACCTTTCAGGAATTCTTTTACTAGATCCGGTCTATTTAAAGGTAAGGTTACTTCAATTATTCTTTGCTTTGAATTGGACAAATTATTAATTGATGTTTCATTTCTGTTCCAGGTATAAACCAGTATTTGATTGGGTTTGCTGTCGATTGCTTCGTTCAAGATGGGGATTCCATTGGTATCAATATCGCGTGCGGAATGGATCGTATCGGTGTTACTATTAGTGTTTTCAGGGATTGTAATGGTACTTTCCGATGGTGAGACGATTGGGAATTGGGACTCCAATTCTTTGTGTCCCGCCCTTGGGGTCTCGCTTCCATCGTCCGATGAGAGTTCTATTATATCATCTGTGTTTACTTGCTCATTACGTCGATTTTGGGGTCGGCTTCCTAGTCTGACTACTTCGTTTACCACATCATCCAAGTAGGATCTGAGTCTATGTTCACTTTCGTCAACATTGACTCGCATGGATTCCGAATCGTTACCTACTGCGTTTACCCTTATTCTGGATAATGCATCAGCATTGTTATTCTGTTTTCCTGCTTTATATACGACATCGTAATCAAACTCTGCCAAACGTAACTTCCAACGAGTTAATTTACTATTGGTTTCTTTCATGGACTTTAACCATGTTAGTGGGCGATGATCTGTATATATGGTGAACTTATTCCCATATAGGTATGGACGGAAGTATTTAGTAGCCCATACAATGGCAAGAAGTTCCTTTTCAGTTGTGCTATACCGGGTTTCTGCATCATTTAAAGTACGACTAGCGTATGCGATTGGTTTATCCGAACCGATTGGTCCTTGAGATAGGACTGCACCTATTGCATAGTCTGAGGCATCAGTGGTAAGTACAAAGGGTTTTGTGAAATCCGGAAATTGTAGCAAAGGGGCATTTACCAAAAGCTCCTTACACTTTTCAAATGCGTTAATGTATTCTTGATTGATCTGAATCCGATTTCTTTTCTTTAAACAGTTAGTAAGTGGACGTGTTAATTTGGAAAAATCTTTTATAAACTTTCGATAATATCCGACTAAACCAAGAAAGCTTTTAATTTCCGTAGTTGTTTTTGGCAAAGGGAATTTCAAAACGGCTTTAATTTTGTCATCGTTTGGTTTCAAACCTTCCTTAGTTATTACATGGCCTAAATAGAGTACTTCTTTACGAAGAAACTCGCATTTATCAAGTGTGACTTTGAGATTTGTTGCTCTTAATCTTTCGAATACCTTTCTTAGCTTTTCTAGGTGTTCTTGTAGGCTGGATGAATAGACGATTATATCGTCGAGATACACCAAGCAATGTAATCCTTGCAAGCCGCGGAGGACATTGTCCATTGCTCGCTGGAACGTCGCGGGTGCGGTTTTAAGACCGAAAGGCATACGGGTAAATTCGAAATGACCGGCTTGCGTAGAGAACGCAGTTTTATGTCGATCTTTCTCGGCTACTTCTATTTGGTGGTATCCACTCGCTAGGTCGATGGTACTGAAGTATGTAGATTTGCCTAGTTTGTCAAACAAGTCGTTGATGTTTGGAAGTGGATACTTATCGTCGACTGTGATGTCGTTGAGGCGGCGGTAATCAATTACCATACGGAATTTGGTTTTTCCAGAAGCGTCTTGTTTTTTGGGGACCAAGTGCACTGGCGCACTCCATGGAGAGTGCGACTCTCGAATAACGTTATCTTTCAATAACTTTTCAACCTGATTTTGAATTTCAAAATTTTGTGCAGGTGGGTGACGATAAGGCCTGATATAAATTGGATCTTCATTTGTCGTGCGAATTTCGTGTTTTACTTGATTTGTAAAGGTTAACGGGATGTCTTCACTGTAGAATATATCTCGAAACTCGTAGCATAATTTTGATATTTTGTCTCTTTCTTCTTGATTCATATGGTCCAGTCTTAGTCTCTGTAAATTTTGTTTCAATAGGTCGTCAACGTCGTAACTATGATCGGAAAAATTTACTATGATCTCGTTCTCTTGGAATGGTGTCACAGGCAGAGGTTTATTAAACGTCACTGTTATGGTGTCGTCAGTAGCGTTTTGTATAACTGACGTAGCCATAAAGTCTACACAGTTTACTATTGCGGTTGGCATGCGGACACCTTTGGTGAACTCTATAAAGTCCAAAATTGCATGTCCGTTTTGTAGATCAGTTGGGATGCGAACCCTAGTTTCGGTACGAGGTCCTAAAATCAACTCGTGTGGTGCTTCGTATAGTATGGGTATTTCGGTGTCACGGGTCCGCAGTACTTGATGTTTCATATCTATGGATGCGTCCAGTTTTTTCAATAAGTCTGAGCCGATTAGACCGTCATAGCGACTATCAACATCGTAGACATAAAATTTTTGTTGTAACTTGCTTTTAAATGTCTTTAAAAGGGGAATTTGTATTACTTCATTATGGCAACTACGGGCATGTGTGCTGATAACCTCGAATGGTTCCAGAATTTTGAATTTTGCAAAAAATTCGTTTGCCTTTTTGGGACTTATGAATGACCTAGAGCTTCCGGTATCGATCATAAATGTAGCGTTAATTTCAGGTATTCTAATATGGGGTAATTTTAGTGCATTTACGCAATTTATTCGGATTATTTGAGACGAGGTTTTGTTGAGGCCTTTGATTGAAAATTTTCGGCTGGCAAGTCCGTTGGAGTCAATTCATTTTCCTCAGCTTGTTGCTCAGATTCAGGGGGAGGGACGCCCTCGCAGTTCTCAGAAAAATCATCTTGCGCGGTGAAATAGTTTTCCTCATAGTTGTAATCGTATGGGACAAAGCAATCATCGGTATAGTAGATATTATTATATTCGTCAGGGGAGTCGATCATGAATTGCGCTGTAGCAGTCCGCATCGACACGTCAGGCTCGGGTAATGCACATGCATGCGGTTTCTGAGGTTCGGCTTTAGGCATAATTTGATACAGAGGTCGTGTTTGTTGCGGGTTATTAAAGTTTTGCCTATACCACGGATGATTCATTGGGAAATTAAATCGTGCGTTTTGGTTTGGGATTCCAAATTTGAAATTTTGTTGGTTAGGGATACCGAATTTAAAGTTTTGGTTATTAGGTATTCCAAATTTAAAGTTATTTTGGTTGGGGATACCAAATCTAAATCCTTGATTTTGGTTCGGGGGTCGATATCCGAACTGGGGTTTTGGTGTGAATCCGAATTTATTAGGTTGGAATTGTTGGGTAAAAGGATTACGGGACTGTTGTGGAAACGGTCCAAATCCAGCACCGGATGGAATGAATCTGAAATTTTGAGCTGTTCTCGTAAATGGTGTTTGTGAAACTTGTGCGGGTTGAGTTTTGTTCTTATTTTTCGCGTCGTATTGAAATTGGAAATTTACTTCCTCCGTAACTACGCTTAAGGCGTTCTCGAGCGTGTTAGAACCCTTAAGTCGCACCGTCCTAATAAGGTTCTCGGGCAGATTATACATGAACACATTAAGGCAAGTGTTATTGTAAATTATCATTTTCGCGGCCTTAACGCCTTCATCCTGTAATAGATTCACTTTAGCAAACAGAGTGCTTCGCACTTGTTGGATTCGACAACAAAAATCGTGATACGATTCGCCAGATTTAATTTTCATTGATTCCAATTCGATAGCTATACATTCTTCCGACCTTGGGTCACCGAAATGTAGGATTAATAAATCTTTTAAGGAAGACCAAGTGTTCACATCTTGTCTTTCGCTTAGTAAATGTGCTGCTTTGTCTATTAGTCTGCTTGATATAGCATGAAATACATATTGCGTTTGGTGTGGATTGTCCTGTTGCTGGGCATATGCCGATAATACATACTCAGCTTTATTAATGAATAAATTTAGCAACTGTGGTTCGCCACTGAATTTTGGAATAAGGCTTAGCATTTCGTTTGGAACAAGTGAAATTTGTTGCGCCATTTTTATCTAAGTACTTAAAATATAACACAAGACACAAAATACAATAGAAACACAATAAAAACACAATAAAAATACACAAGTAAATGACACAAAATAAGACAATAATATAAATCACTTTCAATTATTTCTGTTCAATTATATTTTATTATTTTTCTTTAGAAAATCAGATCACTTAACTACTTTATGCTAATTATCTAAAACATTCGGCGATTGTGACCAAATGTCAGATCCTATCTAAACTATGCTAGCTGTCTAAAACATTCGGCAATTTATGTCCGATTGTCAGACCCTACCTAAATGAGTCTCACAATTAGCTGGAATAGAAAGGGATAAGACAGGATAGTGAAAAAGTCTACTCACAGACCGCTCGATCCCATTTCCTCCTACTAGAGTTGTGCGTTGCCACCGAGAGAGTACTCGTCCTTTGTCTCACGCCGCTTGTCCAAAAGTTATTTATTTGGTTCGTAGAATATCCACCGTACTGTAACCCGTGATAACCGAGTTGCAGGTCTTCTGGGTACAGCTTCTTCCAATAGCGGATATCCTACCGGCTGCGCCACTTAAGTTGCCGCGGAGCGAGGGACTCTTTTTAAAAAGCAAAAATTGAATTTTGAATTTAAACCTTTTAATGCGTACTTTACAGTGGTCAACTTAAGACTAAACTTATGAGCTAGTTCTATGATCTAAGAAAGCTATGCAAACAACAATACCTCCCGGTAGTTCGGGCTTATCAATAGCTGAATGCGCAGGACGGATGTTGTTCGTCTGCGCCGGAGGTCTGGGAATGCGCTTCATACAATACTTAGAAAGCTTACGTCGGGACTCTTACAGTACCCGCGGTAGGTCCGGAATACATAACTAGTTAGTCGGAAGACATTCGCGAGTGTTATTATATTGGAGTATTCAATAAACAAAGTGTATCTGCCTATTTTCGCTTCGTGTCAGGAAGCCGCTTCATAACTCAAAAGTTTATGCGGACTTTTGAGTTAATTCGTTTGGGGTTCGGAGTAGGAGTCTACTCCGAGGGTGGGGGCTTAGGTTTCATCATCATCACCTTTCATCATTTCATTAATCATCAAGAAAAAAATACGTCAGACATGGCTGTATGGGCATAGTTCCCTTTGCCTTACCCTTCGGGGAAAACAAAAACAAAAAAAAAAAATGTGAAATAACTAGGCAGATGGTTATTCTGACCTCTTATGAGTATCAATATCTTTTTTTTTAATGCAGTAAGTAACGTTTTAAAATTAGTATTTACCTAAGCTTGGTTCTTACATGAAGTGATCATACAAAGCCCAAGTCTTGTGATATTTTGAAAATAAAAAAAGTTCTTAAAAAAATCTGGTGACAGCATTATCTATTTACACGGTTGAATAAATTGTTTATCTTCCCAGTGCACTCTCGATCGAGCAGTCTTTGTATGCAAGGCATCCAGCCATTCAAGCAAACCACCTCTTCAAACTCTCTAACCAACTCCCGAAGGTCCATTTTCGCGAGACTACAGACCTTTTATACTGGTCTAGACCCTGATTGCTATTCTCCGTCAAGCTATTCAATGCATTGCATTATAACAGCTTGATTGTTTTTATTTTTTTATTGTTCAGATCAAGAACAAAACATAAAAATATCTAAGTAGATGATCTTTATTGTTATAAAAAGTATTATCATCTAACAAAGTGACGTCCTTTTTAGCATGGTAAGTATATGAAAATCAAACAATCCTGTGACAAGCCGCCATTGCTATCTCTTTGGTGACGTAAGTGGAGCGTAAGTGTTACCACTGTGTTACCATTAAATTGGTATCTCCAACATTCCAAAGACGTACGTTTTATTATTGAAAATTAAGTGAATTACTGACTAATGTATTAATTGTAAGTAACTCTTATACTAAAAGTTGAAAATTTCCTAATAAAGTAAATATAAAAACATTGCTCGTGGGTAATTTATTTTTTACAAAATGGCAACACAGCGTGGGATGTACGTCAGCTGGGTTAACCTTGAAATGTTTGCTGTCACTGTTGAGCATACCTGGTTTTCTCATACCATGCTTTTTAGCATCCAAAATGGTCTCACAGTTATGATAAGTAATTAATATAAAAATACACAAAAGGGTGTTTTGTAAAATAAATATTAATAATAAGACATTGAATTTTTGAGAGACAATAAATTGTTTTAAGTTTACGCGGTTATTATCATTATTAAAACACACAATATCGGGTTCTTACTACGTTTGAATCAGGGATATGAGACTCCCACAAGACATAAATTGTTCAAGTTTACTTCAGGTGGTTTCGTTTCATTGAAAATACCAGCGCACCGGTTTCGGAAGAGAACGCCACATTTATAATATACCTACGAATAAATAGTAAGTCTATTTATTCGCAGTAATATACTTATAATAATGGCAGTTGCATCGAAAGGATCAGACGAAGCTGTATTTTGTGCTTACTTGCATGGATTAGGTACATACAGGATGTTGGTGACAGCGTAACGAAAACTTTGAAGGATGATTCAGACCATGATTCTGAGTTGATATCAAGTGGAATTTCCTGTTGGACATTTCATTGATGAATTTTTTTTTTTTTTTTTTTTTTTTTTTAATTTAGAAGGGTGCTAATTTTCTCCAGCGCCAGAGAACTAGGAAGTAAATTAAAACAACGTTCTGCTTATCATACCAATCAAACAACGTCACATTGTCCGTTGACAATGATCCTACAAATGTTCGATGGGCTAATCACCTGTCACATACGGTTCATCAGGTCCATCGTCTTCTGGTCTGAGCTCCGTCTACTGGATTGGAGATTATAGGCGTGTGTTTAAGTATAAACTTATATACTTACTTAAGTATAAAAATAAACAGGCAAAATTTGTTCCGCAACTATTGCCATTTAACCAATCAACAACAGCACCTCAAGGCGATTTTTCGATTATTTGACTCTTTTCTTTGACGTCGCTTTTTGCTCAAAATAATAGACTTGACGTTAATGTTTCGTTTAATCCTACAGTAAACGCGTATCCCCTGAGAGGGACAAAAACATGGCGCCATGAACATCGTACTCAAGACCCTTGCCAGAAAAGCAAAGCGTAATCCTTACTAATGAAACCATTTCTCATTTTGACGCAAACAAGGATAAAATAGAATTAATTTGCCATTATCCGTTATTAATCGCATAATCTTTATTAAATTCAGATCACAATCAACTTCAATTAATGATAGGACAGCGATATCTGGTAGACGGGTAGTCGGTTTATTAAGTTGTTAATCTTGGGGAATCTTCATTTCGGCAATTGTCACACCATGACGCGTGAGGACGAAGCGCCATCTTTAGCTACTTGAGAGTTTTCAGATAAGTATTTTAATAACTACAAACGCTTATTTTACAGCTCTTAAATTTATTTATTTTCATCGTAAAAGCTTTATATAGTAGAAAAAAAAAACATATTTTCAACAAATTGTTACTGGCAATATTATTCTTATTCTTATTCATTAATTTCAAATTTCGCGCCAGAACGGTTGGTCAAGTGACATTTTTCCCAGTGACGTCACGTTTCAATAAACAAAGAAACTGTCAAACAAAATAAAATCGCATACTTATTTTGTACAAATAAAATATTTTAAAATGATCTTAATAAAAAAGCTATTGGATACTTATCGTTTAATCATAAACTACCATATCCGACATATTTTAATAATACAACTATCATGTAGCCAAATTGAGCAGCTCGGTGGCGCAGCGGTAAATGCGCTCGGTCTGCGATTGTTGAAGTTAAGCAACTTTCGCAAAGGCCAGTCATACGATGGGTGCCCACAAAAAAAAAGTTTTCATCTCGAGCTCCTCCGTGCTTTGGAAAGCACGTTAAGCCGTTGGTCCCGGCTGCATTAGCAGTTAATAACCATCAATCCGCACTTGGCCCGCGTGATGGTTTAAGGCCCGATCTCCCTATCCATCCACTTGTCAATTAGTTCCATTAAAATCAGTGAAATTTCGTGGCGTGTACTTTATTTTTTAAAACTGGAACTCGACTATATTTTACACTTGGTAATAAAGTGGCGGGAATTTTCTGCTGCCTAAAGGCGGTTAATTTTTATTGTGTAACAAATCGCTGATGGCTGTAAGTATAGTGCTGCTGTGCTGTGCTGATAGAGTTTAAGATGACCTGAGATGTTATTTATTATTTCTAAATAATTACGCAATTATTTTTATTAACGATCAGAATAATATTCTTTGGCGGATTATAGTAGCTATTATCTACCAAGGAGGTTCAATAATAAAGTGATACAGGCATAATTTAAACTTGTTCCTTTCGAGAGTTCGGCACATTTTTAGTCTGTGGTTTTATAAAGAAAAGAGTGGATTCCTTGTTCAATTAATTTCTTGGCGGCAATTGTAAAAAGTAGTTAAACTAATAATACTGAAATTATACATCATAAAAATGTAAGTACATTAAGTACATGTACGTAATAAATAATGAAAGCAATAAATATTTCCAATATTCAATGTATACTTGTTTATGTCCTAAAATATAACTGTGTTCAAATTCAATAGGTACATATTTAGTAAAGCAATTTAAGCCCGCAATTGACACGTCACATTATATTAATCTAACATTAATATTCAGTTGGTAAGCGTTATTTCTAATACGCTTTGAGAATCACTGAGCTGTGAGTGAGTTCATGCTTATCAAATTCTTTTGGCAAATAGAAAATTTCGCTGAGCACACAAACTCCCGGATAAGGTCTGAGCTCGATAAACCCAGATTTTTTACCTGGGGAACGGGAACAGAAGTAAAAATCTTGATTTTATCATGAACAATTTCTTAATTAGTTAAATAATTGCAATAAAAATAAAACATATTAATGGATTTTGTTACTGCCGGAGGGCGCATAATAAACTAATATATTAAGTTATACTTGGTACGCAGATATTGTCTATTGACCTAGATAAATTACCTTACAACGTTTTCTGAACTTACCACACGCGCCGATTCTTACCTACACTATTTTTTTATTGTGACCATAAAGTGTTTATATAAATTATAACTAACGAGAAGCCTGCGTCTCTGTTTCAAATGTGTCAGATCAGACATACATCGCCCATAAACATCAGGATACAAAGTAACATAACATAACATCACGCCTGGGCGCCTGTGTTTCCGAAAGGGTAGATAGAGCATAGCTGGCGAAAAGTTGGTGTTTACTTTCTAAAGTGAAGTTTATGTTTGACTTATAGTCTATTTTTCGCATATGGCGTTAACCACTTGGCCGGATGGCATGAGCTACTTGACCGGAAAAGTAACTTCATCTATAGTCAATCATTAAAAAAAGATCGCATTTAAATAAGCAAATTCTTCTTGACAACATTTTTCATTTGAAACTTTATTAAATCTAAAGTTTAAACCGAAGAATAGACTATAAAATATGGAAAATACGTTCTTACCTCCACCAACCGCCTTGAGGGTACTCAAAGTTACTCGCCTGGTAAAATAAACAACAAAGTAATACTATAAAAAGCCTCTACAAGATGGCATGTTTAATCTAGAAGGTTCTAGAAGGTTCTTAGATAAGCAGCGTTTAGTTTAGCTTAGAAGCTTTTAAAATTTAATCTCGGTAAATCTATTTACAGAGAGTTCAGAATAGCGCAACTAATTTTATTAAAAAAGCCCCGGAGGAAAACACGTCACAAACCGGATACAACGAGTTAAATTAATCCTACCTATTTGTAATCATAGAATAAAGAATAATACTACGTATAGAACGGCAACTCTCCGCACCCCACCAGCGGTTGAGCTAGGTGAGTTTGTGGAATTTTCCATCGCAAAAGTTTAATGTTGAAAATAATTTAAATAAATATTTAAAAAATCATGAATTTTGCGACGGAAAATTCCACTGGATAATAGTACTCAGAATCGTGGTGTGAATCATCCACCTTAGTATTCGTTACTGTCACTAACATCCTGTATAAAAATAACTGTTACTTGACATTTGGATCAAACACGATACAGAATTATGTTGCTACGTACATTGCTTCTCATAATAATAATAGGTGGGTTTTGATCAGAATAATAATGGGTGGAAGATGTGTTGTGCCCGAGTGTAATAACAAGGGTCATCATTTATACCCAAAAACAAATACAGAAGATGCATTGTCTGATGTCCATGAAATTAGAAAGTCAAACGAAGGCAACTCTACATCGTCATCTATATTTTTTTGGGGAACGTAGCCTGGAAAGTCAAAAAGAATCAAATCAAATATACTTTATTGCACACAAACAAAACATACAACCATTTAGCAACAGTACAAATGGGCGACATTATTGCTCTGAACCAATTTCTTCCAGACAACCACTAAAAACTTGGATGCGGAACGGTGCAACAACAACGGTTAACATAATAGCCAGAGGTAATATTTAACAAATACACTTTACATAAAAAGTTAATTATTCGGGATAACCAACTTCTGTTACATTTGACTGAATTACGTAATTTAATTCATGCGAGGGGCGTGAGGTTGCGGCGACGCGGCTCTCGGCAACAAAAGACATGTTGCGAGTTACCGCGACAACTAAGTACTAGCCATTGGCGAAAATTGTCGGTTAGTACTAGCCATTGGAGTATAATATGTTACTATTAGTTCCTTGGCACTTGCTGTAATTGTCACTTAAAACAATGTGCTTCAGTGTTCACAGCCGGGGTAGGACATAAGGTAGAGTACACAGATGTAAACCCGCAATTAACCGTTACAGTGAATTACTCATGGAAATAATAAAATACTGTTTGAATGGAATGAATTTGAAATAAAATTTTATAATTAACTTACCCTGTTGACAACTGCAAATCGTTCTGGCTAAAGTAAACGCGGCTCGTGTGTAAAAGGGCTTACGGACTATTCACAGTGCACACACCTCCTAATTTTAATAAAGAAATTAGTAAGGCATCGTTAAGTCTCTCTTAAAATACAAAAAAATAAATCTATTTCGTGATTACACCCAACAAAACACAGAAGCAGCGCCACTGTTTTGCCAGCGTTATTTTTTGTTGTTGTATAATTAATGTTACTGTAGTATTATATGAAACCAACAATAAACTTAAACAGTATACTTAAACAAAATACTCACGATCCCAGCATTTGCCAACTTTACAGTACTCCGTACAACATTGCAAATCTTGAACTAGACACCTAATGAATATTTAAAATTTTGAACAGCTCACTTCTAAATCCGTATAGAATTTCCGATGAGATTTGTTTTATGCCACTGCTCCTTTTAAACCTTTGGTCCAGGCTATTAGCCGTAAAAACACCTCCAGCAAGTTGGTGGACTATAGTACCCCCTCCTGTTGATTGAGGGGAGGCCTATACCCAGCAGTGGGATGTATGTAGGCTGTTTATGTGTTATATGGTCCTTTTAGACCGCCGGTGTGAGCTAATGAGGTTTACCATAATAACATAATTATACATCAATGGTGACCGTGACTCTTTCAACAATTACAATACCTATGTATTTTCATGTCTAAAAATACATTTAGAACCATGTCGCATTCACTTATTTCACAAAATAAAAACAAAATCTCACTAATGTGAAACACATTTAATAAGATAAGGTTCTAAAATCTTTAGACATTTTTGGTCACGACCGTACATTTACCCAGCAGCTACTACTAGTTGAATGTTATGTGTTGGCTAAAGTTTGCGAGAGTTAGCCAACTTAAATTGACTTGACTTGACCTAACATGAGCGCGGCTCGGCACAACCAATTTCAACAAACAATTCCTAAAATTTCGTGTCAACCCTATTTGTACAGATCACAGAATAGACAATCTATCTTAGATTGCGGGGTCTAAAAGACCACATTTAGGCCAGAGTAATTGTTTTATGTACTTTTTCTGCCCTATTTGTATACAATTATTTTCTATTGAGATTGTGCAATATTAGATGATTTTGAAGCAATTCATCTTAAAAATCGATATTGCTATTTGACTTTTGTTGACATTTACCAATATGGGTTTTCCGTTATCTTAAGAATGTGGGAAGCCCTACTCTAGCCGTCTTCTACGTATACCTATAGCACGACAGGAGCAACCAAACTGCAACTTTGATTTGCATGATATTGATTGTGATATTTACTATCCATACTATTTAATTCGTTTATCGATATTCGGAAATTAAATTAAAAAACTTGACTTGAATCCGCAGCTGCCGATCGTGTTCACCTTGTCACGTTGAGCGTTGGACTCACGCTCCGGAGGTCCCGGGTTCGAATCCCGATGGGGACATATCACAAATATCAGTTTCTGATCCCTAGTTTGGTTAGGACATTACAGGCTGATCACCTGATTGTCCGAAAGTAAGATGTTGCGTGCTTTGGAAGGCATGTTAAGCCGCTGGTCCCGGTTGCTACTTACTGATGAAGTACGTAGTCGTTACATGAGTCATGTCAGGGGCATTTGGCGGCTGAATAGTAACCCTGATACCAGGGTTGTAGAGGTTGGTAATCCACCTCACAATCCACACGGTAGAAGAAGAAGACCGTGTCACCGCACCGTCCTCATGCTGTCCATGCGCAATTAACAATCTATCGTCATTATGCCGACGCCGACGCCATGTATCCAAAATATTGAGTACCTACTAATATTTCTTAGATATACTTACGTAGATTTCAACGTCTCACAAAGATGACCTTAGCTATTTTTAAGGATTCTTTTTTATAGCACTAGCTATGCTTAGGGAGACCCACAAAGAGAAAAGCTTAATTAGCTACTTAGTTATGTTTCAAACCATATGCGTGATTCTAGATCTACGGATGTTACTATAAACTGTACACACGGGCGAACTTTATTGTGTTACTTTATACGAACTAGTTAATTTTCTAGAGCATAATTACTAAATAATTAATAGAGTAAGATACAATGTGTTCGTCAGAAATGGCAGGCCGACTGAAATGTTCTGGTTCCAATTTGATGGACGTGTTTCTTCCAAGAGTGGTGGTGCTAATGCCACTAAGGGTGGTATTAATAAACCAATCTCAGCTTTGAGACTGCTCTCAAGATCATGTCAATGTGACAGTTGTCATATAAAAACAGAGACTTGAGCATGCTCTTGAGGGCAGTCTCAGCTGAGATTCGTTTATTAATACCACCCTAAGACTGAGAGTACATGGCGAGTATCGCCGAGCTCATCGTACCCATATCTTAGAACTTCGTATCGTATTCGTAAAATCGTATTAAAAGTGGCTGCAAGTTTCCTGATTGGTTGTGGTTATCTTCGCTTGAGGAGCTCGGTGGCGCAGCGGTTAACGCGCTCGGTCTGCGATTGTTGAAGTTACTTACTTTTTCAACTTTCGCAAAGGCTGGTTGGCTGGCTGGTGGTTTATGGCCCGATCTCCCTATCCATCCATAGAGAAGGCACGTGCCCCAGCAGTGGGAACGTTAATGGGCTGGTGATGATAATATCTACGCTATCTCTCACTCTACCCGCCGCCTGATTTCAAAGCGTGGGTTCATGAATGTATGTGCGTGAATACGACGCAAACTGGAGGATTAAAATGGCCACATCGAAGCAATTCATCTAAGAAAGCAATATTTCAATTTGACATGTGCGCAATGCAAACAAATGTCAAATAGCAATATTGCTTTCTTAGATGAATTGATTCGATGTGGCCATTTTAACCCCCTTTATACTCGTATTTGCGTCCGTAAAAACAAGTAGTAGTAGTAAGTAATCATTCATTATTTGACCTTTTTTTATTTTTGACGTGACTTATTGTAAGATTTGCCGCAGATGGTATTAACTATTTGGCCGGACAAATGGGGAGCGCTGAAGGCTCTCACCCGGTACAACGTTTAGTTAGTTGACCGAGTTGACCGGGTACAGCCTAAATAAATTTTGGACTTCGATATTACAGTTCCCTCCGTATGCATCCAGCTTTATAGTTTTTCTAGTTTTTTCCAGCTTTATTTATAGGATTTCGTCGTTTACATTATTTATTTGCTCACCGACAGAGATACGCGTCGCCTCGATGTCAATATTGACAGTTCGTGTGTGAGCTTCATTCGTCGAATGTTTTAATTACACTTCTCTCGTATATTAAAACCTAGTAAATGTTGTTACAAGGTGGACCGACGATCTGGTGAAGGTCGCGGGAAGCCGCTGGATGCGGGCAGCGCAGGACCGATCGTCGTGGAGATCCTTGGGGGAGGCCTATGCCCAGCAGTTGTTGTTACCCACGAGTTTATCCGCGTGGAACCTCTCTCCCTCTAAGCTCTAGAACTGAATTACTAAAAAAAACCTTACCTACACAATTATTGCCTACTATTTGGCGACTGTTATCTCAAAAAGTGTTGGAAGAACTCTTGACTCTCCCTGTACGGTCGCGGGTTCCAATCCAGCACGGGCCTAAACCTATGATTTTCGATATCGTTTTTCATTTCGTAATTCATTTTTGGGTCATAAATGATTATCACTTGCTCAGCGGTGCAGGAAAACATCGTGAGGAAACCCACATATCCGAAAAATTATATTCGGAGGTATATGACCTAACCTGTATTGGGCTGGTTTTCCCTTCGCAGGTTGAAACGTCTGACGGGCAGTAAAAACCGGACCTGTCAAATATTCAGTACAGGTAAGCGGACTTTGTGAAAACAGGATAACGACAGGGAGATGATGAATCTCAGAGAGTTGACCATTTTTGATAAGTCCTAAGAGTGTTTTAAGAACCGTATGGTGATAGGTTCCGTGCTCATATGGATACAGAAATCATGACAGAAAGCACATAATCCTTGCGGTTTGCTCTATATGCTCGGAAAGATAATCAGTGAACACGTTTTATGTTTTTACTCGCTTCAAGCGAAGCATAAAGGCATTCTAGAAGCTTTGTCATAGCACGAGTAAAATAGCTTTATGCAAAATTTCAACTTTCTAGTCAAAGCAGCGATTGGAGCTATGTTCTCAGTCCGCCAGTTTCTCAACTTCAAAAAAGGAGAAGATTTAGCAATTTGACGCGTCATAGTGGATATTAGTGACCTCGTAACGAATACTGAGGGGGATGGTTGAGACCATAATTCAGGGTTAATATCAAGTGAAATTTTCCATCGCAAATTCATGATATTTTTATGTTTTTTTAATTATTTTCAATTCTATACTTTTGCGATTGAAAATTCCACTTGATATTAATTCAGAAAACTAGCTGAATCATCCTCCTCAGTATTCATTACGATGTCACTCACACCCCCTTCAAGTACGTACAGGTAGCCATATAAGTACGTGTGGGTGTTAGTGACACCGTAACAATTCCCGAGGGGGATGATTTAGACCATGATTCTGAGATGATATCAATTGGAATTTCCTGTCGGAAAATTCATGAAAATGTTAGTGTTTTCTAAATTATTTTCAGTTGCATACTTTTCTGGCGGAAACTTCCACTTGATATCAAATCAGAATCGTGGTCTGAGTCATCCCTGATAGTTTTCCGTACGTTGTTATTGATATATTGTATGGGATTTATGTCATTTATATATATTAATGAAATTCAATAATGATATTTATAAAAACCTTTATATTACTTGTAACAGAACATCTAGCGGCTTAGTGTTGTCTTTAAATATTGAAATCAATACTCGTCATAGTAAGTTTTACTCAGTACTATATAAGTAGGTGCAATATTAGTGAGTATTGATTACACAAGTACCTATTGATTTTAATATTGTGATAACCGATATAAAAATTAAGGTAGGTAAACTTTCTAATCAGACTTTATTCAAACTTTGTAGGTTATATAATTCGTGACAAGGATTTAAACTGACTGAAATGTATTAAATTATTGAGATTGACGAAGGATAAATTTTTCGATTTAGCAAGCAATAAACTCGGAATTTCTCAACTTGACTCGTTTATGGTTTCTAACAAAACGTGATTTGAAAAGTAAACACGGGGAAACCCCATAACTGTCGAAACTTGTCCAATTTTTTTCTCTTTGTAAGCACCAGAAAGTTCTACAAAAAAAAAATTACATAAAATTTAAAAATCCCGCGGCACTAGAGACATTAGTTTGAAAAACGAAAAATAAATTATTGTCTACTTTTGCTTACCAATTTATTTATTGGCGCTTCGAGGACGGTTGAGTGCCGAGATGCTGTGTTTTCACAAGTAACATCATAAAAATAGTAGTCATTTAGTAGTAAATGCCTATTTATTAGAATTACTATCGTAATTGTTGAACAATGCAGTAGACATTTCTATTAAATATTTCACAGCTGCCTATTACTGCATATTTCCAAAGAAAATAATATATAATTTATAACCAGAGCGCTAATTCCGGTAAAAAATGTCGACTGGAACGCAACTGAGGATTCCGAATTGCGATGTTATTTTGACAATGACATGAAACGAAGCTGGAACGCACGCGAAACGCAGACGTTGATTTCTGTTAAAATTAGTAGCAGGTCGCAAATACCCGACACCCCACAGTAATTAGGTAGTCAATAAATGTATCTATAGGACGCATGCGGAGTCATAGAATAACCAATAATACTACGTATAGAAGAGACACACCGCCCCGCACTAATAGAGCTTGATTTGCCTCACCCCCGACAGGGACCGCGAACGGGACCGCAAACAAAAAAACACTCTGGGTATTGCCGGCGAAACATTGTAAAGCTTTTAACATTTTGACCCTTAAAATACGTACTTATAATCTGTAATTCATAATCAACAATGTTAATAAATAATATAAATGTCATTTAATTAATGATTTATATTACAAATGTAATAGATTATTATTAATCTAGGTTTTTATTAAAGTAATAATTCCATTTACTTTGTTATATTGTTGCTTCGATTGAAAAATGTGGGTATCTCTAAAAGTAGAAGGTTTTAATCCCAGGGATTTACTCATAACTCATTATTTTATTTTCAGTTTAGTATACCTGTAAACCATTTCGATATATCGTTTTTTACAATGTAGGATTGGTATAGGTAGTGAAGATTTTTGTATGAAAACGAGGTAGTTATGGTGTATTCACACTGTAACTGTTTATGCCATAATCTAATTAAAACGACCTCTGTGGACCAGTGGTTGAGCGTTGGACTCACGATCCGGAGGTCCCGGGTTCGATTCCCGGTGGGGACTTAACACAAAAATTACTTTGTGGTCCCTAGTTTGGTAAGAACATTACTGGCTGATCTCCAGATTGTCCGAAAGCAAGATGACTCGTGCTTCGGAAGGCACGTTAAGCCGTTAATCCCGGTTACTACTTACTGATGTAAGTAAGTAGTCGTTACATGAGCCATGTCAGGGACCGTTGGCGGCTCAATAGTAACACTGATACCAGGGTTGATGAGATTGGTACTCCACCTCACAACCCACACGATAGAAGAAGATTAAAATATATTAATATATTTCCGAACTAGGTATGTTTATTCAAACAACGATACCCTACGGCTTTACCTCCCTTTAGTCTGTTTGCAATCTTGAGAACCGTGTGACGTCACCAGAAGGATACTCTGCAAATAATAGCGAGACGAAGGCCGGTCGTTATGTGCAGATTCCCCAGATTATAGCCCCCGATACCGATCTAGGATTCTAGGTAGTGTCTACACCAGTGGTCCATTGAATTGTCAACAGTAGTCCATTGAATAGACACCAACTTTTGATGCACTTTTTCAATATGATATCTGCAGTAAATACTTCAAAATTGTGGCTTCACTTAAAGATAATGTATGTGAGATTTCGCCAATTAACATTTCACCGGGTCAAAACTCAACACTAAACGAATAAATGGAAAAAATACGAAAACTGCAGAAGTAACGCCAGCTGCTGACGCAGCGTTACCTAGCTGACTGAAACGCATCACCTTAAAATAATCCGCTAAAGATTTTAAACTTTGTTCGAACGCGGCGTTTATAAATGTTTATTTTTAAATTAGGAAGTACTTAAGTATAATATATTTTTTACCCTTGTGGTCCCTGCTAGTAAATATGATATCAATATGGTCCTTAGTCAAAAAGGTTGAGAACCACTGATCTAGAATGATGCTTGCCTTGACTATCGACTAGGCAACAATTGAGGCGCAACGCGTGACGCGTCGTATTAAACGACACTTGAGACGTATTTGGAAACGTCATACAACAGCACACATGGCGCTTGCAATCGACAAACATACACAAAACATAAACAGCCTGTATACATCCCACTACTGGGCACAGGCCTCGAGCATACTGTACCACCCTGCTCCACTGCGTGTTAATGGAAGTGTTTTCTACGGCTAATAGTTAGGACCAACGGTATTTATTAAATGTACGTATAGTATAGAGTATTTATTATAATTAACTTTAGTTTTACTTTTAGGTATTTATTTTTTGTTGCACCATCCCGCATCCAAGTTGTTTGTAAATGTTTGTTTCCTTTTTGGTGGTTGCCTGGAAGAAACTGCTCTAGAGCAATAAGGTCGCCCAAATTGTGCTGTATTCATGTGTTATGTCTGGTTGTTGAAATTCAGTTCTGTGCAATAAAGTATATTATTATTTGATTTGGCCAACGGCTTAACCTGCTCTCTGAACCATGAAATCATCTTACTTTTTCGGACAAGCCTGCTAGGTACGTCAGTTACGGCTCACGCGATAAATATCCTATTTATTAAAAGATATCTTAATTAAAAGATATGTCTGGCTACTTAGAACGAATACGTTTAAATACCGTTGTTCTTTCTTTTATCTTTTCCTATTCCAGAGAATGAATTTAAGAGCTTTATTCACATTATCTCAGCTAATGCATGATCCCGATAAACTAAATTATTCACCAGTATAAGAATAGTCGGATTGAATTTTCATTCGGGGAGAACATTATTAAACAGTCACTGTGGTTTTGTGGTACACCGGCTTGGTTCACAATTGGGGAGCTTCGTTCGAACCCCGGTACCGGACTTGCACCGATAAGTTATTAATTTAAAAGTGCAGTTCATTAAAACAGTTCTTCTTTCCGTGTGGATTGTGAGGTGGAATACCAACCTCATCAACCCTGGTGTCGGGTGTATTTAAATAGTTGACCTGACCATTATAAACGGCGATACGGCTCACCACCTATCACGTTGGTCTAATAGAAAGCTCGATACATAATAGTTCATCTTGCGATGGATGTATAGTCGTGAGCTGGTTATGTTTGTGTAGAACATTATTACTGCATTTAGACGGCAATAATTGAATTTAGGTTTCTGGGACGTGACTAACCCATACAATGCGATGACGGTCCGCTGCGTCGTCGCAACTAAATTCCGCGATATCGCAACGCATTGCATGCAGTGATTAACAGTTCCAGGGTATAATTAAAACACAAAATAACGGGTTCTTACCGCGTTTAAATGGGGATATGAGACTCCCGATATTTCGACACTGTTGCAAGTGCCATGATCACGGGATGACTGATGAGATTGGAGTGGAGTAGGTAGATCCATAATTTTCTACGGGCAGACATATCTGTCTACCCTCTTTCTTTGCCGCTTGTTTATGTTTTTGATATCGGAATGTTCGGAACCATCTGAACTCGCACCAAACTCACTACGACAAACCGCACTCACTGTGTCCTCACGTTTTTTCACCACATTAGGCCGTTTCAAGCTTTTTACAACACCTACTACTGGATTCCACATGGTCGATAATTTGAACCCGTCTTCCCTGTTGAAATTTTTATGTTTTCTGATTTCAATAGCCTCTTTTACGAGGTATGTTCGCAAAGTGGAAATAAATGTAAAAGTTTAAAAAAGTAAGGACATTGGCTGCTTTTCTTTTTCAAATTGTTCTTTCTTGTACTCGGATCCTATTTGCTTTAAAGGTTGGGTAATAATGTTTTTTTTACGTAAGTTTTGCGCCTGTATACTGCTGCCACTTTGGAAATGTTCCCACTTTGTGTCGTTTTTGTCTGGAATGTAATAGCTGGTCATATTCTTTGCTCTTTTCACAATGTCTACGAGTCATCTCCCTAGCATTATCCCGTTTTTCACACGGTCCGCTTACCCAACCTGAAAATTTGACAGGACCGGTTTATCACAAAAGCGGCCTCCTGTCTGACCTTCCAACCCGCGAAGGAAAAACCAGCCCAATACAGGTAAGTCACATACCTCCGAAAATGTATTTCTCGGGAATGTGGGTTTCCTCGCTGGGCACGTGATAATCATTTATGATTCAAGCACGAATACGAAAACAAATTCGGCAATCATCAAACCTGCGACTTCAAAGTGAGAGATAAGCGTTCTACCAACTAGGCTACCACGGAGGGCCTACGAGTATTTTACCAAATTCAAAATTCCGAGGCCGTGATGTCGGTTTTTAATTACGTGAACGCTGATTACGACAATCCTTTTCTCCCTCGCTATCCCAAACATGTCTGACTTTTTTGAAAATGAACACAAAATTCCTAATAAAAAATATACCTAAAATACATCACGCATCAATAAATATGTATCACGCGTACTTAATTCACATTTAAATTCAAAAATATCTTTATTCAGTAGGTAATATGGTTGAAGGAGTCGCCGTAGCCGAAATTGTAACTGTAAAATCATCAGTTATAATTTTAAATGTATTTTTTTTACATAATGAACCTCTTTTCCGGCTAAAACTACTGCAGCTTCTCACAACCTGTATAGCCGGGGAAAAGAAGCTGCAAGAAAATCCTCGGCACAGGGCCCTAGACGTTATTTAAAAAAACATAAAATTATATTTATACAATTTAGTAATTTTTATGCCTAGACCGATAATCCAATGCATTCATATCTTCTAAATTACCACTAACCTTATAATAACTTTTTTTACAAAGTTTCTGTTTAATTACGTCTTCTGTCGTCTTCTGTTCGAAGGTAAATCCTGAATGGGAATCTTATTGTAAAAAAGTATACATTGTTATACATATTATTATGTAATGTCATACATTGACATCACGCCCACATTCTATACCGGGGTAAGCAGAAGTGTGTTAATATCGGTCTACACTATTTACACAGAACACACTACGTTATGTGACACTACGAAGAAACTCATATTATTAATGTTTATGATAGCAGCGGGACGTATATAGGCTGTTTATGTTTTATGTAAAATTTAATTTAATTTAAAACAGTCTTTATATTTTTAGAATGTATTTATTTTTTTAATCTCATTGGTAAATTTTATAATACTTACCTACATTTAAGAAACCATATTTTTTAAGTTCATTTCCCAACTTTATACACATCATTGGAAAATCAATGTGTACTTTTGGATTATAATTATGGCCTGCGTAGAATAAAATGAACGCCAACGAAGTAAAATTCTTGTACAATATTCGAAAATCTTCCACAAGTATTATAACACTAATTTGTGTGGGGATTTCTAGAAATGAAATAAAGTTAAATTAAAATTCAGCTGAGAAGGATTGTTGCTTAATAATGCCCCGGAGTGGCGTTCAGCTTGGAATGAAAATGTCGAGATATTTATAATTAATTAAAATGTAATAGAGAAAAAGCCGAAGCAACAGGTCAGTAATGAGAAACTTTCCAGGCTATGTTCCTCAAAATTAATATAGATGGCGCTGTGCTGATTTTCCTTCGTTTAACCTTCTAATTTCATGGATAACAGACATAAGTAGTGAAGTCAATAAAGCCGTCTTTTATCTCTTTAAATCAATGAAGACTATATATATATATTTTTATCATTTAGGTAATCATTGGTCTTATAATAAGCTTTTTACATAAAGTAATCTTCACAATCATCATATCCATCTTTGGACTTCGTATCAACAGTGGCTGCAAGTTGTCTTTGATTACTTGTGGCTCTGCCCACCCCATTAGGGATTACGGGCGTGAGTTTATGTATGTATGTAATCTTCACAATCTGCAGGCAGACTCAACAATAATACCCTGTAGGAGCCGGTCACAGGGAGGTTATATGTATAATAGATCCCAGGATGTCGAATGATGCAGGATGTAGTGCTTCCCCTCTAAAAGACCTTAACCAGCGGATTGATATATACGAGGATTTTTAAATTAAGAACTTGGTCACAATAGATCTCACAAAGCCGCAGGGGCTATTCGAGCTCAGCTCAGGCCCTGTCTATTTCATATCATATTCGATAAATGCACGCTGAGTGGGACATGCAGGCCGGGTTACGGCATTTTGTATGCAAAATCCCGTATCTACCTACACAGCCTAATTGTCCCACTTACCCGACTCTGTTTGCAAAGTTCGTATAATAGTAAATCAGTTTAAAATTCCATCATTTCGGATACGAAAAAAATATAATCCATTTTGTGACTTTTACAGGATTAAGGACTCGGAGAGGAGCGTTCAGATTTTTTCCTTCGTCCTGTTGAATTCTTGGAATACAATTATTATGATTAAATGCTTCAACAACAAAGCGGGCCTAACATAGAGCCTTCACACAAACTACACAAAGAACCTTTGACAATGGGGAAAAATGCAATTATCTAATACAAAAATAAACTTTTCAATTTATCAGACGACATTGTTTTCAATTCGCAATTTATTTTTAGAAAATAAATCACTTTTAATCTCGTAATTGAAATGCGGAACGATTGGAAATAGAGTTGCAAAAAATATTTCTTAATAGTGATACTATTCTTGATGTTTGTATTAAATGTTCCGTACTGTTAGGACGGACTGATGTTTGAGTATTTTGTTACTTTTAACCGAAACGGAATATTAACATGTTACATGCGGATATTCTAACGTATAATGATAAATATAATATTATCAGAATTGCACGGCAGAGAGTATATGCATAAAGTACAGATATCGATCACGCTCATGAAATTGAAAACGAAGCCGAATGAGACTTTTAATATTAGGTCTTTGTACTTATGATATTGCTGTTTTCAAATACTAGCTAAGTACTTTAAAGTTCGATATAGGTAGGTATACCTACTTATTGCGTATTACCCACTAGAAAAATAAAATTCAAATAAAAACGGTTGCTCATTTGTTTTTCAGCCTTTTATTTTTTTTTCGTCGACGCAGTTTCCGTAACCATATGGAAAACCCGCATTAGTTTCGAATATGAGGTCCCAAAATTACATTATCTTCGGCTAGAACCTATCCGTCACTTACTGTACTCGCCAAGAAAGAAAGGTTTTACTGTTTTTTTTTTATTTGAAAATATCCGTAGTGGCCCTGTTTGGACAACGCGTGTCATGGGTTGGAATCTTGGCTCAGTCTCCAAACCACTGAATTCGACATTAAGAGTTTGAATACCTATGGTTTTCAGGATATTTTGTGCCCGGTTAATGGTAATAGCCTCGCCCCCTATTAATTAGGACTTGAACATTGCGAGGAGTGGATGTATAATACCATACACCTCTGCCAGCGTGATTTTATGTAATGTTACTTATAGATTAAAGTCTTATTATACTTACTTATATATATACAATAATAATTCATAGACCGCAAAATAGTCTGGAGTTGCTCGTTGTGGCGGTAATGCCCGTCCATAACATTTTATTAGGTGGTGGTGTGTGTCACATATTCGTAGAACGACTAGTAACTGAGAAATAACATCTACATTAGATTCACTCTCTCTGTCTCTCTCCGTTGCATTATCCACGTGATGGTGGGTCTGTTTTTGGCCTTACTTTCCACTTCGGCACAGATTATAATACTATTTCGGGCTGTCTGACGTGTCGTCTGCGGAAACATTACAGGAATTCAGGTCTTCGTCTTCGTTCGCTGCAGAAACTATCTCGCTCTACGTTACCGGTACTTGAAAATTGTATTTTTTTTCTTCTGGCTTCCGCTGCTAGCGATGTGCCAATGACAAATCTTGAGTGTGATCTTCGTCTTCAATGATAATTGTCGTGGTATCATTATGGCGTTTCATATTATTATTGTGCAGTCGTTAAAACGAGGAAACTTTTCAAAAATAAAAAATACGGGATAGGAATTTGGAAAAGGTGAGGATGAGGAGAGGAATAATAATAAAATAATAATAAAAAGAGGAAGTTAAATTTTAATATCATTAGTATTAATAAACATACTTAATAAACGATAGACTGATTAATAGAAGATGAAAATTGTATAATCGAGGATTAACACTAGAAGCTCAAATGTAGGTGGCAGCACTGTTGAGTGTTCCTAAATTTTGACAGTTCTCCATACTGTCCAGCTACAATTCGTGATAAATTGCTATAAAATATAGAGCAACGTGCAATGTATCCCGTCTGATGGACGAGTTACAAATGAGAAAAGTAACCAGTTGGAAAAAGGCAGTTTTGGTTGAAAATATTTTTTTCTAAGTTTTCTTCTTTATGACCTTTAGGGAATAAATATAACGCAATGATTTTGCAATTAAACGCTGCGCAAAGGATTATAATGTAAAAATGTAGTCAAAACAATGATGTTTGTTTACACAAACAGTATAAGGGAAACTGTCAAAATTTAAGAACACTCAACAGTAAGCGATACCTGATGGGAAAAATAGGCAGTATTAATCGGACACTCCATACCTTGCCCCTACATGAGCCACGTCAGGGGCCTTTGGCGGCTCAATAATAACCCTAACACCCGGGTTGGCATCTGTGGTACCTTATAAGTTACAACCAGTGCTCGGAATAAGTAGTCCCATTTGGGGTCAATGACCCTGAATGTTGTGGTTAATATGGATATAACCATAAAATATTTGAAATTGTGAGATTACGTTACATTACAATGTGCTTTTCTTCATGTATTAAAGAACAGTCCTACTAATATTATAAATGTGAAGATTTGGCGATCCAGACGTACAGTTAAGACAAAAATATACATAGGTATAGAATAATAAACAAATAAAAAACAATACAAATACCTACGCAACATACTAATTACTAAAATAAAAATAAATTTTTAATACAAAATCGAATAATTTATTTCGAGATTCACGATTTGGGAGGCATATCCACGTTAAGACAAATCTCGCAAATTAGCTTAAATTTTCTACACAATTGAAGTATCCCAAATTCAATGTCAGTAAAAAATGTACCGTTTCCGGGAAATCCGGGTTACTACCGGACATAAATCCACAAACGACGCGAAATAACGTCTGGAGTGTTTTATATTACATCAATAAAACGCTACTATCAGCATAGAGTAGTTTGCTCCAGAACCGACAGATTTCCACATAATATAGCGTCGTGGTTCACGCCGCGACTAGTGCGGGGTGAGGCCCCATTTATCTCAGGACGTCCACTTATGATCATTTCGACGAACATTCGTCTTACTTTTTTGTAATTGTTTTGTGGTGATATACTGTCTTGTTCTTGTGTGTGGCGCCCTTTTATAATAGACCCGCCACATTACAAACGGACTCCGTGGTCCAGTGGTTTAAGCGTTGGGCTCACGATCCGGAGGTCCCGGGTTCAAATCCCTGTGGGGACATATCACAAAAATCACTTTGTGATCCCTAGTTTGGTTAGGATATTACAGGCTGATCACCTGATTGTCAGAAAGTAAGATGATCCGTGCTTCGGAAGGCACGATAAGCCGTTGGTCCCGGCTACTATTTATCGATGTAAGTAAGTAGTCGTTACATGAGCCATGTCAGGGGCCTTTGGCAGCTCAATAATCACCCTGACACCAGAGTTGATGGGGTTGAAAATCCAACTCAAAACCCACACGATAGAAGAATAATTACAAATGGCCCTGCATTTGAAAACGGCTAGGCATAATGTAATACAGTCTATTATACAAACCGGTAGAGATATATCTACAGGGTGCTGTCTGTCAAACTTCTTACCCTAGGCAACAGGTGTCTCAACTGCACATCCAACTCAAGTGAACATACGAAGCAGGTTTTACACAGTTTTCTAAACAGCATCTATCTCACTTTTGGGTAAATTTATCCCGAAGGACGAATTATACGATCCCGACGATCCGTTTACTCTAGCCATAGAGGCAGCCAATCAGCTCGCGACACCAAACACTTCAGGACCCCGATTCCGGCCCCGCCGGCGTGGTCTACGATTTCCCTCATTCACGCTTATCGCTATCGACCCTCTAGGGTCCATTAATTCTTTTAAATATTTTTCCTCTCAGACGACGCCCTGAGCCGAGGTTCGCGCCCAACTGGGCACCCTCAGGCGTGTTGTCTTAAACGTTGTACCGGGCTCCCCATTTGTCCAGCCAAGTAGTTAATGCCATCTGCGGCAAATCTACAAAAAGTCACGCCAAAAAAAAAGGTAAATTTACATCATCAGTTTTGCAGACGAGACCCAAAGGTCTCGGTAAAGGTAGCGGTACAAATACCGCTACACGCGAGCTTTATGTACGCTAGGTAGATAGACACCACTTAATAAAATGTCCACTTCAGTACAATTATTATATTTCAACAAAGATAACATTTAAGTGAATCATCATCATTGTGACATTTATTCATTTTTTGATGGTGGAGGAAGCAAGAGAAGTGTGTCAAGATCGAAGCAAATGGAAAATTTTAAACGTCGCGAAGATCTCCCTGTAAAATACACATTGCGTCATGGAAAAAGATTAACTTTACCTATATCTAGACTCGTCCTACATTCTTCTAGCCCATATGTGATGTCCATCAAATTTATAATAAACTGCCTAACACATTAAAAGAAGAAAAAAGTGACAAAATCTTTATTAAAAAAATTAAAGAACTTCTCCTTAATAAATGTTACTACAGCACTAGTGAATACCTTAAAGATACTGATGTTACTATTTGAAAAGCTTTCTTCTCTCTTTTAAACTTCTATTTTGTTGTGCCCGAAAGGGTCTATGATGTGAAATTCATATAATTATGTAACCTACAAACTTGTACACCATCATAGTATGCAAATAAAAAAAAATATTGAATATTGGAATTTTACTATAATATCTGCTTACCCCGGTGGGAAATAGGCGTAAATTTATGTATGTATGTGTAACAAAATTCAAAATTCAAAAATATCTTTATTCAGTAGGTAGGTAACATAGTTACACTTTGAAGTTTTGCGCATTTTAGTTTAATACATTTTAGTACAATAGCTTCAATGGTACTAATTCCTGTAAATACCATCTAATTTTATTTTAAGTTATATCTGTCCTTTTCTTATCCGCCGAAAAGGAAAGGGACGGGTAATCGACAAGCATAAAATTTATGGAACACACGTCAATTTTAAGCACAAATCTAAACCAACCGTCTAAAAATTTTACGTCAGTCAATAACCCGACACATTAATTTACTCATTCTTCCTAAAATTAAGAGCTGTGAATCATCCGTCCCTTTCCTTTTCGACGGATACGAAAATGACGGATATAACCTAAAATAAAATTAGGCGGTGTCTGCAGGAATCGGGGCCAATGTGCGGGAAGTATTAGATCTGCCAAAGTACGTATTCTATTGTTGTGGTCAGTGATGTTCCCACTTCGGGAAAATTCCTGGCAGAAACAAATATAATAATGTAAAAAGCCTTATAAACCTTACCAGATAAAACCAGAGAACAAGAAAAAATAAATTGAAAACAAAAGCAGTGTCCTAAATATTAAAGAGCTTTTAAAACGGGAACATTCCCTCTTTGGGAAGGTTTGGGCACATCACTAGTTGTGACGTTCATTAGCATAGTGATGTATCAGTCGATACATTACTATAGTAATCGATTGATTTTACTGATCGATTCTTTTCTATCTAACAGTACTTTGCAAATACTAACCGGGACCGGGCCTTGGTACCCACGTAATCTTCTTACTTTTCGAACAATCAGGTGATCCAACCTGGTCCTAACCAAATAAGGGACAGACTCACAAAGTGATTTAATAAAGGACCGTCCAACTTATCACCAAGTATTTTACGTCCGTGCCTATTAATTTTGCCGAGTCCATAACAATAATGACATAACGGGAGCCCGATTAATTTATGGTTGGTCATATTAAGATAATTAAAATTGTGGTTTGACCCTCAATTCATCATTGTCATGGGCTTTTATTTTACACAAATTAGCAATAACGAATCGGATACCCCTTTGATTTATTTAAATTTAAATTAATATTACGCCTGTCTGCAAATTACAATACCTAATTTAACCGTCATTACTTAGCTCCGTAGTATTATATACGAAAGAAGCTTCTATAAACATCAGTTAATATTTGTTTATTTATTTACCACACACAATTTTGAACTATGAAGATCTGGGGAGTTAAAATGGCCACATTTAAGCAATTCATCTAAGAAAGCAATGTTGTAATTTGATATTAATACAAAATCGTTTCATGCGGAAAACCACGGGAGCACCGTGGTTCCTTCGCAATGAAAATCTGCACATTGACCTAGGTCTGCCAACCATTACTCGATAGCTAAAGTTAGCTTCAAAACCTTTTTCACGTTTCTGCTCCGCACCACCCAAATCCCCTGGTCTGGAATACATCCCGCTTAGGGACGGTACTGAAAAGTATCGTTGTCCAAAGGACGTAATATACGATCCCGACGACCCGATTGTTCTAGCCATAGAGGCAGCCAATCAGCTCGCGACACTAAACACTTCAGGACCCTGATAACGACCCCGCCGGCGAAGTCGACGATTTCCCTCAATGAGCGCGCTTGTCGCTATCGACCCTCTATATACATATATTTGTATATAGAGTGATTTATAGAGGCTTAGTCATGTATTTATTTGTGTTCCCATAGTCTGTTTATTTATATAGTTATTATTATTTTATGTTGATGTAATTATTATAATGTATTTCGTATATTGCACCTCTTTTTATTCTCCCGCAGCTATTCTTATACTACCTCTGGGTTGGCTGGAAGAGATCTCTCTTAGAGCTAAGTCCTCTTGAACTAGTTAAGTGCAATAAAATATATGAAAAAAACACAATATAAATAAATAGGCTTTTCTCTTGGCTTAAAAATTCACGGAACTAATTAATTTCATCCAAATTATTTTTACATTAAGCACTTAGCCTAGGTTCAATTGTATTGCAAATGTTTTGATGAACAATCACCATGCAAAATAAATATTTATAGGCGCTACGCAGGCGTGCCCGCGGGAGCTATTATTGTGAGTTGAAATATTCGAATCAGATGAGAGAACGTCGGTGTCCAATTTCAAAATTCGAACATACGACTATGAACTAAACTGATAAAAAATAAAAACAACGGTCCGCGCGCAGCCTTCACGATTCAAGATTAAACTATGGCCGAGGGAGGGTGAGGTAAACCTAGCTCAGACGCTGGTGGGGAGCGGAGAGTTGCCGTTCTATCTCTCTCTATATATATATATCCTTATTCCTTATTCTATGACACGGTGTAATGGTATGCATTCATGCCAGTATATTCTATAATTAATATGGTTTCCAATTAACAAGCGCTGCGGGATCCTTAATAGAGCAGTTAATACAACCTGCAGGTGTCCTACACGTTGACGTTATAATTATGTGCCAAAGTGTAGCTCAGCTCATAGATCGCTATAGATGATGATGATGGTTAGCGCATAATTATATATCTATGATTTTGACACATCAATAACAGTAATTATAACAATAATAGCAGTAATATTGCTGGCGATTCCTGAGTTATAGCATACCAACATCTATCTGAATCATCCTCCAAATGTTCTCTACGCTATCTTGATTTATAAACGAGGCATAAATACGAGTATTCAAGTAATAGCACACCCCGGATACTTTATACAAACAGGCTCGTTTTACACAGACACAACACATTGACATTATCGTATACGCGCATCTGTGTGTGTGATGTCTGACACCGTACGAATAAACTTAGTATAGGGGGGGGGGGGGGTGAGGTAAACCTAGCTTACACGCTAGTGGGGAGCGAAGAGTTTCCGTTCTATACGTAGCATTATTTCTTATTCTATGGTTATTCTATGGTTAAGGATACTCGTCATTATTATTATGTTATATTACTATAGAGCTCGCACAGAACCGGGATACTTGGAAGAATATGGGGGAGGCCTTTGCTCAGCAGTGGGATCATATAGGCTAATAATAATAATAATAATTACTATTGATTTAAAAAATAGCGTCTCTCTATATTTTGCAAATGTAGACGACTTTTTCTCAAACTTCTATTTTCTTGCCCCAAATAGGATCGAAAGAAAGTATTGTTATTGAAACACTCTCATAAAAGGCATAAAATCGTGAGAGTCAGGCAAATTGCCCCGGACGTTTCCTGTCTGCACTATTTATTCTATGTGCACATTAAAGGGTGGTCGTTCGTTTCGAATCTGTGGTCACTTAGTGCTTTTTCACGCAAGCTGTTATAATGGCGATTGCCTCGAAGCAATCACGTATTTATTCCACTCTTAGAAAATACATTTATATTTGATTTTCTTTCTATTATTTCTTTTATGGATACGTCTTTGGTAAGATCCTCTGATTCAAAACTAGAGTGTAACTGTAAAATGATGGTAAAAGATCCAAAGGGCGAAAACACATTAGCAATGTTAACAACGCCTATACCTACAATCTATATACTTAGTTGCATTCATAAAAATGATTTTATACTTAAAACAAAAAAATCCTGGCAATATAAAATAGGAATACCGTTAAACCGCGGTAATGGTACCGGAACCATTATATGTCAGTACGTAACCGAAATCGTTTTCGGTAGGGAACCGTATATATGTGGGAATGAAAGATTATTATGAACGTGATGTGTATGAGGTGAAGTTTATGAACTTGTCCTGAGAGGGTGTGAGATGGAGAGAGAGGAAGGGGAGGGAAGATGGCGGCGGTTGACGTAAGAAGCGAGTGTTCTGTATTTTTTTAAATATAATATGAGTAAACGTTGAACATTACGAGTCATTTTATTTTTACTCCACCACCCTACATGTATTTTATAATTTCGGTACCGTTAAAAATAACGGTACCTTTATTCTTCGCTAGCAGAATCGCGTAAAGCGGTAACTATTGCTATCGTATATGATATCGTATTTAAAAGGTAAGACGATATTTTTCCGTTATTCAAGCCCTGCTTGCAAAGACATCTGCTTTTCATTTCCTCGTCCTTCAGACGGGTTACACTCCACGTTGCTCCAGATTACATCTACGTTGCTCCAATTTATCAAGAATTTTAGCTGGACGGTATGGAAAAGTCAGTTTCCTCTCAGACGACGCCCTGAGCCGAGATTCCCGACTAACTGGTTGGGCACCCTCAGGCCTGTTGTTTTAAACGTTTTACCGGGTGAGAGCCTTCAGCGCTCCCCATTTGTCCGGCCAAGTAGTTAATGCCATCTGCGGCAAATCTACAATAAGTCACGCCAAAAAAAGGTATGGAAACTGTCAAAATGTAGAAACGCTCAACAGAGCTGCCGCTTACATTTGAGCTTCCTTCTAGTTTTTCTCCTCACCTAGAAATATGAAATTTATAATGTCAAAAATACGATAATACAATGCAATCTAAAATGAGTATTATTTAAATAAATCAGCCTAGAACCCAAACTTCCACGTAACTTTATTGCTTACGTCACGTAGGTTACGTTATTCACACGCCACACTGCGTCATTTCCTATTGATGGAAACTTCTCGGTGACTACGAGTTTTACTACCCGTTTAATGGACACATGGACATACATATTATGTACATAGTCTTATGCCCGTAATGGATAGCCAGACCCACAAGCAATCAGTATACAATTTGCAGGCACCTTTAATACAAAAGGTAGCTTTTTAGGTGAGAATTGAATGAACCGCTTTTGTAGTCCACTGGTTGAGCGTTGGGCTCACGATCCGGAGACCTCTGGTTCGAATCCCACACTTTGTGAAGGGATCACAAAGATCCTAGTTTGATTAGGCCATTGCAAGCTGATCACTTGATTGTCTGAAAGTAAGGTCATACTATGATACCTATACGTATAGTTATGGTTATAATCATAACGTTTTAATAAGTGATTCAGTTCCAACTTTACTTTTCAAAACCTAGTTTCATCTAAAATAAAAAAAATAATATTTCAGTGTTAAAAAAAGCTACAACAAAAGGTTAATCAATATAAAACGAAGCTTAATTCAAAAGCTAGTCTGTACTTTTAAACAGTAAATTTATACTTACCTAGCTTTGAAACTATTATAAACAAAAGGAAGCTCCAAATCGAATGTAGCTTTATTGTTTTGTACGGCACCTTTCATCCTTTGACAATCAGGTTAATACGATATAGATAGCTGGTATGCCAAGAGTACAAAGAGCAACACAGGGCAACACACGGGAAAAAGTGTAGACATGCTTGAAAACATTGCTTTACATGTCAGTCGACTGCATAAAATCACTAAATCTTTTAAGGGGAAATTTATACGTTTTTACAACCCTTTGAACAGTTTTAAGACAGTAATTAAACAGAAACTTTCTAAAAAAGGTTATTATAAGGTTAGTAATTATTTAGAAGGGATGAATGCCTGGAATCAACTGTCTGGAAACTGCTTAGGCAGCCAATTTACTAAATTGTATTACAATATTTTGTTTTTTAAAGAACGTCTAGGGCCTTGTGATGAGGTTTTTCTTGCAGCGTCTTTCCCTCGGCTGTACAGGTTGTGAGAAACTGTAGTAGTTTTAGGCGTTATGTAAAAAAATATGACTCAAAGTATAACCATGTTACTGAAAAAAGATATTTTTGAATTTGAATTGAGCAGATGACTGGGCCATCACTGTTAACATTTTCAATAAGTTATTAGTATTTGTATTAACCGTTTGATAAAGAAAACCGAAATGATTCGGTATATATCTATTAGTGTTTAACACATTTAATTGGGTTAACGACCTATACATTTCTGTTATTAACCCTAACCGGAATATCGCTGGTTTTGGTTCCAGCCAGGTCTGTAACGTGGTTGTCATCAATATACTTATTGGAAGTTATACATAATATAACATAACAACAACATACCCTCACGACTATATCCCAATTTGGTTAGCCAGAGGTACATCCATCGCAAGATGGACTAAGTACCCACACGTAACCGAGCTTTCTGCTAGACGCATATATAAATAAACTCTAGCCTGTAATCCCTAATAGAGTGGGCAGAGCGATAAGTAATCAAAGACAACTTGCAACCACTGTTGATACGATGTCGTAAGCTGGATATGACGAAAATAATGGTGATAAGGGATCAGCCTATTACCCATAACATAAGTCCATCATATAAGAAAAGACACAATCCCTCTGTCGCATTTTACTACATGCCCGGGAAGACAAGCAGCTGAACGTGTTCTATGTTTTTTATTCGCTCCCAGAACGGCCTTGAAGCAATTCTGTTTGACCAGTTTGATAAGTGGTTATTGGAAGTTCTTATAAACTAATTATACGTCAAAGGCATATTCTGAACTCAATAACGTCAGCCCAATTAAGCGAGAAAGTAAATCGAGTTCCGCCGGTTACTGTAGAAAATTAACTAAATTGTAACAGGTAAGGTTCTTACTCCTTCGTTTAAAAGACAGGAAATTGCACTTGGATGTATCCAGATTCCAGGTCCAGTTTATAACCAATCGATCGTGTACTTCGGCAGAGGTGAACGCTTGAGCTTGGCAACTCCTATCTAGGTATATTTGTCTATTAATAAAAAGGAGATTTTATACAACAAAATTAACGGATGATATTTTACTAAAAATTTTGATAAGCAACAGTACACTTAAACAGTAAAGCACGTTGACAATACATACATAAACAGCCTATACACGTCCCACTGCTGGGCACAGGAACTGAAAAAAGTGATTTCGACAATGTCGCCATCGGGAATCAAACCCGGACCTCCAGATCATGAGCCTAATGCTCTAACCACCAATTGAGAAACACAATACAACCTTGAGATACAACATACTCCGGTTAACAATAAAGGTTGTTGCTCTGAGACTTACGAGTATTATTGAGTCTAAAAACCTTCTGAAAGGATGAATTTTCAATATCAATACTGACAATTACAACTTAAGGAAAGACAAGGGAAAAGTCGTCTTTATTATTAGATACAAAATAATATGACACAAAAAAGGTAAATTAACAAAAGGTGGATAAAACATATTAAATTACTTATTACATCATTACATTTTTCATGACGACAGTTGACATTTTAAGTCCCTCGCTTAAGAAGATCACATATCCAGTTTGAATGAATTTGGAGGATTAATTGAGACGACATATTTACGTCATGTGACGTTGCCATGTCGGACTATACGACGTAAACAGTTGTGAACTTATGACCTATGTATAAATATGTCAGGTCAACTCAGGTCACGCGATTTAGTCTCATTTCCGTTTAGCTGCCCGTTAAACCTGAACTGGCGACCCGCAGCGAGAGCTTGTTTTCCACACACACACCACGGGGTGTAACTTTGAAGACCCCAACAGCTTAAGTCAAGTTTGTCGAGTAAAATTTTTTCAGAATGTTTTTTTTTTTCGACAAAGCAGATAAGTACTGAATTCTGCTTATTAGAGACACGTCGCTCGATATGTTAGGATTGTGACATTTTGTGACGTGGCGTTCAGTACGTTGAAACCATACGCGTTTATCACATTTGCCAATACACCCTGGCTGATGCGTATAGGTCGCGAGCGGCGATCAGGCTCGTGTAGTAATAGCAATAGGGGCGTAACCATGGTAACCGCGATCTCGAGCTAGTCTAATAGCGTCGATTTTCCCAATCTTGATGTGACCTTGATGGGTTGCATTGGGAGGGGAGTAACCATAGTAACCACCCGTTACCTTGACGCATCTAGCCCGACAGGTAGGTGTAGTATCCGCTATAGCCCTGCGCCAGTATGGCCTCTGTCTTATTTTGATGCAGCCAGCGGGTTCCCAAAAATCTTATTAACTTCGACGTTTGATAAAACTGAAATACTGAAGTGAAACTACGTTGACGTTGTGCAATGTTGATGAAATCTCCCTGAACCAATAACTGCTTTAACTTCAGACGCGTCACGTCACGTCACGTCACGTCGGATGCGTTTTTCGTTGATATTTTCCTGCTCCGTACAGCAGTATGGTTTTGCGCTTGTGAAAAATTCACGGGATGTCCTCTCCAATAAATTATGCTATTAAAATAAGAAGTTTTATGTGAGAGTCGTAAAACGAAGATAATGGTGGCAAAGCGGTGGGAAGACAAGCCAGTGTTATATTTAAACTTTTTTTTTGACATGACTTATTGTAGATTTGCAGCAACAAAGCGATTTAACCGATGACGCAAAATTCTTTGACTTCAGACGAAAAACAATAAAAACACGACTCCCACATGAAAACTTAATGTAAGTAAGTAGGTAAGTGCCTAGATTTCAGAATGTGTATGTAAGCAGTACTTATATTCAAAAATAGTTTTTAGCTTCATAAGAAGCCTAAAAAATGGTTTGGTTAGGTTACCATTCTCATGAAGTGCAAATATTTATCTAACAAAGATTGTCATTGTCTTCTTCTATCGTGTGGGTTGTGAGGTGAATTACCAACCTCATCAATCCTGGTATCAGGGTTACTACAAAAGCCAAAGGCCCCTGACATGCCTCATGTAACGACTACGTACATACCAACGGGACCAACGGGTGATTTTTGTGATATGTCTCCACCGGGATTCGAATCCAGGACCTCCGGATCGTGAGCTCAATGACTGGACCACGGAGGCCGTGTCATTGAGAGAATATGTTATCGGCTAGTGAGTGCGTAACTAACGCTCTCGCTCAAAGTACAGTCATGAGCAATATAATGTACCCACTTTAGGACTCTGTCGCACTAACATATATTATTTGACATTTGGTAAGACTTACAGTTCAATTTGTCAAAAAAGTTAATGTGACATGGTACCAAAGTGTATACATGTTAATGCTCGTGACCGTACCTATGCAGGTGTACTTCTTCGCATTTTTTTACCAGTTTATTATGTATTACAGATAAGAGCCTCAGTAACTACCTACAGCTTTTTCGCGTTTTTACGACTGGATCACATTTTACTATGATTTCGCGTGTCGAATCTCTGTCATTTGGTAGAAAATTGGTATAGATTCTTGTGTCAGTATTAAAGATTTATTAACATTCGGTTTATTTACACACACTGTTAAAACCTGATAGATAAGAGATACATACATAATGTCTAATCGGGGTGAGCAGGGACTATGGAATTCCATTTGCTTCGATCCTGACATACTTCCTTTGCTTCCTCCACATTCATCAATCGTTTCATACGCGCACGTCGGTTCAGAGTAGATCGTACTGAATAGAATATATTAACAAACAATAAAGTAAACAAAACAATTACCTACAAATAGACAATGTCCCCGTCGGGAATCGAACCTGGACCTCCAGAACGTGCGCCGAATGCTCAAACCATTAGACTACAGAGGCTGTTGCAGGAGTAAGATATAATGCGGAAGTGCCTTTTCAATTTGTGGGAGGTGCTACATCTTCCAGGTGATATTATCAGGAGGAGTATGATATCAAAACGAAGGAAGGAATAGAAAATATTTGTTAAAACAAACAGTAGGTGGGTACATATATTGTACTAAACGGATCAACTAGAAACTGTACAACTATTTTTCTTCCGTACGGCTCAATTATTAAGGAAAAGAGTTAGTTAGTTGTTCAGTTCGGAATTCTATAGAAATGTAAAGTGGTTTAATATGATTTACTTTTGAGTAGTTGGATCGGTGGGAAGAATTGCACATACTGAATTCCTATCGGAACAACCAGTTGATCCGTTTAGTTGGTCGGAGTAATCCTGTATGTAAGACAGAAATGAACGTATATTTGAAATGAAACTGCAAGAAACACACAGGGGCACTGTGTCGTAGTTTACTTCGCGCATATTGAAATGCGAACATTACTCACTTTACTATTTTGAATGAAACTGAAACTTCCGTTAGTAGAAACAGGAAAACGCACTCGTGGCGAGATTGTGTGCGGAACAAGGATGACGTCACTCCTCCCTAGGAGCGATAACGCAAATTGTTGGAATCCTATCGTCCTATTTCAACTGCACATGGGAAACAAAGATATCAGACCGCCCCGGCCGGCCCCGCCAGAACCGGAGTCATTGAACTAAGTATGCACGCTCGGCTACTGAAAATTCAATTCTATGCAGATGTACTAGATTCATAAATAGGACGCATCTTGATTATTTAATTAGAAAACCTGTGTATGATACCAATTCTCATTTTATAGAACAAGCATGTTGAAAATAAACTTGCTTTTTACGCCATAAGGCATACCTACTTATATTTCCAAATTCAAATTCAAAAATATATTTATTCAATAGGTAACATAGTTACAATTTGAATCGTCAATTGTTACATCTCATCCGAAAACTACTGCAGATTCTCACAACATGTATTGCCGGGGAAAAGAAGCTGCAAGAAAAACCTCGGCACAGGGTCCTAGGCGTTCTATTTTTTTAAAAAATATATAATATATTGTTATACAATTGAGTAATTTAGCTGCCTACATCAGTTCTCAGACAGTTAATCCCCTGCAATTATATCTTCTAAATAATCATTCATTACCCTTATACGTACGTAATCTTTTTTGCAAAGTTTCTGTTTAACTACTGTCTTAGAACAGTTGAAAGGCAAATTCTGAATGTCAAACGGATATAATAAATATATAAAGAAAAGTAAGTAAGTAAGTATACGATATTTTTCGGTGTATTAATAGTCTTTGTATAAATACTTAGTAAGATATTAGAGCCTACGTGGTCTAGTGGTTAGAGCGTGAGGCTCACGATCTGGAGGTCCGGGTTCGATTCCCAAATCACTTTGTAAGACTGTCCTTTGTTTGGTAAGGACTTTTCAAGCTTGAATCATCTGATTGTCTAAAAAAGTAAGATGATTCCGTGCTTCAGAGGGCACATTAAGCTGTTGGTCCCAGCTGTTAGCAGTAAAAGTACCTTCACCAACCCGCAGTGGAGCAGCGTGGTGGAGTATGCTCCATATCCCCTCCGGTTGATTAAGGGGAGGCCTGTGCCCAGCAGTGGGACGTATATAGGCTGTTTATGATGATGATGAAGATATTAGAAGAGAAAATGGCTGTATAAAATCGTAAGCCAGTGTTTCACGAGCGTTAGTTTGTTTATTAAAGTTACCAAGCTGTGCTACGACCTTCATTAATAATATGATTTAAGTACTTACATATAAATTGCCTAGTTATAATATTTTATATCTATACGTTCCACCAAAGTGTAGAAACATATACCGAGTGTATAGTGTAGATATAATTATGTTTATAATGAATTTGAGACAGATCGAAGTTTCAGCGGATATGCCGCACGGACATATAGTTGGTGTTGATCGATCGAACGCCTGTGGAATGCTCGTGACACTTTAAACAAACATCAAATCAAATCAAATATACTTTATTGCGCACAACATACAAAACAAATTTACACAAATGGATGATAGATACAGTTCGATCTGGCGGCCTTATTCCTAAGCAGCAATTTCTTCCAGGCAACCAGTGGAAAGGAAACATTTATCACAATTTGGTGCGGGACGCAACATCTTGTATAAAATTATAAAATACTAACATGAAAAAGACAAATAAACATAAATTAAAAAATAAATAAATAAATAAAGAATAAAATAAAATAGAATATTAAATACAAATATAAATATTTATATCACACGTATACATTATATTAATATCTACACAGCGACAAACATCGTCATCATCATCATCAGCCCACTGCTGGGGCACGGGCCTTCCCTGGATAGGTAACAATTATAATATACCTATATGTAAGTACTATAAAAGGTTAAAGCGCACTGCATTCTTCCGGATCGTACGCGCTGGCAGAATTTTCAGTTATATAACTCAGAACACATAAGGTCGATTTAGAAAAAATCAACTCGTTCGCGATTTCACCCAGTAGATAGTAAGTAAATGATATAAACTTAGAAATGTGCAGTGTTCGACATTATGTGCCGTATATTAAAACATAAAATTCCGAGTAATTTCAAATTATTCGGTATGTATTCAGCGTATTCACATTACGCGCTCTTCGAAAATCGCATTTCCGAAAACAAGCGAATGCAAATTTCCATGTTGATGAATTATGAAAATTATCCCCTCCGGACTCGTGTATCGTGTATCAAAATTTGAATTCCGAACTAAGTACTTTATTGTTGTTTTGTTCGCGGTATTAAAACGAAAAATTCAGAATTTCCAAATTTATTAGGAATTAAGTAATTTGAAACACCATCGAAACAATATTATTTCAGATCACCCTTTGATATGTTCCAAGCGGGGTTTCATTAAACCTACCTCAATACCTCTCGAATCTGGCATTAATTATTATTGTATTAAAAAGCGAACCCATTGGGTGGTACACTGATTGAATATAATTATGATTAAAAAACTACCATCTCATTAGGCGACAAACCATCAACAGCCAAAAAGCAAAAAATACCCTCATTGATTTAAAATGTGTTGCTGTTGCAATTTCTTGTCATTTCTTCTCCTCAGCCTTGCGAAATGACTTGAATTCAAAAAGCGGCCAAATAGTTCGTAGTAACTTTTGATGTTTTAACTATGAAAGTAAATTACGGTTTACGATTTATGATGTATTAAAAAAACTACTTACTGGTTCAAACCAAATTTCGTTGGTAGTTTGCATGCTAATCTACATCATATATTTTTTTTAGTTTTATCCTCCTCTTATTTTAGAAGTTACAGGGGGGGACACATTTTACCACTTTGGAAATGTCTCTCGCGCTAACTATTCAGTTTAGAAAAAATGATATTAGAAACCTCAATACCATTTTGGAAGACCTATCCATAGATACTCCACACGTATGAGTTTGATGAAAAAAATTTTTTTTGAGTTTCAGTTCTATGTATGGGGACCCCCAAAATTTATTGTTTTTTTTCTATCATTGCGTAAAAAACTTAATGCGGTTCACAGAATACACATATTTATCAAGTTTCAACAGTATAGCTATTATAGTTTCGGAGAAAAGTGGCTGTGACATACGGACGGACAGACATGACGAATCTATAAGGGTTCCGTTTTTTGCCACTAGGCTACGGAACCCTAAAAATGTCACCCTTCAACAAGTTGACCTTTAACAAGTTTATCCATGATAATTACATTGAATAAATGATTCTGATTTCTTAAGCGTGGCCACTGAATTTTTAAATTAGTGTAAGAGTTCAGTTTTAATTGCAAAACTAGTTATCGTTCCTTTCTCTGCCCCAGCCGTAGCCGGCAATTTTATTTCACAATGTAATTTTCTTTAGCATTTCGTTTGGCGCCGGCCCGGAGTGAATAATTCACTTTATTTTTCTAGGGGTGTCGCCGTAAGCGACAGGTACTCAGGAGGAGAATGGTGATAATTCACTAAATAACTCCTTGCAAGTGTCATGCCAACAATATCCATTTTTTTTTTAAAGTTTACTTGGTTGGGCACGTTAAGCCGTTGGGCCCGGTTAGTACTTACTGATGTAAGTAGTAGCCGTGTTATATGAACCATGTCAGAGGAATTTGGCGGGGTTGGTGAACTACCCACCCAACACGATAGTAGAAGAAGTTGAAAAAGTTTTGTTCCTTACATGTTTAGAGTTAGAGTAATAAATAAGTATAAGTAATTCCACGATATGATTATGTCCTTTTTTGACGTCATAGAACTGTTTTTGTTAAGTTGATTGGATGTACGCCTTCCGAATAAAATTCTGGTAACGTGTGACTATTCCTATTCAAATACTTAAGTCTGTTAATTTCAGGGTAGTATCCAGCTAGTCAAACCAGTTAAATTTTACTAAACGTCAAAACACGAAATTACTATGGAATTTGTATGAAAAAGCAACCTGTGACGTCATCGAAAAACATGACAAAATGTCGAACTTACTATTATATTTTTCTTTATTTAAATTCATAAGTCCTAGTATGGCTTTGTAATAGACAACATTGGGCCCCATTCCACTTGCGTCAGACAGAGTACTGCGGGGCGGAAGGCAAGAGAGAAACTACTGCCCTATTTTTCTCTAAAAAAGTATCATAGAAAACGCTGCACCGACAAGAGCGTGGCTCTTAAATTGAAGATGATGATGAGAAAACAGAAAAGTCTTGACACCTTTAGATCTGTCTTAATTTGGTTATCAGAAAATTTCATAATTTATCTTTGATACCTACCCAGTTACATGAAATTGATACGTTTTTAAATACCTTTAACTTACAATCAGACTTTGTCCCCTGTGCGGCCTATTGTTCATTATTCAGTGCGATAAAATGAACAATGTCAAGGTCCCATTGGATGAATGATTGCATCCCAGTGGAATCCCTATTAGCTGAGCGGCGTTTTAATGGCCACTTCGTCGCTTATATTGCCAAGACATTACACCAAGTCCAGTATTGCTAATACCCTGTTTATAGCTGTGCAGCGCTACATATCGGAAAAGTACGTGTGAAGCGACTTGTTGAATCGCTCAGCGACGCGTCGGCATTTTTGATACTTCTTGTGTTTTGGTGGTTAGTACGCCAAAACACAAGAAGTATCAAAAATGCTACATATTAGAAGTATTTAAATTTATTAAGAAGGTTGGATATTTTGTTTAAGACGGTCGCTGATATTAATACTTGAAGGAGACGGCTACCACACGAACTATCAAGGGACTGCTGTCAAAGAACTACACTTTGTTTGTAAAGCCCGCATAACATGTGCATGAGAGTATACAATAAGATACCTGAACAATTTAAAAATGGACCTACTAAAATAATGACTTGTAAATTACGAGAATGGCTAATTACTAATAGTTTTTATATTAGCGTTGGGCTCACGATCCGGAGGTCCTGGGTTCGATTCCCGATAGGGTCATATCGCAAAACAATACTTTGTGGTCTCTAGTTTGGTTAGGACATTACTGGCTGATCACCTGATTTTCCAAAAAGTAAGATGATTTGTGCTTCGGACAGCACATTAAGATGTTCGACCCGGTTACTACTTACTGATGTAAGTAAGTAGTCGTTACATGAGCCATGTCAGGTGCCTTTGGCGGCTCAATAGTAACCCTGACACCAGGGTTGATGAGGTTGGTACTCCACCTCACAACCCACACGATAGAAGAAGAATAGTTTTTATAGTAAGTATTAATGATTTTTTTATACTTTTAATATATGCATGCTAATAATAATCAGCAAGATAGAGATTCTGTAACACTGACTTATACCATAGGTATTGTGACTCTGTACCCACCTATCCTAAACAAATCAATGACTTCAGTTTTCTGATTACGTTCATCGTTACTATCGCGTGCCATACTATGCGAAAAATCTACAATAAGTCAAAAAAGAAACTGTCGTGTGAACGACGACGCCCACGTAAAGGCGCTAGAAAAAGTATATTATCTTAAAAATATTATAAATACTTTATCTATTTAGTATGCTCCATACCCCATTGATTAAGGTGAGCCTGTGCCCATATATTTGTGTTAATATTTATTTAAAAGCTTTTATCTGTCACTCCATGCAACATAAAAGATTGGTTCCAAGCTTTTCTTACTTTAAATATTTTGCAGCTACGGTTTTAAACTTGAATTCATAAGTAGAAACACTAAGTTCTTTAACTTAAAGTATTACATTCATGTTTATGAATCTGAGTACTTACAGACATACGATACGAAAAGAAATTCAGAAAACTTAGTAAGTACTTTTTGTTCGATGAAAAGAATACTGTTGGGTAGTGAGCACACTTCAGTAGCCTCGTGTAAGACTTTGCAGATAGTTTGCCAAGAAAACTTTGCAAGCCTCATACGCGTTGTGTTTGTAGAAAACAGTATTAAAATGTTTAGTTTTATATGAAATGAGGAAATTTCCAGGCTACGTTTCTCCAAAACAATATAGACGGGGCTTTACAGATTTTCCTTCGTTTAACCTTCTAGTTTAATGGATAACACCATGCATCTTTTATCTTTGTCTTTAGGTATACATGATGACCCTTTTCATTACACCCAGTATCAAAATAAAGTGAAGGAACATTATTCTTTTTTTTTTTTAGATTTTAGTATTGTGTTTATATGTGCAATAAAGCGTTTTTGTATTGTATTCTAATTCTATGCATGATGTGATCTAAATATCAAGCGACAATTATTTTTATATACTTAAGTATTATGCTTCTACCATTACATTCAATTTTGGAATAACTATAATATCGAGGAAATAGGTAAATATCACGTCGTTTACAACGCCATCTATATTGTTTTTGGAGAAAGTAGCATAGAAAGTCCCTTATTAATACTTCATAACAAATGAGTTCGATTTTAGTTTTCGTAATTTGAAAAAATCTGATGACGTCATCGGAAGTTATTGGCGCGTACCACTGTATGGCATTCCGAATTTTTTAAATCAACAGTTACAAATCAGTGTATTTTTTTCCTTACTTTCGTAGAACTTCTATTAAGAATATTGTTCACGTAATTAATCATTTGGCCGTAAATTGTAATTGTTACCAAGTTGCCAGAGCTCAGAAAGTATTGTGCCGTTCTCCGTAGTATCATTTTTCTCACCGTTAACTGTTAATTATAATGTATACATTATATTAATATGTATACATTATATTAATGTATACATTAAATTAATATACATCATATTAATGTATACATTATAATCGGAACCCCGAATTAAATATTTATGTCTGTAATCTATTGTGCAAGTATGCTAAATAAAGCAGCTGCGACCACTCTAAGTAGGATTTTTTTTTGTCTAGTCCAGCAGAGAATTTTAATATTTATGAAAGAATATATATTATGTTCATGTTCTACAAGAGCAGTTCCCAATTAGTGGAACGGGTGCTCGCAACTCAAGGGACATTCAGGTTGCTGGAAGAGCTACGCGGAGTCTGAATCGACATTCTCTCGGTATAACGATGTTGCTGACGAGAAGTATGCATGGACATGAGGTACCGGCAATCGTAAAAAAATCAAAAAATCGTTCCTTCTTTAAAAGAGCTACGAGTAGGAGTATTTTTTTTAACTTTTCTCTTAGTCGAAAATACACAGCACACTTTAACAGCCTCCGTGGTCTAGTGGTTAGAGCGTTAGACTCACGATCTGGAGGTCCGAGTTCGATTCCCGACGGAGACATTGGCGAAATCACTTTGTGAGACTGTCCTTTGTTTGATAAGGACTTTTCAGGCTTTTTTTGTCGTGACTTTATGTAGATTTGCCGCAGATGGCATTAACTACTTGGCTGGAATCTTTTCAGGCTTGAATTACCTGATTGTCCGAAAAAGTACGATGATTCCGAGCTTCGAAGGGAACCTTAAGCCGTTGGTCCCGGCTATCAGCCGTAAAAACACCTCCACCGACCCGCATTGGAGCAGCGTGGTGGAGTATGTTCCATACCCTCTCCGGTTGTTTGAGAGGAGGCCTGTGCCCAGCAGTGGGACGTATATAGGCTGTTTATGTATGTATGTTAAGTAAAATAAAAGCCATAAAAAGCTATCAACTCACTCTTTCACTTTCTTAAGGTGTGTACATACAGGCAAACAGGCACATCGCAAAAACCTATAGTAACATACTTTACATCAATGGCAAAAACATGTGCTTACAGTTGCAGTGCACGTTAGTGCACACACATGGGACGCGCCTGTCCGTCCGTCCTTTTACTTTTTTTTACAACGATTTTGTATGGAGCTTCGAAGCTCTAAAAGTATTTCAACTTATTTCAAATACAATACAAGTCTAGTACAAGGGTACGCGGATTTAAACCTTTTCAGAGTGGTAGGCAACGTGGGGCAAATTAATTAGGAACCCTTATATAAAACATAAATAATCCAAATATAATATTTGACAAACAGTGTACAACCACATTCTATTTTTAGGTCGCTATGGTACTAAATATGGCAGATCAAAACTTGTACGTAAAATTAATTCTGAAATAACTCATTGCTACATACATTCACCTAACGGAATTAATTTAGGTACCTCTAACTAGCCCAATTGTTAATATAGTCGTGAGCTTTATAACTCCTCATATCATTAAATCTTTCTTCTTCTTCGTCGTTCCCTCACTGCTGAGGATCGCGACCACAGGTTATGGTTTTCCACTCGGTACGGCTATATGCTGCGTGGACCGCTCTCTGCATGCTGCCGCCCACCGTCTTCTTCAGGATGTTCTTGTGGATTAAGTCTTTGCATAATGTGAATTCTTTCGAGCAAGCATCTTACCTACCTAAAGCAAACGATTGAGAAAACTTCATTAGCGCGTTTTAGGCCCGACATTGTGATTAGCTGTAGGTGTTCATTAACATCATGCCTCGACGCTTGTAAACATTCCAGCGGGGTCTGCATAGTTCGCTCTATCTTGCCAGCGCGATTTATATCGCGGTTATCGACTAATAGACACAATGCTTCCTACATACGGCGTACGTCTATTGTAGATGCCCACGATATTCTTCACTCCACGCGAGATAACCGGTTATTACACTAACTAATCCACCCAGACCTTGCGTCAAGGTTACCTCGAGATGAGGAATATTGACGCTATTAGACTAGCGATCTTGAATTCGTCGTTACCATGGTTACGCCCCACGAATTCGCTATTAGACTGTACGATCCTGATTTTTTTTTCTTTTTTGAGGTGTCTTATTCTAGATTTGCCGCAGATGGCATTAACTACTTGGCCGGAAAAATGTGGAACGCTGAAGGCACTCACCCGGTACAACGTTTAAGACAACAGGCCTGGCGCGCACCTTGGCTCAGGGCGTCGTCTGAGAGGAAAAATATTGGAAAGATTTAATCGACCCTAGTCCCGTCCTTAAGCGGGATGTAAGCCGCAACTACCAGGGGATATGAGTGGTGCGGAGCTGAATCGAAAAAACGTTTTGAAGATACGTACGATCCTGATCGCCACGCTCGTAACCTTGACCGCTATAATATTATAATAACTGCAATCCAAGTGTACGAATTCGTATACTACGCGATACTTGTATAAGTTACTAAGTATTGTGTAGTATAAGAATTCGTACAGTATCGTCGTGTATGAGTGTGCTTATTTATCGTAGCGCGTGTATACACATCGGCGACGTCGTATCTACAAATGCGTAAGTCATGCCGTTCCCAGAGACTATTTTCGTATGTCACTAGCTTGTCGCATTCACACATAATACATCATGTCATGTATGTTTCGTACGCTTAATGAATATAAAATCTGCTCCGAGGTTGAATGTCTTATAACATCAATATATAGTGAGGCACTGATGACATCGCTAAGGATTAATTTACTAGATTGGGGAGCAGTGACATGAAATGCTTTGTTATTTGATCAAATCACTACTAGTCCACACGACCAAGGTTCCTCCATTTGATCGAGGAGACACCTGTGCCCAGCAGTGGGACAAATATAGGGAACATGCAAGGTTTTAGTGACATCGTAACGAAATCTTTTAGGGGTGGACAGGGACCTTCTAGGGAGATGCAAAAGTATGGAACGGAAAAAAAACACTAAAATTTTCATGAATTTTCCCACGGGAAAATCCACTTAAAATATCAAATTAGAATCATGGTCTGAATCATTCCCCTCAGTATTTGTTACGATATCACTAAACCCTATCTACTTGTATGGCCACTCGTATGTACTTGTATTGGGTGTAAGTGACATCGTAACAATTACTGTGGGGGATGATTCAGCTCATTATTCTGAGTTAATAGCAAGTGGAATTATCGCAAAAGTATAGACTTGAAAATAATTTTAAAAAAGCACAAAAATACGTGAATTTTGTGAAAGAATATTCCACTTGATATAAATTCAGAATCGTGGTCTGAGTCATCCCCCTCAGTATTGGTTACGATGTCACTAATTGTGATGGAGTCTCATGGACATGACGGCATTAATACTTTGTTACATTTGATATCTTTACTTTATCCGTTTTAGGGAACCGAATAAAACAAGGTGTATTGACGGGATTTCCATTTAAGTACGAGTGAATGAATGATGGTCGCAGTCCGCATATCATTTATTTGAGTGACAGACACATTTCCCTCAGAGAACGTCTGGCACGGATAGCTGTCGCTGTCACATCACACAAGTAAGCGGGTACATTCCCGTTGTACCGTTAATAATCTTCTATTCCAAAGGTCGCCTGGTAGACTTTGCTATTTTAGCACTTAGCCATCTAATATAGCATTACGCCTCCGTGGTCTAGTAGTTAGAGTGTTAGGCTCACGATCTGGAGGTCCGGGTTCGATTCCCGATGGGGACATTGTCCTTTGTTTGGTAAGGATTTTTTAGGATTGAATCACCTGATTGACCGAAAAAGAAAGATGATTCCGTGCTTCGTAGGGCACGTTAAGCCGTTAGTCCCGGCTATTAGCCGTAAAAACACCTTCACCAACCCGCAGTGGAGCAGCGTGGTAGAGTATGCTCCATACCCCCTCCGGTTGATTGAGGGGAGGCCTGTGCCCAGCAGTAGGACGTATATAGGCAGTTTATATATATTATATATATGTCGTGGCCAGATCATAGAATTGACCATTTCATGAAATGATCGACCATTTCATGAAATGGTCGTATTTCATGAAATGGCCAACTTCAACTGACCATATCGTTTAAACGTCAGCGTTTAATGATATTTCCATCCACGTTTGGCCATATCATTAATGTAGGGTGTCCATGATAAGTGGTGTATTAAAAACGCGAAATAATGTAGGAAATAATGTATTACTCTAGTACAAAGTACAAAAATGTTTAAAAGTCAAATAAAAATTAAAAAGTCATTTTCGATTAACGGAGTGTTGATGTAGTTGACATATACGCCGTAACTGCATCTCGTTTTGAAGTCGTCGTCATATTTTTTGACACTATTTCATGCCATTGGTCATCATTCAGTATATTTTTCGTGTGTAAGATAAACATACTGGTGGCGTAGGGGTGGCCCAAGGGCCACCCCCGCCGCACCCTAACCTACCGTTATGCCTTGTAAAAATTATAAAAAAAAGGATTATGATAATTTAAATTATGACAAAAACATTTATGCGTTTTAATAGAATCCCGTTTCAAGTAGTTAATGCCATCTGCGGCAAATCTACAATAAGTCACGTCAAAAAAAGAAACTTTACGGACAGTAGGATCGTCTATATTTTTCTTTTTAATATTAATATCTCTTCATTCGCAGTTTTAATTATATCATATTTTGAAATCCAATAATAATCCATTGATTTACGTAGCGTGGTCACTCGACCTTCATTATTTGCCATATAACCTAAAAATAAAAATAAAGTTGCTGTCTACTGTTAATACGAGTTTTTCTTTTCACCTTAGTGTCAAAACATTGCTTCACTGCACTTTTATCTTGTATTTGCTCATTATTATTCGTATTATTCGCGTTCACACAAGAATAATTATTGTCCGCCGCCATTATGCAAAACAAAAACACAGCGACACCAGCGCCACTACCGGTGGATAATGTTACTATTTTACGATATGATCGCTAACGTTTGGCCATATCATGAAGTAATCATGCATTTAGTTGGTCATATCGTTAAACGTTTTGTGTTCATTGATCTGGCCAAACCACATCATGATGTGGCCAACGAATGTTGTTCTATTTCATGAAATACGACCATTTCATGAAATGGTCGATCATTTCATGAAATGATCAATTCTATGATATGGCCACGATATATATATAGCATTACGCCTGTATCCCCGAAGATTACTTTTTTTGACGTGACTTATTGTAGATTTGCTGCAGATGGCATTAATTACTTGGCTGGACAAATGTGGAGCTCTGAAAGCTCTCACCCGGTACAACGTTTAAGACAACAAGCCTGAAGGTGCCCAGTTGGGTGCGAACATCGGCTCATGTTTGAAAGAATTAGTTGACCCTAGAGGGTCGATAGCGAGAAGCGCTGATTGAGGGAAATCGTCGACCACGCCGGCGGGGTCGGTATCGGGGCCCTGAAGTGTTTGGTGTCGCGAGCTGATTGGCTGCCTCTATGGCTCGAGTAATCGGGTCGTCGGGATCGTATATTACGTCCTTCAGACGCCGATATTTTTCATTACCGTCCCTAAGCGGGATGTATTCGGAAGCCGCAACTACCAGGGGTTTTGGATGGTGCGGAGCAGAACCTGTATCCTCGAAGGGATACGCTGATGTGTATAATATAACACACTCCTCGCCAGCTGTGTTTCAGTCCTATGTAATAGGGGGCGAGCATAGTCAATGCCATCTGACACACATACCTGATTGATAATTTTCTTTTTTTTTTAACTTTTTTATCCCTTTGGGAAAGGCAAAGGCAAAGCCGTGCAGCCGTCGTCTGTGTGACTGTTATGACATATATTTGCATGCCAGTGTTGGTGAAATGTACTGAAACCTGAAACTCTACCATAATTGTAAAAAGATCTGTAAAGTACGTATATTTCTTGCAATAAATGATTACTATTTCTATCTATTCTGTATATATGTGGGATGGGGCATGAAGAAAACGATTACTATTTCTAATTAACTTCGTTTATTTTACAACGTTGTATAATTTTGTACTTTTCTGTTATTCAAAAAAACCGTCCGCCATTTTTCTGTCATTCTGCCATCCTCTCTTCTGTCTCGCTCACTCGTCGCTCTCTCTTTCACACACTTTGCGTTACGTTTCATTCAGCCTACCATTCCTACATATATATTTGTCTTTCTTTCTGTATGCATACAAACTCTTGCTTCCCAACTCGCGGTGCATACCGCCTCGTGTGTGAAGAGCTTAGAAAAACTTCTGTCCTATGACAAAGCCTTTGAGTTCACGCTCAAGTTCATAAAGGTTCAATTACAATGTCTCCCTTGAAAAAGCTAAATGATGCGAAATACGGTCCTTGTAATCTCGTTTATTAAACAGAGCTTTTTAGCTTTTGAACGAGTAGGCACTTACCTCCTTATCGAGTAAGTATCGAATACCCAAAGTTATTCAAGCTAAAATAGGATTACCGATTATCTGCCATATTCGAAAAATTCTGAGTTTTTTGTCTCATTGTATTGTTAGTTATTGTTGTTGTATTTTTATCATTAGTCTTATGCTCGGTCTTCTTCTTCTATCGTGTGGATTGTGAGGTGGAGTACCAACCTCATCAACCATGGTGTCAAGGTTACAATACAATACACAATACAAATACACTTTATTGCACCAAAATAAAAAGAAATAATTACAAAAAGTCTCTTAACTAAGTACATGGCAAATGGCGGCCACTGGTTACTGTCATCATCATCATCATCAGCCGTGCTGGGCATAGGCGTCCCCCAAAGATCTCCACGACGATCGGTCCTGCGCTGCCCGCATCCAGCGGCTTCCCGCGACCTTCACCAGATCGTCGGTCCACCTTGTAGCGGGCCTACCCACTGAGCGTCGTCCGACACGTGGTCGCCATTCCAGAACCTTTCCGTCCTAGGTTACTGGTTCACCCAAGGTTACTGTGGAGCCGCCAAAGGCCCCTGTCATAGCTCATATAACGACTACTTACTTACATCAGTAAGTAGTAACTTAGACTAACACGGCTTAACCTGCCTTCCGGAGCACGCATCATCTTACTTTCGGAAAATCTGGTGATCAGCCAGTAATGTCTTAACCAAACTAGGCACCACAAAGTTATTTTTGTGATATGTCCCTACCGGGAATCGAACCCAGGACCTCCAAAAAGTGAGCCCAGCGCTCAGCCAGGGAGATCATGATTAAATTTTCATTCTCTTTGTCAAAAATCCGGATTTAATTTGGATATTTCTGAGCAAATCCGGACATACACAAGATCATAGCTACTCTATTACAACGGCCTCCGTGGTCCAGTGGTTGAGCGTTGGGCTCACGATCCGGAGGTCCCGGGCTCAAGTCTCGGTGAGGACTTATCACAAAAGTCACTTTGTGATCCCTAGTTTGGTTAGAACATTACAAGCTGATCACCTGATTGTCCGAAAATAAGACGATCCGTGCTTCGGAAGGTACGTAAAGCCGTTGGTGCCGTTACTACTTACTGATGTAAGTACGTAGTGGTTACATAAGTCATGTCAGGAGCAAATAATAACCCTGACATCAGGGTGGATGAGGTTGGTTATATACCTAACCAAACTAGGGTTCACTAGGGGTAAATATAAAGGTAAATATTTAAAAAATAACCCTCACTCAACAGTGTCACAGGTAACCTTGCGACTGATATATCGCACAGAAGAAATATTGGACTGTGAAAAATGATACATGGATAAGGACATAATAACAATTTTCTTATATTTTCATTGCGTGATTGATGGGACACTCTTACTTTCTTCGTAACTAGCTTTCCGCCCGAGACTTCGTCGATGTTAACTTCTCTATGAAAGATTACATCATAGTTACTACATCATCATCTCCCTACCATTATCCCGTTTTTCACCAGATCCGCTTACCTAACCTGAAGATTTGACAGGTCCGGTTTTTTACATAAGCAACTACGAAACCACCTCAATACAGGTTAGGTCACATACCTCCGAAAATGAATTTCTCGGGAATGTGGGTTTCCTCACGATGTTTTCCTTCACCGCTGAACACGTGATAATCGGTCCAAACATGAATTCGAAAACGAATTCAACAATCATTGGTTTAGGCCTGTGTTGGATTCGAACTTGCGACCTCAAAGTGAGAGGCAAGCGGCAAATATTTTCCCTTCGCGGGTTGGAAAATCAGACTGGCAGTCGCTTCTGTAAAAAACCGGACCTGTCAAATCTTCAGGTTAGGTAAGCGGACCCTGTGAAAAACGGGATAATGCAGAGGGATGAATATTACAAGCTATTCCCCGTGACTTCACAGAAAATAATGTTTAGCAAAACTTTGATTGAGTAGGTACCTATTGCTAAATTGTATAAGTAGGTGACTGACACATGTCTAATTACTCTGCCTAATAGGATCCTAGGATCTCCCAATTATTGCTATTTTATATTTGGTTTAAGCATTTTTTTTTATTGCTTACAAAACAGAATGACCCTATTTTTGACTCGTAACATGAATCTTTATTAGTACTCCTACTTAATAAGTAGTAACTTTAACCAACGTCTTAATGCCTTACAAAGCACGGATCATGTTACTTTCGGACAATCGGGTAATCAGCCTGCAATTTTCTAACCAAAACAAGTGATTTTTGTGATATCCCCTCCGGAGGCCAGCGCTCAATCACTCAACTACAGCGGGCCGCACAGACAAACTGACTTTCGTATTTGTAATATCGGTTAGGATATTTATAGGATTACGATACATAGGATTACTTTCGGGTTCAAATCGGCCTATTTTCATTTCGGATATTATATTCTATAAATAGTGTACAATAAGATTTCTTTCACAACACAACATGATTAAATGTGCTGAGCGCTACAAGCCTCACTTCCATCGATATACCTACCACATTTATGACAATAAATTTTCATTTCATTTCTTTAGTTGTTCAAATTCACCTAAACGTCGTAATATACTTTACTCCTGATTCATTGAGAAATCAAAGTTCATTCATATATAACGTTTGTACGTAGAGATTAAAAATGATTCTTATATCATCCGCTCGCGTTAAATTCGGGGTAACACGCAAATAAAGACTCTGAATCTGAATCTGAACACGGTTCCCCTTTCCTAATGTACCAATTTTTTAGCTTCCTACATTGAAATTTGCGAATAGTCCCAAATAAAATTTCACCCCTCTTTGAAGAGGTTGGCGGCAGATATCCAAAAAAAAGATGCACGATATTATTGTTACTCACAAATGGTCCACATACCATTTTTTTAGCTTCTACCTTGAAAACTGCGGTTTGATCCATACAAACCCCCCCCCCCCCCCCCCATTTTAGGGAAGTAGGGGAGTTAGAAAGAGACAAAAAGTAGCCTGATGTCACTCTTTATCCCTTCAACTATCTCCATTTAAAAAATCACGCCAATTCGTTGGTCCGCTTTGCCGTGAAAGACGGACAAACAAACAGACACACACACATTCCAATTTATAATATTAGTATGGATTAACAATCGACTCTAAAATCTTTAGATTTAATTTCAAGTCTTGAATTTGGTGATCAGCATTTACATAATTTATTTTATGTTAGGTAACCTATTTGACTCACCCCCGCTGTCATGACCCACATTGATTTGACACTTCTTAAAATGTAGGTAGGTACTTATACTGTTTTTTTCTTTTATTTATTGTAGATTTCTCCAGACAAATTAGGAGCGCTGAGGGCTCTCACCCGCTACAAAATTTAAGACAACAGGCCTGAGGGTGCCCAGTTGGGCGCAAACCTCAACTCGGGGTGTCTGAGCTAAGGGCGACGTGTGAGATTTATTTGAATTCGCCTCCAATGTTTTGAAGAGTAATTCTACAAACGTATTATTGACATTTATTGCGTCATTTGCTCTGAAGTTATTTGTTCTTTGTTTCATGTGTAAAAGTCAATACTTTTTCTTTTTATCTCGCCTCTAAAGAGCGTGATAGCTCAGTTGAGACAACGTGTGAGAGAGTGGATTGAGCAATTAGATTTTTCTTTTCGTATTTTTACGTTTATATCGTAAAAGGGCGGAAAAATATGTTTTCGGCGGAATGTTACCTAACCTTTTATCAGGCTGGGTTTCCCTTAGGGGCAAAAGGCCATCGATTCCATAAAAAACCGGACTTGTCAACAACTTTCAGGTAAGATAAGTGAACACGTAAAAACACTGCATAGATATTTTCTCTTTGTTTTATCTACGACACCTACAGTAATTCAGGACGTGATAGTCTACCCAGAAATTCAGTTCAGCTGAAACGTTATGATGTTAGATTAAATAGGTCCCTACCTGCCCTGTGACAAGACAAAATAAGGGGTTTACAGTATTTAAAGTGTTTAACAAATTTTGACAAATTATTTGTAATAACCTAAAATTAACGACACGAATTGAAAACGTCCTCTTTAAAATCGATTCAACCAATTTTTACTTAACAAAATATATGCATAAAAATGGAAACCCATTTTAGAAGTCAATTAAACCGTTTTCATTTTACGGTAAGTGCAATATGCTGCCAACACTTAATTCTCTGTGGTAGTTCGAGAAACCCGGAAAATTCGAACAACTAGTTATTGAACGAATAGCTATTTTATTTATCACAGTAAAAGCTGTCTTTTATATGCCAGAAGCCGACTGGCTGGCTCCGAGCGTAATCCGCCAATGGACGGTGAAAAACAAAAATGATTCATGAAAAAGCTAGAGCTACAAAAATAAAATCTGGCTACAATAAAAGAGCCACAAATATTCAATCAGAATCACAAAGCGAAACAATGAAACACTGAACTTAATACAATATTTTTAACTTTGCAATGCCGACGTAGAACAGCGACCTGGCATCTCCGCCTAAGATTAGTTAACACTTTCAAGGACAGAACGTCTACTGTCGTGCCGATTCCAAGTTGTCATACTCTCATACTACCTATTATGAACCATCAATGACCCATGGTCTCTGTCCGTGAAAGAGACCATTGGTTTTGGCCATTAACATTGGTTATTTTGTTGTAGGTAGTTTGTAGGAAGTAGGTATGTTGGAAGAAGCCGTGGTAGCCCAGTTGATAGAACGCTTGCCTCTCAATTTAAAGTCACAGGTTCGAATCCAGCACAGGCCTAAACCTAATTGTCGAATTTTGTTTTCGAATTCAAGATTGGATCATGAATGATTAACACGTGTTCTGCAGTGAAAGAAAATCCCCACATTTCTTTGAAATGTATTTTTGGAAATATGTGACCCAACCTGTATTGGGATGGTTTTCCCTTCGCGGGTTTGAAGGTCAGACAGGCAGTCGCTTTTGTCACCGGACTTGTTAAATCTTCAGGTTAGGTCAGCGGACCCTGTGAAAAATGTGATAGTGCGATTTGTTGTAGGTTATTCACTTCGGACTGCATTCACTACTCGTTGATGATACGCGATAATATAGCACACTATCATATTCCTTCTTAATGAAAATTATTTTAACAAAATATGCGGTACATAATGTTACAGTTAAACGTTTTCGGTTGAAACGTGTCTGCTCTAGTTAAACTTAATTAAAACTAGTTTTAGCTAAGGTCTTTGCTAATAATAGTCCTAGTTAAAACAATAAAAGTAATAGATTAGTTAGCTTTGTTACTAAATCGTTTAGGTTAGATTAGCATGCGCAAGAGTCGAGCATGCTGCAGCACAGTGGTCGGCGAGTACCAGGTTCAAATTATTTTTTTTTAACTAGGGAAAATGCGTTTTTCACACACATTGTAACATAAATATATTTACCTATACATTCTCCATAAATAAATTAAGTACATACTTATTTTTTATCATACATAATCAATCATACAAACAAAAGTAAAAACTACGGTTGAAAAAGAAAACAACAGCCAAAATTAACTCAAAGATAACAACATCTTACGTTTGCTTTCAACTTTTCACCGAGTAAAATAACTGACCCGCCTGAGGCCACATTCTGACAAAGAGACAAAATTATAAAACGAACGAATGATTTTAATTTAGGGGGCCTTTGTAACAGAAATCGAATGAGACAAAGGTCAAAAATATTCAAAAAGTTTGCTCTTTAAATCAGGAGTTTGATAATCTTCGCCGTGACTTTGCGACGACCTCTGAATGACGTTTTAATTTTCGGAGTGTTAGTGACGATTCACGAGCCAGCATTAATTGATTTTGAGTTGACTTGATATCAACTCAAAATGTTATGTAATGTTATGTATGTAATTACCTAATGTATTTTTAATAATGATTTAAGTGCAATAAAGAGTCTTTGTATTGTATTGTTTGTAATTAATTTTGTATCCCGATTTTTTTTAAAATTTCATACGTTTGCGATAGTACACTCAACTTAATATGAACTCCCACCCCCTCAGTATTTGGCGTTACGGTGTGATCAATATCCTGTATACTTATTTTATGAAATTCAAAATGGGTTAAATGGATCACTCTATGGGTAGAATAGAAAAAGTCACATTGAAGCAATTCTTAAAACAATACGTCAATTTGACATTTCCGCATATAAAAGTAAGGGCTTTTTGGCGGGAACGGGAACGGGACAGTTGCTTTCTTCATTGAATAATCTAAATAATACGAAGTGGTGTTTTGTGGTTAATGATCGCATTAAGTTAGTCGGAAGACGTTCGCAAGTGTTATTATATCGGAGTATTCAATAAACAAAGTGTATCTACCTATTTTCGCTTCGTGCCAAGAAGCCACTTCATAACTCGAAAGTTTATGCGGACTTTTGAGTTATTTCATTTGGGGTTCGGAGTAGGAGTCTACTCCGAGGGTGGGGGCTTAGGTTTCATCATCATCATTCATCACCTTTCATCATTTCATTAATCATCAAGAAAAAAAAATACGTAAGGCATGGCTGTATGGGCATAGTTCCCTTTGCCTTACCCTTCGGGGAAAACCAAAACAATAAAAGTTAGTGCGCAATGTCAAGAAATATCATACTTAGCAATATTGCTTCATGTTAACCCCCTGGTTACTTAAACTAACTTCCGATCAGGTGAATGCATCAGCATCGAGGTACCTAACTAATAACGACTAATGAGATTTGAGATAATCGACTAAACTCTTTAAAAGTAGTTAACTAAACGGCTTAAGATAATTTACGCAATTACTTGAATAGCACAACTTGATTAAAACCCTAATTCGGACCCAAACTCGGAGATTCTAATTAAAAAGAAGAAAGTAAAAGCTGAAAAAATATCACTAAGTACTAATTTTAAAACTAAACATCATTATTCGGAAGAATTTCAGAGGAATATTCCTATTTTCTTGTGTCATACTTTTGATTTTGCCGTAGCTGGGTTTTAGTTTTTAAACTTATACAGTGTTACTACAAAACACAAACTAAAAATAAACTAGGTTTAAAATAGTATTTCGGGCCACGAAAGAAGTCGGCGGATTTTAATGAAACTAACTTGACAAGTCATAATAATTGTATGCAAAATCTGCGACAGTAGCGCCGCGGCCTTCGGGACTTCTTTCGTGTACGGATTATATTTTAAACATAGTTTATCTTTTAGTCTTTGTTTTGTAGTAACACTGATATTTTTTTTTATTTTAAGCTACACCCGACATTTTCTTTTCGGCCGGTAAGGATAAATAACCAGAAGATAATTTGCATCTACTTTTACGATACGAAGCGCTGAGATGGATATGATGAACAGTATGGTAGGAAGTTATAAAGTGTATCGACGCCGAGATAGTGAGATAGTCAATACACCCTGCTGGGAAAGTTGACAATGAGGCAAGATCGCATATGACGGACTTCCCTCTCTTAACGTAGACGGTGTTCCCAACTATTCAATTTTAAAGTTAGAAATTTCACATGTGTAAATTAGAAATAAAAACTATGTTCCTGCATTATATTTAACAAACACATTAATGGATCAATAAATAAGTCCAACTATATCCTCCGATTTGCCACTTTATTTGATAAAAAATCCGCCACTGGCCACTGCAGTTTGAAGCGCGAAATAGTAGAAAAATGCAGGATTGACATTGTCCAAACTAATCATACTAGCGCCACCTACGGTTTTTAGCTCACCTAGCTCTTTAAGTTCTGTTTTATCGACAGAGACGTAGGGTAAACTTTTCGCCCAGACGGTCTTCCCCACATTGGCCTTAGATATTCTTTAAAATAAAATTTGTAGTTATACCTACTTACTAAAATATTAAAATTTGAATACTTACTTTACTTCATTAATTGCATGTAGTACCTGTGGTACTTCGTCACTTATCACGGTGTCACACAAGATCGATTCACATGTCTGTCACTTAGATAATTGTTACTTAGTTTATGCTTATTGTAGATACTTAGATGCATCATATTGGACTCTAAGTATCAAATACTGTGTGATGTAGATACATCATATAGGACTTATTATTATATTGAGTAGGTATGCGTTTGTTTATTTTAAGGTAACGAGGATGATTATGAGAAAATAAAACAACAATTTTATTACTTTATTTATTAATCATACCTTCTTACAGCAACCAATATTCTTACTTTACGTTGAATGAGATGAATAAACAGTTTTTCTACTTCTACGTATTATTTTAAAGATTTTATCGTATTACATTATTATTTTAAAACATCGATATTGATATAAATCTAATCAAAAACTTAGATGTTCCGGATCAACATTTTGTCTATCCTACTTTCCTACGGAAGTATATATACTCAAAATTTGACTATTATAAACTTACAGTTTATATAATAATTATGATTATATTCTTATTAAAATAACACGGGTGGCATTAAATGACTAGATATAAATTATAAAAACGTAACAATTAATAAAATTAACACAAGAGGTAGCAAGGCTAAACAATATCAAAAATAACAATTTATATTTTTTTTATAGGATTAGATTAGATTTTAAAGGACTTATAAAGGTCCCAAGGTTTTAAAAATATTATATAAACTTGTAGAAAATTTAAATAGGTTCTTAAGAGTACAGGTTAATAAATACAATAGTATTTATGTTATAAATATTCTAATCTATATTTTATATGGAATAAATATAAGTAAGTACATAATATATAATAGATATATATTTAAAAGTTGCCCTGTCAATCTTTTGGTCCTCATGGACCAATAGTAATTTTGTTTGAAGAATTTGTATGATAATTTTATACTTAGGTATTAGACTAGACATTAAGTAGGTGCGTGCTTGGCACACTTAGTAATATTGTTGATTAAATATATATTCCCTAATGGCATTACACATTGTATAGAAACCCTAACGTTTCTAGATTCAATAGAATCAAAATCAATGTCTTACTTCTCTACCATTCGATTAGTTAAAACCATTCTTCTTTTCATTTCTTTTCAGTCTCAGTTTTGATCGTTCGGTTTCGGTTTCGGCTTTGCATCTTTGCAATTATTCAACGACGAGTTGAATTTGTTGACTACGTCGCGCACCTTACCCTTGCTTATCACCAAATCCATATCATTTGTAGGCATCGTTAGGCCTTGAGTACCGTTATGCAGTGTTCTGGCCGGTGACTTGTTGGCTACGGAGGGTGAGACGAAGGTACCACCGCTACAGGCCTGTGATTGAGATTTCCTGAATTCCCGTACGGCACAGTCGATGTTATTAATAAGATCTTTAGCGACATAGCTGGCTATCTCATGCTTGATGCGATCACGCTCTTGAATGAGGTCCAGTGTGCGCTGATCGCTGGCCTCCTTTTTGGCGATGCTGGCGGCGGCAGCGGCTCTAGTTGCGGCGTTGGAGGCGGCAGCAGCGGCGGCCGCGACTTCCTTGCGGTCTGGACTCTGGCTGTGGGTCAGGGAGTGAGATGCCGGGCTATCAGGCCCTTGGAAAGTGATACTCGGATTAGGCTCTTGCACATGGTTTGTCCCGGCCCAGGATGTGCTCGGTTCACAGATGGGTTGGGACGTACTGGCTTGACCTTCAACCTTCTTCTCCCCGCGCAGCCAGTAGGTCGTCATTTTCCCTTTTCCCTAAAGAAAACACAATTATTAACAAGCTGTCCACCTTCACAGCCACTGGTACCATGTCAAGATTTTGTGGCCAATGATGACGAACTTTTAAAAAAAAATGTAATGCTGATATTCAGGTTTAGTAGTGAGATATTAATAAAGATCATCAGATTTAAGCAGTCCTTACCTTCATGGTGATCTCTCCACGGCACTCGAGGTCAAACTTGTCATAGATGTCCAGAAGAGCCTTGGTGACGGGGCTCACGTGGATGCGCAGGGCCTCCCCGTGGGACTCCATGCGAGAGGCGGTGTTGACAGTGTCTCCGAAGAGACAGTAGCGCGGCATCTTCAGACCCACCACCCCAGCCACGCAAGGACCTGTTGGCAACACACATCCATCATCTTATTTTTATATTACTTTTCGATAAGTACGTTTACAGTTAATACGAATTGTGAGTATGATTCTGCAATATTTCTGAGCAAACATATCAAAATAAAACGGTGACTCTACAAAAACAATTCATCTTTTTACTTTTAAGATACTTATTGGCAATTCTCATGCGACACCGAGCACCAATGTGGTTGGCGGTGAAGCGGTCGCATCGACTTGTATTTGACCACTGGTGCCTATCACCGAAACACCACATCGCCGCGCAGTGCACCGCTACAAAATCCGCGTTGTATGAGAATCACCTTATGTGAAATGGCATTTATTATTTAGCCCAACAGATGCTGAGCTAATCTAATAGCTTACAGGGCATTTTTTAACATTTGGTCTATAGATTTCTAATCGGGGGAAACGTTTTTAGGGAGGGCAGTCTTTGCCTGTGTAACAAACAACTATTGATTTATACATTGTTTTAGGATTTCGCGGTTATTATCATAATTAAAACACATAGTAACGGGTTCTTACCACGTTTAAATCAGGGACAAGGGACAGAGGGAATCGGGGGATCGCGTTTTGTTTACATAAACAAGCTGCAAAGAAAGAGGGTAGACAGGTATGTCTGCCCGTAAAAAATTATGGATCTACCTACTCCACTCCAATCTCATCAATCATCCCGTGATCATGGCTAGTAAGTGTTGAAATATAGAGAGTCTCATATCCCTGATTTAAACGCGGTAAGAACCTTTTATTATGTGTTTTAATGAGTGAATGAAAAATGAGAGGATGCACTTTATAAAACGATACAAACCAGTGTGTATGCCGATGCGCAGCAGCAGTGGTCTGCCTGGTCGGTGGGGCACGGTCTTATAACGCACAGCCTTAAGTAGCGCCAAACCCATGCTAGCAATTTCCGGGGCGTGTCGGGTGCCATTGCGCATAGGCAGCCCAGACACCACCATGTACGCGTCGCCGATTGTTTCCACCTGTTGACAAAGTTTTTTTTTTCTTTTTTGACGTGTCTTGTTGTAGATTTGCCGCAGATGGCATTAACTACTTGGCCGAAGACTATTGCGTCCATTTGAATGAAACTGTAGGAGAATGTTATGAACGATCAATGCTTGTTTATCATAGATAAGATCCCGGTATAACGAAGGGATTTGGAAACTTGGCTCTCAAACGACCCTCATTATTGGGAACGGACGTATTTACCTATATCTCCAGAACATTCAAAGATTTATTATAAATAAGTACTCTATGTACTTCAGTTATTTCCAAAATAAACGAGGAAGTGGAGGAAGGTAAAATATAAAACATAGCTACGGTTTTATTTCTTAATTAGTCCAAACCGAAATCAGATGCCAAATAAATCGGCCAAATGAATTTCTGACAGACACTTTATAACGAACATAATCAATTTTAGGTCAGGGACAGTATATAATATTCGAGATTTCATAGCTCTACAATTTACTCCAAAAATATTATTTGAACAAAAGTTCTGAAGTAAAGTAATTCTCTAGACTTCATTCACCTGGTTATCGTGCCAAATATCTACACTAAAGGGCCTTGGGGGCCTCTTCACTGGCGAGTAACCTATGATCACTCTTGGATTAACGGCCTCCGTGGTCCAGTAGTTGAGCGTTAGGCTCACGATCCGGAGGCCCCGAGTTTGAGTCCCGCGGTGGGGTCATATCACTAAAATCACTTTGTAATCCCTAGTTTGGTTAGGACATTACAGGCTGATCACCTGATTGTCCGAAAGTAAGATAATCCGTGCTTCGGAAGGCACGTTAAGGCGTTAGTCCCGGTTACCACTTACTGATGTAAGTATGTAGTCGTTACATGAGCCATGTCAGGGGCCTTTAGCGGCTCAATAATAACCCTGACACCAGGGCTGATGAGTTTGGTATTCCACCTCACAACCCACACGATAAGAAGAAGACTCTTGGATTTTTATGTAAGTATCTAACTACTTGTCTATAAGTTAGCTTTACTACGATAGTACCTTACAGTCGTCTGTCAATGGCATGGGTCTCCATATTCTCACCTTGTAAACATCAAATCCTTCTATGACAGAATCGAAGCTGGTGTAAAGATCATTGAGGAATTCAACGACCTCAAGCGGTGTGGATTCGGCAGAGATGAGGGTGAAGCCAATGATATCGCTGAAGTAGATGGTCACTTCTTCGTACATTTCGGCGACTACCGGTTTGCCCATAATTAGTTGGGATGCCACAGACCTAAAAATATTAAATATTGATGTAGTCAATCCTTATCCTTTACTATAATATAAACGGCCTTCGTGGTCTAGTGCTTGAGCATTGGGCTCACGATCCCGGGTTCAAATCTCGGTGGGGACATATCACAAAAAACACTGGTTTGATTACAACATGCAGGCTGATCAGCGGACTGTCCGAAAGTAAGATGATCCGGGTTCGGAAGGCACGTTAAGCCGTTGGTCCCGGTTACTACTTACTGAGTTAAGTACGTTACATGAGTCTCAATAACAACCCTGACACCAGGGTTTAAGACGTTGGTAATCCACCTCACAACCCACACGATAGAAGATTATAATAATATTAAGAACTTCAGAGCTTCTTGATATGCTTGCCTATTACCTAAATACCAAATAGTACTGATATAATAAGTACTTATATAATTTTTACGTCACAGATGTTTTCCCTTGTTCTGTTGACTTTGTTGCTCCAGTACTCGTCGAAGAACCTGCAAACTGAATCTGGAAGCAAGACTTTAGTAATGATGTTTATAGGTGTCAACCATCGATTTTCCATGTTCGTTTCATTTTCAACGTCCAGATACATACTTGGGTAGCAGCTGGTAGAGCAATTCTTCGCATTTTTTCTTCTCCTCAAGATAATCGGATGTGCGTTCTTCAACCAACGCCTCCAGATTATTTGCGTATTGCTCGACTTGAGTCAGTAAAGCGTCCAAGCGAGTAGACGTTTCACAATCCCTGTTAAAACAATCTCCTATGTTACTATGAAGCCCAAAAATTTAAACGTAAACAAGAGTTCAGTACAACACATCACGTTATGTTATCTATAGAAGCAATCCAAAAGTGCATTCGTGCCAAATACTTCTTTCCATGAAAAAAAATTAAAAGCTAGCAAAAAAGCAAAAGTGGAAACGTGATGTAAAAGTGCAAAAATGTAGAAGTGAAAGTGATGAAATGTGATGATCGTGAGAAACCAAAGAAGTGCAATTGATCAGTGGTCATCGTTCAGTAGCCATCAAACCGAAACGGGGTAGACCATCCTGTCATCCAATTACTTAATCCCAATCAGTGTAATAGACTCGAAGTTCAAACCACTAACAAATGCTATTGCATTTAACAAATCGATTGAGTCATAAAATAGTGAGTCGATATCGAAATGTGAAAACAATTTTGATGCAATCCAAGTCAACTAAAAAGCATTACAAAGGGGGTTTGTCTATTTTTGCATCTTTTTTAACTTCATGGAAACTGCCGATTCGAAAAGTTACCTTACCCTCTACAGGAAATACGTCTAGTGAATCACATTTCATGTTAGAACAGACAAAACATTAGCTTGGACGAAATGCAGGATGAGAGTTAGAAGATCTGTACAGACGAGAAAGTTAGTGAGCACCTCCACCGCCGGTTAGCAACCAACCATGTCCAGTGAGCATTAGAAATCCTCGTTACCAAAAGATGCGAAAAGGGACATACCCCCCAACAGCCGCATCTTGGCGAGAGGGTCCTGCGGCTCCAAACGGTCAGTCATACTTATTGATTTTGCTAATATTCTCCTTAAGGGCAGAAAAGTCGGGGCGGTCGTCGTCAGGTAGAGCCCATAGTGGATCGCCAGTCAGCGATTGGCGCGGCGAGATCGACAGCGGGGATGTTCCGCGGTTGCGAGTCTCTCCTGAACCTATTGACAGGAAATAAATTACTTATATCATAATTTTCACTCACGCACTGCAATAAATAACAGGAGCACAATCGACTCAAGTTCAAGTAAATAGATAAATAAACTTGAAAAAATATTATTTCGAACTTTCATGACACCGTTTTTAACCGACTTCATTAATTATTTATACAAATCCGCTTAGGCAAAATTAATCTTGCTCAAAAGTTTAAAAATATTTTCAGTGTGGATTAACGGATTAGCGGCAATCCAGTCCACAAAAGCTTAGACCTATAAGATGTAAGTAAGTAGGTATAAGTACAACAAAGTTGAGTTTTTCTGAAAGTTTACATCTTTTGTGTAGACTGGTTTCGTTTTTCCCTCAGCTTTTCAATGCTAGCTCTAAAACCTTAACTACGAGTATAGTAACGTTAATTAACCGTTAAAGGAGCTTAACTAAAGAAATTTATGGTGATTTTTCAACTTCATATTTGCGCATAATTTTAGGCACATGGCGCGACCTCCATAAATTCCTCTCTTCCCTCCTTTCATGCGGCATATACTGCCTGAAGCTTAGATGAGAAAACTTTTAAACAAACTTGCGCCTTTACAGCTTAGAAAATTTACACTTCCGTCCTGGAACGACTTTTGATACGCAACTTTCGCCTTTCATTCTGGCTCGGCGATGCTTATTTTTTGCTGCAAATCTCTGGAATATTTTCAGGTCTAGAATGCTCCATTTTATTTATGGATAAAATATTCCGCCATTATGTTCCGACGTGTTATGTACTAGGCAGATATTTCTTGCGCTACATCGACGACTAGCTAGTCCAACAAGAAAATATATTGTACTGTGAATATTTGTGCAGATTCCAGTATACACCATCTTATTTTATTTTAAGTTATACCTGCCAGTTTCTTATCCGCCGATTCCGAAAGGGAAAAGTGCGGGTAATTGACAGGCGTAAAATTTATAGAATACACATCAATTTTAGGCAGAAATTTAAAAAACCATTCTTAATTTTATACTGGCCAATAACCAAATTATAGCCAAGTTATTATTAATAGCCAAATTGACAGCACTCGTAAAACGGCTTGAATGTCAGCGACATTCCTATTTAATTCTCATTCATTTTAAAATTATCAGTTGTCAATCATCCGTCCCTTTTCTTTTCGGCGGGTAAGAAAATTACGGGTATAACTTCAAATTAGGAGGTGTCTACAGGAATCCGGGCCATTGAATACATAGAAGCTAATATGCATACACTTTGAAACCATGTCACATTAACTTTTATGAAAAATTAAACCGTAAGTCTCGTTAAATGTCAAATATGATAGTACGACAGTTCTAAAGTGCGTACTTTGTTTCTGACGGCTTATTAACACTTTCACGGACACTGGCCGCCGCTCATTGACCTTACATTCATAATATTATGACAATATGTTTAGGATCGGAACATATCGCTTGTAAGTAAACGTTGTTGAAAGTGTTACGTTAACATTTTATACCATACTTAGTGAACAAAGTTACGTAACACGACGCGATATTTAGCGATTCGTTAATAAATTAAATAAATATGAATCAAGTATTATTGAATAGATATTACAGTTCAGTAGGTGCAATAATCGATGCGCGGAGCGTTTTTACATATCTCGCTTCGAGAGTTGTCAACCGTCAATATGTCAGTGCTACTACACGAGTTACAAAGAGAGGAACGGGAAGACCAAGAAGAGCTTAGATGGAACAGATTAAAGAGAAGGCGAACGTCGTGTCTTATAAGGAGGTGAAGGAATTGGTATTTGATAGACAAGAATGGAGAATGCTACACCGACAAGAGCGAGGCTCTTAAATTAGTGATGACTACACGAGTATTAGTGACGTGTTTCCTGATTAGTTAAATGTCGGTTTATGGAATGTTTCCAAAGTGACAATCTTTTGTTATAAACACTCTTTTCAAATTGTTCTTTTTTGGCTAAAGGCTGGGTAATAATGGAGCTTTATTTGCATAAATAACGAGCTTTAATTGAGGAGCTCGGTGGCGCAGCGGTAAACGCGCTCGGTGTGCGATTGTTGAAGTTAAGCAACTTTCGCAAAGGCCGGTCATAAGATGGGTGACCACAAAAAAAAAGTTTTCATCTTGAGCTCCTCCGTGCTTCAGAAGGCACGTTAAGCCGTTGGTTCCGGCTGCATTAGCAGTCGTTAATAACCATCAAACCGCACTGGGCCCGCGTGATGGTTTAAGGCCCGATCTCCCTATCCATCCATAGGGAAGGCCCGTGCCCCAGAAGTGGGAACGTTAATGGGCTGATGATGATGATGATTTGCATAACCTTTTCGCCTTTTTACTTACGTTTAAACTTGTCTTCGAGAATCGCTGCGCAGTAGTCGCATGCCAGGGTGCAATGTGGGCGACGGGACTCCAACAGTGGGCTTACGGCTCTCCGTGGGCTTGGAGAGTCTCCGCCCCCCGGTGGAACCAACGACATATCGCTAAAATGTATAAAAGTACTCATTAAAAGTACGGTCGGTATGTTAAGGACCGCACACGCAACAGCGCTTGTAATGTCCCCTCTACACAATCGGCGATTATGGATGACAACCGAACAAGATCGTGTAGAGAGCATACTCAGCTGTAATGCCCGATCGTCATCTATTTTATTGCTTGCGAACGAGTTTGTCACCGTCTGGAATCGCCGATAGTATAGAAAAGGCTTAATACACACAAGCAAACCACCTCCTTACTTTTCACCGTAGGCAATAATGCAATGTAATAATGTGTATAAATAATCTTAAAGGGAGGTTAAGAAAGCCACATCAAAGCAAGTCATCAAAAAAAGCAATAATGTTTTTTGACATTTGTTGGTATTGCGCGCTAACTTATCGCGAATGTCAAATTGGAATATTGCTTTTTACATGAAATTTTATATGTGGCTTCGATGAAGCAATTTAACCCCTTAGTGATGAACAGATACGTGTTTTAGTTACTGTCGGTATATGCAAATTACTTAACAGACAAAAATACAAATCAGTTGAAATTATTTCCAAAGTGAATAATAAGGTTGATTTCTTAGCTTTAGAATAAGTACCTATACTACACATGTAATATTCTAAAAAAGAACTCTAACCTTACAAATAAAATCTAAACGAGGGATGAACGTGGGTATTTGACAGCCAAGCAAAATTGAATGCAATTATCAAATTCGACTGAACTTTGCTTCCACGTTCATCCCTGGTTTATTTTTTATTTGTAAGGTGGTATGTGCGCTTACAGACCAGAGACGATGGTGTCGCCATGCCGCGGCGACGTTCGTCGACGTCGTCAACACCATCGTCGTTAGTCTGTAATCGCTCTAAGATGAACATGGATGATTAAGCAAATATTAAACAAACACTAACATCCAATCTCTACAAACACTGACTCTCATTCGCTAAGGAGTTATTATAAAGAAGCGTCCGAAACATGTTATAAATACGTATCAGTTGGATTGTAAAATCCGCTGTATTATATCACGTCTAGACGTTATCAAAAACAGGGCCGTTTTGTAATGCGGCGGTCAACGATTAGCTGTATTGAATACGGCTAAGTAAAAAACCGCCGAAACGTATTCATCGCCATACGTCATTCAACACGGCTAGCCATATTGTAATAAAGCGAGGGTTTAGCCGCCTCTTTGACAGTTTTTAGTTCCGATTCTTAACACTCATGGCGCCGCCAGTCATAACAACTACAATGGCGTTGGATGCAGAAAGTTTTTTATTAAATAGCGAAGATATAAGTGAATTAAATAAAGGAAACGTTAAATATGTCGGTAAATAGTGAATTTAAGAACAATTTTCAAGTGCAATTAGAAACAAATATTATGGTCACCCTACAATTTAAGTAGTAGTACAATGCGGCTATGGCAAATGGTCCGCTTTATTGGAGAACGTATCGCAATGACAATACGGCTAATCTTTGAACCGCCGCATTACAAAATAATGTTTTTGAAAACAGCTAGCCGTAATGTAATACAGCGGTTTAAACAATCCGACTGCGACATATACATTATGTAGAGAGTATAAGTTCGTTCCCTCAAATTAAGATATGTGTGTTTATGACTATTCAAATAAAGTGCAATATCGGTTGTAGGGCCTGTCCACATCACCACGGCACGACGTCGTCGCCGTGGAACGGTGCGGTGCCGTGGCGCGGCACGTTGCCGTAACGTGGGAATTTACGTTGCCGTACCGTAAAAATGTACCTCACGACACCGCAAAGTTACACACACAACAGAAGCAGAATACGTTTTGTGCGGTCCATATCTACAACGAGACTGTTATTTATTTGGTGAAGAATGTACCGAAAGTTTACAAGGCACGGCAACGTGTAACTTTGCGGTGTCGTGAGGTACATTTTTACGGTACGGCAACGTAAATTCCCACGTTACGGCAACGTGCCGCGCCACGGCACCGCACCGTTCCACGGCGACGACGTCGTGCCGTGGTGATGTGGACAGGCCCGTACAGTGTGGTTACACGCCGTCACCGGCGGACACTTTTTTACAGAGATATCTATGCAAACAAATAAAAAATTGAAAGCTTTTCTTACGTAATACGACGTTATGTACATTGCATGTTTAGAAGCGAAGTCTTTATTGAATATCGATGTTGTTTAGACTACGCGATTTACTGGCTATTCATAGCTGAACGAGCATTAAGTAGTTTGATCCGTTTGTAGTGAGGTTCTAGGTTTACATTTGCAAACCCAGTATTTTTTATTAAAGACATTTTTTTCTGCATTTCTCTTCCCATTTTTCCGGCCAAGTAGTTAATGCCTAATCTGAGGCAAACCTAATAGTCACGTCAAAAAAAGGCCGATGAGTGTCAAGTAAGTAACCAGACGCCGGGAAGTAGGTCATGTTTGCCCAGAGACTAGGCAGAAGAGCCACTTCAGGAGTGACAATAAAGGTTTTGCATTAAAACCACTCACTCATTATAGCGCCCTACGCAAGCAGACTACTCATAGCATTGTAGACAAAATGCTACGTGGGTAGTAGGCAATTCCATCTGAGTCAAATGAAAATAAACTTCACTAATAAGTTTTTTTAAACTCAATTTTGTTTGGCAGCCTACAGTTTCCGTACATACTATAGTAACATTATTATTAATTATAAACAGCAAGCCTAGCGTACTTTTATATGCGCAAATTTCAAATGGCAATAGTTGTCCTGACGTCGTCCTATCCAAAACAACACAAAATCGTTCCAATTTTGATTTATTTTGAAATAAAAAGAACTTTACTGATTCCCGATTTATTTATTTTTTAACTAAAAGTAATTTTAACAAAATATACTTCCAACAAGCTTTTAATTTATTTTCTGAAAAATTCAAAATACTGACTGGTATTTTATTGTAAAAAAATGTGAAGTCAACTCTAAAATGTAGATCCTCTCCACGTGTCTTGTTAGTTGTCTGCGTCATGTAAATTAAAGATTAACTCCTCAACAAGCCCGTGCATGTAAAAGTTTCAAGCAATTTGTAGAAAAAATAGTTTTCTCGGCACTAGGGAGGAATTAAATATAAGTTGGGTTAAAATATCCACTTGCTTCCTCTTGAATTACTCTATCTATTAAAACCGCATCAAAAGGATATTTGTTACTGCAGCAAGATTTTTAGTATAATTGGCTACTTAACAGTTGTAACAATAAAATATTAAATATGTCGGATATGGTAGTAAGTATATCATTTAACGATAGTTATCCAATAGTTTTTTGTTTTTTTTATTAATTTCATTTTTAAATATTTTATTTTTACAAAATAAGAATGCGTTTTTATCTGTGTATTACAAGACTCGAAACGGGGGCGGCCATGATTGAGCCTCGTGTGGCACGTCACATTTCACAAAATAAACAAAAACCTATCAATTAGATTTCAAGTTATACTTTTTGACAGTTTCTTTGTTGAAATGTAGCGTCACCGGGCAAAATGTCACGTGACCAATCGTTTTCGCGCGAAATTTAAAATAATTGAAGAAAAATGTGTTTTATTATCTTAAATAAAGCTTTTTCTCTGACAGGTGGTTTAGAAGTTAGATTGGAACAGACGTGCATACATATGTACACATACATACATAGCGGTTAAACAGGGTGAAAATATGAACATTTACTACTGTCATAATATCGTCTCTAACCAAGAAGATGAATTGACAAACAATATCACGCAAGATGCTCATACAATACCCTTCCTTATCTAAGCGAAAAATGAAATTCTTATAAAAAAGGGCCGAGATTTGTTGCTAAGGTAACCTCTGAACCGAATAACATGTAGCGTTTGGTATGGATGGGGCCTTTCCACAAATATTTTAGCGGAATACCGCAGAACACCGCGGAATAATAAGCGATTGGTTTATCTTGTGTCTAAGCCAGCGAGGTCGGGTACGATATCTCGCACCGTGTAATTCGCGGGCTTCGATTGTCAGATGCAGAGAATTCTAAGTAGATAAACATCATAAGTAGAAGCCCGCGTTATATGTCGCGGCACGCGGTGTTCTCAACCCGTGCCTAACTGATGCGATCAACGTCCGCTTTGTCGATGCTTGGAATCTTGCCAACTCACCCTCTAGCGAAGTGATATCTTGCACGAACATGTTTACAACCTACTACGTCATTATGGAATGCCGAAATCGGGTTTAATTATTATTAAGGTCGCGTACTTAGATTTTTTTTTTAATTTGAGTACTGCGGGGCGGAAGGCAAGAGGGAAACCACTGTTCTATTTTTCCCTAAAAAAGTAGCATGAAAAATGCTGCACCGACAAGAGCGTGGCTCTTAAATTGATGAAGATGATGATGACTTAGAAAAGGAAAACGTAACTGTCCGTTGCAGCGGTTTTGTTTCCCTAATATCTATACTTGGTTTCTAGAGCTACTCGTGTTAAGTAAATGCTTACTTAATCACGCGATTCCGCAACCGATCTACCCATTCGCCAATGGACTACTCGTCGACAGGACGATGCGTATAAACGTCCATAGAACGATGAGTAGAACGGAAATAATTCCGTTTCCCCACAGTCTTTCGCCTATAGACATTTTGTCGTCAGGAACTTTCATCTACGTCACATAACATAACAAATACTCTATTGCACAAACAGGAAAAAACAAAATACAAAACAAAAGAGAAATAGAATGAGTACAACAGACGGCCTTATAGCTAAGTAGCAATCTCTTCCAGGCAATCTTTAAGTATAGGAGATATTTAATATTATGTAATACAGCGGGATAGTGCAGCATGGGGATACTTGTACGTATAAAAATAAATACAAAGATAGATACACTTACGAGTACATAAACTACATAATAAATAAATATCAATACTTTAACAACTACATATACTATGGAAGAAAAGGAGTAGATAGATTATGATGGAGGAGCTCGGTGGCGCAGCGGTAAACGCGCTCGGTCTGCGATTGTGAAGTTAAGCGACTTTCGCAAAGGCCGGTCATAGGATGGGTGACCACAAAAAAAAAGTTTTCATCTCGAACTCCTCCGTGCTTCGGAAGGCACGTTAAGCCGTTGGTCCTGGCTGCATTAGCAGTCGTTAATAACCATCAATCCGCACTGGGCCCGCGTGATGGTTTAAGGCTCGATCTACCTATCCATCCATAGGGAAGGCCCGTGCCCCAGCAGTGGGGACGTTAATGGGCTGATGATGATGATGATGAGATTATGAAGATGAAATAGAAGTAAAGAAATGCGCCTTGCCTTGCTTTCCACGACAGGCTCCAACATACAGAATGTTGCATCGACACCATGATAAAACTATCCTAATCATCCAAGCTCGGACTTTCGCCTAACCGCTTATTGACATTGGAGCTATTTTTATAAGCTTTTATTTTCGTACTTACACAATTTAGAAACAGAAGGGTTACGCAAAAAGCGTGTCACTGAACTGTTAAATTCAATACACATAACGATAGTAGATACAAGGAACGGTCAGAGGGCGGGGGTTTCCGGTGGCCTGAGTTTGTATCTTTGTATGTGCCCGTCCAAACATGTTATGTGTTTCATACAAACCCTTGCATCCCGGCCCGCAAAGTTCTCTGATCGCCTTAATGTGAGTCTACGTGATCTAGTGGTTAAACCATCGATCTGGAAGTCACAGGTTCGATTTCCCGGTGGGGACATAGCACAAAATACTTAGTTTGATTATCACAATGCAAGCTAATCAGCTTATTACAAGTAATCACCTAATTATCCAAAAGTAAGATATGACCCGTGTTTCGGAGGGCACGTTAAGCTGTATCGGCTACAATTTACGTAGTAAATATGTAAGTACTTATTCGAAACATGTCATGGGCCTTTGGCGGCTCAATTAGCCCTGACACTAGGGTTTACACGACAGAAAAAAAATGCGAGCATTGAACTTAAAAAGCGGACTCCGGTTTGAAAAATAATTAGGTAACAATAATTAGGTAACAGAACAATAACTAAGGGAAAGTCAAGAAAATTACTATAAGGGGGGATAAAAATCCATATCAAAGCAATTCATCTAAAAAGCAATATTGCAATTTGATATTTGCACATATAAAAGTAAGTGCGCAATGCCAACAGATGTCAAATAGCAATATCGCTTTCTTAGATGAATTGCAATAATGTGTCCTTTTTATACCCCAAGTAACTTTTTGGTATCTACAATATTTTCCTCCCGTATATTTTTCATTTTCCTCTTTTGCCGGCAGCCGGAACATTTCCCAGGATGGTATTTAGCGCAATTACCTTTAAGTTGGATTAGCATAACCCCGTCCAGATGCAAATGCGGTAATGTTGTACAGCAGAGATTGTAGTTAACTAGTTACCGCAGAGCTCTCGGACACGGCTCTTGACAACCCCTTATCCACTAATTTGGAGCTCTTTCAACATGGATAAAGGATTCAAATTTTTTTAGTCATTTTATTTTATTTTAACAAGGATGATGATTTTTATTCAGTGATTTGTGAGTCAAGATTTTGATTTATGTGTTTTGACAGCAGTACAAAGATACAAAATTTTATAACAAGTTAACGCTAAGGAGGTAATTCAAATTCAAAATATTTATTTTGGAAACTAGTCCATATTATGTTAGTAACAGAAAACTTAGCCTAGTATTAGTAACAGATTCGAAAGACGATTTTTTACTATAAGATAATGACGAGACGATATGATTTGTATTAAGTAATTTGTGAGCCAAGCCATTTTTAATATCGAATAAAGACTGACAATTAATCTAAGTTTAAAATCGAAAAATCTAAGTCTAAACAAACATACTTTATTGCACACAAACAAATCATTTTGCAACAGTACAAATGGGCGGCCTTATTGCTCTGAACAAATTTCTTCCAGGCAACCACTACCGGGAATCGGCCATAAAAAACTTGGATGCCGGACGGTGTAACAAGAACGGGTATAAACTACAGCTAATATTTATACAAATACAATATATCCTCTAAGTGTTAAATTAATACCGCTTTGGAACGTATATATACGTAGGCTGTTTATGTATGTATGTATCTACACGTACTGAATAGGTATTCAAGAGTCGCTATAAAACCCTATAAGTACATTACATGCCCAGAGTATGTGAAAGTTCAGACCAACTAACTACAACTCATAGACTTACTCGCAGATTGCCCTTCAGCCGCACTACTTCGTAACTAACTTCTGTCTATTCTCTGAACAATTTCCGACAGTCATCAACTCACGCGCACATTTATTACAAGTTTGTAGAGAAAATAATTTATTTTGGCGCGAAAGCGAAGTTAGTATAATACTGAAATATTATATGACAGAATTTCTATCCAAATTGGAATCCTTCGAAACTTAAAAGAAGGCGAAAACTTTGAAGACGTTGAGTCAAATTCGTTTGCTAACTCCAATTATTATTATCGAAGTTTAAATTAAGAATGGCAGAAGCGTTAAAAACTTTTTTTAAGTGATAACGGAACATTATTCACAGCGTGCCGGACTGTTACTGATTTATATCTTATATTAATTCCGACAACCTTTGGTGTCAGCTTATAGTAATTGAGACAGACAGAGAACCTTTGGTTTTGGTTTCATACAAGACCGTTAACCCGGCCCCAGGGGGGGACAGAGTCACCTTCTCTGCCCTCCACGGGAGCAATTCCTGTTCGGCGCGTCCTTGCCGCGGGGGTGGGCGCCTCTTACTTCAGTCGGCCGGAGTGAGATGGTGGCTAAGTTCGGATAGGGACCCAGACCTACGGGGTATAACGTAGAACCCTTGCCCAGGGATACGGGCGAAGACTCAACGGATGCAGAGGCGGGATGGAAGGCATCGGTACGGCAATGCAGGACAGAAGGGGCGCGTCACAGGGACTGTAACTTGTAACCTGACAGACGGCAGCAGTGACTGTCAGTACTTTTTAAAGGCTTTGAAATATACTACTCTGGGCGCCATCCCACTCGCGTCAGACAGAGTACTGCGGGGCGGAAGACAAGAGGGAAACCACTGCCCTATTTTTCCCTATAAAGTAGCATGGAGAATGCTACACTGACAAAAGCGTGTCTCTTAAATTAATGATAATGATGATTAATTCCGAACATACAGCAAACAAAAGCATGAGAATTAAGTATGTGCTTATTAGTAGAATTCAAATGTTACTATCTGATTGATTTCAATTTGTGTTTTGGTTTACCTACTTGCCCTAATTCGAGCTATTGGAATCGCATCCTTTATTAATTAGCCTATTTCAAACTAAATCTCGGCTACGCATCAGATTCAATTAAATTCAATAGTAACCCTGACACCAGGGTTGATGAGGTTGGTAATCCACCTCGCAACTCACACGATAGAAGAAATTGGCAATCTGATTTAATGTTGCCAGACAAAAATATTTTTTTACTTATACGTATTTTACGTTCAATATTCTCGTAAATTGTCCCCTGTATATATAAATATGTACATATTTATTTATCTTTACAGGGTGTCCCGAAAAATAGTATCATACTAAACTCCAGAGGTAGCGCCTTTAAGAGTACCCGAATCATCCCCATGTATGGCCAACCATTAATTACTGTTTAGGTGTGGTATTAATAAACTAACCTCAGCTTCGAAACTTAATTTCGGTGTTCATTGTGCTGTCACTTACATTTTTTAAAGACAAAAGTAGAATAATTAGTATTGAATAAATTCTAGCTTACCTGAAATGACGCTGTAGCATAAAATCTCAGAGTTAATAAAACTGCTATTTCCGGAGCAATCGGTAGACCTCTGTTGTCCTGTTTTTCTAAGTCACTTCTCAGTAACGATGTTATAAACAATACAGATTCTTGGCAGAATCTGTATCTTTTCTGGAACCGATCCGCTCGCATTTCAAAGGGATTTTCGGCGTCCCTGATATAAACTTTTGGTAAACGATACGCATCTTGCCATAACAAATCGTCGTAATGATCTAAATCGTCGTAATAATTGATTTCTTGTAAAATATTTTCTAATTCCATTATCGCGAGATCACAAAACCCGCACTCAAGTCACGGTTTGACGGCACTCAGCAAACACGATCTTAAGTAACATCTTGAGAGCACTCTTGAGAGCCGAGTTTCGTTTATTAATACGGCGTCACTCAGTTGATATCGTAACCCTAAACGCGCACTTAAGTTCCGTTTATTAATAAGGACGTCATCTTAAGAGCTCACTCAAGATAGATCTCAGAGATAAGAGCGGTTTATAAATACGGGCCTAAGTAAGTAAGTAAGTAATATATTCAAGATAATAACAGATATTGATATTCCCTCAAGATTATACCAATGTGACAGTTCTCATATAAAAACAAGAACTGGAGCATGGTCTTGACTGCAGTCTCAGCTGAGATTAGTTAATTAATACCACCTTAAGAGATATGACCCATTTCGTACATTTTCCAACTTATTCTACCTTATTTCAGAAATTATATTATTGATAATTTATTTTTCGCTATATCTTTCTTTCTACTACTTTAATTTGACTTTATAACTATTAGTTACTTGCACGGGTCGTAGTTTATAGCTCTCGCAATCTTCAAGATAGTTAAAAGTTGTACAAATAATAGTAAAGTACTTACTTATATGGTAGTTAGAAGTTGTTAAAGAAATTGAATGCGTATTGTGCACACTAACACTTTCGATGTTTAGGTATTGCACATTAATTAGACGTTAAAAAAAGTGAGGCAGCGAAAACCAGATCATTGACTCCGCGGAAATATGTTAAGGTATGTCAACATGTACTCAGAACTTCGGCCAAGTTTTCAGTGTCATCTGCGGCAAATCCCCTACTAGTCACGTTAAAAAAACCGGTCAAGTGCGAGTCTGACTCGCGTACCAAGTGTTTCGAGGACTTGACTTTGCCGTTGAACATTGTCTCCATACATCGAAATAGGTCGCGATTAGTTTACTAATGTTTACTAACTGCAATTAAGTTTATAATTGCAAAAACCTTTATTTTTGCGGTTGAAAAACTGTTCGCTTCATACATCGACATAGTGCGTGATTAGTATACCAACTGCATGTATGTTTGGAATCGTACAAACATATATATATATATTTGTGATGGAACAACTTCACGACAAACGGTATGAAAATAAAAAGTAAGTACTTATATGTCGCTTTTACCTACGCATCACTCTTGACCACAACTTGTCTACATGGAGTTCTTGGATTGTGGAGTATGGAGAGGATGGAGTCCAGCGGTTTGTCATCATCATCATCAGCCCATTAACATCCCCACTGCTGGGGCACGGGCCTTCCCTATGGATGGATAGGGAGATCGGGCTTTAAACCATCACGCGGGCCCAGTTATTAACGACTGCTAATGCAGCCGGGACCAACGGCTTAACGTGCCTTCCGAAGCACGGAGGAGGAGCTCAAGATGAAAACTATTTTTGTGGTCACCCATCCTACGACCGGCCTCTGCGAAAGTTGCTTTACTTCAACAATCGTAGACCGAGCGCGTTAACCGCTGCGCCACCGAGCTCCTCATCAGTTTTAGTGCTCAAATACAGTTATCGACACCCGCTAACGTTTCAGGAATATCACGTCGTAGATAAAGTGCCGGCAACACTACCTAACGATTTCAGGCCGAATTTCGGAGCGAGATTTAAACAGTAATTTGTATATTTAGCATTGGGATTGGATCGGGATACTTTGGGCGGATAGGTAGATGGAAAATTAATAACTCGATTCCATTATCTTGTTCTACGGGTGGAGATTAAAAATATCGATTTTCTTTTGCTCGTAATAAACCAGATCTCAACTGCAACGATGTTAATTTCCGATGCAGTATAATACGAGTAGAATTAACTCCAAAGTGATTTACATACATACATAAACTCACGCCCGTAGTCCCTAATGGGCTGGGCAGAGCCACAAGTAATCAAAGACTACTTGCAGCCATTATTGATACGATGTCGTAACCTGGATATGATAAACCTTATGGTGATAAGGGATCAGCCTATCGCCCATAACATTACACATACAAAGTATGTATAATACAAAGTGTAGAAGAGAACAGTAGTAAGAAAAATAGTAGTAGAACGGATAGTTATAATATACAAATGTAATTAGTAATCCCTCTGCCTAACACGCAAGCACGATACCGCATAGATTATGTGAAAATACCAGAAATATACCTACAGTTAGTCGATCATGTAGTGTCTAAGTTTGTACAATAGATTTTGAATAGCATCTGTGACTTCCAGCAGAGATGTCTTATCTAAAAACTATTGTTCTCAATAACAACCTAGGTACACGTGACTTCTACCTGTTGCTATCTAGGGTAAGAACTTCTAACTTATTTGTTCAACAATTGTTGAGGCGGTCAATCTTTAATTGTTCCGTAAATTAAACTGTTAACTTTCGCTAAAAATCTTCAGTAATAGTTTGTTCTTTAATCTTTTGTTATTGTATGTTTCTTATTATTATTTTTATTTAAGTAAACTACCCTAGATAAATTAAAATGGAAGTAGTAAGTAATTTAAGTTACAGACCACATTGTTGTCAATTATAATTAATTAAGGAAACTATAGGTCTAAACTAATTACCATAATGTAATACTTTCATGTAAATGACCGTTTGTTTCTTAATAAACATAAATAAAAAAATAAAAAGTCGCTTATGTTGTTTACACAATTTTGCGACTACCATATCTTTTCATCTGTCTATATTTGAAAAAGAAAAAGACACATTAATATATGACAAATCTATAACAAATCCTTTTATTTCCTGATGGGATGTAGAGCTCGAATAACAAATTTCCACTCGCCGCGATCTTTCGCAGCCTTTTGTAGCTTGCTCCCATGACATGGCGGTTTTTTAATTCCCGATCAACCAAGCGTCGACAGGTCTCCTTGGACTGCTCCCTTTTGGGTTTTCCACGCGCACGCCAGGTCAGAGCTCGTCGGGACGGGTGTTCCACAGATCTTCTAAGGATGACCAATCCACCGCCATTTCCGTGTCGGATATCAGCCTCCGCAGTATTTGGGCCAGACAATCCCGTGTGTAATAATGTAATGTATTGTAGTTTCTTTGTTTGTTTGTTGTAGTCGTTGGTCCCGGCTGCATTAGCAGTCGTTAATAACCACCAATCCGCACTGGGCCCGCGTGGTGGTTTTAAGCCCGATGTCCCTATCCATCCATAGGGAAGGCCCGTGCCACAGCAGTGGGGACGTTAATGGGCTGGTGAAGATGATGATTGTAGTTTGTAATAAGGCTTATATAAATAGTGTATATATAAATAATATATTATATATGGTTTTTATATGTATATATGTGTGTGTGTATTTTGACGTATTGTAGTGTAGGTTTTTAATTTGACTATGTTATATATTTTATTAACATTGTATTTAGTAATAATTGTCCATATATTTTTATTATATAATATATAGGAAACAAGTCTCAATCTCAAAGAAGAAGTACGTACACTTTACAGAATTAAGAAACCTTGTGGTCATGTGGCACACCGGCTTGTTCCTCAATTGGGAAGTGCCGGTTCGAACCCCGGTATTGGACTTTCACCAATGAGTAATTAGTTTAACCAACACAGTTGGCTCGACCATTATAGATGGCCATACGGCCACCTAACACGTCGGTCTAACAGAAAGGCCGGTGTGGTGAGTTCATCTTGCGATGGATGTACCTCTGACAACCCCAATTAGGATAAAGTCGTGTGCTTACGTTTGTTATTACTACATATACATTACCGACCAAATTATCAACCAGCTTGTGGCCTAAATTGCAGAGGTCAGTGGAACGCGGCCGAAGCGGCCGAAATACACAAATGTATGATTCGAAACAACGCATATACAGAACGTGAAAACGTGAATAAAACGACGAAATAATGAAGATAAATATTTGAGTATACATGTCAATATAACATATATTTTTACCGACTTCAAAAAAGGAGGAGGTTCTCAATTCGACCGTATATTTTTTTTTTTTTTTTTTTTTTTTTATGTTTGTTCGGGCATATCTTCGTCGTATATGAACCGATTTTGATAATTCTTTTTTTGTTTGAAAGGAGATATACCCAAGGGGGTCCCATGTTAAGGAAGTCAGGATCTGATGATGGAAGACCAGAGACATCGAGGGGAATTTTCAAAAATCGTAGGAGCGACTAGTGCGTTTGTAAAGTCATATTGATCGGATCGATCTTTAGGCTTCGGGAAAACTTCCCGACCTTCGAAAACTGGTCAGCATCAGGGAGACACCCTATGGCCTGGCAAAACTATACAACCTGGAGCAATTTTTCTTTCACGAAACGTATTTAAATCTTGATCAAATTCAATCGCCGGTGCAAAAAAACAAAATGGCGGAAAAACAAGATGGCCGCCATACAAAATTTTGTCGATTTTGGAAGAAGCCCCTTTGGGTAAAAATAATGTATGGGGCGCTTACTCAAAACGTCATGTAGAGTACGGAAATACTTTCTGGTCACCAAAAATTGCTCCGCATCAGAGAAATACTCTACGGCCTGGCAAAACTATCGCACGTGAACCAATATTTCTTTCAGAACACTTATTTAAATCTTGGTCAAATTCCATAGCGTGTGAAAAAAAAAATGGCGGAAAAACAAGATGGCCGCCATACAAAATTTTGTTTTTCCAGAAAATGTCTTGGGGGTAAAAATGATGTATAGGGGTGTGATCGGAACGTCATCTTTGAAAACTGCTCCCAATCAGGGAGACATTCTACGGCCTGGCAAACCTATTGCACCTGGATTTTGTTTGTTTCCACGACACCCATTTAAATCTTGGTCAAATTCTGTCGCCGGTGAAAAAAAACAAAATGGCGGAAAAACAAGATGGCCGCCATACGAAGAGGGACAGTTTCGAATAAACAGGACACGCGAGCTGCTTTAGCAGCGAGCGAACCACGCGAAATCTACTGTATCTATATGTGTGCGTGAGTGTGTATGATAGCAGCTTCCACTGACAACCACATGTGTGTGTATGTGTGTGTGTGTGTGTGTGTGTGTGTGTGTGTGTGTGTGTGCGCGTGTGTGAGTGTGTGTGTGTGTGTGTAAACATGTTCATCAATAATAATTGTGATCACTACTAATCATGTATTAATATATATCAATATAAATCAGAAAATTTGTCTGTCTCTGCATCCTTGCTCGGTCTAACCATCACTTAAAATCGTAAAATAAAATAAAATTTTTAACAAAAAAAAACCGACTTCAAACGCAAAACTAAAAAGCAATAAATAAATTTACTTCGCACAAAGTAATTAGTACGTATTTTCAATTAGTTAATTAATTTTATAAATCTGAAGTCGGTGCCAAGTAAATGCTACAACAACCCTACTACAATATCAAATTACTATGTACACACAATATTGTTTAATACCTATATCAAAGCAATTACAAAACAATGTCAAACAAAAAATTACAAAACAATCAGTATTGAAAAATATATGAATCGGTACTTCGTTGTAGCATTTCCTTGGCACCGGCTTCAGATTTATAAAATTAATTAACTAATTGAAAATACGTACTAATTACTTTGTGCGAAGTAAATTTATTTATTGCTTTTTAGTTTTGCGTTTGAAGTCGGTTTTTTTTTTGTTAAAAATTTTACATTAACTTGATGAATTAGATGTCTGTCCAAAACCCGAACATAAAAGTTAGGTATAAAAAGCACTCTAAAACAAAACTGTAAAAAAAGCACCTTTGACATTGATTTTATTTTAACGTTTAAAGATTTTATAAGTAAGTACGTATTCATATTTATAAATAGAATGGTGGTTAGTAATGATAATATAATAGCTATACTGTTATGTTAAAGTAGAAACTAGTAATTCATCATCACCAGCCCATTAACGTCCCCACTGCTGGGGCACGGGTCTTCCCTATGGATGGATAGGGAGATCGGGCCTTAAGGCATCACGCGGGCCCAGTGCGGATTGGTGGTTATTAACGACTGCTAATGCAGCCGGGACCAACGGCTTAACGTGCCTTCCGAAGCATGGAGGAGCTCGAGATGAAAACTTTTTTGTGGTCACCCATCCTATGACCGGCCTTTGCGAAAGTTGCTTAACTTCAACAATCGCAGACCGAGCGCGTTTACCGCTGCGCCACCGAGCTCCTCAAACTAGTAAATAAAAACATAGAAATTGTATATACGGTTAGTAAAATATTGAATATGCCCGTTTATTTAAGGGAGTTTATAAGTAAAGGTCGTATTCTCTACCTTATTAACTTTTGACGTAATAATTCAAAGAGACTTAAGTGGAACTCTTGTGGAACTAAGCGAATCCACTTCGTAGTGAGTGCTACGCCGTAGCTGAACCGTAGCACTGTTACGAGATTACCGTAATGGTTTCATTAGACGGGAAAGAAAATACTTTTAGAAGTCTCTCACTCGTTTCATTGTAACACTAGACACTTATAGGGACTACTTACAGAGCCTGATTTCGTAGTGCCAATTGTAACAGACTCTACTAGTTGTAATAGTGTGCTAATTTGATGGTTACTAGCAGCAAAAGCACCTCTAATCCGCAGTGGAGCAGCTTGGGGGAGGGTGCTCCGCCCTTGCGATTGGTTGAGGGAAGGCTTGTGCCCAGCAGTGGGATGTAGATAGGCTCTTGGGGTGCGGGCTGGCCGCTGGCCGTGCAGTCTCGACGGTTATGAAGAACGCTAATGAGGTGTACACTATGTGATTGAATAATGTCGATTACGATGGACAATGAGGTGACATTATTATCACAGCCGTAGCCCTTATTTTGGTAAATACCAGGGTCACAGCTCGCGCCGCGGCCCATGATGATGAGTGAGGCCCTTTTATAAAGGACACCACCACCATTGTTGACCAGTCCATGCACTTAATTACAACTTGCCTTAATGTTTACTGACTATTTATTTGTACTCTCTTTTTTTCATTTTATTTATTTATATTTGGGTAACCAACAGCTACAAAACAATATATACAATTTAATAAGTCTTAAGCTATGTCATTGAGCCAATAATAGGTTACCACGAATTACTTGAGCAGAAAGTTATGTATCACGTAAAAACTACAATGATTGTTTTTCTACCTTATATGTATGGATATTTACGAACATAAATCAAACATATAAACATCTAGAGTGCTAATTGCAAGTACTAAAAAAAAGTATCATGTTACACAAACAAGAGTGGTAACCCGGCTTGTAATTACTGTAGACAAAAAAATAATGGAAAAAAAAGAAACATTAAAAACATCAAAGAATATTAATAATGTAGGTACAAACTGGTTATAAGAGATGAAACTTAACTTAAAATTTTAAACAGCTGATTACCATCGTGAGGTTGATCTAGTCTGTCAAAGTCAGCAGTTGGTATGGGAAGAGGCTGCTAACTATTTTACCACCAACTTGCAGTTTTACCTCTTGTGTAAGTTGTTTTTATTACGTGTTTTGATTGAAAGTTATGTGTTATTCAGTATTCTGTTTTATATTTGTTACTGTGGTGTCCTACTACTTCTTTCTTTCTAAATATAAAAAATATAAATTAAAAGAAAAAGCTTTTGAATACACTCAACACTTCATACATAAAACCTCGTTTTACACATACTTACACAATACGATGTTATAGTACACGCGCATCTGTGTGTGTAACGTCTGATACACATACAATTGAAGAATATTGTAAGATCGAGGGGGTGAGGTAAACCTAGCTCAGTCGCTAGTGGAGAGCGGAGAGTTGCCATTTTATACGTAGTATCAATCCATATTCATTCAAGTTTACAATAATAGCAAGTGACAATATATAACGTTAAATATTATAAAAAAAAATTGAAAGAAAGAAACGTTTATTATAAAGGGACACCACAATAACAAATATAAAACAAATAACAAATATATAATATAAAACACGGAGTAACACATAACTTACAATCAAAACGCATAATAAAAACAACATACACCAGAAATACAAATAATTGAGTAAATAGGATGTGGACAGTCGAGATATACGCAACAGTGTGTTCTTTGGGTTTTGCTGAATAGTCGTAAAACCTCACAAACTGCATAAAACCTCCTTTACTTAATGGTATCACATTTTTTTTTCAGGTAATGGCCACCGAGCGTAAACACATCACTACACCGCCTCTGTCCCGAGAAAACGAAACTTGCAAGCCCGTACAGCATGCCGGCGGATGTAAGAGCCTTCTAGGAGCGTGTTATCAACTTTGCAAACCCGCTCCGCTCGTCGCCGTTGCTGACGCCACACCATTAATGTTTCCTTACGGTCCGCATTATTATTTTAATGGCCGTGGGTCGAGCACTCATTGACCTATATTTCCCATTGCTTGTGTAAGTGTATTTACAAAACGTCTTAAGAAATTTCGAGTATAGCCATATGTTAAAAAACAAGTAGGTACCTGTTTTTGTATTGCATTCAGTTTAGGTTTACATAAAGTACTTATATTATATTTTGTTCCGTACAATTACCAATACTTTGCATTTGTTATGAACGGCCACCGTGGTCCAGTGCTTGAGCGTTGCACTCACAATCAGGAGGTCCCGGGTTCGAATCCCGGTAGGGACAATTTACAAAAATCACTTTATGGTACCTAGTTTGGTTAAGACATAACAGGTTGATCACCTGTTTGTCCAACAGTAAGATGATCTGTGCTTCGGAAGGCACGTTAAGCCATTGGTCCCGGTTACTACATACTCATGTAAGTACGTAGTCGTTACATGAGTTGTGTCAGGGGCCTGTGGCGGCTCAATAATAACCCTGACACCAGGGATGATGGGGTTTGTAATCCACCTCAATACCTATATGTTTATGTATATTTGTATATGTATGTGTGTGACAAAACATAACTTCAAAGGAAAACGAAGAAAAAAAAGAACGCCAGCTATGACATCAAATGGACGAAAATCTTCGAAACCACGTGATATCAATTTTATCTATGATAGAAACAGAGCCCAAGACAGGATTCAAAATGAAAATCACGCGTTTTCCAAAGGGCTATCATACACATAAACACACGCCTATTTCCCACCGGGGTATGCAGAGACTATGGAATTTCATTTGCTTCGATTCTGACAAACTTCTCTTGCTTCCTACACATTCATCAATTGTTTCTACACGCGAGCCAGTTCAAGGGCTATCATAGATTCTTATAAAAGCGATGATTTATTAACTAGGCTTTATTTTCATTCCTAAGCCCCTCGAAAGTAAACAGACGATACAATACACCTTTTGAAGGTTTTATTTAAGCTCCAACGCGATTTTTCTTTCCAAACTAGGGAAGAATGGAGAAACGTAAACATCGGTAGATAACTAAAGCTGTGCAGCTTTGCGCAGTCCATTTGTTTACACTGTTCTCAGGCTCAAGTTAGTACTTATTCGTACCTATTACCCCCAATACATTACCAGTGAGTATACAGCGTGTTATACACAGGGTGTTAGTAACGTCGTAACAAAAGCTAAGGGGGTGGTTGAGAACTTGAGACCATGATTCTGAGTTAATATCAAGTGGAATTTTCCGTCGCCAAATATTTTTTTTTTGTTACGATGCCACTAACACCCTGTATATTCACAGCTTTCCATACAACTAAGCGAACTTCGTCAAGTTTCCTAGGTCAAAGGTAAATTATGAAATTCTGATTACTACATAAAGATAGATCTCAAACTGACGATAAACAATTACTTTTTTAATTTAACTTATTTATGAAGTTTAATCCAGAAATTGTAATAATAATTCCGACGTTTTATCACGTTTTACTATGACGTCACAGTGTGCTTTTTGTTACAAATTCCATAGTCGTTTCGTGTAGTAAAAAGTAACTGATTTGACTAGTTTGTGATATGGCCGTTTTGTTTGAAAATAAGTTTTCGATCTTTAGGGAATTAATATAACACTTTGATTTTGCTGTTAAACGTTGCTTAAAGGGTTATTGTATAAAATATAACCAAAACAATTATGTTTATTTCTCAAACAGTATGGGGAACTGTCAAAATTTAAGAACTCTCAACAGTAGCGACACCTGGTGGTAGAAATAGGCAGTTGTGTGTCCCAATTGCAAGACAACCTTGCGTTAAAATCGCACATCATCATCGAAAGGATAACGATATCCGATCGCACCGTGAGGAGTTTTCCTGGAGTATCTTGGCAAATGATCCTCCGTAGGTTACAAAGTAGCTCCTTCGAGGCTCTCCAGGAAAAAATGAATTATTCAAACGTACACTGTTCCTTCTGGAGGCTTAAATTAATTTTATGAAGGGAACTCTTTGCCATTAGCCCTTTGTAACGCTTTTACCAATTCAATATTTTTTTTTCGAGCTCTCTGTTTGTAGAGTGGGGTTATTTGCAAGTTGATTAGGATCCACAGTCACCGGAATCATTTTATAGACTTATCACATTTGGGACAAACTTGAGCATAAGTAATTGATTAACGTTTTAAATAAATTCAATTATTTTATAAGTCATTTGATTTGGAGCTCGGTGGCGCAGCGGTAAACGCGCTCGGTCTGCGATTGTTGAAGTTAAGCAACTTTCGCAAAGGCCGGTCATAGGATGGGTGACCACAAAAAAACAAGTTTTCATCTCGAGCTCCTCCGTGCTTCGGAAGGCACGTTAAGCCGTTGGTCCCGGCTGCATTAGCAGTCGTTAATAACCATCAATCCTGGGCCCGCGTGATGGTTTAAGGCCCGATCTCCCTATCAATCTATAGGGAAGGCCCGTGCTCCAGCAGTGGGGACGTTAATGGGCTGATGATTTTGGAATGCTTGAAATAAGATAATTATAACATACTAACATACACAGGAAGTACAAAAAACAAAACAAAAGAGTAATGGAAGTAAGGAAGGAGTACAATAGCGGCCTTATTGCTAAGTAGCAATCTCTTCCAGGCAAGCTACTAAACTACAAGACAATAAGAACACGAATTCATTTGTGTTTCATTGGTGTTTGTGATTTAGACACTTGCAATTTAGATCGACTAAATGATCGAACATTGTTTAACTTTTCGACTCGCAACTTCAGGACTTGATTGCTTCGCGTGATCCGACTGGGGTTGAAGTTGTCTATGGACACCCATTCACGAAACTTTGACATTGAACTGCCGATTTAATTAACGCAACGTTCATGTCAATAGCAAGTTCTCATCTAGGTCGAGAGGAGATAGGAACGAGCACTGACGCGGACATTACATTGAGCATAATTGTTAACGCTTTGCTGATATCTGTTTATTGCGTTTTTCATTCGAGCGAGTTTTGTTTATGCGAGACAGGCGTACATTTTTTTATCAATACAACTAAGAGGTTCTGTTGTTTTTGGCAGTATTTTTAAATATTTGAAGTCAATGTCAAGACTTATTAGGGACCTACTTGAAGTTAATAATAGCGTCTTAGAAGAGACATTTGTAATTTAACATTAGAGGAACTGTAGTCTGCTTTTTTTAAATTATTTATTTAGGTACTACACATACAGCAATACGTATTAACTTTTACAGACAACATTATAAAAATAAAAATTTATCGTAAATGAACAAGCAACAAAAACCTATAGAAATGCTAAACTATAATCATCATCACGAGCCCATTAACATCCCCACTGCAGGGGCACGGGTCTTCCCTATGGATGGATAGGGAGATCGGGCCTTAAGGCATCACGCGGGCCCAGTGCGGATTGGTGGTTATTAACGACTGCTAATGCAGCCGGGACCAACGGCTTAACGTACCTTCCGAAGCACGGAGGAGCTCGAGTTGTAATCTTTTTTTTTACAGTCACCCATCCTAAGACCGTCCTTTGCGAAAGTTGCTTAACTTCAACAATCGCAGACCGAGCGCGTTTACCGCTGCGCCACCGAGCTCCTCAACTATAATAAACACATGATATTAACAAATTGTGAGTCACAACGGTCCTATGGTGTGGTATGGATATGGCTTATTTTTATTTGAAAGGGAGCGCTGGTTTGAACCCCGGTACTGGCCTTGCACGAATGAATTGTTAATGTATCTTAAGTGGAGTTTTCACTAACTCACTTGGCTCAACCATTATAGACAGCGATACGGCGCACCACCTATCAAGTTGGTCAAACATAAAGCTGTTGGTACTTTACTTGGTATCTCAGTAGTTTATCTTGCGATGGATGTACCTCTGACTACCTAAGGATATAGTCATGAGATTATGTTATGTTCTTCTTCTTTGCGAGTCGATGGCGATCGAAACTAAATTTTTGCTGACCAATAATTGGCCACGCTTACGGCATTGTCAGTGGCTTCGTACAGGTCTTTAATAGTGCAGATGTTATGTTAATATTCTTGTATATTTAAGTATACGTAATATCCGTTACCAGTGTATGCCTCTACCGGCTAAGCGGTAAAACGCTATCTCTGGTCACAGAACTAAGCAAAGAATAACAAAACAAGTTTACGCTCAAACGCTTTGCTCAAATGTATCACTATTTGTAGCTTTAGAAATGCCTTGCATCGATTTGAGTAGTGATTTATCTCCTCTTGGAAAAGAAGTAAAATATTGCAGGCTAAGCTCTGACGTTAGATAAACTGTTCCCGGGCGGAGAGTGAATACAAAGTATGTTCGTGCTGAATTTGAACTTGGGATTCCACAATTGATTCATTATTACCCCGACTATTCCGAAGCAAACATGTGTTATGTCTTTGTCAGCTATGTATGTATGTGTAAACACGAGTGTTTCCTCTTAACTTCTGAACCACTTATCAGAATTTAACAAATGATATGTTGCTACACTGGCCTGCAAAACTAAGTACTACACTTTTAAAATTGTAATAACTTTTTAAGTACACAAGACAGAACTTTTGAAATAAAAATGACCCGAAACTTTGCTAATGTGTACTCTTATAGTTACTAAGAAATCTGATAAAAATATCTGTTAAAATTTTAATCTCTAACTTCAATCATTTAGAAAGAATAATTAAAAGTTAATAAGTACTTTGTTTTGTAGGCCAGCGTAGAAGCGTCTACAGAACATTTAAGGTGATGAAATGAAAACTATATTTTTTTCATGGGTATCATTTAAAGTATCGAATGAAAGGGCTTAATAATAGCACATTTCTAATATGTATATATTTAACATCCAACTAGCTTTCATCCCTGGTTTTGCAAGCAAAACCAGTATTTTTAATACAAGTATTTTCCTCGATAACTACGTTTATAATTGTTTACACAATTTCCATTTTTTTATTTATACATTGCTATATAAACTTAAATACTAAAAGCAAAAGCTATAGGCAACTTTGGCCAATCTGATAAAGTAAAATAAGGCTTGGCACGTTCTCCAGTGGGAGATAAGGGACTTCTAATTTGCATGTCTGATTCACGTCTATGGCGCTCAAAAGTTATTCTATCTATATTTGAAACTAGTTGTCCTGACGTCATCCTATCCAAAACAAAACAAAATCGTTCCAATTTTGATTTAATGTGAAATACAAAGAACTTTACTGATTCCCGATTTATTTATTTTAACTAAAACTAATTTAACATAAATATGCTTCCAACAAGCTTTAAATTTATTTTCTGAAAAATTCAAAATACTGTCTGGTAATTTATTGTAAAAAAATGTGAAGTCAACTCTAAAATATAGATCATCTCCACGTGTCTTGTTAGTTGTCTGCGTCATGTAAATTAAAGATTAACTCCTCAACAAGCCTGTGCAAGTAAAAGTTTCAAGCAATTTGTAGTAAAGTTAGATTTCTCGGCACTAGGGAGGAATTAAATATAAGTTGGGTTAAAATATTCAGTTTGTTTCGCCAAGTGTTACGGGCTTTTGCGGTGACTGCAGCCGTCAGGCCACGGCGCCGTGACTACTATAACGCTATCTTAGCTTCCTCCAATTTTATCAAAGACTCATGCATGCTCGCTGGTTTAGAGTACTCTTAACCTGGCCTTTCTTTAGGACATTCTGGATCTGACCGCGGTATGTACGGCTAGGCCTTATTCGTCATCATCAGCCCATTAACGTCCCCACTGCTGGGGCACGGGCCTTCCCTATGGATGGATAGGGAGATCGGGCCTTAAACCATCACGCGGGCCCAGTGCGGATTGATTGTTATTAACGACTGCTAATGCAGCCGGCACCAACGGCTTAACGTGCCTTCCGAAGCACGGAGGAGCTCGAGATGAAAACTTTTTGTGGTCACCCATCCTGTGACCGGCCTTTGCGAAAGTTGCTTAACTTCAACAATCGCAGACGGAGCACGTTTACCGCTGCGCCACCGAGCTCCTCTCGAGGCCTTATTATTATTATTTATTCTATGACTGCAACCGTCTATTTGGCCTAATATTTAGAGCGTTAGGCTCACGATTTGGACGTCCGGGTTCGATTTCTAATGGGGACATTGTCGAAATCACTTTACGAGAGTGCTCTTTGTTTATTTAGGACATTGCAGGCTTAAAATCACCTGATTATCCGAAAAAGTAAGATGAATCCTTCGGAGGCCACGTTAAGCCGTTGGTCTCGGTTATTATAAAAAGCACCCCCACCAACCCGCTGTGGAGCAGCGTGGTGGGGTATGCACCATACACCCTCCGGTTGATTGAGGGGAGGCCTGTGCCCAGCATGGGATGTAGGCTGTTTATGTCCTATATTATGATGTGTTATGTTATGTCTGCATTGTAGTTCACCTGCGGGTCACCATGTGTAGCAATTGACCTTAATCTACCCTACTAATAAAAAGACTAAATTAAGAATAAACAAAAGCGAATTTCTAATAATATGAAGTTGAAAAAGCCAAGCTTTTATTTGTGGTATAAGCTAGACTGATTTATTTATTTTGTACAAAACATTGCTGTAATTTCACTAAGTGCTCTTTCACACAGCGATCCGTTTTGAAGGTCCGTTTAGGCCGTTATCTGTTTGAAGTGTTTTCATGAAAGAGTCACAAACGTAAATACATATCTACATCCAAACATCTACACATCTTCACAAACTTTTGGTTTTATAATATTAGTACGATTTTTTACAATAAAATACCAGATAATATTTCAAATTTGTCAGAGAATCAATTTAAAGCTCACGTGAAGCTTACTTTATGTAAAAAAGCTTATTATAAGATTAATGATTACCTAAATGATAAAAATGTCTGGTATTGAATGTGTTCCTCTAGTTATTAAATAACTTGTAATGTACCCTCATTGATTTAAAAGATGTGTTGCTGTTGCAGTTTCTTGTCATTTCTTCTCCTCAGCAACACCTTGCGAAATGACGTAAATTCAAAAATGTTACATTGAACTTCAACAAGTTTATCCATGATAATTTCGTTGAATTCATGATTCTGATTTCTGATTATCTAGAAATACAAGATTTTTAACAAGGAACATTTATCAACTGTATCGGATTAGAGTCGCTACTATGACAAATAGATTTAACGTTTCACGGGCCGCTCTTCCGTTGTGTACAAGTATAAATATACGGAATAGAAGAAAGAGATTGGAAGGGCCAAGTGAGCATGAAACGCGCGTCATACAAGTATGAGCAACTACATCCCCAGACTCGTAAAAGAGGCTATTGAAATCAGAAAACATAAAAATTTCAACAGGGAAGACGGGTTCAAATTATCGACCATGTGGAATTCAGTAGTAGGTGCTGTAAAAAGCTTGAAACGGCCTAATGTGGTGAAAAAACGTGAGGACACAGTGAGTGCGGTTTGTCGTAGTGAGTTTGGTGCGAGTTCAGATGGTTCCGAACATTCCGATATCAAAAACACAAATAAGCGGCAAAGAAAGAGGGTAGACAGATATGTCTGCCCGTAGAAAATTATGGATCTACCTACTCCACTCCAATCTCATCAGACATCCCGTGATCATGGCACTTGCAACAGTGTCGAAATATCGGGAGTCTCATATCCCCATTTAAAGGCGGTAAGAACCCGTTATTATGTGTTTTAATTATGAGCAACTAGTTCATACTTTAACTTCTCACTTCATTTCTCCGCACACTTTACGACACACGGAACTCTGTCCGGCCAAGTAGTTAATGCTACCGGCGAAGTAGTTAATGCCATCTGCGGCAAATCTACAATAAGTCACATCAAAAAAAAAGGAACTCTGCGATAGTACATTAAAAGGTCGCCTTGTACATTACACCCTGCAGGGCAAAAAACAAATATCGACTATCATGCAAGGAGATCCCTCCTTATCACAGGAAAGCTAAAAACAGTATGATCGGCTGTTTATCAAAACAATACTTTTGTTTGCATAATCTTACGAAAAGTAATGATAAAATTGCAGCATATCACACTAGTAACATTGTAGTTAATGTGGCTATGGAATTAGATAAGTAGTAGAGCTATCGTAGTCATCTGTTTGCAGGAGTAGTAGTAAAAAACAAGCGTAGCGTAGCGACAGCGGTTCTCATACAAAATGTGCGTTAGGGACTTTCCATCGTCTTTCTTCTATTCCGTGTATAAATAAATACATACTAACAGTGAAGTGGGCGAAACTAACAACACGATCGCAATTGAAATAAAAAACTAATCAACCTATTTCCTTATACAGGAAGTCATGCTTTGATTGAATGTGAACTACACTTGTGGACAAAAAAAATGACTCAACTTTTGAAGTCGGCAAGATGAACTAAGTTCCCACACCTCACCGAACTTTCTATTAGATCATCGCGATAGGTAGTCATCGTCTAGAATAGAAAATCCATTTCGACGACGGAAACTATGGAAATAATCAGAAATAGCTTTTTATTTGTCTATTTGTCTTCCAATAGCTATACTAGAGTATTCCTTTACCTATAATAATTCAATTGCATGTCGAATGACGAGGAAAGAATTGCTAAACGGTGATCGATTCTCTCATTATATTCCATGCGGAATACAAGTGAAGACGTACGACGGCCTCTGTGGTCCAGTGGTTGAGCGATGTGCTCACGATCCCGAAGGTCTCGGGTTCGATTCCCGGTGGGCACAAATCACAAAAATCACTTTGTGATCCCTAGTTTGGTTAGGACATTACAGGCTGATCACCTGATTGTCCAAAAAGTAAGATGATCCGTGCTTCGGAAGGCACGTTAAGCCGTTGGTCCCGGTTACTTCTTACTGATTTAAGTACGTAGTTGTTACGTGAGTCATGTCAGGGGCCTATGGCGACTCAATAATAACCCTGACACCAGGGTTGATGGGGTCACCTCACAACCCATACGATAGAAGAAGAAGTGAAGATGTATATCTTCAAAAATGGATCGCCCATGAGAGTTGTGAGGTAGAAACGCTTTAATATAAAGCTGCATGTCCATTGGAGCAATATCAGGGCATGCGGAGCGTCTGAATGTCGTGCTTTGTATTGATTAGAACATTCTCTCGGCAAATCCTCGCGAAGTATTGTCGCAGTAAGTCGTGAATTCCGTCGCTCCGCTCTGTGGAGATGCAGCTTAAGACGACTAGGGCTTGTGCCCCGCTCAGAATTCTAATGACGGCCTAACGACCACCCAAACCAACATCGTTAACCTTATGAATTTACCGACAACTTCGCTCCAGACAACGTGAGCTGAAATTGCTACACGAATTACAACCCTTCCATTACTTTTTATAAATTTTATTTTCAGTTTGTTTTTAATAGAATGAAAGCAAGCACGTAATACTGTACCTCGTTTCTTTTTTTATTGCATGTTCTCAACGTGATAAATATAAATACTTAAACGAAGTAAAAATACCGTGAAGAATAAGTGAAATCTGTTAAATAACTTTGAAAAAGTAGGTAAGTTGCAGGAATTATTATAAATACTGAAGACCAGCGACGGAAGTTTATTTTTTATTTTTAGCGCTGACCTACATTGCGCGTACCTATAAATTTTAAATAACCTGTACAAGGGTTGAGTTTTAAAAACAGTGCATTATCACACTTTGCTTAAAATGTTCCAAGCAAAACCGAATTAAAAAATCTAAGAAGCCTGTTTAATTTAATATATAACGCAATGAATTCATTGATTGATTCTTCTATCGTGTCTTCTATCGGCTCAATAATAACCCTGACACCTGGGTTGCTAAAGGCCTCTGACATGGCTCATGTAACAATTACTCACTTACATTAGTAAGTAGTAACCGGGACCAACGGCATAACTTCTTCGGACAATCAACAAACAAGGGATCACAAAGTGATTTTTGTGATATGTCCCCACCGGGATTCGAACCCGGGACCTCCGGATCGTGAGCCCACGCTCATCCACTGGACCATAGAAATGATTCTGTTTTATTTTTTGTTTTTGATGATGGATAGATTGCTGATTAACTTCTATTGAATTCTAAGAAGCTCCTGAGTGACTACGCTACGTCAAAAACGGAAACTTCTTCCCGAGTTTCAGACTCAACTTGAACTCTTTAGGCTCGCCTGTCGACGTCGATGAGTCAATTAGCCAATCAAGCTCTTTATGCGACTCAATTATCGCGCTTCTTTTCAACCACAGCTCGGCATAGTAAAAGTAAAATAGCTACACTTTATATAAGCATATTTGTTTACGTGACTTATTCTAAAAAAGCTCTACGAAGTGTGGGTAAGTACTTAGTTCATCTAATTGGCCGGCCAAATAGGGAGCACTGAAGGCTCTTACTCGGTATTACATTTAAGACAACAGTCGTGAAGCTGCCCAGTTGGTGTGAACCTCGCCTCAGGGCGTTGTCTAGGAGGATTATATTTGAAAGAATTAATTGACCTTTCTAGGGTCCTGATTTCTTTTTGTCGCGAGCTGATTGACCGCATTTGTAGCTAGTAATCTGGTCGTCACGATCATATATTAAGTACGTTCTTCGCCTTCGCCACCTTCGTGACATACCTATTGTAACGTCAACCTCTCTGGTTGGCATTACACTCCGCCACCAACTTCACATCCTGGCTGGTAGCATTGCTGACAGCAACCGCAAAACATCACATCACTAATTTAAGAGCCACGCTCTTGTCGGTGTAGCATTCTCCATTCTTGTCTATCCAAGACCAATACCTTCACTTCCTTATAAGACACGACGTTCGCCTTCTCTTTCATCTGTTCCATGTAATCTCTTCTTGGTCTTCCCCTTCCTCTCTTTCCTTGTAGCTTCTCTTCTATGATGTTTTTAATAAATTCGTCGCGTTTTATTAAGTTTCCAATCATCTTGCCTCTTCTGTCCTCAATACCTCTCAATATTTGCCTCTTTTCCCTTACTCTTCCTCATTAGTAACTCTTTCAGTCCAACTTATTCTTTCCATCCTCCTTCAACACCACATTTTAAAGGCCTGGAGTCTCTCTCTGTGTTTCTGAGCCGCAAAACATCCGTTCAAAACACTCACACCCTTTCATTTTTGCGTTCCCCGTCACTTCCCAAACAACCTCCGCGTTGGAGTATTTATTGTACTTAATGCTTAACGTCATAAACATCGTCATTCAAGTTCAGTTCAAGATTGTATTATTAGCTATACAAATGCATCCATTCTTCAGTACCTACTCGACATTCCTCCGTTATCCGCGCCTTAGGATATTCAATGCACATAAACCCGTACAGTATTTTTTTATTTGTACTTTACAAAAAAGGTTATTACAAAGTTAGTGAAGATATGAATGCATGCGATTATTTGTCTGAGAACTGATATAAGGCAGCTAAATTACTCAATTGTATAATAATATTTTATGTTTATTTTTTTTATAGAACGTCTAGGGCTCTGTGCCGAGGTTTTTCTTGCAGCTTCTTTTCCCCGGCTATACAGGTTGTGAGAAGCTGCAGTAGTTTTAGGCGGATGAGACGTTCGTTATGTAAAAATTGACGATTCAAAGTGTAACTATGTTACCTACTGAATAAAGATATTTTTGAATTTGAATTTGGAAGATAGATAAAGCTATTAATATTATCGAAGAGTTCCTTTATATGAACTTTGCGTCTCACTACATACATAGCATATAGTAGCAAGTTCTTTCGCCCTAAGGTTGCCTGGAAGAAATTGCTTCCAACAGGCAATAAGGCACTTTTGTAATTGTTTTTAGTGTTGTGTTTTAATAAAGCATTATTGTATTGTATACATTGATTAGCGACGATATAGATGCTACGCACATAGATTGCCATATTATAATCTCACAGTGCAACCAAGAAGAGTATGTTTTTTTAAAATATGACTTGAAGTTATGACAGATTTGCCTTAGAAGACATTCATTGGGGTCGATGCCGATAATAAGACCTCAGGTGGGGGCGCGAAACTCGGCTAAACGAATTATTTGAGAGGATTACGTCGGATCGCGGCGGATCCAGCTTCCCTAAAAAAAGCGACGAGTTCGTTCTTGACAAGACACAAAAATTTTTACAATACGTAAGTATGTTATGTACAGTTTTGAGCAACATCATGTAGAACCCACTTTGGAACCCTATCGGACAAATGTATTTGACATTTAGTGAGAGTAGAGTTCAATTTGTGAAAAAGTTACAGTGAAGGGGTACCAAAGTGTAAAGGTACATATTAAAGCATGTGACCGAACTGAGTAGTTTCCTAGGTCAAAGATAAATTATGAAATTCTGATTACTACATAAAGACGGATCTAAAACTGCCAAAAAAACATTATTCTATTTAACATATTTTTTTTAATTTTAATCAAGAAAAACGGAATAATATGTGCGACATTTCATTACGTTTTAATTCATAAATAAAATTTGAAGTTAAGTCAAAAGTAAAATGAGATTGATCATCTTAAACTGCTTTCTATTGTTAAATTAGCATTTTATAATTTAATATTTGACTTAGTCAAATAGCCTATTGGAAAGAAGAAAAAAAAGCATCTTAAATGCATGCTTTGAAAATTTTGCATAAGTAAACTTGGATGTTGTAAAAACCGTGGCATCGGGCACAAAGTAAGCTGTATAAAGCCACATCCAGCCACAATGCGCACTACGAGTATTTAAACTAAGAACTTCCAGAATTTTCATTTCAACAAGTATTCATCTGTCGCTATAAATCAAGCCAATTGGTAGTAGGTATACGCACCAGACTTTCTTTATAGCCGTTATAAAGACTAGACGGGTCGTGGAACTGCAAACGGGTATAAGTACATAAAATACCGTAAGTTTTTTTTAAAAAAAAACAATACAAGTATTCAAAAAGACGAAGTTAAGAATCGGTTTATTTCAAGAATAACGATTGAGAACATAAATTCGAGACTGCCCATTCTCCTTTGTGACCCCAACTCCCTCTGATGCGGTTACTCTCTTAGCCGTTTGACCCAGAAAAAGTACTGGCCTCTAAACACCACTTCTTTAGCCTTGTATCTAAAATTCATAATCATTCAGTATTCATAATCCCATTAAAATCAAAATGTATGTAATGAATCTAAATTTCTTGAACCTTATTTTTATCTATGACCCCATAATTATAATTTTAAATGCCGCAAACCCTTATACCTATCTTGCTTATTCCTGAAACTCATTGAAGCAATTTATCTAAAAAGCAATATTGCTATTTGAAACATTGCGCGCTTACTTTACGTATATGCGCAAATGTCAAATTGCAATATTGCTTTTTATGTGAATTGCTTCAATGTGACCTTTTAAGACTGCATGTCTCCATGATTCAATTTTCGTAATACGTCCAAAGTCACACATAAACCACCCAGACATTACATAAAGGCTTTTCTGGCGTACTCGACTGAATCGTGATTATTATACTTCTTCCCTTTTGTGATTGGATGTCCTTACCTGAAGGTAACGACAGACGTCGGACCCCATTTGATGATAACCATTAAGGATAAGGATCGGCACGAGATGTTTATTTATAGAGACGGAAAAGTCAACAAAGATTCATCTTTAACCCTCATCTTGACACTCCTTCACACGGAAGAACGAGAATTGAAAAAAATACACAGACTCGGACGGGACATAAACCCGTAGTTCTTGTCAAGCCCAGACAAGCGCCTGGTTCTTCTCCTGTCCATGCGAAAATGTATCGTCATTAACCCGATAACGGCGCCATCTATCGAGAATATTGAGTACTAACATTTCTTAGACCGATAAGTCTACAGTTCCCTTAGCTATTTTTAAAGGATTTTTTGTTTGTATAGCTAAAATGAAATCGATTCAAGTCCCGTTCGATTTACTTAATTCTTTTTCGATTTAATGTTCTCTTTGTGAGTTTCCCTCAGCACGGTTGAGTGCTAGAAAAAGCACTGATCAAATTTAACAATTGTGATAACGAAGAAAAACGCTAGGTAAGCATGTTCCACTATCGACCACATTATCACTTACCATCAGTAAAGATTGTGATCAAATGCCTTCATTGATAAAAAACTTAGAGGGGTTGACTTACACCGTGTGAAGCATGGCCGAATATCAATTATAAATAAGTCTGGCCAACCTCAGTGGTCCAGTGGTTGAAAATTCGGCCCAACATCCGGAGGTCACGGGTTTGAATCCCGGTTAGAACATATCATAAAAGTTGTGAGGTTTGGTTTGGACCAAACCATCACCTGATTGTCCAAAGGCACGATAAACCGTTGATCTCGGTTACTACTTACTAATATAAGTACATAGTCGTAACATGAGTCATATCAGGGGCCTTTGGCGGCTCAAGAATAACCCTGACACCAGGGTTGATGAGTTTAATCTACCTCACAATCCACACGATAGAAGAGAAGAATAAATAATAATTCACTTAAACTAAGTCTATTCGAAATTCAGCGATAGTTACTCAAACTTGACTTGATAGAGAGTTAGATTCAGTCGCTCTGTTTCTATGTCATGATTCATTGAGCAGATATGTTAGTTAACGTGAGGCTGAGCTGCCCACGCGTTGTCACCCGAGTGTAAGCTTTAAATTATATTGACAGATGCAACCTTGGCAGGCCTAGCAACCCGCTCCCACTAACGTCTGGAATAGATTTGAACAATGACTGACGTAAAATTTTTCAGGTAAAAACGTATCTGTGGTACTGTGGTTCACCTTGCAAAAACGTCTCTGTGGTACTGTGGTTCACCTTGCAAAAACGTCTCTGTGGTACTGTGGTTCACCTTGCAAAAACTTCTCTGTGGTACTGTGGTTCACCTTGCAAAAACGTCTCTGTGGTACCGTGGTTCACCTTGCTTCTCGAACGGGGAGCGCCGGTTCGAATCCCGATATCGAACTAGCACTTATAAGCTATCTAACAAAAGCCTCGACTATAATGGTTGGTGCATTTCCACCTCGTTAGTGTAACAGAAAGCTCGGTAAGGTGTAGGTACCTAGTTCATCTTGTGATGGATATACCACTGACTACCCTAATTGGGATATAATCGTGAACTTATCTCATGTTATGTTTTACAAGTTACCCCAGGTCAAACGCCAAAACGAAAGCATTCGTATCCTATAGTTAAATTAAGTAAAGAGAGTAATGTGTATGCAATAAGGTACTTTCCAACTACTTATTCAAATCCAGTTACTTTCTACTAAACGTCAAAACACGAAATTAGTGACAGATACTTTTTCTTTTTTAAATTCATATATAAGGTAAATAGAAAAAGAAAATGTTCTTTGACACTTTTTGATCTGTCTTTATTTAGTAATCAGAATTTTATAATTTATCTTTGACCTACGAGACTACGCAGTTCTAAAATAAATAATTCATTTACTTAAAGAATAAATATTTTTTCGTTCCAACTGTCGCGGGCGTTCACTTTCCAGACTTAATTTACTTAATTAACGACTCCGGGATTTTTTTCTCGAATATACTTATAGGAAATTTTCTATACTCCCTATACTTATATTGAAATAGCTACGGAGTTTCAACAGAACTTAGCTATATAAAGATAAAAAGAATTAGTTTACACGTCAATAAATATAAATGAAAAAATAAAATACGTTAGGTACAAAAAACTGCTTTAATTACTGGAAAATGTAGAGCATTAACAAAATAGTCTCTTTGCTGCAGAATAAATTCGTTAACAGTGGAGTAGCGACAGTGACGTCACAAGTTCAGGGTTGGCGCAAACCTTATTACGAACAGATACGAATGGAAGAGTGAAAACAAAACTGATAAAAGGTTGGCTTTACACGTGTATTTATTAAAATAAAAATCATATCGTACTATAATTACAACAGCCTCCGTGGTATAGTGGTTAGAGCGTTAGGGTCACGATCTGGAGGTCCGGGTTCGATTCCCGATGGGGACATCGTCGAAATCACTTTGTGAGACTGTGAGGACTTTTCAGGCTTGAATCACCTGATTGTCTGAAAAGTAAGATGATTCCGTGCTTCGGAGGGCACGTTAAGTCGTTGGTCCCGGCTGTTAGCCGTAAAAACACCTCCACCAATCCGCATTGGAGCAGCGTGGTGGAGTATGCTCCATACCGTTTGATTGAGAGGAGGCTTGTGCCCAGCAGTGGGACGTATACAGGCTGTTTATGTTATGTACTATAATCAGCAGTATTTATTTCGGCTTTGCGTTCGTTATTGCCCGATACGCGGCGAAAGTTTAACACAAGTTAATTATTTTTAATTGGGCTGGTTAGAAATGGACGTGTATGTGTGTGAAATTGAATGGTGTCTGTGTGTCTGTCATTCGAGAAGAGCTTTCATTTCAATAATAGATTAATATCGTTGAGTGAAACAAATTAACGATTTTAATGGCCGAATCGCAGAATATCGAGATGGATTAACCCAATCAACGTGTTCTAATTCAATGGCGGATTTTAAAAAGCTTCCTAGGTACACGTATTTTTTTTTTGCTGATTCAATAGTAATTAGCCAAGTAAACCCAGTGTTTGAAACACATCGGTTAATACTATTACCTATTTATTTTTTTAAGGTATTAAGTTTTATCCGGATTAATTTTTACCGAGCATAAAGCTTATTTTTTTTATAACTGTTTAAGGCAAGAGATATTGATTCGAAAAAAGTGATAGTCGTTTTTTAAAATAGATACTTAATAAAAAATATAAATAGTACTTAATATTTATTTTATATCTCTTAAATTATTTTTAATGGTTAGGTATATACAGTTACAAAATAAGAAATTGTATGAGAGCATTATGGAAATATCCCCGTGTTAATGTATGATATCATGTACGTGATTCTTTTAAATGTTTTTTGTTTTGTATGCGACGAATGGGTACCGATATGAGGTGCCTCTGTGTTTTAAGGGCATCATTCAAATTTAATGTAAATAAAAAAATAGCAATCCATTTTTAAAATATACGAAACACTTAAATAAACATCATGAAAATAATAAAATTACTCACGAGTCTTTGTTAGTAAAATAAAGCTGCTCAAATGAATGTTCTTCTGGTATAGGTTGGGAGAGTAGCATTATTGTGTTAAGTATCGCGAAAGCAACGCGGACTTCTCCTTAATGAATTCTATGTTTATCACCGACACAATCAATAGCAAGACACATAATACAATCAGTGCGCAAGCGACTTCGATGACATTAACACACCAACGAATCGTTTTGAAACAATATTTCAAAATAACGGAAAGCTTCGAATATCTTTGAATCCTATACATGTCTATTATTGAGAAGTTACAAGCTGAAAAAAAGAAAAGTAGCATTAACCTTACGTTGATCAAAAATATAAATTATTTATTTTAACGAGCATATTTAAAAGTTCTTTCAGAATTTTAGACTAAGGATCGCAATAACAAAATACACGCAATTGGTTACCGTCAACAAAATTAATTTAAAAAACACTATGCAAGCATATTTTATCAGCACTTATTATATCAGCCTGACTAAATACCTAGTTTCAAATAGAAACGAAATAATTATTTTATTACAGAAAACAATCAGTGTTTCGAGCAAAGATGGTGGTCAGAAAATCCATCCTAGTCTCAATTAACCAAAATGATAATAATTATGCTTCGTACGTGAATGAAACAAGCTCTACAATTTAGCTCAGGGGAATTATTGCAAAATAATTAAGTAAGTACAAATTATTTTTTTGAAAAAAAAACGTGCTTTCTTTTTATAATCGGCGAATATCAAAAATCATTACACAAAATCGTTTTACAATTTTGCTTTTTTGTTTGGTATTCGCTTTGCAATTAAAAATATTTAAATTTGCAATATTAATTAACCATTAATTAAAACCGCAATGCTGTACTCAGAATATTATAAAATAAACAAACATATTTCAAAATATTTTTTTTCTTTTACGTAAGTAAAAAATGCGAATTCCCGAGTTAGCCGCAGCCCTAGTGAGAAGCGGCGAGTAAAGAACGCAACAGGTAGCTCGCTACGTACGATTGACCTTCGTAGTTTGTTCATTCAGCTCAACCCAACTTGGATAACTTTCTCTTAGTCGCATAAAATTCACAACTAGATAAAATAATACATACAAATGCGCAAACTACGCATGTCTGAGAGAAACAGGACTCTTCTAATCAACCAGAGGGTGATCATACTTCACAACTCAAATTCTATGCTTCTGAAATTAAGGAGTATCCCACAAAAAATACAAAATGGTCATCTATCCTATAACTTTATCGCCCATAAATTAAGTGGGTAAGCGTATTAAATGTTACTTACGTTAAAACACCAATTCGGAACTGGTAAATTTGAATGAATAGGTGGATTATTTTCCAGACCGTTTCCATTATTTTACACCACATACTGTCGTTGCTAGAACAAAATTTATGTGTTAACATTATTACCTACTCATTTTTTAAAATTAGTATTAGCTCGTAAGTAACCGTTTAATTGTACTTCCAAACAAAAACCATAAACAAAAATAATTTGAAAAGTAATTTTTAGAAACAAAAATTAAATTTGGTCCCAAATAATTCGCTTGTCCAGTTATATAGTACATACTTACCTATTGTCTTCGCTTTCGCTCACGATCCTCAGCCTTCTGGTAGTAATATACTGCGACGCAAATTACGACAACAACAACGATTATCAGCATTTTCAAAACAAATGAAAACCTTTAATTAATTCGAAATATGATTTTATTTTAGAGTTGGGAGATCAGGAGAGTAACTCCACAAAAAAGTTCACAAAATTTTTCAACACCTCTGTCTATGAAAAAGTCACAAAGTCACTTTTAAAAAGATTTTTAAAGTTTTAGAGGAGCGTTTTAAATTAATTTGCAGGATCAGGAATTTTAATTTATTCGGAATATTATATTATTTTAGAGTTAGAAAATGTGAGGAGATAAGTTGCAATATTTCAATTTGAATTATTAGAGAGAGGCTCGCGCTGACGTCCGTTGCATCCGATAGCAGCGTCGTCGATGACTGTAACTGCAGGAACTCTAGACCAGGCAGGTGTTACGAATAATTTCCAGAAACGCATACACGCGGGGGTGGGGGGGAAATCAGAGGCTCCTCCTTTTTCCATGAACTATCGTGTTTCTCGTTCAGTTTATACAGGACTGGAGCGACAACAAGGATACACCTAGCGGCCCAGTAATTACATTATGCATCCTAGTTTTATGCGGCGCGGCGCGCACTTTGATAAGACACAGCCTCTGATCTGATTAGATTACGTATTAAGTAGGTATTTATAAAATATGACATCGTTTTGTTTTCTTACCTCAGTTTTTTTATAAGATCAACATGTAATCACTATTTCCTTGCTTAGAGTAACAAAAGGCGCAATATTTAAATTAGTAAAAATGAACTTCTTTCGCATTTTTTCTTTTTTATAATAAAGCAACTGTAACATAATACTGTGTGTATACTCTTTTGTATTCAATATTAATCTAATGATTATATTCAATTATATAAAAAACCTTATCCAATGGATGTTTGCAAAAAAATAACTGTAACACCTGTTTTTCTACACGTCATCAATTTTAAAAAGTTGGTCCTAACTTACTTTTGGGATATTTTCATAGCGCTACAGTCGGATTTTTTTTCATGCATTTTAAACATTGCCGGCCAAATTAAACCGAACCCGTCAAATCTTCTGGTTAGGTAAGCGGACCCTGTAGAAAACGGGATAACGCTAGGGAGATGATAATGACATTTTAAACATGTGTTCAGTGTAGTATAATGAAGTACTAAGTGAAAAAAATGATTTGGGTATTACAGTGTGCCACGGACTAACTTTACTTATAGAGGTAGGTAAGTAAATAATTATGCATTTTTGAAAATACTCTTAGACATATTTATGTTTAGTATTAATACATATAATGTTTTAGTATTCGTTTTGGCATGCTACTTATATTTCATTTTATTATGTCAGTGTCAGTTAATGGTACTCAGTGTAAATATCTTTAATAATACAATACAATTAAAATGCCTGATTTCTGACAAACATGTAAAATGGCATAGTGTAATTGCTCTATATATTTTTGTAATATCTTTTAAGTAACTATAAAGTAAATAGCACAAATCGTAATAACTGTTTACCGGTTGTTAGCTTTCATTTTTCACTACTAACTAAAAAGAAAGGAAAAGCTAAAATGGCGTAGACGCGTAGCTCCGTAGCAGCGTAGCACGTAACTACGCCGCGCCGCAGTCGAGAGTTGATCGAGTGCATTTTACCCCGGGTTTTCCTTTTTTTATTAACAAAACAGATTGTGTTTAGGTCGCGAAAGTCAATGTCGTAATTTCAAGCTCAAATGGCTTTCGTTTATGAAACTATTTATGTTTTTGATTATAATGTATACCTTTCTCTAGCAAATATAAACGGTACTTACAATGGGAGTGGAGCCATTATGTTCGTACGTATAAAGTAATTATATGGTTGATCAGATAACTCAATAATACCGCAGGTGTGGCGTAGGGTATGCGGGTAATCTGTAGACACACTCAGCTCATAACAGCTAATTGATTGTCACTTACAAACCGAATAACTAGGACGATTCACCCTGAACCACTTCGTGCGCTTAATAACGCCCACAAAACCTTTTAAACTTCACACAGTGATTTACGTGTGCTTATTAATTTTCTCGTAAACATGTTAATAGTAATAAACATCATCTCTCTAGCATTATCCCATTTTTCACAGGTTTTGAATTGATTGCGATTGGTTTTGGCCTGTGCTGGATTCGAACCTGCGACCTCAAAGTGAGAGGCAAGCGGTCTACCAACTGGGCTGCCACGACTCTCAATAGCTCTCGGCTCTTAATAGTAATGATAATATACGTAATCAGGTCAAAGCTCTAATATTTTAAACAAAAAAAATATAGTGTGATACATATTACTTACTTACTTATAATATAACAATACTTAAGTACATAAAAATAACGTTTAGACGTTTTCGAATTCCAAACAAATTCGATGTTATTTGACTTGTAAAACTTGACACCGCTTACTTTAAATAACAGCAACGGAACACAAAGGCGGGTATATTTTATCACAGGCGATTCGAAGGAAAATAAAAGAAACTCGTTTCCTTAAGAAGCTGTGTGAACGAACTTACAGAAAGGTAGGTCCATTTCCGTCGAAAACGAGCGGGAAAATAGTTTTGCAAATAATGAATTGGAGGTGATCAGGGTCGTTTGGTGACCCGCGGCCGCCGGGCGACACGTCTGACAACATAACTATCAATAGTCGCCGTCACAAGTTTACTGTACATTGAGGACTACACCAGTGCTGACCCGTGTTAAGCTGTGTATATACAACCAATAGAATTTCATTATTAAGACTATAGGGCTACTCTAATTTCTATTCGTTACCTAGATGGCATTCAATGTAAAGCGTAAATAATTTAGTGTTTTATTTGTGCCACAAGAGCTAAAATAATTAAGTATTTTTTTTTATAAATTAGTGATTTAATATACTTTGTTTTTCCTGTTTGTGCAATAAAGTATTTGTTATGTTATGTTATGTTTTCCCATACAAAAGTATTTACTAAGTTTTTTGTATTTTTGTTAGAAATATACGTAATTTATTTTATATATGTAGTTTCAAATAATAAGTAATAAAAAGAACATTTAAATAGAAAGTTGTCAATAACTTCAGATCCAGAGTATACCTGATGAAAATAGGAAGGGTTTATAATATTTTTTATTATTTGTAGGTTCTCTAGACCTTCAAATAGTGACATAAAGGCTTAGAGCTCATTTAGCTTAGTTTATTTATGACAAAAATAATAAATTCATTCTACACTTCACACTTCTACACTTCATGTGGCTACACTTACGCCATCTATGATAGCCGAAATGTCCTCCTTGTCGTATCCGACAACGGTGACCTCAGTCTCTTCTCTCGTGCGCTCGAATGTGACTGGCAAAGCCAAACTTTGTTCTGAAAACTCTGTCACGTCGGGGGCAGAATAGCTGTCCATCCGAATTGAAAGTGTAGCTATAGATGGGTTTGGGACGATCCTTGCGTGTTTGGGGTTTTTCGTCGAGCTCTTTCAGACGATTTTGCTCAAAGTTGCTCAGAGTTTTTGGAAACGCATATAGCGAGTGATGCGTACGTCATATGTCAATATTGCAATTCTATTGGTTACTTAATACACAACTCAGCACAACTCTCCATTTCTCCTTATTTGTAGTCTGGGCTGCAATCGTTACATGTCAGGTATTACTAGGTATAATTTATACTAGACTGACATAATATCATGATTAATACCAAGCTGACTTAATACCAGACTAGTCTTATGTAACTTAGTATGTACTTACTGTTGTCTATTCTGTGGTGTTTATACTTGATTTGGCATTTGATTGGTGACTAGACATAATTTACAAGTTTCAAGTTACTCTGAAACGGTGCTCGACTATGATACGACTGATCTATGCGGAGACAGCAAGAGAAATTGTGTCAGAATTGAAAAAAGTGGTAGTGATATCGTAACGAAAACTTAGATGGGTGATCAGACCATGATTCTGAGTTGATATCAAACAATTTTTTCCATCGCAAAAATATGGAACTGAAAATACTTCATTTAAAACAAAACCCAATAAATATTTCATGATTTTTCAAAGACGAAATTCCACTTGTTATCAATTCAGAATCTTAGTCTGAATCATCCCCCTCAGTATTCGTTACGATGTCACTAACACCCTGTACAGTCTCTTCTTACCCCGGTTACAAAACAAAGACTAAAGACTAACTCGGTATGCGAGCCCATCTAACTAAACCAATTAACTTACTAGTAACCAGTTTCTGATTTATGTGGTTTTAGCTTGCATGTAGGTATAATTTGTTATGACTGTTAAGGAACAGTCATAACAAATTACACCTAAGGAGGTGTACATACAAACCTTTCTGGTTTTTGTTTATGTGTTTTGTATATGACACAAATAATTTTAAAAAATATATTATTTCAAGTGGAATGGATCAGGGAGATCGGCCGGAGACTTAAAGTAAGAGGGGGTGACCCTAGGTCTGGTGGCGAACTATCATTTTTTTTTTCTGAAAAATAGGGTTCCGACATGAAAAAGGATAGTTCTAGCTACGAGGAACAACCTCGTAGCTAGAACTATCCTTTTTCATCCCAATTAGGGATAAGCTCGCCTATGCTTTATCTAACGATAAATTATGTTTTCCTTTGTGTTCTTCTTCTTTGCGAGTCGATGGCGATCGAAGCTAAATTTTTGCTGACCAATAATTCCTTTGTGTTTTAAAGTACCTACTAAAGAGTATACAAACAAACAAATGTAAAGTCAATTAAGTTACAAATTTCATTAATGTAATGTTACCTGAACCGACGTGCTTGAATGAAACTATTGATGAATGTGGCGAAGTATGTCAAGAGAAGTTGTCCGTATCGCAGCAAATGGAATTCCATAATCTCTGCTTACCCCAGTGGGAAATAGGCGTGAGTTTCATGTACAATATTTCATACATAGTTTATTTATTTATTTATTTTAGTTTTAGGTTTACACGGTTACTATCATAATTAAAACACATAATAACGGTTTTTACCGCGTTTAAATCAGGGATATGAGACTCCCGATATTTCGACACTGTTGCAAGTGCCATGATCACGGGATGACAGTGTCGAAATATCGGGATTCTCATAACCTTGATTTAAACGCGGTAAGAACCCGTAATAACACAGTTTTTATTACCGCTATTCAATGAAATCGTACTTGTTTTATCAAAGTCGAGCTGTAGGTAGACAGCAAGCATAAAGTTGACGCCCGGAAATTGACCGGGGAAATGACAAAGTTCTACGGAATAAAAATCAATAATTTCTCTCCTGGAACGAATTGGGAAGATACTTATACTTATATTTGTAATATATATACTTATGTATACTAACTAGGTACCAAGCATACTTATATTACAATTGCGAAAGTAACTGACTGTCGGTTACCTTTCCACGCTTAAAACTGCACCTATTTAGGTTAGTTTCTGTCCCGGAAATGACCCTTTGGGGGATGAAAGGATGGAAAAAAGTGACGCGTGCGAATGCAGAAGTCCACGCCGATGAAGTCATGAGCGGAGAACTAGTTCTCTGTACATCCACGCCGATCGGTCAATAAAACCGAAATAAAAACGTACCTAAATCTAAGTAATAGGTATTCAGCATTAAGTTTTTGATGATACAAAACATAACATAAGCTTACGACTATATCATAGGTACATCCATCGCAAGATGAACTAAGTACTTACCACACCTTTCTGTTAGACCAACGTGATAGGCGGTGAGCCGATTTGTAATTATAAATATGTATTATACCTATACGCACAATTCTCAATGAAATGTCGCAGTTTCAAACCAATCCCAGACCAAAACCAATGTTTTTCGAATTGTTTTCGAATCCACGTTTGGATCATACATGATTATCACGTCCTCAGCGGTGAAGGACACATTCCCGAGAAATGCGTTTCGGAACTAACTTCTATTGGGCTGGTTTCCCTTCGCGGTTTGGAAAGTGAAACAAGCCGTCGCTTCTGTAGAACAAATCCTATCAAATGTTTAGTTGAGGTAACCGGAATAACGCTAGAAAGGGTATAGCGAGGTAAGGAAGACGAAATGGCCCCCATGGCCCATGACGGAATTATCATTTGTATTGGTATTGGCACTCTAAAAGAATACGAAATGTAAGGTCGTTGACCCCTGACCTTGACCTGTCTTTGAGATATTCGAGAAAGTTCGTACGCGCGCCGAGTTTTTTCAAAATTTTTTTTCCGAAAAACTATAAAAGCTAGAAGGATGGGACCAATTGCGTATAATTAGGGATACTTTGAAAAATATTCTGTATTTTTTTCAGAGTTCTGGTGAAATGACAACTGTGCAAAATAATTAAACAAAATATAAATATATTTTTTTAGTACTGTTCTATTATGTTTACCGCGCCAAAAAAAATATATAATACTCTTTGATTTATATACTTACACCACACAAAAACTGATCAAAATCAAAGAGGCGCTTCTTGAGTAATTATGAATTTACTTAGTGTGCGTACGGCTGGTAGGAACTAATTAAAGAGGTCGTTTTTAGATTAATTATTATAATTACATGTTAAACAGAATTTTAATCATCATCATCACTATTTTCATTTATTACAACATTGATTGCATCATTTGAAAATACTTTCGACAGAATTTCAGCAGGACGTAAAATGCGAGATAGATATCTCGCATGAGCTAAATAATATAATTATTACACTTGCGATATATGAAAATCGACTTGCGAAAATCGTATTTTGGGCAAAAGAAAACCCATTTATGCAAACTGTTTACAATCTGTACTACGAACGGGTTTTTAGTTGATTTTGCTGGGCCAATTTATGGTACGGAAAATGATGCCACTATTATGAAGAAAGTGCTACAGGATGCTAAACTTAAAACTCTAGTTCGTAGTACAAATTGTAAACGGTTTGCATAAATGGGTTTTCTTTTGCCCAAAATACGATTTTCGCAAGTCGATTTTCATATGCCGCAAGTGTAATAATTATATTACTTAGCTCATGCGAGATATCTATCTCGCATTTTACGTCCTGCTGAAATTCTGTCGGAAATATTTTCAAATGATGCAGTCAATGTTGTAATAAATGAAAACAGTGATGATGATGATTAAAATTATGTTTAACATGTAATTATAATAATTAATCTAAAAACGACCTCTTTAATTAGTTCCTACCAGCCGTACGCACACTAAGTAAATTCATAATTACTCAAGAAGCGCCTCTTTGATTTTAATCAGTTTTTGTGTGGTGTAAGTATATAAATCAAAGAGTATTATATATTTTTTTTGGCGCGGTAAACATAATAGAACAGTACTAAAAAAATATATTTATATTTTGTTTAATTATTTTGCACAGTTGTCATTTCACCAGAACTCTGAAAAAAATTCAGAATATTTTTCAAAGTATCCCTAATTATACGCAATTGGTCCCATCCTTCTAGCTTTTATAGTTTTTCGGAAAAAAAATTTTGAAAAAACTCGGCGCGCGTACGAACTTTCTCGAATATCTCAAAGACAGGTCAAGGTCAGGGGTCAACGACCTTACATTTCGTATTCTTTTAGAGTGCCAATACCAGTACAAATGATAATTCCGTCATGGGCCATGGGGGCCATTTCGTCTTCCTTACCTCGCTATACCCTTTCAAATTCTTCGTAACGTATCGACAAGGGTATTTGTAGGTTATTTAGTATTATTGACCCACAGCGGTCTGTTTACTTATTGATAAGACACTTACTATCGACCCAGAACCGCTAACCGCTACCGGTAAAGCCTAGGATTACAAAAAGTAATTTACTTCAAAGTACTTCTTTTAAGTCGTAGACTCCAGACCAGTTGATAGAACGCTTGCCTCTCACTCTGAGGTCGCAGGTTTGAATCCAGTACAGGCCTAAACGAATGAATGTCGATTTTGTTTTCGAATTCATGTTTCGATTAATGATTATCACGTGCTCAGCGGTGAAGGAAAACATCGTGAGGAAACCCACAGTATCATTTCCTCTACCAAGCAAGACAGTTTTTTTTTTTAAGTGAAACATGAAGCGTTACGCGTTTAGAAGACTCTATAGTCTCAAAGGCTGAACTTTTAAACCGCTTTTTCTGGAAACTTAATATATCATAAGCGTTTATATCTGTCGCCATTATCAAACTTAAGCCCTGGCTTAAATATTATTGAAACAGTGGTGTTTCCTAAGCCTATAAAATATTATTCATTAGCTTAATAGGAATCCAAAGCATCACGTTGGTTTCCCCAACATGGTTTCTGTTAATCCTTTTTACGTTAAGTCAAAAAAATCTTCAGATTCAACCTTTTTTTTCTGTCACTTGCATCCGAAGTCCGCATCTATTCTCTTCGGTAATTGAGGGAAGCCGGTGCTCGGTTGTAGAACATATACCAACGGTCGGTTATGATTGCATCTATATATGCCTCTCGTAATTGGTTTCCATACAAAGGCGGTACCGTTATGCGTTCTGGAGTAGGAAGCAGGAATTCGTATCGCGTATATATATCCCAAAATGCTTTCATTACATTTGGTAAATTCTCTGCTGTAGCGTTTATTCCAAAATGACAATTGACAGGTACTGTTTCCGGTGCTTACACATATTTCCACCAAAGTATTTCTCCCAGGGAAATAGATTTCCATTCATTTCTGCTGCTCTAATACAACATGCTTTAAATAATGTCAATGTAGTAAGTATTGCAGTATACGGTATGTGTATACATTAAGTACGTGATATTATTATGTGTTGGTTTTCGACATGATGGTACGTAACTAAATAGGTTGTTCTGATAATGTAGCAGAAATGAATGGGAATCTATTTCCACTGAAGAAATACTTTGGTAGAAATAGGTGGAAGCACCGACTATTTCCTAAAACTGATCTGGTTTTCACACCAGAAGATGTAAACTGACCAATAAGACAGTTCAGTAAAACCAAGACTGTATGGAATAATGAATTACTTATAATTCTGGTTGAAGGTTTCCCTGTGACGTTTTCTTTTCAAACATACATACTTAAGTAGAAGAATAGACGTACAATAGAAGTCGATCCTCGGTCCTTGATATGCAATGCGCGCCTACCCTCGCTATGTCGTTAGGGTTTTTTTTTGTGACAACCCTCCACCCGCGGTTAATTGAGGGCAGGGTTGTGGAACGTATATACGTTGTAGCATCACATGTTTAATCTTAATTGAACTTCGTTTTTATGTCATCACTTGTTTGGCTACTCCCCCTCTTCCATCGTGTGGGTTGTGAGGTTGATTACCAACCTCATCAACCCTGGTGTCAGGGTTACTATTGAGCCGCCAAACGCCCCTGCCATGACTCAACTACTGATCTTATTTTTTAACAGAGGTTTTGAGAGACTAGAAGAAATGAACTCCATGCTAGATGGAAGACATCAGAAGATTCGAAGGACGGGTTTCTGATGAAAAATATTCAGTCCGCGCGTGCTCGTTTACTAAACCAAGCTCCTACCAGTGCGAAGCGGAAAATGTATCTGCCACTTATTAAATTGTTTATTCCTGTGACAATATTGAATGCGTTCATTTCCATCTTATCACGAAAGCAATATACCATGGATTCGGAGCCTGTCAGTTCACCTTGATTAAATCTTTCATATACTTACCAATATCATAAGGTATCATAACCGTTGTCTTCTGAAGACCTTGATAAAGTATCTGCTCTACTAATTAAACATTATTGCAAAAGTCGGTGGAATGCTAGTTTGCGATCTTTTTTTGTTTTGAGGCCACCCGTACTCAGTTTGCAGCCACCCGTACTTAGTTTGCGGTCACCCGTACTCAGTTTGTAGCCATCCGTACTCAGTTTGCAGCTATCCGTACTCAATTTACGGCCATAAGTTAGAATCAGCAGTATAATTATTTGTATTATCATCTTCCGTCGTTGTCATCGCACTAAGTGCATTTATAATTAGCATTATCTCGTTTTCCAAGGTCCATTTACCTAATCTCAAGGTCCGTTTTTTACAAAAGTGACAGCCACTTTCCACGCCTAAGGGAAAGCCAGTCCATTACCGGGTCACATTATCTCCGAAAACACATTTTTCCGGAATGTGGGTTTCCTTACGATGTTTTCCTTGTTTTCATTATGAATGATCCAAATGATTCAAGTTTAGAGCCTGACCCGAGATTCGAACTTCCACCTTAACGATGTAAGTCATACGTCACGTTTTCTCAACTGGGATATCGCTCTGTATATTTTGTATTAAATTTTTCTTAGCCTATAGTGTCCCATTTTCCATCTCTTTTTGACCTGAGCAATCTCTCGGACATCCACCATCACTTCCTAGGTCTTTCTCTCCCTATGCCGTCACTTTCACCTATAATAACCAGGACGTTCTAATAAAAAAAAACGCAACAATATATCTTAGTTTAATTTAAGAATAATAACCAGCTTACGACATCGTATCAACAGTGGCTGCAAGTTGTCTTTGATTACTAGTGGCTCTGCCCACCCCATTAGGGATTACGGGCGTGAGTTTATGTATGTGTATGTATGTGTTAAGAATAATAAAATGCGTTGTTCTTTCTTCGCTAATGTATGGTCACAAACTTATGAAATGCGTTATGTTGTATTTAGTGCGACAATGAGGAGAAGAAAATACTATGCCTAGGTATCCTATATGGTACCTACCTAGACACTGCATTTCCTTTCCTTAGTGTCATTTCACGTCGAAAGTTCTCAATCAATCTTGGATGCTGCACCATGGAAGAGACTGCATGATTGTTATTTTTATTTGGCACTATTCTTCCAGAAAACAAAAATTATTTATTTTCAATGTAACTTCATCACAAGAGTCCTTTGTCACTTTTAAAGATTCACGCACTTACGTAATAGACAGTAAACAATTTTAACGGATCGATACGTGATTAAACTAAAAAAAAAAAACAAAAAAATAAACAAGTTCCGTTAAAAAAGTTTACTTAGAAGAAAAAGGTACGGATTTCTTAATAGAAAGTGACGTACTTAATTAAACATATTGGATAAGACATATATATAAAAATATATACGTACGTACGTCCCTTCTTTTAATCAGCCATAGTATTGGTAGCTTACTATAGGATTGTAGGACAAAGATGATAAAAAGGCCATATCGAAGCAATTCATCTTAGAAAGCAATATTGCTATTTGACATTTCTTTGCATTGAGCGCACACTTTTTTATGCACAAATGTCAAATTGCAATATTGCTTTTTTCTTCGATATGGCCTTTTTATCATCTTTGTCCTACAATCCTATAGTAAGCTACCAATACTATGGCTGATTAAAAGAAGGGACGTACGTACATATATATTTTTATATCTATGTCTTATCCAATATGTTTAATTAAATACGTCACTTTCTATTAAGAAATCCGTACCTTTTTCTTCTATTCCGTAATTTAAAAAGGATATTATTGTACCTCAAATAATAATGAAGTATGTCAATTTGGGAAGACACTGGCTCCTGAAATACAGTTATACTAGTATAAGAGCCAGGGCCTTAATTATAAATTGTTACTTTTTTGTTATACTGAATAAACTTTGTTTCTTTTTTTCTTTCTTTCTTACAATTAATCACAAAAATACCTTTTATGTGGTTGAAGATCTCCAAGTTTGGCGTGATCTTCTCTCTCATCTTTTCCACATCACCATCTATTAAAATAGCTTACTACGTATTTTTTCAAACAAATTCTATGCAAGTAAGTAATCATTTTTCAGCATCCTTTGTACGGTCACGAGCATTAATATGTATACACTTTGGTACCATGTCACATAAACTTTTTTGGCAAATTCAACTGTAAGTCTCACTAAATGTCAAATATGTTAGTGCAACAGAGTCCTAAAGTGGGTACATTATATTTCTCATGACTGTACTCACCTAAACAGTAGTCTCCACTCTCTATTCGTGTACAAACCGCTGCACAAATAGAATGTAAGAATTTTGTAACATCGCCGCCATTAAAAAGTTTTTTATCGATTCTTTTCGTGAGGTCCAATTTTATCGCAGCGGCCGTCATTCTCTCGGGTAGGGATTTATTAATCGCGGGGTTCAGGTCACGCGACTTCGAATGACATTTTGTCATGTTTCAATAATAAATAACGTCCGAACAGAAAGGGCACGTGCTTACTTACTACATCCGGTTGCGGATTAGATGGTAATTCACCCACTCAATATCTCGCCTGCGGCCGAGTTTATACTTTATGGTTTTTTGTAGACTACCCGCCTGAATGGTTTCATAAAACTGGGCCAGTTTACTCCAAACAAAGAAAGAAGGGCTAATTTGGACTTTAATTACCCCTTCCTCCTTCGGAATAGAATAGGCTTAGTCTCGTGAAACCATTCAGGCGAGTAGACTACATAAAAATATGAAAGAGTAACACGGGCCAGATATTAAGTGGATGACTTGCATCCTAACCCACTATAGATTACCTATTATATTTTGTTGAGTTACTTACAGTTAGATTTGTAAATAGTTAGACAAAGGTACTAAGCTTCACGGCCAATTACAATATCACCTGAAGTTATCAATAAAACGTTTATTGCAATAATAATTAGCACAATTCAAAACGTGTTATGTCTTATAGCAAGAGAAGAAATGGCGCAAGAAACTCCTCAACTACACGGTTTATTTAGTGTAGATTAAGTTAAGTAACGATGTGCTCTAAAGTGTAAAGAATTTCAAGGCATGGGCTACATCTCGTACCTCACACGCTTTGCTAAGTGTTATATGTGCGAAGCACATGCATCGCCACGAATATGAAAGTACACAGTACAGGTTCCAGCTTTACGTAAATGCCAAACCCACTAACACAATAGAATGGGTAAGGAGAATTCAATAAAGTTAGATAAGTACTTAACGTCACGGTTAGGTACTAGCATCCACCGCACCCGCCTCGCAAAATGGCTTCTCTAGGCATCATCCCCGAAGTACGTATAGAATTGTAGATAATTGTTAGGTATCTCATGTTTCGATCCCACGTGTTGAATGTTCCCCAGACAAGTTAATACCAAAAGCTTCAATTACTTAAGTATTTATAGAAGTCATCGAACCTCTAATAAGGAAAACATTGCTTTGGCATCAAGAAGTTTAATACCATGGCGTCCAACCCGTTCCCAAGCTATCATTGCCTTCTGGCATAAGAGAAAGGAGTACATATTTATCATAAGAATCATTGTCTATAAATACTTAGTCACTTTTTCCAGAATATCGCCCGAAAACAAAAAACAATCATCAATAAAAGCTATGAAGTCTTATTAATAAAATCCCTATTGATTCTTAATTGTAAGTTATAACTCCTAAGTTTCACATTCAACGCTTCGATTGGTATTGAAGCCCACATGTGCAACCTCCAAATGCGTCTTCGATGTAGCAAAAGTAGCGTAACTGTAGTAAAATCTTATGACACCCATTTCAGCTTTGATGACCCATTTAATGTGGTAAAATAATGTAGCTCACTCGATTGGAAGTTACGATACTGGCTACTTCTACATCATTAATATTATGTCAACCACAACCCCTATTTATTCATAATTTGCGTACTTCTTATACGCACAATACTTACAGCAAACTTCCCTAATCATCTCATTATAAGACCCCATCCAAACGTAATGAAAAAATGTATGAAAAGAACTCGGAATACCTCGATTACAACCTTATTTACAAGAGTAGACGAAGTGAAAATACTGAATTAAGATCGTCTTACGCTTCATTCTAAACAATATGCATGCGCTATCAATCTCACATACATTATTCATACCAAACGAAAAGCGTATATATCTGTCTCCTTTCTTCCTGCACTCGATTGTTCGTCCCTTTCGCTCTACCAGGTTTTCAGCTTCTACTTATCCTACCTTCTCTAACTAACAAACCTTGATTTTCATGAGTTTATTACATTATTGTTTCTGTGAAAATAGCTCGTACAAGAAATAAGTAAGTCTTGAAAGCCGTAGAATGCAGTTTCTAAGGAACTTAGGACTTATCATTGACCTATCTTAACACTACTACTTGTCTACTAGAAATAGCCTTGAAACTTCTTCCTTTCATTGCCTTTAACTGCCATAAACTGTCATGTCAGATACGTAACTTGACCTAAGGGACGCAAAGGTCAGGAAGGGTCGATGTAAACGTGCATCAGACCGCTTTACATTGTAAGGACAGTCGGAACCGGAACAAATGAAGTTAATAACGATGTGCACGAAACACATTTGCCCATCCAGGGGTTCGGTCTGGACTTTAGGTGGCGTTTCTGTACTAAAACAGCTGATACTGGTTGTAAATATAGTTTATTGAGCACTGATGAAAATACGCTGAATAAAACTGAATAATTCTGATATATAAGGATGACAAGTCGTCCTCAACGGACGCGCAAGAGGCAGCTTTTCAGAGCGAATGAATGTGGCCATAGACAAAGTTTTATTTCCTATTAGAAATGATCACAGACAAAATTTGTAAAGACTATTAAAAAGTAAAAACGAGATTTGGTCTAAGTATGTTAATTTGCGTTAACAAACGACATAAGACTTGTAATTTCACCGTGTAACTTTGAAACGAGGTTGTTAATGTTAGCACAAATTGGAACGTTCCCGAGATGCAAACGTTACAAGTTGGAGTGGAGGAGCATTTGACAGTGACATCATATTTAACGATGCTATTACGTCAGTTGAGAGAGATGTATAAGTAGCTCGGTGGATACTATTTCTTCAGGCATTAGTCGGCTTCCTTGCACAACTATGAACGGCTTTTGGCTCATTGTCTGTTTTCAATACAGATCTGGGCCCGTGTGACATAGATGACTAACTTCAAACTGCCTGCGAAGCAGAATAGCATCTCCGCTCATAATTTACACTTTTACTTCATGTTGAAGCCTTATACGCAAAATGTAATTACGAATTCTTTAGCGCTACGCAAATTTTCCTCTTGCCTCCGAGTTTGGGCCAGAAAGATGGGAGATCATTGCTCCAAGCCCCAAGGGGTCTTATATGACGCACCGCTTTATTTGTTTTCTTTAATGGTAAGTATTTCTGCTTTTATGGTTGTACATAATGTCATATCGACGTGGAGTTCATATATACGATTATAAATATTCGCTAGCGCGGGGCATATCAGTGTGATTAAAGGAAGAATAAAAGAAATGTGAACGATTATGATAGTCGAAAGGGAAGAATATATTGAAAACATTCGCATTGGCAAGGAATTCGCTGCAGCAGCTTAGTTGTCACTAGACGTGGATCCTCTCTGCGGCTGTAGAGCACCTATGATGCAGGAAAAGACCTCAAGGGTCAATATCTACTGATTGTGGAAAATGCTCTAATGTAAATATTGGTTTCGTCGTCTCTGCTCAAGCAGCTGAAGACTGTCCTTGGACGGAAAATAAGCTACTAATACAAAAAAATATATATAAAAATAAAACAAATTAAGCATAGTATGTAGGAATTTTCTTCGTTTCCTCGTTGGTACCTCCTCCACGTAGAAAGGAAATCACGCCGCTGGGATCATTGACCCACTTCTACCAGACCTCCCCAGCGGTTTTTCGCCCGCAAAAATAACATTGCCTTAACGCAATTTTTAAACAAAAAGTAGATTAAATATATAAATATATATGACATGCTAAAAAATATAAAATCTTACCCAAAATAATTCTGGCATCACGTGTACAGTGTTTAAGCACACGGACAAGACATAACAAGACAACAACACTCACAAACAAGTTACAAACATTACTTACACCTGCACCACTGGCTCCGGCTGAGTCGACCGACGACGCGACCGTCTCGCGAGGTCCCGGTATACGTTTTTTCGCGAACTCAAATATTAACTTTGTATGGGTTTCACGACGCCACGCGCGGAGCGTCCTACGGTCGGCGCGCGACTGCGTTGGATACCACCCGTCCGGCACCGACGACGGCGGTTTAGGCTCAAGGGTAAGAATCCACTGGGTGATCGATGAGGCTTGGCCCACTCGCATGAGCGGAGCCCCGCCGGCCACCAGGCGCAGGTAGCCCCCAGCTAATTACTTTTATATGCTAATGTACACACCGAATTAACGACCTCCGCCTACGACCCAGCACTCGCCATGGCCGTTAATAGCACCAACATCAGTCCGAGCGAAACGGCCGGTTCATACGAAAAGCGAGGAAATTGAACGGTAGGTTGCATGCACATTGGAATGCGCACCCAGTAGTGACATAAACTACATTCGCTCTACCCAGAGACGGAGGACTGAATATCACAAACTGACTCGAACGGACGACTCGGCAGGTTTTGTTATATGATTCTCATTCCGATTTTCTACTCAACAATGCGAAAAATAAACTTACAAGGTTTTCTGTTTTTTTTATGAGAAGTGTTAATGAAAAGTGTTGATGAGAACTTAAAAAGTTCTTGAATAATGTGATAGGTACTTGCGCTCATCGTCAGGTATAAATACATTCACTCTCTAATAATACATATTTTCTTACTTTCTTTCAAAAATATAGAATAGAATAGAAATAGTTTATTATAAAAAAGCGCCACACACAAAAACAAGACAATAACATCATTTAAAAATTTCATATAACTAAAAACTGAATATATATATATATATATATATAACTAAATATAAATATAACTAAAAAATTTCATGTAAGTATGTAATCGCGACGCGAGATTAAAATAAGGTCCTTGGTACCGGGACTTCCGCGATTTTTTCAAAAATATCATATTATTGTATACTAGCTTTTGCCCGCGACTTCGTCCGCGTGGCGTGTTATATAAGAGAGAGATCTTTGTGTGTGTGGGAGTGCATATCAAATTTCAAGCATCTAACTTATGCAGTTTAGATTTTTTCATACAATTTTTTTCCCAATAACTCCCATTTTTCAAAATACAGCCAAAAATAAACTTTATATTTACTAAGGTATGCATGCATGCTAGATTGAATCAATTGATTGAATTGATTTTTTTTAATTGATTGTTCATTGAGTTTTAATTTTAATACACACTTCCTCTCTTCCCTTCAACGTTGCTGTGCCCTACAGGGTCCATGTTTTAGTTCCTATGCCTATGTAACACCCCATTGTACTACATGGAATGCAATAAATAATTTAATTGAATTGAATTGAAAACATCTATCTTACGCGGTTTCGATTTTTTCATACAAATGTTTTTTTCCCGCTAACTCCCGTTTCCGTGGGAATTTTGCAATATCCTGTTGCAACTAAGGTTTAAGTTAACTAAGGTACCTGCATGCCAAATTTCAAGCGTCAAACTTAAGCGATTTAGATTTTTCATACAAAAGGATTTTCCCGCTAATTTCCGTTCCCGTGGGAATTCCGGGAATTCCTTTCTTAGTGCACCTCTACGGTACCTAAGCTATGTCCCTTCCAAATTTCAAATGCCTACATTTAGCCGTTCAGGCTATGCGTTGATATGTCAGTCACTGAGTCAGTCAGTTTCTCCTTTTATTTAGATTTGATTTTTTCATACAAATGTTTTTTCCCGCTAACTACCGTTCCCGTGGGAATTTTGTAATATCCTGTTGCAACTAAGCTTTAAGTTTACTAAAGTACCTGCATGCCAAATTTCAAACGTCTAACTTGAGTGGTTTAGATTTTTCATACAAAAGGATTTTCCCGCTAATTCCCGTTCCCGTGGGAATTTCGGGAATTCCTTTCTTAGTACACCTCTACGGTGTCTAAGGTACCTGCGTGCCAAATTTTAAACATCTTACTTGAATGGTTTAGATTTTTCATACAAAAGGATTTTCCCGTTAATTCCCGTTCCCGTGGGAATTTCGGGAATTCCTTTCTTAGTGCACCTCCACGGTACCTAAGGTACCTGCATGACAAATTTCAAACGTCTAACTTGAGTGGTTTAGATTTTTCATACAAAAGGATTTTCCCGCTAATTCCCGTTCTCGTGAGAATTTCGGGAATTCCTTTCTTAGTGCACCTCCACGGTACCTAAGGTATCTGCATGCTAAATTTCAAATGTCTAACTTGAGTGGTTTAGATTTTTCATGCAAAAGGTATTTCCCGCTAATTCCCGTTCCCGTGAGAATTTTGGGAATTCCTTTCTTAGTGCACCTCTACGGTACCTATGGTACCTGCATGCCAAATTTCAAACGTCTAACTTGAGTGGTTTAGATTTTTCATACAAAAGGATTTTCCCGTTCCCGTGGGAATTTCGGGAATTCCTTTCTTAGTACACCTCTACGGTATCTAAGGTACCTGCATGACAAATTTCAAACATCTAACTTGAATGGTTTAGATTTTTCATACAAAAATATTTTTCCGCTAATTCCCGTTCCTGTGGAAATTTCGGGAATTCCTTTCTTAGTGCACCTCTACGTTATCTAAGGTACCTGCATGCCAAATTTCAAAAGTCTAACTTGAGTGGTTTAGATTTTTCATACAAAAGGATTTTCCCGCTAATTCCCGTTCCCGTAGGAATTTCGGGAATTCCTTTCTTAATGCACCTCTACGGTATCTAAGGTACTTGCATGCCAAATTTCAAACGTCTAAGTTGAGTGGTTTAGATTTTTCATACAAAAGGATTTCCCTTCACTACTCTGCTCCTATTGATTGTAGCGTGATGAAAAGTATACTATGACCTGTCCAGGAGTGTGAAGAATAATTGTACCAAGTTTCATTAAAATCCGTCCAGTAGTTTTTGTTTCTATAAGGAACATACAGACAGACAGACAGACAGACAGACAGACAGACAGACAGACAAAAATTTTACTGATTGCATTTTTGGCATCAGTATCGATCACTTATCACCCCCTGATAGTTATTTTGAAAAAATATTTAATGTACAGAATTGACCTCTCTACAGATTTATTATAAGTATAGATTACTTAAGAAGAGCCAAGAAAAAGAAAAAAGAGATACCTATTTTCATAAGAAATGAGAAAATTGATAGTTTTTAATATTATATATTTTGTGTGACACATTTATCACATTCAAGTCGCGAGCACGTCGATGCACGAACAAGGGACCTTAATTCGTCTGTCAAATTTGAAAACTCGTGTTTTGTCAATTTATTCGCTCTACTCGCGCCCCCGTTAGCGTGCTAGCAGCATGTCCTAAATGCATCTCGGAAATTCGGTAGCATAATATTTATCTACCTTATTTGAACTGGCCATATTTCAGGGGGTTTTGCCCTACTAGCCGAGCATGCGTGTTGGTAATAGCAGGATTCGCAGGGATCGTAGGGTTGGATGCGGGCAGCAGAGGATCGGTCATTATAGCGAGCCTTGAGGGAGGCCTATATCCGGCTGATGATGATGATGATTTACCTATATTCCGGTTCACCGTCTTACTTGACTTTTTAAAATCTTCCGACGTATAATAATTACTTAGCTATTCAAATTCCCTGGATTTACAAACTAATAGCTTTGCGCCCGCAACTTCCTTCGCATAAAGTTACTTAGTTTATCGCGGTAGTATGGAAAGTAAGTACTCAAGTTTATCACCAGAACGTGGAGAACATTATCTGGGTTTCAATCCATGTGCCAATTTTCATCCAATATGGTCTAGTGGGAAATGGGTGTGAGTGAAAATGTAACAGATAGTATCACTTTCGCTATCACAATATCATCATCTCCCTAGCATTATCCCATTTCTCACAGGGTCCGCTTACCTAATCTCAAAAGATGTGACAGGTCCGGTTTTTACAGAAGCGACTGCCTGTCTGAACTTCCAACCCGCGAAGGGAAAACCAGCCCAGTACAGGTTAGGTCACATACCTCCGAAAATGCATTTCTCGGAAATGTGGGTTTCCTCACGATATTTTCCTTCGCCGCTGAGCACGTGTTAATCATTTATGATCCAAACATGAATTCGAAAACAAATGCGACAATCGTTGGGTTAGGCCTGTGTTGGATTCGAACATGCGACCTCAAAGTTAAAGGCCATCGTTCTAACAACTTTGCTACCATGTAATGTAAATAAATGTATGGCGCTATTTCTCACTACAGGAGAGTGCGACAAATGCTTTCAGGTACTTTTGATATTTATGTCTTGAGGTGAGATGGTAGCGTGTTGTGTATTATAATAAATGGCTACACTTTATAATACGTATATAAAGTGTAGCCATATATATATATCCTTTCCAGCCGTATTCGGCCATGGCGACAAGTCTCCAATCTTATATGGCTGACATAACCGATCTTAGCAGTGAATGTACGGCCACATTCACTGCACGTCAGCACACCTCCGATATAATTAATTTTATGGCCGCAGATGGTCGGGCCTTCAGCTCGTCGCGTTTTAAATACGTATATACGTGAGCTGACAGCCGGTCAGTACATCTATTCAAATCCAAATATTTTTATATCACAAAGAAAACGATCGCAGAGGTAAAAGAGGCTTATCAAATACAAGACAATCGGCAGTCTTAACGCCAATTTCAATAGCAATTTCTTCTAGAAGTATGAAATCAGAAATCAAAGTCATTATCCAACGTAATTATCGTAACTAAACTTGTTGAAGGTCAATGTAACATTTTTAAATTTAATACGTCATTTCGCAATGTGCTATGGCTGAGGAGAAGAAATGACAAGAAACTACAACAGTAACACATCTCTTAAATCAGTGAGGGTATACATTACAAGTTACCTATTTAATACGGTAGTGAATGTTGGGTATGGCAGAAGAAGCATGAAAGTAGGGTTAATACCGTAGAAATGGGCGAAGGGTATGCTCCTTATCCCCATATGCCCTCCAGTTGATTGAGGGGAGGCCGATGCCCAGCATTGGGACGTAGTAGACTTTTTATGATATGCAAATATAAAAAGAAGTTTGTTCGATTTATATTCTGACTAGCTTTTGCCCGCGACTTCGTCCGCGTGGCGTGTTATATAAGAGAGAGATCTTTGTGTGTGTGGGAGTGCATACTTATGCAGTTTAGATTTTTTCATACAATTTTTTTCCTAATAACTCCCATTTTTCAAAATATTACAGCCAAAAATAAACTTTATATTTACTAAGGTATGCATGCATGCTAGATTGAATTAATTGATTGAATTGATTTTTTTTTTAATTGATTGTTCATTGAGTTTTAATTTTAATACACACTTCCTCTCTTCCCTTCAACTATGCTGTGCCCTACAGGGTCCATGTTTTAGTTCCTATGCCTATGTAACACCCCATTGTACTACATGGAATGCAATAAATAATTTAATTGAATTGAAAACATCTATCTTACGCGGTTTCGATTTTTTCATACAAATGTTTTTTTCCCGTTAACTCCCGTTTCCGTGGGAATTTTGCAATAACCTGTTGCAACTAAGCTTTAAGTTAACTAAGGTACCTGCATGCCAAATTTCAAGCGTCTAACTTAAGCGGTTTAGATTTTTCATACAAAAGGATTTTCCCGCTAATTTACGTTCCCGTGGGAATTCCGGGAATTCCTTTCTTAGTGTACCTCTACGGTACCTAAGCTATGTCCCTTCCAAATTTCAAATGCCTACGTTTAGCCGTTCAGGCTGTGCGTTGATATGTCAGTCACTGAGTCAGTCAGTTTCTCCTTTTATTTAGATTTGATTTTTTTCATACAAATGTTTTTTCCCGCTAACTACCGTTCCCGTGGGAATTTTGTAATATCCTGTTGCAACTAAGCTTTAAGTTTACTAAAGTACCTGCATGCCAAATTTCAAACGTCTAACTTGAGTGGTTTAGATTTTTCATACAAAAGGATTTTCCCGCTAATTCCCGTTCCCATGAGAATTTCGGGAATTCCTTTCTTAGTGCACCTCTACGGTATCTAAGGTACCTGCGAGCCAAATTTCAAACATGTAACTTGAATGGTTTAGATTTTTCATACAAAAGGATTTTCCCGTTAATTCCCGTTCCCGTGGGAATTTCGGGAATGCCTTTCTTAGTGCACCTCCACGGTACCTAAGGTACCTGCATGACAAATTTCAAACGTCTAACTTGAGTGGCTTAGATTTTTCATACAAAAGGATTTTCCCGCTAATTCCCGTTCTCGTGGGAATTTCGGGAATTCCTGTCTTAATGCACCTCCTCGGTACCTAAGGTACCTGCATGACAAATTTCAAACGTCTAACTTGAGTGGTTTACATTTTTCATACAAAAGTATTTTCCCGCTAATTCCCGTTCCCGTGGGAATTTCGGGAATTCCTTTCTTAGTGTACCTCTACGGTATCTAAGGTACCTGCATGCCAAATTTCAAACGTCTAACTTGAGTGGTTTAGATTTTTCATACAAAAGGATTTCCCTTCACTACTCTGCTCCTATTGATTGTAGCGTGATGAAAAGTATACTATAACCTGTCCAAGAGTGTGAAGAATAATTGTACCAAGTTTCATTAAAATCCGTCCAGTAGTTTTTGTTTCTATAAGGAACATACAGACAGACAGACAGACAGACAGACAGACAGACAGACAGACAGACAAAAATTTTACTGATTGCATTTTTGGCATCAGTATCGACCACTTATCATCCCCTGATAGTTATTTTGAAAAAATATTTAATGTACAGAATTGACCTCTCTACAGATTTATTATAAGTATAGATTATATAAAAGGAACGGTATAGCATGTGATTAAAAGAGAGTAAGTAGGTATATTTAAAAAAAATAAAAAATATCTGTTTACAGTCGTTATAAAGTACCTATGTATTCCATTGAGTGGCAGAAATTACCTAGGAATATTTATCGGTCCCTTATGTCCAAGACACTTACAGGGGTCAGCGTCACGTTGTGTGCAAAAATATTTTAAAATGACCTAATTTAAAACTTTTTTGTACACAACGTTTGCTATTTTGTTATTATTTGTTAAAATGTAGAAATTGTTTGGACTCGACACTCGCGAGCAGGCCACGTATACACCACGTGCGCTCCCCCACCACAAGACAGCGCCGTTGACTGCCGCCACACTTCGGCGAATGTGCGCGACGACGAACGACGACCGACGGCAGTGGTGGCGATGCAGAGTATTCGTTAAAAGGAACTTTATCTACAAAAGCCAAATTTTTTTAACTTGATACACCCAAAACTACTAAATATCATGTTCCTAGGTTCAGTGGTTAATATTTTGTATACAAAAAGTTTGGCTTCGTAGTTCCCGTTCCGAATCCGTTCCGTTCCGTTCGAATTTCGGAAAATCCGTTTGTTGAAAAACTCTGCACATCCTAAGAGACCTACGTACCAAGTTTCATGGTTTTATCTTCAAAAATGACGAATACCCATACAAACATTCAACCCGTATTTCACCCCCATACTGGTAAAAATTTCAAAATGCTTGAACAAACGATTTTTTGTTTGTTATTTAGTGCCTAAACACAAAATTTAATATTTTTATCTTGAAAAATGACGAACCTCATAAAAAATTTCAACACCTATTTCATCCCCTCAAAGATCGAATTTTCAAAAACGCTTTAACAAATTGTTTTTTTATTTCTTATCAAGTTCCTAAATATAAAGTTTCGTGGTTTTATCCCCAAAAATGACGAACTCCCATACAAACTTTCAACCCTCATTTCACCCCCTCACTGGTCGAAATTTCAGCAACGCTAGAACAAATGTTTAATTATTTTTTATCAAGTGCTTAAATATAAAGTTTCATGGATTTATATTTTAAAATTAAAATATCCCATACAAACTTTCAACCCCTATTTCAATCTCTTCGTCCCTTCTTTTCGCAATAAAAGGTATCCTATGTCCTTTCTCAGGGTCTAAAGATTGTCTGTGCCAAATTTAATCAAAATCGGTTGAGAGGTTTAAGCGGGAAAGCGTAACAGACAGACAGACAGACAGAGTTACTTTCGCATTTATAATATTAGTAAGGATTATTTTCCCTCGTTAAATAGTAAACAAACTAAGTGTAGGTGTTATAATTTCGTTGACGAACTGATTACCTATCCGTTTCTTTGTCTAAAATGAGTATTACCTTATTACTATGATTGATTACTGGGCTTAAGGTTCGTATAAATGTCTATCGAATTACCTCCTCAAGTTTAAAGCGTAGCTAGTCATGTAGTACTATATTAATTATGTGGTGTAAGTAATTAGATTTTATCTGTATGTAATGTAACAGTCAGTTGAATAAAAAAACTTATACAAATCAGATCAATTAATTGGCGTAATGTGATTCTAGAAAGAGTTTTAATGTTAATAGATAGCTAGCTATAGCTATGTGTAGGTTCCTGTAGGAATGAGATATAACTGTTTAATAAAGACAGTTGCATCAAAATTTTATCATAAATTCCCTAAATTATGGCGCCTACCTACCCTCTAAGTTAGAAAAGTGATCAAATACTAACTTGAGGTCACTCAGTTTAAAAAAAAACATCGAAATCATTCCAGTAGCTATGGCGTCATGCGCTTGTTGACACGATCACGAAATCTAGATTTCCGCGGGAATGAGGTATTTTCCCGCCATAAAAAGTAGCCTGTGTCCGTGCCTAAGATCCTATCTTTAAATTAACCAAGTCTTATAAAATTCCGTTCAGACGTTAAGGCGTGAATGAGGCAAACTTTTAAAACAAACAATTAAAAATTACTAACCTAGTTTTGTCTACTGCCTACGCCTTAAGTACGATAGCATAAATATTAATAGGCCATATCCTTTTCTAGATTACTATCTATCAGCTAACTAAATTTCATCAAAATCCGTTGAGCCGTTTAGGCATGATAGACAAAACTCCCAGCAAAAACCATAAAAAAATCACTAACTCAATTCAGTTTTCTGCCTACTTCCTACCCCCTAAGTACGATGACGTGATCAATTTGATCGTACAACCGTTTTTAGATAACCAACTATTACCTTACTAAATTTCATTAAAATCCGTTCAGCCGTTTAGACGTGAAAGAGCAAAAGTCCCAACAAAAACGACTACAAATCACTAAATCAATTTAGTTATCTGCCAACTGCCTACCCCCTAAGAACGATGGCGTGATTATTTATAGCCTATGACCATTTCTAGGTTATCATCTATCACCATACCAAATTTCATCAAAATCCGTTGAGCCGTTTAGGCGTGAAAGAGTAACAGACAGACAGACAGACAGACAGACAGACAGACAGACAGACAGACAGACAGAGTTACTTTCGCATTTATAATATTAGTATGGATTAACAGTTAAGAATCACTGATTTGCATTTTTGAGTCCTGGTGGGGACATACCACAAAAATGACTTTGCGATCCCTTGTTTGGTTAGGACATTACAGGCTGATCACCTCATTGTCCGAAAGTAAGATGATCCGTGCTTTGGAAAGCATGTTAAGACGTTGGTCCCGGTTACTACTTACTGATATAAGTACGTAGTCGTTACATGAGCCATGTCAGGGGCCTTTTGAGGCTCAATAGTAACCCTGACACTAGGGCTGATGAGGTTGGTAATCCAAGTCGGGCTAAGTCGTTAGTATGGACCTTTGATAAACCTTTGAGGGATGGTTCAGAACATAATTCTGAGTTGATATCAAGTAGAACTTTCCGTCACAAAAGTATGGAACTGAAAATAATTTAAAAACACTTAAATTTTCATGAATTTTCCAACAGGAAAATCCATTTGATATCAATTCAGAATCATGGTCTGAATCATCCTGCTCTGCATTTGTTACGATGTTACTTACACTCGATTTACTTGTATGTTTAAGTGACCTCGTAACAAATACAGAGGGGGAAGATTCAGCTCATTATTCTGAGTTTATATCAAGTGGAATTTTCCATCGCAAAAGTATTCAATTGAAAATAATTTTAAAAAACAAAATTAGTCATGAATTTTGCGACGCTTAACTCTAAATCGTGGTCTGAATCATCCCTCTCAGTATTCAATGCGATGTCACTAACACCCTGTATTTTTTCGAATCATACATTCATCATCAACACCAGCCCATTAACGTCCCCACTGCTGGGGCACGGGCCTTCCCTATGGATGGATAGGGAGATCGGGCCTTAAACCACCACGCGGTCCCAGTGCGGATTGGTGGTTATTAACGACTGCTAATGCAACGGGGACCAACGGCTTAACGTGCCTTCCGAAGCACGGAAGAGCTCGAGATGAAAACTATTTTTTTGTGGTCACCCATCCTATGACCGGCCTTTGCGAAAGTTGCTTAACTTCACAATCGCAGACTGAGCGCGTTTACCGCTGCGCCACCGAGCTCCACATTAATCATAAATTGGTGTCACGTGCTTAACGGGTAATGGAAGCCATCGTGAGAAACCCCATATGGCGCGGTATTACTCGTATATTTTCAGAAACGTGTGACCTAACCTATAATTGGTCTGGTTTTCAATTACTCTTGACATGCGCCCGCGGCATGGGTTCATGGGTCTTCCTCTATTGTGTGGGTTGTGAGGTTGATTACCAACCTCATCAACCCTGTTGTTAGGGTTATTATTGAATCAAAGGCCCCGGACATGGCTCATGTAACGACTGCTTACTTACATAAGTAAGTCACCGAAAGCAACGGCTTAACATGCCTTCCGAAGCATGGATCACCTTACGATCAGCCTGTAATGTCCTTACCAAACTAAAGTGACTTTTGTGATATGTCCCCGTCGGGATTCGAAACTAGGACCTCGGGATTGGGACCCCAACTCTCAACCACTGGACCACACTGGTCCATGGGTGAATATCAAGAGCTTCGACCAATAGCCGAACTACGTTTATCTACTCGCTTTGTCTATTGGAAAAACCCTGGATATAATTCGTTCGCGCGCGGTACCCGTGCCGCGAGCGCTGATATAAATAGCATTCACTACTTGGCCGGACATAATTAGAGTATCAGTGTTTTTAGGTTAAGTAAGCGAATCCCGCAATACATTAAATAATTATAATTAAAAACAATAAGTTGCATTAAATTTTATGATTCTGCTTGCTCAACCTGATATTAATTGCGATCGTAAGTTGTTGTGATGCCTATTACAAATGAATCCTGCCAAGCTCAATTTTAAATTAAATCTACTATTGCAGTACCTTCTGTTTTCGTATTCTTCTTCAAAATATAAACAAATCAAAGAGGTCCGGCCAAGAAGTATCCGATTGTAAAAAATCCCTTTACAAAGAAAGGTAAATTGAAAACAAGAATGCAAACTTTTTACTACACCTACACCACTACACCTTGGCAAAGTCCCGATATGTCATACTCAAAGCGTAGACGCTGCGTAGCGTATCAACTACGTAGCAGTGCTACGCCGCCGCTGCTGCTTGCTACAGAGTAATCTGTTTCCCTCCATAGACATCCGCAGACCGGTTTCCCTCGGTACTGCCCAGTGCCTAATATTCATAAAATTTTAAATTCAATTTCAAACCATAGCTTCTCAACACAAGTAAAACTTCAAGTCAGTAAGTGTTCTTGAGTATTATTTTATATTTTCCAAACGCCATAAGTAACGGTGACTATAGTATACATGAATAAGTACCAATGAGTAAAGGAGTCAGAATACAAGATGAAAGCAGAAAACAAACGTTAATTTTTTTTAAAACGAAATAATAAGTAATCAATTCCTAATTAAATAAAATAGATTTCAAAGAAGCACCTGTAAGGATAGAAGATAGCTTTGTAAATGGAAAAGTCTAAAGATTACAATTCTTCTGTAAAGTAGGTAGGCTTCTGAAAGTTGGCTGCAGCTAATCTAGTTCTAATGAACCAATCGATCGTCGCTTTTAACGCGCGCTGAAGCCTTAGGCACGTTTAAAGCAAGCCGCCTATGTGCGTTGAGCTGCCGAATGCCCTTTCAAATGAGCACGCGCGGATTTTGTGGTTTCCAATCGGTCAAGGCGCACTACCTACAAGTCCTTTTCCGAGACAAATCAGAAATCAGTGGCCTCCGTGGCCCAGTGGTTAAGCGTTGTGCTCACGACCCGGAGGTCCCGGGTTCGAATCCCGGTGGGGACATATCACAAAAATCACTTTGTGATCCATAGTTTGGTCAGCAAAAATTTAGCTTCGATCGCCATCGACTCGCAAAGAAGAAGATAGTTTGGTTAGGACATTGCAAGCTGATCACCTGATTGTCCAAAAGTAAGATGATCCGTGCTTCGGAAGACACGTTAAGCCGTTGGTCCCGGTTACTACTACGTAGTCGTTACATAAGTCACGTCCTTTGGCGGCTCAATAATAACCCTGTCACCAGGGTTGATGGGGTTGGTCATCCAGCTCACAACCCATACGATAGAAGAAGAAGATCAGAAATCAGTATCATGTATTTAATGTAATTATCATGGATAAACTTGTTGAAGGTCAATTTAACATTTTTGAATCTACATTATTTCGCAAGGTGTTCTGGCTGAGGAGAAGAAATGACAATAAACTGCAACTGCAACATATCTTTTAAATCAAACATTTAATACCAGTCATTTTTATCATTTAGGTAATCCTGTATCTTTTTTACATAAAGTAAGCTTCACAGCTGACTGTAGATTCGACCTTATTGTACTGATACAATAACCAGGCTGATCACCTGATTGTCCAAAGATTATGATGAGCCGTGCTTCGGAAGGCACGTTAAGCCGTTGGTCCCGGTTACTACAAACTGATGTAAGTAAGTAGTCGTTACATGAGCCATGTCAGGGGGCTTTGGCGGCTCAATAATAACCCTGACACCAGGGTTGATGAGGTTGGGATTTCACCTTACAACCCACACGATAGAAGAAATAAGGTCCTTTTTGGAATCCATAATCCTGCATTTTAAATTTCAGCACGTGACGTCACTCTTGAAATTATAAAAGTTGGTCAGTGTTACCAACATATAAAAAAAATCTACGTATATATTATGATGGAAAATCAGACTACAAGAAACGAGTAATAAAGAAATATTATGTTCTAAGCTCCATCCTACTAACGCCAATATTAATCCCAAAAGACGACAAAAATTAAGCCAGTCTGGCGCGTTCATAGAAGGTTCATGGTCGCAGCACCAGTGGTCACTCATTAGCCCATTATTTATGGGCTCTTGCCATATTCAACATACCTATTACCCGTATAGTCTTAAAGCTGTGAAGAAACAATAAAGGCTGTGTCCTCAAAATATAATTATTTTCTAAATTTATTAACCCAGAATAATGAGCTAAATCATACCCCTTAGTATTCGTTACGATGTCCCTTACACCCCATGCAAGTTAACGAATACTGACGGGGAGAATTAATGAACAATTTAGTGTTTTTATTATTTTCAGTTCCGTATTGTTGTGACGGAAAATTCCACTACATATCAACTCAGAATCATGAGCTCAATCATCCCTCAAAGTATTTGTTACGATGTCACTAACACCCTTTATTAAGTACCAACTAGTTACTAATAGTAGCTATCCATTTCCGCATCCGTAGGAGAAATAATAGGGGAAATCACTTAGGAGACTTGTTTCACATTTTGATAAATGATAGATATCACACCCCGGACACTTCATACAAACATCCTCGTTTTACACAGACACTACACTGTGTCATTATCGTACACGCGCATCTGTGTGTGTGACGTCTGACGCCATACGATTCTAGTCTAAACTATGTTCGAGGGGGGTGAGGTAAACCTAGCTCAGACGCTGAGCGGGAGCGGAGAGTTGCCGTTCTATACATAGTATTATTCCTTATACTATGGATATATGAAAGCAGTAATTTGGCGTTTGGCCAGATCCGAGATAATCGTCTTCCTATGGGGTTCAAAGCCCGACTGGTCGTTGAACGAATAACGTCTTTTTTTAAAGTAAACAATTGGAACTTCGTTTTGACTGGACCCGAATGCCTTAGGCTAGCTTAGCTTAGATTGTTCAAAACATTCGATTGTTTGTAGACTCTAATTAGATGTTTCTCATTCAAGATAAATAAAACTGGAAAGGTTTGTTCTTCGAAAGTTTTACGCCGTTTTAAAACAACAAAAACGTAGGTTTATTATCGAAGCAAAGAAAAAAAGATTTTTTTTTTTTGAACAAAATGATCTCTGTTTTTAATCGGTAGTAACTAATGAGGGGCTTTCCAGGCAACGTTTCTCAAAAACAATTAAAAAACAACAAAAAACGCAAAAAAACAACGTAATTGTTGAGATGGAAAATTCCATTTGATATTATCGGTAAACGCGCTCGGTCTGCGATTGTTGAAGTTAAGCAACTTTCGCAAAGGCCGGTCATAGGATGGGTGACCACAAAAAAAGTTTTCATCTCGAGCTCCTCCGTGCTTCGGAAGGCACGTTAAGCCGTTGGTCCCGGATGCATTAGCAGTCGTTAATAACCACCAATCCGCACTGGGCCCGTGTGGTGGTTTAAGGCCCGATCTCCCTATCCATCCTTAGGGAAGTCCCGTGCCTCAGCAGTGGGGACGTTAATGGGCTGGTGATGATGATAGAAATAATATAAATATTTACGTTAAATATTGTATTGTTTTATATATTTAATATATTCATACATATGTACATAAGTCTAGGCCAAAAGCTCTCTATATCTATTAATACTTAGCAGATCTTCACCAATCGAAGCTGCGTCGTCTTCGAGTGACCATTGTTTCTGACTACCCTAATTAGAGCTTACGGGCTTGAGTTTATGAAGGCATTTTTCGTCGCCTTAAAGTGAAAACCACGCGTTCACCTTTTTGAAAAATCGCATTCGGAAGTAATACTTATTTGTTAACAAAAAATTCTCGCATTTAACTGGCTAGATTTAATCCAGGTAAAATTATACGGTCTTCCCTCGCCATTTATAAAATAAGTTTTGTTGAAGAAAGCCACCATTACGTTATTTTAAAAAATGCGCTTATGAGATTTTCACATTAGGACTTAGGTATAAGTTTAGAACTGCGCTATGCACATGTCCTGAATCCTGAATGAAAAACCGTCTAGTCTAATAAATAATTATGGTTCACAAAACAATCATTTTTAATATCTAGCGCCATCTATCCTACAACACTAGGCACCTGGGCAAAAGGGAATGCCAAGAATGAAAGAAAGCAAAGCTAGGACGAAGTATAAGATCCTTGAAGCAAAGGGTATTTTCATTTCACATAAAATCAAAGCTGATGTCATCATAGTGTTACCTTTATTAGTATCTCTCGTCTATTATTCGTCTATTATTCCTTATTCTATGCTCTTGTTTAATATTGAAAATAAAATAAATTACTAACTAACAATGTATCATAACTTTTACTCATAGTGTCACACATATTCTTCCATATAATAAATAATGATTTAAATGTAATACAAGTAATTAAATGAAACAAATATTACTTGAATTGTTGAAATATTTTCATTATATTCATTTCTTAAAATCTTTTTTAAGGGAATGTGTAGATTTTTCTTTCCAAATTTCTGGAATTTGTCTTAAATTATTGGGGATTTTAGTAAATTATTGGCGTTGGCAAACCTTAACATGCTACTGGCGTTTCTCGACCAATATTGACTCGTACAATCTACTTATTACTCGGACTCGGATTCGCTACAGTAGCCAAAATATTTATATTTTGTTTTTTTGCCTGTTATTGCACAGCAGTATAATAAAAAAACCTCATCATGCTATATCAAAAAAAAATATTGACATTTTAAAAAACCGGTAATGAGGCTTTTTGGCGGGAAACAGGACAGTTGCTTTCTTCATTGAGTAATCTAAATAATTAATACGAAGTGGTGTTTTGTGGTTAATGATTGCATTTAGTTAGTCGAAAAACATTCGCGAGTGTTATTATATCGGAGTATTCAATGAACAAAGTGTATATCTACCTATTTTCGCTTCGTGTCAAGAAGCCGCTTCATAACTCAAAAGTTTATGCGGACTTTTGAGTTAATTCGTTTGGGGTTCGGAGTAGGAGTCTGCTCCGAGGGTGGGGGCTTAGGTTTCATCATCATCACCTTTCATCATTTCATTAATCATCAAGGAAAAAAATACGTAAGACATGGCTGTATGGGCATTGTTTCCTTTGCCTTACCCTTCGGGGAAATCCAAAACAAAAAAAAACCGGTAATGAATCATCAAAATAAGCGGTCAATAATTTTTATTGTAGTATGGCAACCAACACGTTGGCTGTCAGTCAACGTAAATCATTATTTATTTTATTCTTCTCTTGGCTGTCACCGGCGAGGCTGCTAGCCGAGAAGTAAACTATTGTTCGTGAAAATCCATGTCATAGTGCGCAAATAAGTTTTAAAATAATTAAAAGTATTATTCTGTTTGCACGAGATCCACACTAGCTGCCAATCATGGCGGAAAACTATTCAGATTTCTCGTATTTATATAGCTTACCTGACGAAGTACTGCTAAATATTTTCGGGTTTTTACCAGCCAAACAACTGGGAGTAGTTCGTCAAGTTTGTGTCCGATGGAGGGACATCGCAGACGAGCTGAAGAGGAACGACTCGCTGTGGGAAGAGCACTGCAAGAGGGACTTCACCGGCATTTACAAAAACGTCCGATACAAGTCCAGAACGGGTATGTCATGGTTTCATATCTACCGCTCATTGGCATCATGGTCTCACTTGAAGTCTGCAACAGAGCAACGCAGAGAATTCGCTGTAGCGCGAAGCGTTAACGCCGAAATACGAGGCTTCGATGTTCTTAAAAATGGTATTGTTGGCGTACACAAGTTCGGCTCTGTAGTTTACTACGATATCGAAACGCTGCAGCTCTCTACTCGGGATCCCCTTCCTGGTGATTACTTGCATTACATCGAAATTGATGACTACATTATAATAAGAAGCTACCAATTTCATGTATTTCTTGTAAAAAAGGTGACCAATGCGCCAACTTCCGAAAGGAATATTACGATTGATAATGTAAAAGCATGTCTACTTATTGATGATCGCTTGTACTATGTTAACATAGACAATGAGATTTACATGCGCAAACTGCAAGATAATAGAATGATCCGAAAATTCATAAAACGATCTGACGAGCCTGTAATGTGTCTCGGATACACTGATAAACTCAATGTACTCACTTTCCAACGTAAGATCTTCTCTGTTATTGATGACAATTTGGTCTTGCAATGCAATTTAGATCACTGCCCAAATATGTTGCACCAGTTTTACAAATACAAGCTTCTTGAAACTGTTGATTGGAGAATTGTCTTTCAATGGTTGTGTATCATGCGCCGTGAGGTACCCGAAGGACCACTCCAGGAAATAGTGACAATCAAAATGTATGGAGATGTGGTTCTTGTGGGCTGCAACTGGGGTATATTGCGCATTTACTATGCACCATTTAATGAAAATGGTGAATTTGATTTATTAAATGCTGCACCGCTGAAACAATGCAATTTTATGCAGCGCTCTGACTGTCCAGAACTTTATCAATGTCCAATTTTGAAAGTGGATGTGATGGAAGCCAAATATGGGCATACTATTATAGTAGCCCTGCCAAAAAAGATCGTAGCTTTGGAGTTTATTCACAATTTTGAATGAAAATCTTTTGTCCCAACTTTTCCTAACTGCAATAGGAAAATGTTAAATGGGATGATTTTAAAAGGCATATAATGGCACCCAGTAACTGTTAATGTCTTAGTTCACTTCTTTATTGTATTAAGAAGTAATTTTAAGGATAAACTCGGTAAATTGTACTTGAGACAATTAGTAAAAAATATAATAATTCTTTAAATAATATCAAATCCAAATACAAGAAAAGTTTTTTATCCTATTTACTCATTCACTAATGTACCGAAAAGCTATGATTCTTGTTCCCAAGCTTTGGAAGAATATTTTTTATTTATAATTGTATTTAGATATAGTATATTATCATTCTTATAGTTTAAGATTTAAACATAGATTGAAAATGAATTTTCTTGTCAGGGTTTTTTTGAAATGCCTGTGTGATAAATAATTATAATATGTGGGTAAAACTCATAGCTAAATGATCTCAAAAAAAGGCAAAGCCTTTACCTACTAGGGGTACTATTTATATAATGTTTAACTTACCTACCTACCTATGGGTACAAAATTAAATTACAGCCATACTCAAAACAATCATAAGTGTAATTATAATTTGCCTGTGTCGAAAAATATCACTTTTTTTATAAATCTATTCAGAAGCAAAAGCATGGAATATTTACCACTGCTGTTAAACAAGAAGCTATTAAACACCCAAAAGTTTAAGAAGTATGCCAAATCCCAGAAATAAAGCTTTAAATTCGGGATTTTCCTGAAACGTAATATACTTAAGAAAAAGATAGATAGAAAAATGTAATTTTGGCAATGACTGATGGGTAACCCATACCTTTAGGCCACATTAATAAGATAAGCATTACAAAATTTACCACAGGCTAGATGACTGAGTCAAAAATAAATTATAAGCTAGAAATATCTGAGCCCCCGTCTAAGATGATTAAAAACTAATCTTATATTTACTTTTGACTGATTTACTTTAAAATTAATTTTAATTGATAACATCATATGTGTGTATTTCTATATAAATTCCATAGAAATGTGTAGTTTTGATGATAAGTTTCTAATTTGACTACGCTATCTCTAATTTTGATAAACGGACTGACATCATCAGCCCTCTGTGACAAAGTTGTTGATGCATGATTTCTTTAATCTGTTTATAATTTTATTTGCTTTGCCCTGAATTTTCTATGTATTTACAGTGCTGTATTACATAAATGTAACAAATAATATAATCAATGAAGGAATAGTATTAAGGTAGGTGTTTAAGATAACAGTGAAGGTTTTCTCCATATAGATACCTACTAAAAGAATCTGTAGTTTCCTCCTAAAGTGTACCAAAGTTCTCGCTTAAGGAAAGAAACATGCTGATAATTGTGACGAGTTATAAATATACAGTCACATTAGTAGTAAGTTAATAACAATTGCATTTATTCTATACTTGGTTCAGGCGATAAAAAATACTTGAACTGCATTACATTGTGTCCATTTAAAGTGATTACTCTAAATATAACCTCAATCTCAGCATAATCAATAATTATAAGATTAATTTAAAAAGAAAATTGAGGATAAGTAGAATGCTTTTTGAAAAGTAAAATTCATCTACTTAAATATATAGTACTTAAATATAATATTGAAATTGCACCAAAACCTTGGCCCTTCTTGGTTTACTCAGAGACTGTCTGTGCATGATTAATATTGATATTTGTAATAGTAATAGAATTAAGTAACATCGTAAGTTATAATGATGATACTAATTACGATCTGTACTTTACTAGTGAATTATTTGTTTGTAAGTGTGCTTAAAAATTTGTCATTTTTTTGTAATAATTACATTACATGTTTATTAAAAACTTATTGTTTCAAGTAATAATATAATATGAGTGTCCTAATTTATGTAGACTTTTTAAATTATCAAACCTCCATCTCAGCGTAATCAATAATTATAACATAAATACAAACCAAATATTGAAGTAGGTAAGTAGAATATTTTTAGAAAATATTATTATTCTACTCAGTGTCTAGTTACAAGTAGGTACCTAAATATAATTGCATCGAAGTCCAAGTCTAGTTCTCGCTATACTCTTGGAGACTGTCCATACATGATTTATATTGATATTTTTGAATGGTATAACAACATAGTAATTTTTAATGATAATACTGATTATTATGACATGCACATACTTTGTAGGATTTAAATAAGTATTTTTTGTAAGCAGGACTTCAAAACTTTTAAGAATGATTTTCAATTTCCTGTATAAATTACGGAACATGTTTACATAACTTAGTGTGTCATGTCTAAAATATAACTCTCTTTATTTTCTTAAGATTATATATTAACCTCAATCACTTGACAATCGAATTGATTATAGGTATAACTCATTCTCAGTGTAATCGATAATTATAAGATAGATACAAAAATATATATGTATTTAATAGGATAAGTACTAAGTAGAAAGTTTTTTGGGAATAATGGTGTTTTACTCAATGTCTCAATGTTGTGATGACTCAGTGTCTAGTTACATGAAGATATTTAATATTGAAATTGCACTAAAACCTTGGCCATGTTCTCGGTTTACTCTTAGAGACTGTCCGTGCGTGATTTATATTGATATTTGTAATGGTAATAGAATTAAGCAACATAGTAATTTATAATGATAATACTGATTATTCCTATTAATATATTGGCTGGTTATTATATATGCATCTACTTTATGCAATTTAATAAGGACTTTTCAGGCTATGGTCCGCAAAAAAGATATTGATGGCAGTTCTTTATGTGTATAACTATATTTAATTCCAAAATTTTTTGCCAAATGTAATTTGTAGTTATTGCATCAAATATGGGGATTTGTACTCGTCATAGTTATGTAAGAGACATATTTACAACTATATCGGAGGTGATCCGAGCTGACGTGCAGTGAATGTGGCCGCTAAGATCGATTACGTCAGCCATAAGGGCTTATTACACCTACCTGTCCGACAGATGCGTTAAGGTCACGGTCACTACTTCCCTCCAAATCCCGTTGCCAATCAGATCGTGTAGTCTAATAGCAAATCGGCAGGTCGTAACCATGGTAACCACCCGTGACCTTGACGCGTCTAGCCTGTCGAACAGGTAGGTGTAATAAGCCCTTATATGGTGTCTTGTCGTTGTTGATACGGCTGGAAGGTTGTAATAGAGAACAAACCCTTTTAATATTCGTTTTTGATGGGATATGTGTTTAGCAATGTATGTTTACTATTATTGTAATATTTATTGCAGGTATTTTCATTTCTTACTTGTGGTCTTCGGACAATAAATGTTATAAACTAGCTACTTTCGGGTTTCATTTATAATTTAAAACATACGACAAGAAATATACACACTTACTTACATAACTTAACACGCCGGCAACCCTATAGGGTTATGTAGAGAAACAAGTCATGAAAATAAAAGCCCGCAGCGCTTATTAGAGATGTGCCAAATTGAGATATGACCGAATATTCGGTTTGACTATTACCGAACAGAATAATATGCCGAACTATTCGGTTTCACGATACGTTCAACTATTGGAGGAAATAACCAATTATATACAGGGTGTTAATGGCATCGTAACGAAAACTGAGATGATTCAGCTCATTATTCTGAGTTAATAAGAAGTTTGTGAGAAGTAGATAATCTTTGGAACTGTGGGCGCTGCTGTACTCATCATCATCACCAGCCCATTAACGTCCCCATTGCTGGGGCACGGGCCTTCCCTATGGATGGATAGGAAGATCGGGCCTTAGACCATCACGCGGGCCCAGTGCGTATTGATGGTTATTAACGACTGCTAATGCAGCCGGGACCAACGGCTTAACGTGCCTTCCGAAGCACGTAGGAGCTCGACGTGAAAACTTTTTTTGTGGTCATTTTTTTTCTTCTGTACTAAAGCTACGTTATTCCTGAGTGATAGAGACATTTCTTTTTATGTGAGTTATTGTAGTTTTGCCTCAGACGACATTAACTACTTGGTCGGATAAATTGAGACCGCTGGGAGCTCTCACTAGGTAAGATATATTATGCTACTACAGGTAATGTAATCTAGCCTACAAGATCCCCCTGCTGGGCAAAGGTTTCCTCTTTCCATTTTTCACGGTCCTAGCGTACTCCGGCAAGCACTGGTATTAGGTATGTAATCGAAATCCAAGCGGACGAAAATAAATTTTATATTTCATTGTTTAATATTTGTTTTGTGGTCAAAGGACTTTCGACCATCTGATACTTAAAAAATGCTTTGTTTTCCATTTCTTTGTAAAAGAGGTGACTTATACGGCATCCGACTTCCAAGAAATATTAATTAATTTATTAAGAAAATACCCGCCAACGTCAACAAACAAGGACAATGGAGCCTAAAATATTTATAGAAATTCATTGTTTGTTTCATGCGTGCGCCCTTTCACGTAGGTACCATTAGCAGACACTTCATACAAAACACCTCGTTTTACACAGACACTACACATTGACGTTTACGGGGCGAGCGTACGATACTCGCATATGTGTGTGTGACGTCTGACACCTATAGGATTGAAGTCTGAAGTAAAACCGAGGGGGAGTGAGGTAAACTAGCTCAGCCGCTGCGCCGCGGTATCACTTAACATATATTATATATAAATAGCATATATACGTCCCACTGCTGGGCACAGGCCTCCTCTCAATCAACCGGAGAGGGTATGGAGCATACTCCACCACGCTGCTCCACTGCGGGTGGTGGAGTTGTTTTTACGGCTAATAGCCGGGACCAACGGCTTAACGTGCCCTCCGACGCACGGAATCAACTTACTTTTTCGGTCAATCAGGTGATTCAAGCCTGTTTGGTAAGGACTTTTCCTTACCAAACAAAGGACAGTCTCACAAAGTGATTTCGACAATGTCCCCATCGGGAATCGAACCCGGACATCCAGATCGTGAGCCTAACGCTCTTACCACTAGACCACGGAGGCTGCGGTATCACTTAAAATACGGGAATTGGGTCGCATCATAATTTTTCCTGACTTTAAAACTTTATAGGATTTTTAGCGATCATAAAACCCCATCAAACTTTTCAAATTGCGTCTTTACGCCTTTGACGCGCTGAGTTGAAATATTCTTTAATGCTTTTTCTATATACCTACCTACATATGTATAAGTTTAAATGGCTAGTAAATGCTGCAAGTTAGAACTTCATATCAAAAGTCTAACAAAAAGCTTCGTGAGGTGTGGACACTTAATTCATCTTACAATAGATGTACCTCTGACTATCCCAATTGAGATAGACTCGTGAGTTTATGTAGTTGAAAGTGTACTGATTTTTTGTGGATAAGGTGATTTTAATTATGTATGTGAGTGATGCGGGATCTCGAATTTGCAATCTCGAGTCGGGATTGCATACCCTATCCGTAACCATACTTTGTTCTTATCTTTCTGACCAATGAGGAAATTCACTTACACACTCCGTCCTGACTCGACTAGTTAATGTGTGTGAGTTTTTGTTTTTTTAATTATTATAATTTTGTTTATTTGTAAATAATAATGTGATAAAGTCGTGGTAATGCTTTATGCTCCGTAGCTAAGGAACGCAATCTATCTCGTCAATTTTTTCGCTATCAATACCGAAGCATAATAATATGACGGAATTGGGCGAATCTCCCTGACTTATACTTCTTTGTTTTTCCAAATAAATCTTAACTACCTACCTATTTGGTTAGTAATTTTGAATTTAATTAATTTTGGAAAGTATTTTTTTTTTCTTTAACCTCACTATCACAAACAAGAAAATTTCATCGTTTTCAATGTAATTTCAAACTTTACATTTTGTTATGAACTAGACAAGATCCCGAAATCTTCGGGATCTCGCGGATTGATATTTCCAACGCCGCGGGATCTCGAATTTGCAATCTCGAGTCGGGATTGCATACCCTATCCGTAACCATACTTTGTTCTTATCTTTCTGACCAATGAGGAAATTCACTTACACACTCCGTCCTGACTCGACAACTGAGTTAAAAAGTGGAGAATTTCATCAAAGCTCAATAAAACGGGTCTTGTTTTACGTAATCTAATAGGGAAGCAATTTCAATTTGCCGGGCGGTACATACTGCAAGCTGCTGTTTTCCCTGACAGCTGAAAGTTAAATTACAAACTACAACAAACCATATTTACAACAGGCCTCCCCTCGATCAATCAGAAAAGCATACTCCACCACTCTTGCTCCGGTGCGAGTTGGCGGAGGTGTTTTAGGACTGACCATGGTCAATGGCTTAACGCGCCTTCCGAAGCCCGTAAACATCTTACTTTTCCAGACAATCAAAAAGCAAAGGACATAGTGATTTCGACAAGTCTCCATCAGGAATCAAACCCGTACCTCCAGATCGTGAACCCATCGGTCTAACCACTAGACCTCGGAACCTGTTAAATATCTTTGGTAACTACCGACTTTCTGTAAAGCAATTTTTATAAAACTACAGGTTATTTTTGTGTTGCGTGCAATAAAGTTTATTTTTACCGTGTTACACGGGTTAGTAAGGTGTATTTCTAGTTCAGTGTTAAACTCATCTTAAAACGCAATTTACTCAACTGAGAAATGTTTACATAATTTATGACTGATTATTTATTATGGAATAATATTAGTTCAATTACAAGATGGCGGGTGATCGACTGAATAGCAACGAGATTTTGCCACACGCCACACATTATTCGAGAGTTATTCGTATGGAAAGAGTTAGAAACTCGTAATAAAAGTCAACAAAATATTGTAACGAAATAAACAATTGGTGATAAAGAATAAAACATAATATCATAGATTCGACAGTCTTTATTGTTATTTTAAGTAGCTAACTTAACAAACATTTACAATAATAACTATATAATAACATTTGTATAGTAATAAAATTATTTAGGAATGAAAAATAATGGAATCGGTTTAGAAATAATATTCATAACGATTTAGATAATCTCTAAAAAAGGCTGGAATCGGTGAGTTATCGGGAAAGCCTCTAAAACAATAATTATAATTAAGTCTAATATTTGAATATCGAATGCATAATAATATAATGCCAGCAATCGCGTTCAGTAAGATACTTATAATTTTAGTGTTTGAAAATATCAGTAAAAATTACGGCGTCTATGTGACTAATGAAACACATAATACCGGGTTCTTACCGCGTTAAAATTGGGGATATGAGGGATGTGTTTTAATTATGATAATAACCGCGTAAACCTCAAACAGTCTGTGACTTTAGACTACAATATAATATGATTTTTTATTATAATGAAAATCAATCTGCAGTGAAACGGTATAACGAAGGAAGCTCCAAGACAAGTTCTTTACCCATGGGTGGGATCATCATCAATTTAAGAGCCACGCTCTTGTCGGTGCAGCATTTTCCATGCTACTTTTTAGGGAAAAATAGGGCATGAGTGGGATAGATTGATAATATTTTAATCTGCCTGGTTAAATAGGCCACATCGAAGCAATTCCTTTAAAATAGCAACATTGCAATTTGACATTTGCGCGTATAAAAGTATGTGCGCTCTGCAAACAAATGCCAAATAGAAATATTGCGTTTTTAGATTAATTGCTTCGATGTGGTCTTTTTAACCCCCCTGTCGGTAGGTAGTATTTCAATGTGGGTTGAACAGAGCGGCAAATGTAAGTTTGCCGCTCCGTTTAACCCACCTTGAAATACTTTGATCACAATAATTATGCAGATAAGCGTTCTGTTCGCGAGATGTGACACGTTCAAACCTGCCTGTCATGTAAAGCAAAGCACCCACGTTTGAATATTGGTTATAAATTACTAGTAGTCTATAAGTATTAACAGCGTTCAGTATTCGCCGTTTACTACTGGCACACCCCAGACACTTCATACAAACAACCTATTTTTACACAGACACCACACATTGACGTTATCATACACGCGCATCTGTGTGTGTGGCGTCTGACACAATACGATTGAACGCTAAACTATGTCCGAGGGGGTGAGGTAAACCTAGCTCAGACTTTGGTGGGCAGCGGAGTATTGTCATTCTATACGTAGTATTATTCCTTATTCTATGGTAAACAGATTAGTCACAGATAGATGATAATAAAATCTAATTTATAATGAGTTAGATGTCTACATAATGCTATACACAACATATGTATGCCCGGCTAATATTTATTTTTCATCTTACTGAACGGGAATGTGTAGCGATTTCGTACTAAGTGCTTGTTCAACTTGCGGGCGCGGCCTCGAAATATAACATGTATTCGTGATAAGTGTTTCTAAGAACACTTATGACATTATGTCATAAGCAATAAGGGCGCCTATTGTAGTCTTTTCATTTCTCATTTTAGTATTTCTGTATTTCCCGTGTGTGCAATAAAGTATTATGAGGATTAAAACAATCGACGATCGAGAAAATGTAGGTCCCCTGCCCTTGCGCTTCGCTTTGCTCGTCTTGGCGGAGGCGCTTCTCATGCCCCTAGTTTTGGTTTGTTAAAAGTATTAAATTTCGTGACCGTGGCCGCGGGTTAATTTGGACAAGCACGTATTTAACGTAGCATGCTATAATGCCATAACCCTCGAGTCTATCGTACTAAGCTGCACATAATGCGAAAGAGATATCTCTCGTCTCTTTCGCACTAGACGATACTACTACTGCTGCTATCTCTGTCATGCTATCGTTATAATGCATGCAACGTTAAATAGGGTATAAGCGTAGCACATAATGCTAATCATGTCGAGTATAAAGACTTTGACATTACTAGCTCTACAGTTATTAATCAGGACTGTGAATATACAGCATGGGGCATATATGAACAGAATGTTCATGTTGAAATCCTTTAATAGATCAGAGCCTAATGACGCCGCATTACATTCTACAAATAGCAGCCTATTCAATAGCAAATGTATCTAATAGTTTACATAATAAAGAATACCAATCAGAATCTGCATTGATTCATTTACCTACTGATTAAATAAAAAAGATTGATGGTGTAATCATAATGAAAAGTCCTCTCAACTTGTTGTCAAGTACACATGTTCAAACTCTCAAATCGTACAATAAATAATCTTTACAATATCAGTAACAACCACAAACTTTCATCCATTTAGTCAATTATTCGGATTAAAATACAAAGTACAAAATATTCGACACCCACACATTACACGTATAACAAGTATTGACTCAACGTGAGCCACTAGATGCGTCGAAATATATTCAACTATACAAAAATATACTCTGATGATTAATTTTGTATAATAATTAAATAGGTATACAGATTTATTGTCGCGTTAACTTACTGAAGGCACCGCACTTTGTACTGCTTATAAAGTATGTTTCATAACATCAAAACTATCACTTACAATAACGCTGTAGTAATTAAATATTTACATTTATATTTTTTCTTACTTATTTACATGGCACGTGATTGGCTTTGTCATATACTGGACTCCTTCCATTTGAATTAAAATACTTAATAAAACATATACAAATATAATGTTAAAATAATTTCTATGAGGACGAATATAAAAAAAAATAGATTATGTATACATTTTAGTGATCATGGCACTGGAATTGTTACTCGTTAAAATATTACGAGTTAATGCACTTAACATAAAGAGCCCATATAAGTCCCACTGCTGGGCACAGGCTTCCCTTCAATCAACCGGAGGGGGTATGGAGCATACTCCACCACGCTGCTCCAGTGCGGGTTGGCGGAGGTGTTTTTGCTAGCATTTGCGAAATAATAAAATCTATAATATAAAATCTAAGTAAGTACTCTCGTTTTATAGTTCATCACTTTACTCACAGTCAACTAATAACAAAGTTCCATCTCACTTTTTCGTTGAGTTAATTACACGATATACTCAAAGATTTTTTCACTAACATAATCACACATTTTATAATTATCTATTAATTCCAGTAACAAATAACACAAAATACTTTTACACTTCTGCAACGATTTAAATATATAATTGCTCTAAGACTGCACTTATTTTAAAATATAACTTTTCACATTGTTTAAAGTTTAAAAATACTATTTCCTAAAGGCGTCTTGTCTGTAACAAATGCTTATTGTATAAGAATATTGATTTCAGTTACAAAATTACTATTGGCAATATCAATAGTTGTTAAGTCTCTCATTGTTTTGTTGTGGATACAAATTATTACGTTTTTATCCCGCCCAATACGGCGTATGTTAGACTTGGCACCTTTCTCGCAGGATTTACTTCCTTAACAGGTCACACACTTTCTTCATTACACGTAATAGACGCGAGCGTTCGCGACTCGCAGTTTTCACTGGGCCTTATTATCAATTCTGTGAGATTTTGAAACTATTTAGTACACCTGACAAGAATCACAGCAATCTCAAGGCACATTTATCACTTTTGTACTATATATCAATGTTCTGCAGGTTCCTAATCCAGATTGGAAACTTCCATTTGAAGATCATTTTGTTTTGTCTACAAAAAATATATTGAAAGATTTGCAAGATAGATTATCCATGTTGCGAACGTTGCGTCGCTAAGGTCCTTAGTCGTTGATACATGAGCCATGTCAGAGGTTTGTGATGGCGTAACTCTGCAGTTGATGTAGTCGGTGACTTTACAAGAGTGAGAAATGTTTTGTCTTTCTCACCGTTATTTGCCTTAATTATACTATTCAAATAACTTAGAACACGTTCAGCTGCTTGTCTTCCCGGGCATGTCGTAAAAACCGACAGAGGGATTGTGTCCTCTAACATGATGGACTAATGTTATGGGCGATAGGCTGATCTCCAATCACTATAAGGTTTATCATATCCAGCTTACGACATCGTATCAACACTGGATGCCTGGAGAGATTGTCTTTGATTACTTGTGGCTGTACCCACCCCATTAGGGATTACGGGCGTGAGTTTATGTATGTATGTATACTATTCACCCTCTTTGCATTGCTAATAAAACTTGTCTTCTTCGATATCGAGGTTGTTCTTGTTATTCGGTTGATTGGAGTGCCGTTTGAGGGTGCCCATGGAGTCGTACTCGTTGGCTATGGCTTTAGGGTAGAGCTTGGGTGTTGTGGCTGTGTTGTGGTTGTTCACGTTTAGGTTGTTGCTCTTAGACAGGATTATACCGCTGCTGCCGCCGATGCCAGTGAACGACGGTTGGCGTTTCGCTTTGCGCGGCTGCGGAGGAACAACAGTTGGTTACTATAATTTTCTTTTTTACTCTGTATTAAACTTTATTTATACATTTATATGTAGGAAAGTGAGTAAAAAGTTAGAGACAACAAAATGGAAGGATAATGAATGGGGATCTGATTGTTTATGGTATGAATGGAAGAAAGTTTTAAAAAATATAAGGTGGTTCTCTATGAATAGGTAACCGTGTATAGCCTGGCCCGCAGATGACCCAAAGTCACCCAGATGACACATAGCCCAAACAATACTATTTGACTGGGTCAAAGATAAATTATAAAATGCTAACCTAGAAATAGAAGCCAGTCTAAGATGATCAAAAATCAATCTCATTTTAGTTTCCGACTTATTTGTCGAATTTTATTTACGAATTAAGTAACAATGAATACGACGTTAGACCGCTTTTATTCATGACGTCACAGGACAGTACTTCCATACAAACTCCAAAGAAAATTTTCGTTTTCGACTAGGTTGTCAAGTAGCCTATTGCTAAACTGAAGTGGCAAGGGGCGGGGCATATCGTTCGCAGAACGGACAGCCGATAGGGTTATCACAACGTAGCCCGCTGACCTTCTGAAGGTTGCGGGTAAACGCTGGTTGCGTGCAGTAGAGGATCGGTCATTGAGGCGAGCCCGTAGGCCTACGTCCAGCAATGGACGATTTCCGTCTGATGGTGATGATGATATAGCGTGCCATATGAACGTACCACTTCCTTGAGCGGCACGGTGACGTAGCTGTTCTGCTTGGCGGTGATGTAGTGCGGACTGGAGGGCACGCGAGTCTTGCGCCGCCAGGGCAGCCACGACCCTCGCCGCTGGCAGTAGATGACCCCCGCTAGGCATACCAGGCAACCTGAAAATATTATTTATTTAAATTGAACATTCTACCAGGCAGCAGAGGAAGGGGGGCAGGTGAGGGTATACCAGGGCTTAGAGCAAGAGGACGACCAAAAACAAGATGGGCGGATGTGGACAAAAGGACTTTTACATGTGCAATGTCTCCGAGAGCGACACGTCTGATAGAGCGAAGTGGAAGAGAAGTACGAAGAAGGCAGACCTCGCCATCAGTTGGGAATAATAAATGCCAAGAAGAGAGAGAGAGAGAAATTTAAAATGAGCATTATTCAACAGTTTCCTATTTATAATCAAAGGTCGCCAAACTGCTGAACAGTTTGTTGGCAACCTATTTCTGACTTAGCTCTACCTTATCTCGTTACGTAGAACGTATGTTTGACATTATTTATCCATATACAGAGTGTTAGTGACACCGTAACGAATACTAAGTGGGATGATTCAGACCATGATACTGAGTTGATACCAAGTGGAATTTCCTATCGGAAATGAAATTTTAGTGTTTGTTAAAATTATTTTCAGTTCCAAAAGTTTTGCTACGACAAATTCCACTTGATATAAACTCAGAATCATGGTTTGAACCATCCTCACTAACACCTTGTATAAACTCACGCCCTTAATACGTAATGTACTAAGCAGAGCCCCGAGTAATCAGAAGACATCCTGCAACCAATTTTTCGTAAAAATTTCTAAGATTCCTATCCGCCTTTTTTGACGTGACTTATTCGAAGGTTGCCTCAGGTGGCATTTACTACTTCGCCGGGCAAACGAAGAGCGCTGAAGGCTCTAGCCCGGATTTCCCGTTTTTCGCTGAGCATAACAGTATTTTATAATAAAAAAGGGTTATTTATATCTTCGGATTGAATTAATGTAGAAGCTTGATTTTTGTACGTCTTCAAGACACCGCAGACATTAGTATCACATATTAATTTCAACTTGATACCTCCACGCGTTTCTGAGATAAAGATCTTGACAGACAGACGGACGGACAAGAAAGTGACCCTCTATAGGGGTTTTTCCTGTTAAAGTTCGGAACCCCAAAAATGTGGTAAAGCGTGCCTTCACCAATAATAAAACATTAAAACTGTACGTAAATCTTTTACTAAAAGTACAAAATTTCCTTGCAAAGTAAATTAAAAAACATTGGACGTGGGTAATATATTTGATGACGTCATCTGGGCTAACCTTGAAATGCTAGCTGTCAGTTTTGAGCATACCTGGTTTTCTTATACCATGGTATTAACTACTTGGGCGGACAAATGAAGAGCGCTGAAGGCTCTTACCCGGATTTCCTGTTTATCGCTGAGCATAACAGTATTTTATAATAATAAAAAAATGTGGTAAAGCGTGCCTTCACCGTTTTGATGTGTTCCATCCTTGTCAAGGGGAGTGCTAACCTTCTCTCCTTTCAATAGACACACGCAAGGTATACGTGTACTTTCTTATATACCGATTAAACAAAAAACTTCAATACCGTGTTGTAGGAAATTGATTTATAATTCTAATAATACTACCTGTATACCTTGCGTGTGTCTATTGAAAGGAGAGAAGGTTAGCACTCCCCTTGACAAGGATGGAACACATCAAAACGGTGAAGGCACGCTTTAAAGACGTTATGCAATAAATATATTGATAAATATAGTAATTCAACACAAATGTTTCATGGGGATAATGTAAAACAAATTGTTATAATAAAAAACTATGTTTAAATGACAAGTTCTGTGAAATAACGCCATCTATGCAAACGATTGAGTAACATAAACTTTTGCAAAGATTACCAAAAGCAGATTTCTCAAAAAGCGGCTACTCAAAAAAAATACACGTCGAAATACCACGTTTGTGTTGTATACTGTCAAGAGCTTCACAGCACGAGATATTGATGTATAAATTATAATAATCCTTCTAAACCTACCACTTACAGAAAAAAAATGCAATCGCTGTAACCCACAAACATAGACTTAAATTCTAGTAAGTTTTTGGTATTTGACTTGATAGACAATCAATAAATACAATTTGGTTCTAAACTAGTTCTAAAAAACACATTTATAGGTGTACCGGTTCAGGAGATATGATATTTTTTTCAAATTTCTCAAAAGCATATAAGGCTCTGGTGAACATTTTACATTTTGTGCATTACAGCAGGATTACTTTTTACCGTCAATATGCGTATTTAACGAAGAGCCGTGGTAGCCCAGTTGATAGAACGCTTGCATTAACTTTGAAGTCGCAGGTTCGAATCCAGCACAGATTGAATGATTGTCGAATTTGTTTTCGAATTCATCTTTGGATCATAAGTTACTATCTCGTGCTCAGCGGTGAAGGAAAACATCGTGAGGAAACCCACATTCCCGAGAAATGCGTTTTCGGAGGTATGTGACCTAACCTGTATTGGGCTGGTTTTCCTTTCGCGGATTGGAAGGTCAGACAGGCAGTCGCTTCTGTAAAAACCGGACCTGCTTAATGTTCAGGTTAGGTTAGCGGACCCTGTGAGAAACGGGATAGTGCTGGGGAGATGATGATGTGTATTTAGCGATTACTTACCCATAACGAAGGCAGCTACGACGCAGCCGACGATGCCTCCGACGCTGAGTGACTCTCTGCCGTCCACAGTGACGAACGACGCCATCTCTACGTTAGCACTGTACGCGGGCATTGCGTACAACTCTGTTACAAACATAAACATTATGTGTGAGTACGGGTATTGTTGTTGTTGACAGCCTCCGTGGTCTAGTGGTTAGAGCGTTAGGCTCACGATCTGGAGGTCCGGGTTCGATTCCCGATGGGGACATTGTCGAAATCACTTTGTGAGACTGTCCTTTGTTTGGTAAGGACTTTTCAGGCTTGAATCACCTGATTGTCCGAAAAAGTAAGATGATTCCGTGCTTCGGAGGGCACGTTAAGCCGTTGGTCCCGGCTATTAGCCGTAAAAACACCTCCACCAACCCGCAATGGAGCAGCGTGGTGGAGTATGCTCCATACCCCCTCCGGTTGATTGAGGGGAGGCGTGTGCCCAGCAGTGGGACGTATATTGGCAGTCTATGTTATGTTATGTACGGGTATTGTTATTAAAATTTAACTTATACTCCATTTAACGTACAGAGGCCGTACAGTCATGAGCAATATTATGTACTCACTTTAGAACCCTGTCGCATTTATTATTTGACATTTAATGAGACTTACGGTTTAATTTGTCAAAAAAGTTAATGTGACATGGTTTCAAAGTGTATACATTTGTTACGAATTGTGCAACTCGACTTGGATTAACCTCAGCTCCAGGTGTCTGGCCTCTTGTCATTCCATATGTTATCAAATCGCATTAAACAAATTCACGAGTGTTGATAATAGAGTCCAATAATTATACCATTGTCAACATCAGCATCGCTAGCAGTCCTCGCGACCTGTATCTGCGCGCCGGCGCACGCGTCGCTCGCACAGCTGCGTCGGCGCAACCGCTCCCCATTGTCGCACGTCGTCCACGAGCCCCACGCTTCCCACCCGGATTCACTCTCTATTAACATAAATGGTATGATTAACTGAATACTGAAAGTAATATTTCTTCTTTTTCTAAACCTATTATCCTCTGTTGGAATGTCAGGTGTACTGTTGGTGCACTCTTCTCGATTTAACTGATTTCAAAATGACAAAGTTCGAATTTGGTGGTTTAGAACCTGAGCCAAAATTTGAACTCGGGACATTACAAAAGTGATAAATAAAACTCAATATAGCAGAACAAACCTGCGCAAGAGTTGACGCAAGCGCGTCGCTCGAGAGCGGCACCGGCGTCTGCGCACCCCTCCGGCGAGAGGCACATTCGGGTCCGGGTTCGATGCCCCGTCGCGCCCGTGTCGCACCCGCCTGAACAGTCGCTCCATTCGCTCCAACACGACCATTGACCTAGAGAAAAGATTTTATAGGTATCATCTTCTTCTATCGTGTGTGTTAAGAGGTGGATTACCAACCTCAGCAACCCTGGTGTCAGGGTAGGTATACAATAATTTTATCGTTGTTTTCTCTAAATGATTAGTTAAGAGATTATAAGACGAAACTAATTATTTAAACGTAACTGAGATAAAATATGGTATTAATTCACACACTTGTACATCTGGAAATTAAATTAAGTCTATACAGTACCCTTACGAGTTGCGTCGAAGTAAAACGCACGTCGATGTCTTTGCTCTTCTTGACATGTACTTAGTAAAGAATCAAAGAGGAATATTGACCTTTGTAACACAATGAACCATTATGAGCGATGGGCTGATCACCTGTCTTGAAATCAAAGGTGGCTGGAATTTGTGATCTGGTTTCTTGGGGCTCTGCCTATCTTATTATGGACTCAAACTCTACAAACTGTACTTATGTTACTGAATAAAGATATTTTTAAATTTCAATTTGAACTCAAAAATGTAACTTTAAATATATCTTTTGTCTAATGTCATATGCGCCTAAAAACTACAGCAGATTCTCACAACCTGTACAGTGTATAGCCGCAGAAAAGTAGGTGCAAGAAAATACCTCGGTACAGGGCCGTAGGTGTTCTTAAAACAGACGGAGAGGGTCTGACTGTGTATGTTGAGTATTGAGTATTGTTGAGTGTTGAGTAACTTACCGGAACAAGAGTGCGTGTTACAAGCGCGCAGCATCTCCCGCGAGCCCTGGCACGGGGGCTTGCGGCAACGGCGCACGCGCGCCTGCTGGCCCCCGCCGCAGGGGGCCGAGCAGTCGGCCCACGCTCCCCACGCCTCCCAGCCCCCCTCTTCCGGGGGCGAGCTGCTACAAGACCCCCGGGCCGTGCAGTACCGCTCCTCTTCGCGGGCTATTGTTAGCTAACAAGTAACAAAGAAGTTAGCGTTGTTGATCGATATACCACTGTCGATTGTCATGACGATAGTTGGTGATGATCATAACATAAAGTATCACCGTGTGAGAGCCCTCGGCGCTTCCCATTTGTCCGGGCTATAACTCACATCACATTTTGGTAATAGGGAATCATTTTAACTTAATAAATGCTTACTTTGATTTGCTCCGGTGAAGGCGCTTTGCACAAAAACTTGAACCGCTTCTCCGTGTAACTATCGTCTGAAGAATTACCTGTTATAAATAAAAATACACATTATTGTATGCACTTACAAACTAAACTTAAAATATAAAAACAAATTATTAATTTATCTTAAGTGCAGTTTTCACTAACACAGTTGGCTCGGCCATTATAGACGGCGATACGGTTCGCCGCCCATCACGTTGGTCTAACAGAGACTAGGTGAGGTGACTTAATTCATCTTGCGAATAATGTAAGTCTAAGTGACATAAAACGTTTTCTATTTACTTATTTATGAATTTTAATAAAGAAAAATGTAATAATTGCGACATTTTGTCACGTTTTTCTATGATTTTACAGTGTGATTTTTCATACAAATTCTATGGTAATTTCGTGTTTTGATGTTTAGTAAAAAGTAACTAATTTGACTAGTTCGAAACAAGCCTATTGGGATCCGTGAGCTTATGTTGTGTTATATTTTTTTGGACTAGCGTAACGCTTCACTTACTTGGGATCTGCACCCAGGGCGTCCAAGCAGTGGCCTTGCGGACCTCGCAGGCTCGTAGATCGCACACCTGTCGGTCGACCTTGTTTCCATCACAATCGGCGCCACCATGCTTCGGCGCAGGGTCGGTGCAGGTGCGGCGTCGCTCGCGCCAGCCCGCCGCCGGCCCGCAGGCTGTGCCCCCGGTACTGGTGCAAGGAGACCAGGAACTCCAAGGTGACCAGCCACCGTCTACGGGAGCTAATTCGGGGTCTGGAATAAAGGGATTGTTGAATTGAATAGAATAAAATGTCTATTAGAGGAAACTTGTATTGGGGTGGTTTTCCATTCGCGGGTTGGAAAGTCAGACAGACAGTCGCTTCTGTAAAAAACCGGACCTGTCTAATCTTCAGGTTAGGTAAGCGGACCCTGTGAAAAACGGGATAATGCTAGGGAGATAATGATTCGTCCGATCATCCTCTCCCCCTTGTAGCACAATATGGACGATATCCTTGAATACATTGAGATACCACACGTGGGAGAGCGCTCGACTTTTATCAATAGACCTGGGGTCCTTTAAGTCACGGGTGACTAGGCATCTTCTGGGTAAGCTCGCTTCACCGTCGACCCCTTCTTTACCTCGTGGAAGAATGGGATCAAGAGCAAACCCATATTAATAAAAAAAAATAGTCATCGTATCCATGTACGTCGCAACACTCGTAACTGACCTGGACAAGGCGGCAGGTTACTGCAGTACAACTCCTGTAGGTCCAGCCCGACGCACACTCGACCTCCGAAGCGCGGCTCGGGTGCCGTGCAGGTGCGCCGCTTGGACTTGATCGCGATGCCGCACGTGGCCGAGCACTCCGACCACCCCGACCACGCTGACCACCCGCCGTGGACCGTGCAGTTCGTCACCGATATGCTCGGACCTAAGGAAAAGAAACGGCACAATGGTGCTAATTCCTGTTAACACCATCTAATTTTATTGTCATTTTCTTATCCGTCGAAAAGGAAAGGGACGGGTACAAGCATAAAATTTATGAAATACACGTCAATTTTAAGCACAAATCTAAAACAACCCTATAGTAAAATTTCATTGGCTAATAACCCGACAGAATTAAGTTGACAGCACGCGTCAAACGGTTTGCATACCAGCGGGATACCTTTTTGATTCGCCCGGGTTATTCCTTCATTTACTCATTCTTCCTAAAATTAAGAGCTGTCAAACATCTGTCCTGCTGTCTTTCCTTTTCGGCGGATAAAAAAATTACAGGTATAACTTAAAGTAAAATTAGGATGTGTCTGCGGGAATCGGGACCAATAACAGGATATTTATATTTGACTGGGTCAAAGATAAATTAAAAAATGCTCATCTAGAAATAGAAGCCAGTCCAACATGTTCAAAAATAAATATAATTTTATGTTACGACTTATTTTTAAATTTTATTTATAAATTAAGTAACAATGAGTACGACGTTTGACCGCTTTTATTGATGACGTCACAGAACAGTATTTAAACAGCCTGCCAATCGACCCAGTGGCATTGGGTTCACGATCTGGAGATTGTCCAAATCTCTGTCCTTTGTTTGGTAAGAACATATCGCTTTCGTTAACAACATCTCAGTCACTTACACCATTTTTTACACCACATCTTAAACTTCCGTACTAAAACGGGGCTCAGTCCATTTCAGTCTTTACTTTTATACACGGCTCTCTGTGACTATTGTTGACTATGGTGACTACTGTTGACTGTGGTGACTATTGTTGACTATGGTGACTACTGTTGACTATAGTGACTATTGTTGACTATGGTGACTACTGTTGATTATGGTGACTATTGTTGACTACTGTTGACTATGGTGACTATGGTGACTATGGTGACTATGGTGACTATTGTTGACTACTGTTGACTATGGTGACTATTTTTGAATACATGGTGGCTGTTGTTGACTCACCCTCGCAGCTGTCCCCGCCGTGTCTCGGCCGCGGGTTGTCGCAGCGCCGCGTCCGGCACTGGCACATGTCCGGCCGCTCACCGTACGCGGAGTGCGCCGTGCCGTCCTGCATGCACGGCTCCCACTCCGACCACGACGACCAGCCCCCGTCCACTGTGGAATAACTTATTATGTAGCTATCTCCTTTTTTCGTGTGGGTTGTGAAGCTCTTGGCGGTGAGGGTGTACCGCCAAATGATGTTTTCGGGGTACCGAACCGAGCATAGCACCTCGTTAGCCACAAGTTGGTAGTGTGACTAGGGAATAAGAATCGACGATCCAACGGTACTGTGCAAACTTCTTTAACTTAATAAAGGAATATTATTTTTGGCATTTTAGGCATTGCAAACTTAAAAACTTACTAACATTTGCTCATCATCATCAGCCCATTAACGTCCCCACTGCTGGGGCACGGGCCTTCCCTATGGATGGATACGGAGATCGGGCCTTAAACCATCACGCGGGCCCAGTGCGGATTGATGGTTATTAACGACTGTTAATGCAGCCGGGACCAACGGCTTAACGTACCTTCCGAAGCACGGAGGAGCTCGAGATGAAACTTATTAATTTGTGGTCACCCATCCTATGAACGGCCTTTGCGAAAGTTGCTTAACTTCAACAATCGCAGACCGAGCGCGTTTACCGCTGCGCCACCGAGCTCCTCATTTGCTCATAAATGTCAAATTGCCTTTTTAACCCTTCAGTAGCGCACGCAAACCTACCGATGGTAAGGCATCCTGGCTATGCAAACGTATCGTGCGCGTCACCTCACGAGCAGTGCGTTGTGCGCATCGGCATATGTAGTGCGAGTGCGGTAGCACGAGCAGCGACCGTTTCGCTACCGTTGTATAGCGACGTTTAGTTGTTGTGACATAACTTACCACGTGCGTTATTTGAAGGGCAAGCTATAGTGGCCGCTGGTAAGGCATCCTGGCTGTGTAAACACGCGTCACGCGCGTCATCCCACGCGCAGTGTGGATCGCGCGCGTCGACGCACGCGATGCGAGTGCGGTAGCGCGCGCAACGCTCCCCGCTGACACGGACCACGCCGGTATCGCTACCGATGTACAGCGACATCTAGTGGCAATAACACGAATTGGCTTTAGTTAGAAATAGATGGAAAATGCTACAATGACAAAACAAGTTCAGACAAACTGTCATTGAGATCCGTTTCTTTACTAGTAAAAAATATATTTAAATATTAGTAGTAATGCTATTCAAAATCATCGGTATTTTAGGGTAAGGTATAAGATGTCGTAAAGTAAAAGATTTGTTTTAAAAAACAACGAACCTTTTTCACTTTTCGATGATGATTACTTTTTTTTACTAACGCGCGTAACGCGTCTAAACGCGAAATGAAAACTACTCACAGTATCCTTAACAAACTGCATATTGAGGACATCAAACCCTCCACTCTCATCTTTGAGCTTCATCACTTCAACAAGGCAAGCTCCATCCAAGCGAGGTAACACAGCCAATTTCAGAATGTCATTATCTTGAGTGGCGACGTAAGCGACCAACTGCCTCCCAGATTTGGTAGGGGTAACATCCACGGTGACATGTGTGAAGCGTTGTAAGGTCGCTTTGTATACTGGTTCGCCGGATATCGGCTGCACGGCTTCGTACATTAGGTGGTAGCGGTGGTATTCTATTTGTTGATGGGGCCTGGAGAATAAAACAGTAAAGTATTACCAAAGAATAAGCAGTAACACTACGTAAGAACGGCAACTCCGCAGCACTAGGTTAACTTCACCCCCCCCCGGTTTTACTTTAGTCTTCAATCGTATGGCACCAGACGTCACGCACACAGATACGCGTTTAAGATAACGTCCACGTTAGTGTTTGTGTAAAACGAGGTGTTTTGTCGTCGAAGAGTCCGGGTGTGCTATTACTGGTTTAACTTATGTTTACTGGTTGGGACCTTCTGCAACGTCCATAAGTTTACCTGGACCTTATAAGTAACAAGTGACCCCTGTGTGGTGCTAATCGAACGACATTTACCGGTGGTAGGCTACAGCCGTGGCTGGTTAGGACTCTCCAGAAAAAGCCTTGTGCCGACGGAAAATTCCACTTGATATTAACTCAGAATCATCCCCTTCAGTATTCGATACGGTGTTACTAAGACCATGTATGTATGCGTGTTACCTAGCGTCAGGGTGACATCGGAAGTGGTCACGCGCGTGGTTGGAGGGCGACCGGGGCTCCCAGGTGGACTTGCTGTTTTCCTGAGTCTTGTACGGGCCTTCGAACGCCGCGTGCACATCGGAAATGTTGTATATGCATACCGCACTGCCTGATATGCTGTTCCTGTGAGAGATTTTCATAGTGTGTGAATTAATCTAGGTAAGTTCCGACCAACAACATACAGACAGTAGTTTATTAGACAGTTGATCTAAAATAAATACATAACATAACATAAACTGCCTATATACGTCCCACTGCTGGGCACAGGCCTCCCCTCAATCAACCGGAGGGGGTATGGAGCATACTCCACCACGCTGCTCCACTGCGGGTTGGTGGAGGTGTTTTTACGGCTAATAGCCGGGACCAACGGCTTAACGTGCCTTCCGAAGCACGGAATCATCTTACTTTTTCGGACAATCAGGTGATTCAAGCCTGAAAAGTCCTTACCAAACAAAGGACAGTCTCACAAAGTGATTTTGACAATGTCCCCATCGGGAATCGAACCTGGACCTCCAGATCTTGAGCCTAACGCTCTAACCACTAGACCACGGAGACTGTTCTAAAATAAATACACTCTATAAAAGGGGAACAACCTGTACGTCAACAACATTTAAACAATATAAACATATTTGTGGATGGTTATAGGGGTAGGGGACAACCCAAGAAAGTGTAGATGGATTGTGTAAAAGAGGTTATGTGTGTGAAAGGTGTGAGTACCGAGATGGCGACTGACAGAAATGAGTTGAAGAGGAATACATATTGTGCCGCCCCACCTAGAGTGGGATAAGGGCAAGAGGATGATGATGTACTTTATCAAAAAAGTTTTGAGGAACATAAGAAGATAAATGAATTTTATTTTGTGTTGTTTTTAGATGTTGTATTTTCTACCCATTATCTTTTTCAATTGTATTAACTGTTCTATTTTACCAACCGTCCATTGTAGATGTGTATTAATGATAACACGCTACTGGTAGCGATAAAAATAGCCGATAAAATAAATAATTGCAATAAACATGCGCCACCAAAGGGTCTGGTTTTATCGTTTATTTCTATAAAATTGTGTCGATGTAACTAAATCAGGTTATGTGAACGGACTTTGATAAATAATTGCAGTGTGCAAACGTTTTAATGTGCACAGTGTAAATACAAATTGGCACATACAAATACTTGTAATGATTGCTCCATTTGAGTATCTACATAGTTATTATTAGATAGTATTTGTCGATAAAAGTTATTGATTAGATAACGGCCTCTGTGGTCCAGTGGTTGAGCGTTGGGCTCACGATCCGGAGGCCCCGGGTTCGAATCCCGATGGGGACATATCACAAAAACCACTTTATGATCCCTAGTTTGGTTAGGACATTACGGGCTGATCATCTGATTGTCCGAAAGTAAGATGATCCGTGCTTCGGAAGGCAAGTTAAGCCGTTGGTCCCGGTTACTATTTACTGATGTAAGTGAGTAATCGTTACGTGAGCCATGTCAGGGGCCTTTGGCCGGTCAGTCATAACCCCGAGGATGGTATTCCACCTCACAACCCACACGTTAAGAAGATTGATTTGATGATTAACAAGTCCCATGATACTCGAATAAGCGTTCTTAGAAATGTTTATAATTAATTACTCGTACATCTTGACGTCAAGATGGCGGGACCGCAGTTTAACGTGTACAAATCTTTTGAATAAGAAAGGTACTGACTTTTTAATTTACGTAGTAAATAGTACTGGATGAGTACTATGTCTAATCATGCAATTTCAACATTAAGCACTTGGTTCCGCCATTTTGACGTCAATTATTTTCGTAGTAATTTATAATTATAATAAGCCACTTGACAATCTACTCAAATAAGATAGTTTTACGAACCCACAAATCGTAATTTTCTTTGGAGTTTTTATGGAAACGCTGCCCTGTGACCTCATCAATAAACATCGATCATCATTGTTACTTAATTCATAAATAAAATTCGAAAAATAAAATGAGATTGATTTTTGATCATCTTACTACTGGCTGACTAGCTTCTATTTCTAGATTCATCAGCATCAATTTAAGAGCCACGCTCTTGTCGGTACAGCATTTTCCATGCTACTTTTTTAGGGAAAAATAGGGCAATGGTTTCCCTCTTGCCTTCCGCCCTTTTCTAGCCCCGCCCCTTTCTATTTCTAGATTAGCATTGTCTAGTTTATTTTTGATCCAGTCAAATACCCAATTAGTAGTTTGCCATAGGTTATATATCTTTTGTAGTAAATTATCTTATCTTAATAGGTTGCCATTAGCCTAATTCCCCGTCCCCTGATCCCCGGGCACAGGGCACCTTCAGCCGAGCCTGCATTTGTCTTTTTAATGAGACTATAGGCCTCTTACCCGGGTGTAGTGAAGACAGCGACAATGATCTTCTCCTGAGGCAGATACTCTACGCTCTGCACGTCGTCATAGTAGAAGGGCACGTCCCCAGGCACGGGGCACTTCAGCCGAGCCTTCAGGAAGGTGCTCCAGTTGTCCTTCATCATTAAATGGCCGCCAGAGTCGTTCTTGCATACGCGGGCTATGCGTGAGTAGATTGTCTGTGAACGATGGACATATTAGGCATCAAACATGATGTGGAATGCGGATGAGGCGTATGATTTGGGGAAAATATTACCATTTCATTCGCCAGGGGGTAAATGTACTCTCCAACTGATGAATTATCTATTCTTGGCGATGGAATGATAACCTGTACACCTTTACAGTGGTCCATCATAAATATTAGAAGTGCTCCTGTATTCATATTGACACTCGCATCTTGTGATTAAGGGCGTGACTTGTATTTATGAAAGTATGAAAGCAGCCATTAGATGTTACGAATAATATCTCAAAGAAGACCTAACACATGCTTACCTTTCCACAGTTCAAGAACTCGACAGCGACCTCTCGGAAGACGAAGTAGACGAAGGTGTCGTCTTCGAAGCTGCCGACAAACTGCGGCTCATTCAGCCAGTTGAGGTCGTACTGATTGGTGCGCAGCGTGATGGCGTCTTGCATTGTTGCGCCGCGACTCCTGCACATTTAACATTATTACGGCCGTGGTCCAGTAGTTGCGCTCACGATCAAGAGGTCCCAGCTTCGAATCCCGATGGGAACATATCACAAAAATCACTCACTCTGTGAGCCCTGGTTTGGTTAGGACATTGCAGGCTGATCACCGACTATCCGAGAGTAAGATGATCCGTTTTCGGAAGGCGCCGTGCCGGTTACGGCTTATATACGTACTCGTTACATGAGTCATGTCAGGGGTCTTTGGCGGCTCAATAGTAACCCTGACACCAGGGTTGATGAGGTTAGTACTCGACCTCACAACCCACACGATAGAAGAAGAAGAAGTACCCACAAGATGCAGACGGCGTTCGAGTTTCCGAACCTCGATTCCCGCTACGGTGAGTCTCTTCACGGCGTGTGTCATGACCTCACATTTCTCCACCATGCGTTATATTTTTTTCAAATTAACAAAACAAACATCGACTTTTTCTGTTCTGTAATTGTGATTACAATGCTACATCAAACTTTTTTTTTACATTATAGCTTGATCTGTTTTTAGCATTCGTTGCGTCTCTACTGCGCAAATGACCCTTTCACGGTATTCAGTGAACTGTGACCAGAAAATGTTGATGAGGTTGATAATCCACGTCACAACCCACACGATAGTAGTAGTAGTGTGCATATGTCACCTGCATATGGCGGTGTCGGAGCCAGAAAAGTCGGTGGGCGTCCCGGCGTAGTACTCGCCGCTGCCGGCCAGCAGCGCCGTCACATTGGAGTGCGGCGAGTACGGACAGTTCGCCACTCCCGTCACCCACTGTGACACCGTGCTGATTGACTCGATCTGATGAAGAATAATTATCACGAGTTAAGTCTCAATCAAAATACATAATACCGGGTTCTCACCGTGTTAATCAGGGATATGAGTCACATCCTAATTTTACTTTAAGTTATACCTGTCATGTTCTTATCCGCCGAAAAGGAAAGGGACGGATGATTGACAGCTCTTAATTTTAGGAAGAATGAGTAAATGAATGAATAACCCGGGCGAATCAAAAAGGTATCAAAAATTCACACTAGATCTATGATGGATCTGGAGAATGGATCTACTGAGATTGAAGGATCTCGCTGGTATGCAAACCGTTTGACGTGTGCTGTCAACTTAATCTGTCGGGTTATGGGTCAATGTAAAAATTTTTAGGCAGTTGTTTTAGATTTGTGCTTAAAATTGACGTGTGTTCCATAAAGTTTATGCTTGTCGATTACCCGTCCCTTTCCTTTTCGGCGGATAAGAAAATGACAGATATAACTTAAAATAAAATTAGATGGTATTTACAGGAATTAGCACCAATAACCGCGTAAACCTCAAACAATGTATAAACCATGGTATAAGAATAGGTATGCTCAATCCTATGACAAGCCGCCATTGCTAGCCCTTTGATGACGTAAGTGTTACCGCCAAGGACGTACATTTTATTATTGAAATTTCAGTGAATTACTGACTAATGTATTTAATTACTATTACTTGTCACATACATAAAAGTCATCAACACTGTAAGTAAATCTTTTACTAAAAGTTCAAAATTTCCTTGCAAAGTAAATATAAAAACATTGGTCGTGTGTAATTTATTTTTTACGAAATGGCAACGCAGGGTGGAGTGACTTCACCTGGGCTAACCTTGAAATGTTACCATATTCTAGAACATTGATGAATAAATACAGGCAGGAATCTTTGCTTTAATCTTTTACCTATTATTTCTTTTCATTATCGATGTATAAACGATATAAGCATTGTAATCTTTTTCTTATCGTGTGGGTAGTAAGGTCGATTATCAAACCATTGTAATAGTTGTTAAGTATTTAGCAATTTCTTTTAAGCAACAAAAGGTGCATACTCATTTAGTTATAAGAGCGCCCGCCAACAAAGTGGTATAAGTTTGGCGAAATTATTTTTTTAAGAAAAATTGTACCTTTTTTGGAATAAATAAATAAAAAAAAAATTACATTTAAACATTGAACATTAAATAACATGCATCTGGCAGGTCAACAAGTTCACAGCCTATAATCATGCTTTGAAACATAAATCATTAAACTGTATAGATTAAAACGTTGTAGTTTATCGACTTGACAGACGATACGAAAGCAGGCATTGTATTGTGGAAAGCAAGGTCTGTAAAAGCACCGTAAACTTTTATCGCCAAGCATTATTCCTTCGTTTTATCGCCTCGGCTCTGCCTTGCCAGTTCCTTCCTTGAAAGGCCGTTTATAATATGCCAATCGCTAGAACTAGGGCATGGCATTGTTATAAAGTACATGACTGTTATCGCGAGTAGAACAAACTTAATTAAAATGGTTACTCTGCGGGAAATGCGATTTGTAAAGCAAGTGTCTACGTGTTCGTTTCATGATTAGGCCGCATGTTTTAATATTTGAGGCATTTGTAGTTTGTGTACGTACTAGGAACAAGTTCAAAATCTTACTATTGGAAATGGCATTTTCTTTACGTTGTTAGATTCGCTCTTTGAACAGCTTTATTTAAAAAACCTTTTCTTTTTAGTTGATATGTTTGAAAGAAAATGATGTTAGTTAAAACCCGTTTTCCGTAGTCAAAAAATAAGTTATTTTTATTTCAAAGTGTTTCAGTATGCTCGATACCCCTTCCAGTTGACTACGGGGAGACCTGTGCCCAGCAGTGGGACGAATATAGGCTGTTTATGTTTTTCCTATTCCATTATTTAGGTTTCAACGGGACTCAGTTCTACAGGATACAATTACTAGTAACTAATATTAAACAGAACGATGGTTATCTTTATTGAAATATAATCACTAAACAGGTTAAAAAGGCCACATCACAGCAAATCATCTAAAAAACAATATTTTTGCTTTTTTTAGATGAATTGCTGCGATGTGGCTTTTATTACCCCCCTTATTAGTGATTATATTTCAATAAAGATAACATTTTACAATGTCTTCAACGCGCGGTAAGAATTAAACCTGTCAAAGTAACTCAGCTAGTGTTGTGACGTTCATTATTCATTGGCATAGCGTTAGTGATGTATTAGTTGAAATTAGGTCGACTATTTTCTAACATATAAAAGTAATAACATATGACACCGACCTCTCGCCAACTACAGACAGGGCTGAAGGCGTTGGTCCCGCACGCGAACAGCTTGTGTCCGTAGGAGAGGAGCACCTTGACGTAGTTGTGGCAGTCTTCCTCCGTCTGGCCTTTGTCCTGGCACAGTTGAGCCTTCTCCGCTGGCGCTGCCCACTCCGCGCGCTCCAGTTGACGCAGCCCGCGGAGGGACAACCGATATAGGGCGTCCCTGGAAAAGAAAAATACTCACATAAAAATAATAAAAACACAACATATCGCTGAGCTGACGTCCCTTTTTAGAAATAAGGTTTAATTTATTATTATTTATGTATTTATTAAATCTTAATACTAAATCAATTATTATGTTCATTCCTACTGTGTACCTATGTCTACTTATATCTAATATAAATGATTTCTATTTTATTCTATACATTCAACGCAACACAAAGCGGCTTCTAAGCAATATTGAAAACTTGTTTCTACTCTCATCATCCATACAATGTAATTATTAGAAGCATTGGAAACCCATTTATAATAGAAGGTTACCCACAATTATGAGTGTTGAGTGATGTGGTAAATAAAGGGTAAATACTCGACATTGACAATGGGTTAACTCATTCTATCGATAGTATCGAAACTATCATCAATTCATCATACAAACACATCTGCCTAAAAATATATTTTTACTTTTGCACTATTCGCAGTCAGCATTTTAGGGTAAGTAAACAATTATTATTGAACAAAAAATAAAACATTGATTATAACAATATGATAACAGCCTCCGTGGTCTAGTGGTTAGAACGTTAGGCTCACGATCTGGATGTCCGGGTTCGATTCCCGGTGGGGACATTGTCGAAATCACTTTGTGAGACTGTCCTTTGTTTGGTAAGGAGTTTTCAGGCTTGAATCACCTGATTGTCCGAAAAAGTAAGATGATTCCGTGCTTCGGAGGGCACGTTAAGCCGTTGGTCCCGGCTATTAGCCGTAAAACCACTTCCACCAATCCGCATTGGAGCAGCGTGGTGGAGTATGCTCCATACCCCCTCCGGTTGATTGAGGGGAGGCCTGTGCCTGTGTGACGTATATAGGCTGTTTAAGTTATGTATGGTAACAATATCAAGAGTTTTGGAATCAATAGTGTATTTTGTCGTTAACAATTTTTTTTCTCTAACCCTGTACAAAATTTAAGACAACAGGCCTGAGGGTGCCCATCTGAGCGCGAACCTCGACCCAGGACGGTTCTTTTTAGTACAGTCCCCAAGCGGGTAGTTGGATACAACTGGATACAATCATTTTACAAGTACAAACATCGATAATGTAAGACCATCTCTATAGTATAGCATATTCATTCGCAGTAAAGCACATTATGCAGATCACTTAGCATACAGACGTTCGGTTCAGTGATATTCACAGAAGCATAACAGTATCAAGTGACTTTTATTTATGTTAGACCTTGATTACAGGTACAATCATACATACATTATGTACATTATTATGCTGTGGCCCTACAATGTATAAACTAGAGCCAGAGTCGAACAAAACCCGCCGTAGTTTCATCCGACACTGGATTCACTTGAATATTCATCAAGTAACTGAACTTGATTCTGATACAGGAGTAGGTCTTGATTTACACTTCGCAACAAAAAAAATCGAAACACGTTGCCATCAGTAAAATATTAAAAAATAGCTCTTTAAAAAATAAAATTACATTTACAGTGAGAATGGCCCCAATTCCTGCAGACACCTCCTAACTTAAGGAAAGGGACGGATGATTGATTGATAGCTCTTAATTTTAGGAAGGATAAGTAAATGAATGAATAACCCGGGCGAATCAAAAAGGTATCTCGCTGGTATGCAAACCGTTTGAGGTGTGCGGTCAACATAATTCTGGCGGGTTATTAGCCAAAATAAGATTTTTAGACGGTTGTTTTAGATTTGTGCTTAAAATTGACGTGTGTTCCATAAGTTTTATGCTTGTCGATTACCCGTCCATTTCCTTTTCGGAGGATAAGAAAATGACAGATATAACTTAAAATTAAATTAGATGGTGTTTACAGGAATTAGCACCATTATGGTTTTTATCAAATATAATTAATCTCGCGTTTTGTTGCACCAAAAATTCAGAAATGTTTAGATTTTTTCGATGAGAAGTAGGTACTTATATCTTAGTGTGTTTGTTATTAGTATGTGACAATATATCAGGTTATTGATCATACTAAGTTTGTCCTACCATAGTGACCTACAATCTTTGATCTTTTTCCTTTCTCTATCTCTCCTAAAACTTCCATTCTTGAGTACCTTCAAATACAGATCAAGGTCATAACGAAGCCAAGAAATAAGCTCTTTTCAAAGACGATTTATATTTTATTCCATACTTCCCCGTAACAACCAAACTTACCGTGTGGATTGTGAGGTGAAATACCAACCTCATCAACCCTGTCAAGGTTATTACTGAGCCGCCAAAGGCCCTGAAATGACTCACGTAACAATTACATACACATCAGCAACCAATAAAAATCCCGAACTAAACAACCGAATAGATTACACACACCCCCTCACAACATTAGATTAGTGTCTGGTTACCCCGGTGGGACATACGCGTGATTTTATGTAAGTATGTCATCATCATCACCAGCCCATTAACGTCCCCACGCTGGGGCACGGGCCTTCCCTATGGGTGGATAGGTGGTCCCTAACGACTGCTAATGCAGCCGGGACTAACGGCTTAACGTGCCTTCCGAAGCACGGAGGAGCTCGAGATGAAAACTTTTTTTTTGTGGTCAGTGGTCACCCATCCTATGACCGGCCTATGCGAAAGTTGCTTAACTTCAACAATCGCAGGCCGAGCGCGTTTACCGCTGCGCTACCGAGCTCCTCCTCCTATGTATGTATGTAGATTACCCAAACTGTGAAGATGGAGCAACAAATTGCATCGGAGTGTCGATAAGTAGCATACGTACGCGTACAACCCAGGTATCAGCCTGGTGTGAACACAGCCACATCGATGTCACCTCACACCAGCGGCACACATTAACCAGCTACTGGGTATTATCGTAAATCTGACCACAGACCTGTGGTTGCAAACCACAAGATATAATTTTGCAAACACTATTATGTTTATAGTTTTAGATTCTGTTTTCTCATGGGCATTCCCAGGGTTATTTCAAACATTTAGACCAATTTTCCTCGCATTTCTGACAGATCTGATTATTTTATCATTCAAGCGACAGCAAATTAGCCAATATTTCTTATCACAAGCACGTGAAGGCTGAATACGAAGAACAATTAGTAACTAATAATTAAGTGTGATTTCGGCGTTCTTTAGTCTTTAGACTTCAGACCTGCTTATCATTTCTCGCCAACGCAAATGCACTAGTAGTCTACTGGGCAAATCACACGTAGCGTATTTATATTATCTTAGTAACTATGTATTAACAGCCTCTGTGGTCCAGTGGTTGAGCGTTGAGCTCACGATCCGGAGGTCCCGGGTTCGAATCCCTGTGGGGACATATCACAAAAATCTTTGTGAACCCCAGTTTGGTTAGGACATTACAGGCTGATCACCTGATTGTCCGAAAGTAAGATGATCAGTGCTTCGGAAGGTACGTTAATTCGGTGGTACCAGTTACTACTTACTGATATAAGTGAGTAATCGTTACGTGAGCCATGTCAAGGACCTTTGGTGGTTTTTAACTTCTTCCCGTTAGCATTTTCAAAAATACTATTTATTTCTATCAAAAAGATTTCTCCTGAACCTCATTGGAAACTCCATATGAGGCAGCCACGGACAGGTACCTAACGGTGATCAACAGACACACATTTCTGCTGCATTCCTCATTGCGTACCTCATCGGCATCGAGGCGTGAAGTACGAAACCCAAGACATTTGCACACCTACTGCTTGTGGCAGAGTCAAATTACATGCCAAGTTGTAATAACAACCGTGGGGTGTTACGCAATCATTTGTAAAGAGCTTCATAGCTCAAAATGCTGAGTAAAATATACTTTAAAGTCCGCAATACAGCATAAAGTTCAATGAGTATGCGCAAAAATGTATTTATTTCATTTGTCGCACGATAGAATCGACTGGCCAGTATCAAAATTATCAAAAGCCTATACATTTATCACTTATGTAACGAATAATGCTATATATAACATTAACAAGGAAATAAGAAATACTACCGCGAAATAAATAAAACATAATTTACTTTGGAATAATTACGATACGGGCGTTTTGCCTGACCTTGGTATTAATTAAAATGTAATATATGTATATATGTTATTTTGTACAAAAAACAAACATTGTTTTGACCATATTCGATAAGTAAAATAGGTCATCGTGAATATTTTATACCTACGACCACCCGTGATTGTATATACAGGGTGTTAGTGATATCGTAACTAAAACATAGAGGGATGATTCAGACCATGATTTAGTGGAATTTTCCGTCGCAAAAGTATGGAAATTAAAATAATAAAAAAAAAATACTAAAATATTCACGAATTTTCTAACAGGAAATTCTACGTACTTAATATCAACTGAGAATCGAGGTCTATCCCCTTCAGTTTTCACACACAGAAACCGTAACGAATACTGAGAAGGAGGATGATTCAGACCATAATTCTGAGTTAATATCAAGTGGATTTTCCTGTCGAAAAAATCATGAAATTTTTTGTGTTTTTTTTAAATTATTTTCGTTTCATACTTTAGCGACGGAAACTTCCACTTGATATCAACTCAGAATCATGGCCTGAGTCATGCCTCAAAGTTTTCGTCACTAACACCCTGTATAATAGGACAACTGACCGCGGTCTTAAGACGGACTCCCGTTGAAACTGCTGCCGCGTTGCTTGTGCCGCAACCTTTTGCGGCACATCGAGAAAGCAACGCGGCAGCTTAACTGCGTTAAGGAACGCAGTCGATTCCTAGCCGATACACATGGCATGAATACCACGGTTTTACAAGGACCGCCTTGGTTCACTTGGTCAAACATAGTGTTGTAGCCGGTCGATGTTGCGCACACACATGTATTGACACAGCAAGCAAACAGACATACCCGAGTGATCCTAGCCGACGGTAATTTACGCCCACTGATGGTCCGTTCCGTAGACTGATTTGTATCCAAAAGAATGCTCAGTCAACTGAGTGCCGCAGTCATTCCTGTTTAAATACACTAAAACGCACGAAAATTATCTTAAGTGCAGTTTTCACTAACATAGTCGGCCCCCGTGGTCCAGTGGTTGAGCGATGTGCTTACTATCCGGAGGTTCCGGGTTCAACCCGGTGGGGACAAATCACAAAAATCATTTTGTGATCCTTAGTTTGGTTAGGACATTACAGGCTGTTCACCTGATTGTCCAAAAAGTAAGATGATCCGTGCTTCGGAAGGCACGTTAAGCCGTTGGTTCCGGTTACAACTTACTGATGTAAGTACGTAGTCGTTACATGAGTCATATCAGGGGCCTTTGGCGGCTCAATAATTACCCTGACACCAGGGTTGATGAGGTTGGTAATCCACCTCACAACCCACGCGAAAGAAGAAGAAGACCAACACAGTTGGCTCGACCATTATAGACGGCGATACGGTTCAATCAGACAGCTCGGTGAAGTGTGGGTACTTAGTTCATCTTATGATGGATGCACCTCTGACTACCCCATTCAGATATAGTCGTGAGCTTATGTTATTATTTGGATTAATAAGCAAGGATTTCTACATTAAGAATCTGCTAGTTTTTAATGTTGTTAGTGTATATAATATAGTAATCTTCAAAAACAAGATAAGCAAAATGTATTCGCATATACCAAAACACTTATTTTATGCTGGGATAATAAACTCTATTGACGGTGTCAAGCGCGTTAGCCGTAAAAAGTAGAAAGATTACACTTTCGTGAATACATACAATTGTATAATTATACACAACTCCATTAAAATCAAGTCAACTGAACAAGGAGTGTCTAGAAAGTTATTGTAATGAATAGTTCTGTCCAACTTTAAAGATCTATAAGTCAACTAGCTTTCGTCCGCGGCTTCGCTTGCGTTAAATTCGGGATAACACGGTCCCCCGTTCCTCATGTACCAACTTTTAGCTTCCTACAAAGTCCCATATAAAATTTCACCCCCTCCTTTAAGGGGTAGGGGGCAGATTCCAAAAAATGAATGATGCACGATTTTTACGCATACCAATTTTTTTCCCTTTTAGGGAAGTGGGGGGTTGAAAAGAGACAAAAAATATCCTATGTTACCCTCCATCCCTTCAACTATCTCCACTTAAAAAATCACGTCAATTCGTCCGTTTTGCCGTGAATGACGGACAAATATACAGACAGACACATACTTACTTTTACACACATACTTTCCTATTTATAATATTAAGTTTGATATTTATAAATGGGAAGAGAGTTAGAACTAGCTAGATATTTTATAGTGTTGCTTGTCAACTATACTTTCTCTTCGACTTATTTCGAATCCCAATTTGAGCTTGGCTGCGTGCTTACATTACCGTGGACGGGGCATGACACGCACGCACGCCCCTTAATACGAAGATTGCGAGCCTCTAACCGCGGATCACCATAAGGAATTGAGACGTTATAATCACCAATTAAATGTGTAATAACAAGTTTATTGAGATTCATTAGCGGCCGCTGCGTCCCGTTATGAACCTGCCGGCGTGATAAGGCGACACTATCTTATATCATAAGTTGACAAGCAGGTGAATGACTCAAGCTGTTTGTACAAGTTATTGGGGCGCGCGGCGCGGGCGCACACACTGCTATCAAAATCAAAATAATATTAAGACAACGTTAAACAAACGTTTATGGCGTACGATTTATATCTGATTACGGTTTTCTGACACATCTTACGCAAGCACATCAAAAATTAAAATGCGAAAGACGATAAAATAATCGCTTTTGCATAATGTAGAACTTCCAGTGTAGAATTGGATGATATTGCATAAGTTTACCAAAAACAGACAGGTCCATCGGTCCACTCAAATCAAACTCACGTCAGTAGTAATTGAATATGTAAATCCTTCGCTTTGCAAAAAGAATGTTCTTCGCATTCGCTACGGCTTAAAGTAATTACTCCCACCCAACTAAACGAACAGATAACGGTAGCAATAAACATTACGACCACAAATTCGATAAAATTGTAAACTACATAATTTCGCATCTACATGTAACCACAAATACAAGGTGTAAAAATAAATTCAACTTTGTATTTGACACAGTTATATTATATCATTATTTATTAACAGAAGTATATCCAAAATATTCAAGTTTAATGTTATCTATGTTGTATCAACATACTAATTAATTCAAGAATTCCATGTTTATCTGCGCCAAACTATCAACTATTATTGCTTGCTTCAAAAGACAGTGGCGTCTAGAAAATTCATAGTCGGCGTAAAATGTGGGATTAGGTTTGAATGCAAATAGTTGGGTTGAGGCACTCACCTTGCGCCCACGATCACCTGGTCCCTTGCCACATCGAACAACAGTTGCGAAAATGATTTAGCGTTCTTATCTTCGAAGATATCGCTGTCTGACGCCAGTAGATCTGTAAATATTTATAAACTCAATTACAAGGCATACAATTAAGCAGTATTTCGCCGTCGACGTCGGTACTGCCGCTTGAGCAATTTACTGTCTGTCCACTTACAGCCAGCCAATGTTCTTAAGTTAAAAATAGACATTTTTATTAGGCGCCGTTTCAAGTATAGCAGCCATCGATTTCCCTACATCCCTCTTTTGACAGAACATCCTGTACGTGGAGCTTTCTTCGGACCGGTTCGATCATCAATCCGATGCCACACGCCATGTCAAATATAATACTGTTCCTAAACAGGTTCTTCCTAATACATCCTTATGAGCTGGGGTTTTGTTAAAAAACAAAGGCGGACCAAGGTTAATGTATCGTATGCGTCGCCGACGCCGTTCTGACATGTGTTATTATTATGCTTTGTAACAGGAATACGGACGTGGGCAAACAAATTACTCCTCGTGTACTATTGCGAACTGTTCAAACTCGACACGCTCTTAAACACACATAGAATAGTGCAATACATATAATGTAAGGTTTGGAACAAATATTTGACTTCAAGATCGTTAATTAAAACAGTCCGTGAATAATGTAAAACGACCTCGTAACAAGCGAGTTATGAAATAACTTTTACGAGCTTTGTCTCGGTCAATACGCATGGCGTAGTTGTAGACTACTATTATGTTATTGGTACTTTTAAGGAAAATTCATCAGACGGTCAGTTAACTACAAGGTGCATAATTGCCTGGATATATTACGTATATGTTTCAAGTTCGTTTACTGAGACAGACGAAGCTATGCGAATACTTTATTAATTATTATTGCGTATGGCAGACAGATATCCTGCTTGGATCAAATATCCAGCTTAAGCTCCCTTAACCAAGTCTCTGCTGCATCCGTCACACAATGCAGCTCGGCTATACCACCTGGGAACTTTATTAATTAAACTGAACGATCGTTGGCGTACTAAGCTTACCTTGTCTGCTGATTATCCTGAAGTCGTCTTCGGGCAGATCGCCTCTGCTGAGTGTGCTGAGTAGCACCAGCAATGTCACTTTGTATACTCCCCACTGCATCATTCTTCTTGTCATGATGCTTCAATCTGAAAAGATACACAAGTCGTTATTAAAAAGTACATATATACCTTGTAAAATTAGATAAAAATAATGAAATTATTTATTTTATATCCTTTATAAATCACTTCAAAAGCAGGCAGGTCGCTGGAGACCAATTTGAAGCCAGATTTTTTAAAACGAAACGTTATTGGCAATAGGTTCGCTTCCTATTACGTGGGTCGAAGAGTGGATTTAGGTACTATACACCTCTACTTACCCCCTCAGGGATACAAGCGTCAATATTATATTATGAAATGAAATAAACGAAATGAAATAAAATTTATTCGCTCTAGAGTGGTACAAAAAATCTTAAATATATATTATACATTTTGCAACGGATTATAAGAAACAATATTGTACATTGTATATATCTGTGGGCGAATGTTTCACTGTTCTTCGACCCACATTTGCAGGCAAAACAAAGTTTTAACCGAAACCTCCTACACGTAAATCTTATATTATAATGTATCCATGATAATATTACAAATGGGAAAGTAACTCTGTCTGCGTGTTAGTTACCTTTCCACGCCTAAACCGCTGGATCGACTTAGATGATTAACACTATAGATCGAAACTAGAAATATCAACCGGGATAATATCCATCGGTTTATGATACAGATATTGGAGATAGATGTAAGATAGTGCTAATTCTTGTACACACCGTCTAATTTTATTTTAAGTTTTACCTGTCATTTTCTTATCCGCTGAAAAAGAAAACGACGGGTAATCGACAGGCATAAAATTTATGGAACACAGGTCAAATTCAAGTAGAAATCTTAAACAACCCTCTAAAAATTTAAAATCGGTCGATAACCCGACAGAATTAAGTTAACAGCACACGTCAAACGGGTTGCATACCAACGAGATACCTATTTGATTGGTTCGGGTTATTCAATAATGCGTTTTAAAATTAACAGTTGTCAATCATTCGTTCCTTTCCTTTTCGGCGTATAAGAAAATGACGGGTATAACTTAAAATTAAATTAGGAGGTGTCTGCAGGAATCGGGGCCAAATCAGTAAAAAAACTATTTTCTAATGTACCACAGTACTTACCCAGGACGAACTTAAAAGTACTAAGTGCAAAGTGAAAAAAAAATATGGCAAACACTCGTAATTATTGCTTGATATCACATTATGTTAGGAATTAAGTTGCTACCTATATTACTTCTCTTTATTTTGATCAGAGTACTAATGGGTGGTAAGATGTAATTGCGCCTGGGTGTAATAAGGGTCATCATTTATACCCAAAAATCTGTTATCGATGAAATTAGAAGGTTAAAGGAAGGAAAATCAGGGGGGTTAAATTGGCCACATCGAAGCAATTCATCTAAGGAAGCAATGTTGCAATTTGACATTTGCGCATATAAAAGTAAGTGTTAAATGCAAACAAATGTCTAATAGCAATATTGCTTTTTTAGATGAATTGCTTCGATGTGGCCAATTTAACCCCCCTGTACAGCGCCATCTGTATTGCTTTTGAGGAACGCAGCCTGGACAGTCCATCATTGTTATGAGATGTACTGTTACATTCCCGATACCGCCTGCGAAGTACCTTCAGACATATTATAGACCGCTCGTTAATTAACCCAAGTTTAGAGATCACTGATAGGTATTTAAAGCCAAGCCTTTGAACCTTGCTCGCTTGGTTTTGATTAGTAATCAAAACGTTACAAACGAATATTTTAGTAGAGTAGGCTTTGAAACGTATGGTCATGACAACTAGATAATTTTTTTTGCAAGAGATGACATGAAAGGTTAGACCGACGACCGTTTTGAAGCGGTTTTATCATTAAAAGTTATGTAGGTATATGACAACGAGTGCCTAGACCCAAAAGAAACAGTAAATAGCACAGTGTCGTGTAAATTTATTGTGCAAATCGTTTATAAGTAATTTTGTTTATTCATGATCACCAGCCCATTAACGTCCCCACTGCTGGGGCACGGGCCTTCCCTATGGATGGATAGGGAGATCGGGCCTTAAACCACCACGCGGGCCCATTGCGGATTGGTGGTTATTAACGACTGCTGATGCAGCCCGGACCAACGGCTTAACGTGCCTTCCGAAGCATGGAGGAGCTCGAGATGAAAACTTTTTTTTTGTGGTCACCCATCCTGTGACCGGCCTTTGCGAAAGTTGCTTAACTTCAACAATCGCAGACCGAGCGCGTTTACCGCTGCGCCACCGAGCTCCTCATTTTTTTTTGTTTATTAAATATAGTGAATTAAAATTGAATTGAATTATAAAAAGATATTCAATTGACAAAAGACATATTCAATTGTAATTTTGTTGTCTAACAACATTGTAAATTTGACAAATCACATTTGAAAGAATGTCGAAGTATAAAATAAACTAGTTGACTGTTTTCGATGCAGTTCTATTTTACCAACAAGTCGTCGGATAATCATTGTTCAACCATGCATTGCAACGTTGACAACCCGTCCATTTGTCTATCTATGTGTCAGTGCTCTATCGGTCAGCCATTACGGTCGCATACTATGCAGACACTTGCTAATAAGGTGACCACTTGTTTATGGAAATGTGCATTCTGTTGAACCACGATTTCGCATTAAATTCATAAAATTAGGTATTATCCTTTAGAGAAAATATTGGACAAGGAGATCCTTCAAAGGGTACATTGTACTGCTATTCCAATTTTTTAAGTACTCTTGTCGCTTTCAGTACATGAACTACATATTTCACTCAGCTGCAGACACCCAAGAACTACCTGATAATTAAAACCAAGATGGATTCACTTAAGAAAAACCCTTCGATGTTTAAAAACAAAAAAAGAAAACTTTTCCGTCTGCTTGATTATTACTTTTAAATATTTACAAGCCAAATTAAAAAAGTTTCCTCTAACATGCATGGGCTTCTTAGAAAATCAATCGATAAATCAATAGTAAAACAATTACTAGGAACCAGAACTAACTCGCTAGCCCTCGGAGTCGCGTCGTGTGAACGGTTCAAAGCTATTACCGGCTAATAGTTCGCGGAAACTTAAGACTCCAATACTTACATAACGTACATATAAACCAACCTATACTATACTTGCTAATACATGGCACAGACCTCTCATCAAGCGGATGGTACACGTTTGCGAATGGGTATCCTATTCACTTTAAGGGTAACCCGGTTCCAAAAACCTTTGTGAATACCCTAAAGAACTCATAGGGATACGGTTTAAAGCTGCATGAATCGGCTTAGGAAATTCTTGTCGTACGTTAAAATAAGGATAATGGAAACACCATTATAATTAGAAATACTTGAAATAAGTATTGCTCAACAGAGCTTACATGTCGATTACCCTATGCCCCGACGACATTGACATAGCTAACACACACAAAGCAAAAAGCATTCACGATTTAAACGGCAATCAAGTGTTATTGAATACTGCAGATTGCATCTACGATGGAGTCAGAATTATCTCATTATTTTATGCTAACAATGGTGCTAATTCCTGCAGAAGCCATCTAATTTTATTTTAAGTTATATCTGTCATTTTCTTATCCGCCGAAAAGGAAAGGGACGGATGATTGATAGCTCTTAATTTTAGGAAGAATGAGTAAATGAATGAATAACCCGGGGGAATCAAAAAGGTATCTCGCTGGTATGCAAACCGTTTCACGTGTGCTGTCAACATAATTCTGTCGGGTTATTCGCCAATGTAAAATTTTTAGACAGTTGTTTTAGATTTGTGCTTAAAATTGACGTGTATTCCATAAATTTTATGCTTGTCGATTACCCGTCCCTTTCCTTTTCAGCGGATAAGAAAATGACAGATATAACTTAAAATAAAACTAGATTGTATTTACAGGAATAAGCACCGTTATTTAAATACAATTCTCAGTAAACTTTACTATTATTTACATTATGAATCAATATTTGCTGTTTCTCTTTAATAGTTACATATCTAAATGAACAACCGTAAACAGTATTAAATGAAGCTTTGTGTCTTCGTCTTTAGTTTCATAAATGCGTAACGTGATGACACTGCATCATTAAAAACCGGGACTATTGTAATGTTTCATACAAATTCCCGCTACCCCGATAACTCTCCGCCCTCCACCAATTCGTACCAGGAGCCTAGCTAACTATTTACCTCACCCCTTCTGGGTGTTACTTTGAGGACCAAGAGGGAGCGCGCGCTGACTGTCTGTCTCGTTCGCACTTACGCGGTAAAGCGGGACATATAAGAATAAGATTTTTGTAAGGAATTCACGGTACCGCCCCTCCGAGAGCACTGGGCTTTATGTGCGATAATGTGGTAACCTGTCACAATATCTTCATATGGCAATAATGTGACGTCTTTTGACGTACTGATCCAATAGGAATTGGTATTTATTTTACCAGACTGCGGCATAGCAAAAGGAGGGTTATGTTTTCTATGTGTATGCACGTCATTTACCACTTAACTTCTAAACCACCTGTCAGAATTTAACAAATGAGGTGTCACTAGGAGCTTCTTGATCGTCGGGTGGTTGTAGGCCAGGCGACGACGTTCCACGTGATCGTATACCGTGACGAAAGAATAGATTGGCATACGACCACGGCTATCTCTTAAACATCACTATTCGAAAGAATGCCAGAGATTTTTTCTTGTTTTATACTTTTCAGAACGCGGTTTTAGTTTTTAAACTTTTATTTTTATTCTCTAAGGAGACTGAAATACATTTACATTAATAGAAAACGGAAATCTCGTGAAAGCACTAATACTTCTAATAATAATGAATCATCAATACGGCGTTGTAATCGGTTAGCTTATCTCCGACGCAAACGCATGTTTATAAATTCAACTCAAATTAGTCTCAAGTGAGCTCGATAGTTTCGACCCACATTTCGAGTACTCATTAATCCATATCTAAAATTATAGACATTTTTCATATCTGCTACTGTATTTATTTTATAGTTCAAGACGTGGTATCTTTAAGGTGTGGTGACTACTGACTGATTAAAAAGTGAGTATGTGTACATACTACATCACTGCCTATATGTTCCACTTTACATAGTTGGGGGGATGTTATGGGAGGCAACTGCAAGCAGGAACTGAAGAGGTACCAAGGTACCGCTAGTCATTTTACAAACTGCCTAAATAAAATCCGTCACAATAATTGTTGTCGCACACAGATGTTGTGCTCTGCCTGGTGTGTAGAGGATGGTAAAAAATACAACTTTGAGTTGATCACGTTATATTATTAAAAAAATAGGCACACACAATTATACGTTATTTACAGTTCCTTGATCGTAGAAGAAGAAGAAAAACGTATTGCTATTTTATGTATTAAAAAGTAAAAAATAATAATTTTATAGATGTTGCCAACAATTGTCACCAAAAGAAATCCGGGCTTAAAAAGGTTAAAGAACATCAACAAACAAATCAGCTGGACCCATACAGGCTATTCATATAACACACTAGAAACACAGCAACATCCCGTCACACATCAAATCAGCGAAGTATAGTAATAGGTTCCAACGATAACGCAAACATTGAGATCGTGACCCCGGCACTAACGAGTTCAACTCGACATCGCGACCACTTTCCTACAAGACACCAGTCAACTCTCATCCGACAGACAATTTCACATTACCAACATCCGCCTTCTCAGTACAATTTCCGCCAATTTAAAGCCCAGGCTAGTTATACAGGACGCCAAACATCAATTACTCCCTGACAGTATAAAATGCCTCTATCTATTGGGGGGAGGCATAGCAACAATGTATTTACATTAGGGAATGCAATCCCGACTCGAGATGGTAAATTCGAGATCCCGCGGGGTTGGAAATATCAATCCCGCGAGATCCCGAACTTTTCGGGATCTCGTCTAGTTCATGAAAAAAATAAAGTTAGGATGGCTGAAACGATGAAAACGGCTTGTTTGTGATAGTGACAAAATATTTTTTTTTGAAGAAAACAAAATCCTTTATGAAAAAAAAGTGTAACTCAAGGAGATTCGCCCAATCCAGTCAATCTCGAATGGGATCTCGTGATACTAGGTATGCTTCGGGATTGATCCCGAAAAATTAGACGAGATATAAATAATTACTATACCTAGTCCTAGATTCAATAGCATATTTACCTCAACTTTATGGGATCCATAAATGTTGTATTACCGAACAAAATTATTTCAAAGTCAGGTAAGGCAGTGAACAGTAATATCAACTCTTTATGGACTGCCATCAAGTAATTATGCTACTAGGTGAAAATTCACCTATAATTGGGTAGCTTCCTATGTCAAAGATCAATTATGAAATTCTGATTACTAAATAAAGACAGATCTAAAGGTGACAAAACACAATTTATTTTTTCTATTTAACTTATTTATGAAATTTAATAAAAAAAAATGAAATAATAAGTGCGACATTTTGTCACGTTTTTCTATGACGTCACAGGTGCTTCATACAAATTCCATAGTAAATTCGCGTTTTGACATAAAACATAACTGTAAAAAGTAACTGATTTTACAAGTTGGAAACTATCCTATTGTGACAGATTTGATTACCAACAAACCCTTCACCTAATAGATGTTAATCAATGTTAAATCTGATAACGTCCGGGCCGTAGATCGTGTAACCAACGGTTTCAACAGCACCTCGTCAATAAATAATTTTAAGGCGTTTACTGTTGATAAGAAGCTATCAGGCAGATTGACCCGGATTGATACGCACGCCGTTTGTTTGCCTTAGAGTAAGTAGTAAACTCCTTAACAGATAACACTGTGTCGCACTCACACGTAATTATCTACCTACTTACAATTTACTATCGAGTGAAGAAGTGTTTAAATTGATCACCAGGTGTAGCTTCCCCTGGAGGGTATAATTATTCTGATTCCAGTTCACATTGAATACACGAACGAAATCACAAAAAGTATCTTTCAATGAAATCCAATTCTTATGAGACATTTTAATACCGACGCGTGCGCCGCTCACCAGTTGAACTTGAAATACGACAGCCGCGAATGGGTAACGGAATCACGGAATCGATTTTCACCGCGAGCGTACTTGTAGATAAAGTTAAAACTTATGGCAGCGTCCTACGTGCGTTGATGCATGTCGGCCGCAACGAATGCGTATTATTGCTGAAAACATACCACTAAGGCCGGGAACAAGCGACTGTATCGAGTAAACAGAAGAACAATGGGCTCTCAGAGTGCCAGTGCGCAGACTACCCGACATAAACAAGAAAGCCACTGTTTCTCGGAATAGGTAGCGTTGAACCCACATATCACAAGTGTTCGAGACTCTCGACACGCGCCTGGTTGCAATCACGCACGCATCTCCGCAGCAGCGGTAAAAAACGTAAGGAAATACGGATACTTAATAGTTCTATTAATATAATAACACTCGTGAGAACGACGTCGTAGAGTATATTTAATAACATAGACGAGATGGACGAGGAGGTGGCAGACCGAGGCGGAGACGGCGCGACGACTTGGATGCTTTCCTGGAAGGCTGACCCGAGAGTCCTGGAAGAAATGGAGGGAGGCCTTTGCCCAGCATTGGGACATGTTAGCTAGATAAGATAAAACGAGGTTTCCCATTACGTATAGACTGAGGTTTATGTTATAACAAATCTTTAGGAAATTACGCCTGAAACTAGGTAGGTGTAACAAAAGTACATACAAAGCCAATAATGGCAAATGTATGAGCATAATAATTAGTCTTGAGTTTGAAATACTAATTATCGTAATAATTATAAAGAAGAATAAATATTTTATGCAGCCATATCATTACTTTATAATGCTGCTCTTTTTATAAAAAATATATCTTACATTATTTTATTATCAAAAGGAGTAATTCATATTTAATATGGATAATTTAGAACCTTCATAGATATTATTACAACAAACTAGATCAATCTTCAAGGTTGGATAGGTGGACCTATTTAATTTAAAATACTTTTAAAACCTCAAATATTGTACTGTTGTATGCATTTGAAACTCATACGAGACAGTTTTTAATATCAACTAGCAAAACCACCTATCACATTACATAGGAAAAATACCTAGGTATCATCAGAAAATTATCTAGGTAAGAAAATTACAAAATAACAAATGTTATGACTATACTGATTGACAAATACAAAGTTGCATAATACGCAAGTTTAACAGGTTCTTGGCTATGCAAAAAAGTATTTTAATAATGTCCTGTTGTGAAGTAAAGTACATATCTAACATGCAGACAGAATATGTAACCAATGTTATGCTCAAAGGTCCTTCCTATTTTAAGAAATAAGACAGAACAGTGCATAATTGTAAAACAGAGGGTCTAAAAAGTCAACATGAAGGTAATTCATTTCTTGATGTATGGCTTTTGTGTGATAACAATACTGCCAGTGCCAGTGTTTGAAGAAAATACAGGCAATTCATTTAAAAAGCAATATTGCTATTTGACATTTGTGCATGTAGAAAAGAGTGCAATGTCAAGAAATGACAAAAAGCAATATTGCTTTTTAAGAAAGTTTCAATGTGGCCTTTTCAACAATTTTTACCCCCAAGATCTTTGGCCTGCAGTGAAACGAAACAAATATTGTCACATTAAATTCTTAGGTACTCAATAGAGCAACAAAGTCGTTATACAATGCAGAACTTTTACTTCTGGCATCAAAGTTACCCACCAATAATGAAATAGGATACATCTTCAATTAGATATCAATATAGAGTAGACAGTAGGTACATATATCATACAAATCTACCTAATAACCACGCATTATTGAAACAATGACAAAAGCAATGCTTTCTCATGAGGTTGATTGGCTGCAATGAGAGCAGGCCCCAATCATTAGTTTGGCCTCATCTGCATTGCAACATGACAGTAATGATACCGTATTGTGTTCCTGTATAAATGACGGTGACAATTTTAATTTTTTTGCAGACATGCAATTATGGCTATTGTATGTAAATGCTTAATTTTTGACAGCATGTTAGGATAAATCCTGCAGAAAATACAAATTACATTTCTGTAGACGAAAGTCTTGTTTGGGAAATGTACCTACAAATTGATTTAAACAGGGACCGCTCGTCAGGTTCACCTACTTGTTTCTTTAGATGCAGTAAATCAATAATATTGAAAACTGTAATACCTACTTAAACTAGATAAATACTTATAGCTTTCAAAATAGATAAGTGGAGGCTTTGTAAAAGTAGCTGTAGGCAGATCCACAAGTATGGTTTCCATTTAATAAAATTTAATAACATAGCTGTTTTTACATCACAGATTCTACAATGTATATCTAATAATCCACAACAACTACCAATTAATTGTTAGTTAATGTGCAGTAAAACAGCAGGTTTCTGTACTAAACAATTTGATTTTGTGTGGGCTCACAAGTCGCAGCCCATAACTCGCCATGATCATAAGTCCTCAGTTTCGCAAGCCAACCTGCCTGCCGAACCAACCTGCTTACAACTACTTCCAACTTGAAAACTTCAAATTCGCCAAAGCCCACTATACTCTACAAAAAATGCACCGCCAATCTCCGCCGTAAAAAGTTGTAAGTTACGAAACGAACACGAAACTTTTTTACTTACCATAAACGTATGTGGGTGAAGTTGCACAGAAAATCAAGTTCCGATAAAAAAATGAACGAAGCCCATTCTCGTGTGCAGTTTAGAGCATTGTTCGATTGATCACATTGTCCCGTGCAGGGTTCGTGTCCTGATCACTGTTTATATTTATTTGTTGACACAAAACGAGGTTATTGCCGTTTGCTACAACATCTGGAGTTTACTTGACAGAAATTTCACTTCACGATCTCGAACTGATAGTGTTGTTTTGCCCTGATTACAGCAGGAAGTAAACTAAGATGGGTTTAATTTAATACACAGCAGGTAGACGCGGGCAAAGAAGCGAGCAAGTGGCTGGCTGAGCAAAGAGAAAAAATAAAAAAGTTAAGTGAGGCTCACAAAACCGAACTACCACAACGTTCGCAGCAGTGTGCGTGAATGGAGAATCGACCGACCCGCGCGCAGCACCGCTCTGCTACAAGATGTAGGTTGCCATGCCAAAAATTCTCCCACCCCAATAAACAGATTCTTTTAGCCTTTACGCTTAAATATTTTTTAACTTGTAGATATAGCACGTAACGGGGAGTAGCGTATTGGAATTAAATTTTTGAGCGATTTAATACATGATTAAAGTGACCTTCGCTGGAATGCAAGCCGTTTAACGTGTGATGTCATTTTAATTGTGACCGGATATTGGCTAAGTCTTTAGTAATCAGAATTTTATAATTTATCTTTGATCTAGGAAACTACCCAACGGTCATTCGGTTCAGTAATAGTCTATCTTCCGTCGTATTAATTTTTGTCGTTTGTAACTACCTAAATCAAGGTTGATTAGCGAGATTTAGTTCGCTTTCATAAGAAAGCTTTCTTATTCAATGGTATTAATGGTATTCTACAAATAGTCAGCATAACAATTACAATACAGATGAAGAAAGCGGAAAAGAGAGATGGTTATCATCGTTACGCCTTGAGATTTATATAAATCAATATTCTATAACATATAATTATAAAATCCTGAAAATAAAATAGATGTATTAATTGTATTAATGCATAAACTGTAGTTACTGTACCCACATTTAGCGGAAAATCTAATTTAATGGCAACACAGGCGCACATGTCACTCGCAGCCGCAGCAAAAAAGCAATACGTACGGGGCTGACGCACACAGCAAGGGACGGGCTTTGATTGGTTAAGACGTCGTGCCGCGTCGCCTCCGCCCGCGCGGCAACGTCCTTGCGCTCGCGCACGCCGGCCGTCGACCGCCGCCGCCGTCTTCCGCGGTTTCATGGAAGCTCCCAGGTAAACGGGTAGTTATAGGTACCTGCTAATCTGCAAGATCATGTGTTCTTGCCTCTTGCATTTAGTTGTATACCTACCTATAAAAGATACCCCCTATGTTCTTAGCTTTCTTCACGGAACTTTATTTATTAAATAAAACTTTATTTACAAGTAGGTACCTAGAAACTTTTGTCATCAATAATAAGAACATAAATTTACGTGTCGACTTCATATCGTATTCAGACTAGTTTATCAACATGACTTTTATGGAGATCACAATACGAGTCAGGTAGATAGGTACATTACATAGGTACCTAGATCAGTTCGTTTGTTGACACCCAAATAGGCACCTATGAGCTCTTTGGGGTTCCAACACAAGCAGTTACATTTCTAGGAGGGACCTGCCTATATTGATTTTTATATTCAAATTCTAGACCTACAAAACTTCAATAAGTTCAGCAGTGTTTATGAACCTAGGTAAGTAAATCAAGTAGGTACTTAGGTACCTACCTAAGTATAATAACAAATCAAGTGGGTAGTTAGTTACCTAATTAGCTAACAAGTGTCAGGTTGTAAATTTGTTAACATAAGTTCGGCTGCCGTGGGCAGGCAGGTACGCGGGTTCAATCCCGCTTGTATCGAGTAGGCAGTGCCTTAGTTAGGTGATAGGACCAATAATATTTTGGACCCCCATCCAATGCGCGCGTAAATAGAGTTTTATGCGCTTTGTTCTATCCAGATTCTGTATTTAAGCATTCACTACTTAACAAGAGAAACAAAAAAGGGCGAAGCTGCATACAGCACCCACTGGCACTTCACACGATAGCACACCTACTGGCTCTGGGGCGAAGACTGTTAACTACCACTTGGAAACGTCATTCACCCTCGAAGGTGACCACAATACTAACTATTCGGCGAGGAGTAGTAGACATGGACAGCCTCGTTCCAGTCGTTGGCAGTCCAACGGAGATGGTCAGTACCGCCACTGAACTGGATTAGTAGTGAGGCCAAGCGTCTCACTATAATGGGTACTACCCTGTACCCTGTATAATACGTATAGGTACTACACCATACGATTCAAGTCTCTGTGTTCGAGGGGCGGTGAGGTAAACCTAGCTCAGACGCTGGCGGGGGTCGGAGAATTGCCGTTCTATACGTAGTATTTTGTATATACAGGGTGTTAGTGACATCGTAACGAATACTCAGAGGGATGATTCAGACCATGATTCTGAGTTAATATCAAGTGGAATTTTCCGTCGCAAAATTCATGTTATTTTTTTAGTTTTTTTAAATTATTTTCAATTCTATACTTTTGCGATGGAAAATTCCACTTGATATTAACTCAGAATAATCAACTGAATCATCCCTCTCAGTATTCGTTACGATGTCACTTACACCCCATACAAGTAAGTAGTAGCCATACAAGTAGGTATGGGTGTTAGTGACACTGTAAGGAATACTGAAGGGGATGATTCAGACCATGATTCTGAGTCGATATCAAGTGGAATTTCCTGTCGGAGAAGTCATGAAAATTTTAGAGCTTATTTAAATTATTTTCCGTTCCATACTTTTGCGGCGGAAAATTCCACTTGATATCAACTCAGAATCATGGCCTGAATCATCCCTCAAAGTTTTCGTTACGATGTCACTAACACCCTGTATATATCGTATGCCTACGCATTACGCACACAATCACATCCACTCGCAAATATGTAGATAAATAAACACATGCAGCGACCTCCAGACACCTTATACGACTCCATTATACATGACCCTTTGCGTTTACTAATATTAAACATAGTTTATTTTATCGACACCTAGTAAGTTATCTTAAAGTGTATCCGCTGTTTACATTTTGCACGAAATATAATCTTAACTTTATGCGTAATAGTCTTGTTTAAAAATGAAATAAGCATTGAATGAAAACAAACAAGTAGGTACCAGAACTCGTAGGCTAATAAAGGAGTTAGAGTGAGAATGAAAACAACTTATGCTCAACGGAGAATCAAACTCTAAATTTGTCAATGTACGTACAGTCAAAAAGCAAAAGTGCAGTCACCGAGTCCAACAAATTATTTGTAAACAGTGATGAAATTATGAACCATTAGTTGTCATAATTAGAAAATTTATTTGTTATATCCCGTAGGTCTGGGTCCCTATTCAAACTCAGTCACCATCTTACTCCGGCCTACTACTAAGCTAATAAAACATAATCAAAAATAAAACCACGACCTTGCTTCGCTATCACTGTGACCATTAGATGTTATCAAAAAGTGCTTATCACTGAAATCTTTGATGGCAGTTACTTACTATCCTTATTTACGCACGCGATAACAAGTGATAAGGACGTAAGTATAGTTAGTTCCGCCTTTATGGATTTACTACAATTATTTAATTTATAAGCGTAATAACAATCTTCGCATTATCGTCGACTTACAGCCAAAAAAAAACACATAATGACTAATAATTAAGCATGCTGTCCTCTCAACCAGTTGCAGTGCCCTTACCGGGTCCATGTTGATACTATAATACTTACGTCTGTATTATTATTATTATAACACCACATTTTGTACAAACACATGGTCGCAATAACACATTTCCATTTCTAATAAGGTACCTACAAGACCGGACCTGTCAAATCTTCAGGTTAGGTAAGCGAACCCTGTGAAAAACAGGATAATGCTGGGGGGCTGAACAATATACCTATATCGTTAATTAAAAATTAGATACCTATATGCAAACAAACTGGATTCACCAGCGATTTGCGATTAAGAGTAAAAGTTGCGAATCTTGTAATTAACAGCATAATCGTCATAATTGCTTCCCGTTCTTTCTAATGCGTGTAACTTATTATATAGGAAAGTAATAAGTGGTGAAATCTGATACCTACACTCGAAAATTGGCTAAAAAACAATTAAGTAATAATGGTGCCTATTGGCAGAAAAACTTTATCTAAGTATTGTTTTGTCCGGCCAAGTAGGTAGTAAATGTCATGCGGCAAATTTACAATAGGTGTGTGATGCTCTGTCGCGGGGCCACCTACTGCGATTCAGTTAAAGACGATATAAGTAGTTTAATGTAAAATATGGTGCAAAACTCCCTCAATCAGCACTTATCGCTAGAGTCGATCAATTCTTTCAAATATTTTTCCTCTCAGACGACGCCCTGAGCCGAAATTCGCGCCCAACTGGGCACCGTCAGGCCTGTTGTCTTAAACGTTGTACCGGGTGAGAGCCTTCAGCGCTCCCCATTTGTCCGGCCAAGTAGGTAATGCCATCTGCGGCAATCTACAATAAGTCACGTCAAAAAAAAAACAACGGGAACATTCCCACTTTGGGAACTTTTATAAGGAACCACAGACTATAAAAGTATAAACCAGCAGTAACACAAGTATTGAAATACAGTGAGGGACTTTCCAGGCTACGTTCACCAAAAACAATATAGATGGCGTTGTACAGTTTTAACATGATAATTCAGGTGATTCAAGCCTGAAAAGTCGTTACCAAACAAAGGACAGTCTCACAAAGTGATTTCGACAATGTCCCCATCGGGAATCGAACCCGGACCTCCAGATCGTGAGCCTAACGCTCTAACCACTAGACCACGGAGGCTCTGATCTGATTGATCATTTAATGATCTAAGTATGTATCTTTTACATAAGTTTTGCGCTTTTACTGTCGGGAATATACCGGGTGAGAGCCTTCGGCGCTCCCCATTTGTCCGGCCAAGTAGTTAATGCCATCTGCGGCAAATCTACAATAAGTCACGTCAAAAAAAGCTGTCGGGAATGTTCCCAAAGGGAAACGGCACATGACTGGTAAGGCCACGCTCACGTGGGCAGCACAGCACACTTCACTTATCGCGGGCCGTGCCAGTTTTTGACACAACAGCGCCTTTTGTGTGAGCTTTATCAAAACAAGAGTCCAAGTGTGGTCCGATAAAAACTGCCTACGTCCGTAACAGCAAGCCCAGACATTTTATTATGATCTAAATATATAAAAGGAGAAACTGACTGACTGACATATCAACGCACAGCCTTAACGGCTAAACGTAGGCACTTGAAATTTGGAAGGGACGTAGCTTAGGTACCGTAGAGGTGCACTAAGAAAGGAATTCCCGAAATTCCCAAGGGAACGGGAATTAGCGGGAAAATTCTTTTGTATGAAAAATCTAAACCACTGAAGTTAGACGCTTGAAATTTGGCATGCAGGTACCTTAGTAAACTTAAAGCTTAGTTGCAACAGGATATTGCAAAATTCCCACGGGAACGGGAGTTAGCAGGAAAAAACATTTGTATGAAAAAATCTAAACCGCGTAAGATACGAGTAGATGTTTTCAATCTAGCATGCATGCATAACTTAGTAAATATAAAGTTTAGTTATGGCTGTATTTTGAAAAATGGGAGTTAGCGGGAAACAAATTTTGTATCAAAAAAAATCTGAACTGCATAAGTTAGATGCTTGAAATTTGACATGTACTCCCACACACACAAAGATCTCTATTTTATAACACGCCACGCGGACGAAGTCGCGGGCAAAAGCTAGTACTGATATAATTTGCACAAAATATCGCCACTGCAAGGCTTATATTGACGACGGCAATAGCCATTTTATTTCACTTTTGACCAGTAAATGCCCATGTGTCGGTAATGGTATCGCTCACGAGCCACAAAATATCAAGTTGGATTTTTATTTTATTAAAGTGTTATCGATTTTGCTCTATACACAATACGAGCCATTTAAGTATGTCTTTTCATATTTAGGACGGTATTAATAAACTAACCTCAGCTTCGGGACTGCTCTCAAGATCGTGTCAATATGACAGTTCTCATATATAAAAACAGGGATTTGAGCATGGTCTTGAGGGCAGTCTCAGCTGAGATTAGTTTATTAATATCACCCTTAGACTACTTACCTACTTATGGAAAAATGATATTTTTTTCGTAGTTGGAGAACTTGTGAACGTCAGGACCACATATCACATATCTTAATAAAATACATAGGCGGTCCTGACGTACACGGAGAACTTTTGACTTACATCCTATGTTCACGGGTTCCAATCCGGCGTCGGGCTCTAAAATGCAAAATTCGACTTTGAATACATGTTTGGTTCATAAGATAAATGATATCACATCGTTTCCAGTCTTTGTGCCTGGTTAATTCAAATTCAAAAATATCTTTATTCAATAGGTAACATAGGTAGTTACACTTTGAATCGTCAATTTTTACATAACCTGTATAGCCAGGGAAAAGAAGCTGCAAGAAAAACCTCGGCACAGGGCCTTAGACGTTCTTTAAAATAGAAAAAGGCAATAAGCTCTTTTATCTACATGGGACTTAGATATACCTGACTAGGAGTAGGTACACAACCCTGCCTACCCCTTCGGGGATACAGACGTGTTGTTATATTTTCTAACGTTTGTATCGTTGCCATGGCTATGGCTATTAAAGTAACATTGTAACATGTGTTTAAGTTCTCTTGACTATTCAAAATCTGATCTTTCTTATCTGTCAGAGCCAGCCACCTGAGCATATGCTACAGTCATCATATCGCTGGACATTTAATACAATAACATACGAAACAATATAACTAGTAGTATTGGGTAGTATCCTCGGTCAAAGATAAATTATGAAACTCTAATTAAGTACTTACCTACTAAATAAAGACAGATCTAAAACTGACGAAAAACAATTGAGGCTTGGCGGGAACGGGAACGGGTTTATCCGGCCAAGTAGTTAATGCCGTCTGCGGCAAATCTACAATAAGTTGCGCAAAAAAAAAATGCTTCTGTTTTGTGGATTCAATAAATTCGGTAGGTAGCTCTAAGTGCAATGGTGCTATAGGTGCATAGGAAATCAGAAATCAGAATCATTTATTCAACGTAATTATCATGGATAAACTTGTTGAAGGTCAATGTAACATTTTTTAATTTACGTCATTTCGCAAGGTGTTATGGCTGAGGAGAAGAAATGACAAGAAACTGCAACAGCAACACATGTTTTAAAAACCAATGAGGGTATCATCATCATCATCAGCCCATTAACGTCCCCACTGCTGGGGCACGGGCCTTCCCTATGGATGGATAGGGAGATCGGGCCTTAAACCATCACGCGGGCCCAGTGCGGATTGATGGTTATTAACGACTGCTAATGCAGCCGGGACCAACGGCTTAACGTGCCTTCCGAAGCACGGAGGAGCTCGATCTGAAAACTTTTTTTTTTGTGGTCACCCATCCTATGACCGGCCTTTGCGAAAGTTGCTTTACTTCAACAACCGCAGGCCGAGCGCGTTAACCGCTGCGCCACCGAGCTAGGTATATATTACAAGGTATTTAATAATTTGAGGAACACATTCAATACCAGACATTTTTATCATTTAAGTAGTCACCTAACTGACGCAGCACTATAGATGTACCTTAAGACCACAACTGTGTATTTATCATAGTTTGATAACGCTGTCTGTATCCAGCCGGGCGTATAAACCGCGTGTATCGATGCCTACATCAGCTACAAACAATGATCTCACCGGGTTTATCGCTGTTGACGCAGACTCCGGCGCACGCTTTGCACTTTCGCCGCAGCGTCGTTCCCCTTGTTTTCGCGCGTTAGGTGATTATGATGTATATGTATCGTAGGTATATGTGTAAACTTCATACGTACATATACATAAACTCACGCTAAAGCAGAGACTATGGAATTCCATTTGCTTTGTCTGACTCTAACAACTGTCGTTACTACTTTACGAACTACTTATTCAAAAAGTATGAGAAATTAACTATTTATAGATTATCGTGTCTTATTTACAGATTGATCACCTGATTGTCTGAAAAAATAAGTTGATTTTGTGCTTCGGAGGGCACGTTAAGCCGTTGGTCCCGGCTATTAGACGTAAAAATAATCAACTCGCAGTGGAGCAGCGTGGTGGAGTATGCTCCATACCCCCTCCGGTTGATTGAGGGGAGGTCTGTGCCCAGCAGTGGGACGTATATAGGCATGTTTATGTTATGTTTTGTAATTAAATGAACGTGTGTAGCCTCCGCCCGCAGCTACTATTTGGCCAGACAAATGAGCGCGCTGAAAACTCACCCGTTCGATGGCCTACTCTTCGCGGTTAAATAGCTACGTACAATTGAAGTCATTATCGTTGTACCAAAGTGAAAACAAATCGGTATCGAGCAACATCTACCAATTGCCATGAGATTCAATAATCGATGAATCACTGCTGCATCACATTCGTAAATCATTTAACAACTCCCATACACTAAGCTGTTATGAGTCAGGCGTATTTAAGCAAGTCTATGTACTATCAAAGAGCAGGTGCAGTCAGTGAGCCCAGAGAATTATTTGTAAACAGTGGTGAAATTATGAACCATTAGTTGTCATAACGGTGATTTTGGTCTATTGCAGAAACGACATGTAACCATGAGATCTTAAGTGCAACCAGTTAATTTTTTACTTTGCAAGAAACTGATTGGACTTTTGCACCTTAACGTACAAGGCGTCCATCATACGATAGTAGCAGTTAATTTAAGTAAGCTTGTAAATGTGCTATTGGAAATCTATTCCATTCTCTCAAAGTCTGGGTGACAACCCTCACTTCATGTCCTTTCGAGGCATATGGATAATAAGGCTAGTTCACATAGATTTTTCATGTAGGTAATCCGGACGTGTGTAAAACAATATTATTAGGTATAAATATGTCTTGAACACCGGACTTCATCACCGTGTGAACTACTGAACTATAAGTTTTTGTATTGCCACAGGTAAATTCGATAAAATCTATACGAAATTGTTCGAATTCTCTTTAGCGCAGTCACAATATTTTCGTGGATAGAAAAACCTTTTATGAAATTAAACTATTGTTCTTTGTCAGTTTATCCGCACGTCACAGTGTATTTTCACTAGATACCTTCTTCTAGACCCAAAATATTATAAACTACCCCCATTATTGGTGCTAATTCTAGTACACACCATCTAATACCTGTCACTTTCTTATCCGCTGAAAAAGAAAAGGACGGGTAATCAACATGCATAAAATTTAGATACGGAGCACACGTCAATTTTAGACAGAAATCTAAAACAACCCTCTAAAAATGTTACATCGGCCAATAACACGACATATTTAAGTTGACAGCACACTTCAAACGGGTTGCATGCCAGCGAGATACCCATTTTAGATTATTCCTGGTTATTCATTCATTACCTCATTCGTTTTAAAATTAGGAGTTGTCAATCATCCGTCCTTTTCCTTTTCGGCGGATAAAAAAATGACGGGTAGGTATAACTTAAAATAAAATTAGGAGATGTCTGCAGGAATCGGGGCCTTACCCCTATCAAAAATGCTGTATCGCCTCGTAATTCGAATTGTACATAAAACATCTTTACAGTTTTACAGGAATAAAATTTAACATATTATCTAAACATAAGCTCACGACTATACCCCAATTAGGGTAGTCAGAGGTACATCCATCGCAAGATGAACTAAGTACTCACGCCGAGCTTTCTGTTAGACCAACGTGATAGATGGTCAGCCGTATCGCCGTCTAATCGAGCCAACTATGTTTGTGAATGTACCTATATTATACTATGACATACTGTATGTTTTCATAACTATCTACCAGGGCGACACAAAACAAATGGCCAAGAGTGGATGGGAACTACGCTAATATTTTTATTAAGTAATAAATAACATGCAATAGTTATCACTGACATCACTTATTCTTGTTTAATATACAGGGTGTTAGTGACACACATATGTACTTGTATGACTACCTACCTGTACGTACTTGTACTGGGTGTAAGTGCCATCGTAACAAAAATTAAGGGGGATGATTCCATCACAAAAGTATAGAATTGAAAATAATTTAAAAAAAGCCATGAAAATTCCCCTTGATATTAACTCATCATCACCTCAATATTCGTTACGATATCACTAACACCCTGTGTGCAGAGAGAGCATTTATCCTGGGTGATTCCCTTAGACGTGCGCAGCGCGTCTTGCACGCGTGCAGTTACAGTAACAGTTTGGTGCGCAACTTTATCTATAGCTTCATTCAATCCTCTCAAACGACGCCCTGAGAGGTCCTCGCCCAACTGGGTACCCTCACGCCTGTTGTTTTAAATTTTCCCTGCCCTTAGCGGTCCCCATTTCTCCGCCCAAGTAGTTAATGCCACATGCAGCAAATCACAAAAAAAAACCACAAGCGCTTGCGACGGACTAGCTACAAAAAGTACGCTAGTCCAAAGGCGGCGACTGCGTCTGAATGCGAATGAAACTGGACGGAACCTTATAGAAATGAAACATACTTTTTCCTGTGTATTAATAAAATATGATGTCATGTAATCACGGGCTTAAAATTTACAATTTAAATAAAGCCCTTGAGGACACATCTGTTCTATATATTCATGGCATGATTACATAATATAAAACAATATGCATTTCGTAAACTAATATAATGATACCTATCGGCGTAGGCAAAACCACTAGAGTCACATAATACCTTGTAGGTGGCTACTTTTGGCATTAATGTCCAAAGATTGATGAACTATTAATAGTGACCAGTTACAAAATCAGCCCACAACATTTAATAAGTCCATTAATAATTTTAAGTCATTTTTCCATCTCTGGCACGCATTATACTTCTAAACAATAAGGTAAGTAGTTGGCTAATTTTGAAAAACGATTTCATATTGCGCCTTTATTATAATTATGTATATTAATATTTCAGTAATATTAATATTTCAGTAAAATATAGACTGTCACATATTTTATTATATATTTTTATAAACTATTTGACATTAGCCCAACAAAACGCGCCGAACTGTCATGGCGACTCGTGTGACGTCACAGATTGCAAAACAAAGTGCTTACTTAGTGACAAGCGGGTCTTAATAACACTATTATCACTAAGAGCTTAATTTCTGCCTAGCTACCTGTTAACCTTATTATCGTTAATAAATTCAAATTCTAAAATTACTTATTTACCCATGTTTGTGTTATTACATGCATTAGTCGACCATCATCATCAAATTACACAAGAATGCGTAAATACTCGTTTCTGTATTGTAGGCTTAAGTCTTTCTCCTCACTACTCCCATGGTGTTACATCGTGGTCAAACATTAAAACAACCTATATTTTCGTCGCCATTCACACAAATTGTGAACTTACTAGACGCTTCTATATCAAACATTTGTATTAATCTGAGTCCGCAAAACATTGCTTTACTGTGTCTTTTCACCGAACAATTATTTATACGCAATTCTTTTTTACCCAACAAACAAAGCTATCCAAAATGTTAACAGCTAACCAACGTTTTGCGTACTTACAAATGTTTGCCATCTGTTTAATTTTTCAATTAAATTGACTGACAGGAAATCAGTACGCATAAGTATATTATTACGATGATTTTACAATTTGACGTTTATGAATACGCAACTAGTGTTTTTTTTTACTGGGTGTCCACCGTGCGCGGACAGCGCAACACACTAAAGAACCTCTCGAATGTTCTAAATGTTCGTCGACATAACATTCGACGTTCGCCTCCAGTCTGAACCGACCACTAAACAAACATTGACCATCATGATGGCGTGAGCGTGTTCTAACTTCAAAATTGCTGTGAAGACAACCCAAATTAGATCGCCCCACATGTAATAAATCTATTGTTTGGCTTAATTTTGTTATTTTCGTTGGTTGCGTAAACGCATGCGCGTTGCGTTACCTTCCGGTGTACGGCATACTTTTGAAACTTTTACGTTCCTGATCAATGTTATGAATAGACTGGGTATTCCAGAAAAATGCTTATCGTTGTCACAATGAACCCTGTCACCATGAAATTTTTCTATGAAGAAATGAACAAAGGCGGAATGTTTAATTATATAAGCTGGTATATATTCATCATTGGTGCAGCCGGTTTCGGCTACGGCGACTGCTTCAACTCCGATGTATTCTTCATACGAATCAATGATAAAAGTGCGAGCATTTATGGATGTGACTTTATGTATTTAATGGTAGATATGTAGATTTGTTACATCCTGAATTTAGCGTGGAATACTCAGTTGGACCAGTAACTAATAGAAACGTTCGTCTAAGCCGTCTCTTGACAATAACGTGAAAAGCTATTAGGCAATTTCCAAATTCAAATTCAAAAATATCTTTATTCAGTTGCTAACATACCTAGTTACACTTTGAATGAGAGACTTTCCAGGTTACGTTCACCAAAATAGATGGCGTTGTACTTTAACGTGATAATTACCTATTTTCTCATTATTCGGGTACATAATTATTCCAAAATACAGTCTAATGGCCGAAGTATATACAAAAATAATTGTTGCTTGATATTTGGATCACATTATGTATAGAATTACGTTGCTACCTTTAATGCTTCTTTTTATTGAAATCAGAATAATAATGGGTGGAAGATGTAATTGTGCCTGGGTGTAATAAAAAAGGTCATTATTTATATCCATGAAATTAGAAGCTTAAACAAAGGAAAATCTGTACAGCGCCATCTAAATTATTTTTGAGGAATCTAGCCCGGAAAGTCCCTAATTTCACATAATGAATGTCTCATCCGCCTAAAACTATTGCAGTTAGTACTACGACAACATAACTAGGTCTCGTTTAAGTCCATCCGACACAACCTAATGAGTGTTTCTCATCTACCCTATAAAACGATTACTTACTAAAATGTTTAATACGGGTTTGCGGTCGGGACGGCTCGCTTGATATGGTAAGCTTGCCACTTTCTATCTCCAGCTACCAGTCAACATTGACCCGCGGTGACGACTGAGACTAAAAATTGCCAAGAGTTTCGAGGTCAACGCATGACAACCAGCGCTAACTCGGGGCTCAAGTTATAGTGGCGAAGGTTTAGTTTCACTTCGCTTCTGTTCGCCTCAGGCTTTGGTTTTACTGCTCGTAGGTGCTATAACTGGCTCTTTGTGTTTCATCTGAGCGGTAACGTCTTTATTGTCGTATAAATCACGTATGAATACGTCGTACCAGTTTGCAATCAATATCTCGGCGTGATTGAAACGTCGACGTCGATTACTGCGGCCATCCGTTGCACACCGGCTGGGCCGTTGCTAGGTACTACAAACCCCACTATTGTTGGCTCCTCAACCATAGATAACTGTATAACACACGTGAACTTATCTGATAGAAATTGAAAAGCGTCAAATCTTCAATAAGACACGTCAAAAAACACGTGCCCAGGACCCAGCCCCCATCCACCGCGGGCCTTTCTCCTACACGTTTTAATCTCAACAACAACATAACATAAACAGCCTATATACGTCCCACTGCTGGGCACAGGCCTCCCCTCAATCAACCGGAGGGGGAGGGGGTATGGAGCATACTCCACCACGCTACTCCGATGCGGGTTGGTGGAGGTGATTTTACGGCTAATAGCAGGGACCAACGGCTTAACGTGCCCTCCGAAGCACGGAATCATCTTACTTTTTCGGACAACCGGTTTTTTTATTGTTTTTCTTTTTTTTTGTTTTAATCTCAAAAAAGTCAAAAATCTGTCAATCAATTAAGTATTTCGCAAGAAATGACGGGTCAATACTTATGAAATAATTCCTAACATTTTAACCTACTTCACAATTTTGTATGGATGAAAAACTAATCAAAAAACCAGCAGCATAGGTACTAATTATCATAATAAATTATACTTATATCTGATTACCGTAACTAATGATCATTGTAGAAAATTATTAACTGTATAACAATGGCATAAGTCGCTTTGTTTACTATACGAAAGGGCCCCAAATTCTTGTGTGCTTAAGCATAGTATAAGGGGGACCATGATTTAAGCATGGCTGCGAGTTGACTTCTGATTGGAGAGCCATGATTCTGACTCTGGCCGACTTCGTAAAGATGAGGCAGGATTACCTTAAAAATTAAAATGTAGCTTCACAGGACAAAATCACACATGTTGTTCATAAGTGAATGACATTTACGACGGCCCCGATTCCTGCAGATACCGCCTAATTTTATTTTAAGTTATATCCGTCATTTTCATATCCGTCGAAAAGGAAAGGGACGGGTGATTCACAGCTCTTAATTTTAGGAAGAATGAGTAAATGAACGAATAACCCGGACAAATCAAAAAGGTATGTCGCTGGTATGCAATCCGTTTGACGTGCTGTCCACTTAACTGTGTCGGGCTATTGACTGATGTAAAATTTTTAAACGGTTGTTTTAGATTTGTACTTAAAATTGACGTGTGTTCCATAAATTTTATGCTTGTCGATTACCCATCCCTTTCCTTTTCGGCGGATAAGAAAATGACAGATATAACTTAAAATAAAATTAGATGGTATTTACAGGAATTAGCACCATTATATTCTTATAGTATTAGTAGAGTAGACACCAAGTAATCGGTAGAAAACGAACTCACTTAATATAGTGGATGAATTTGCAGTAATGCACGCAACCGGGAAGTGAGGGTGTGACCCTGAGCAAGGCAATACGCCACTCCACTCAGCCACTCGGTTCTAAAATAAAACAAGCCATTACGAGTATTATTACGTTCAAAATACACGTCACAACTGCGCAGAGTATCCGGGACAACGATTACACTTAACAGCTACAACCTTTGAATTAAAATTTAGTGCGTTTTAAAAATAAAAAAGTATGTTACTTCTATGGTCCGGTATACGAATAGATAAGTAAGTATTGCGAATTCGTGTCGCAGATTGCCAATAAACGATCACGTATTAGGTACCTATCTGGTTACCAGCCTAAGGTATAGTAACTTATGGGTACGTATCATAATGCATAAATTTAAAATCTATAAGTTTACAATGTATAAGTTCAAAATATATAAAATCAAAAAGTATAATAGTCAGAAGAAATAATCATCAATATGCATAACTTACGTTATATATAAATATCATAATGCATAAGTTTACAATGTATAAGTTCAAAGTATATAAAATACTTAAACTAAAATCTTCACCGCCGCCTCTCGGCCCTTCGGGCCTCGATGGTCACAAGTAACCTAACCCACTCGGCTATATGGCAGGGGGCTCGCTTTGCTCGCCCCCTGCCATACAGCCTTCGTAACCTATATCTACAGTGTCGGGGTGCCCGTAACGCGGAGCTCCATAGAAAAAAATAATAATTTTAAACTATTTATAATAAAAAAAGGTAAAGCCAATATGCCAAAAACCACTATGCTACACAAGAACAGGGTAAATATCTTTAGGCTTAACAAACATTATGCTAAGTAATGTTATAAAACGTAGCCTTAGGAACCATTATGCATTGTGTTTGTTATATGTTTCGACCATTATGGCATTCAAACTTAGAAATTTAGAACTTATGCAAAATTACTTTATACATTTTGATGCATTATATATTTTGATTTTCGGTATTTTAACTTTATATATTCCAACCATATGTATTTTGAAATTATATATTATGATACGTACCCGTAACTTATACCCTGTTGTAAATAAGTGGGAATCTACCTACTCCATGTGAGATTATGGGGATATGATTGCCATCTACATAACATAAACAGCCTATATACATCCCACTGCTGGACACAGGTCTCCCTTCAATCAACCGGAGGTGGTATGGAGCATACTCCACCACGCTGCTCCACTGCAGGTCGATACAAAAATAACAAAAACACCTCCGTGTTTTTACGACTAATAGCCGGGACCAACGGTCCAACGTGCCCTCCCTTTTTCGGACAATCATATGATTCAAGCCTACAATGTCCTTACCAAACAAACTTTGTGAGAACAAAGTGATTTCGACATGTCCTCATCGGGAATCTAATCCAGACATCCAGAACGTGAGCCCAACACTCTACCCACTAGACCACGGAGGCTGTTAAAAATCCATTGTCATCTTTTAAAAAAATAAGATTGGATGCTGCAAACATTTTTTTCAATAATCATACCACATGATTTAGGTGGAGAAAGTCTTTGGTTATTGATAGAATAATTTGAAAATAATACTTAAACATTCTTTCGCTTTTACACGACTAATGTCACATGCTCTTTCCCAGAACATTCATAACAGGAAACTTAATGAAACACGCCATTTTACGATAATAAAAAATAACTTTATCATTTTTATACATACCTACATATTTGTCACCATGTATTCGTATATATTTCGTCAGAGGGCATTAGCGTACGTATTCATAATTACACAAACTTAAATAATATTATCCTTACATTAAATAATGAAACATTCCAAAAAGAGATATACTTAAATCTTTAGAACCCGTGGCGTGGTCGACGATTTCCCTCATTTAGCGCTTATCGCTATCGACCCTCTAGGGTCGATTAATTGTTTCAAATATTCTTTCTCTCATACGACGCCCTAGGCCGAGGTTCGCTATCAACTGGGCACCCTCAGGCCTGTTGTCTTAAATTTTGTACTGGGTGAGAGCCCTCAACGCTCCCCATTTGTCCGGCCAATACAATAAGTCACGTAAAAAAAGATATACTTAAATAATAGTCTGATTCGTATTTGGAAGACTTTTATCACTAATTTAAGGGCCGCCCTTTTGTCGTTGTAGCATTCTTCATTCTTGTCTATCAAATGCCAACTCCTTCACTTCCTTATAAGGCACGACGTTCACCTTCTCTTTAATCTGTTCCATGTAAGCTCTTCTTGGTCTTCCCCTTCCTCTCTTTCCTAGTAGCTTGTGGAAGAATTTACGATTTTTAATTTTTTGGCCTGGTTACATAGACCTTTAGGCCACAGAGTTTACGATTAAAATATAAATCGAAGGTAACAAACAGTTGGCTCTGCGGGGTCATGTCATAAACAATTTTTAATTTTATTATGATTTATAGTACCTCCGTAAATTTCCCCCACGCTTGTGGGGAAATTTTATAGCTATCTGTACACAATAGAGGCGTATTCGCAGGGCAATTTTAAGATCGAGTTCTGAATTTATTAATAAAATTATGGCCAGCTCAAAATTCATCGAGCTATTTATTATCAAAATCGTATGAAATAATCCGTTCACCACGAAACAATCACTCGTCATTGTGTAGGAGACACGTGCAGAATTTTAAAAACTGATTTATATTTGACCACTTGTTTTTGTCTTTTAATTCTTCAAACGACTGACACAAAGCACGCTTGTAGAATCCCATTAATAATAATCTTTTATAGAAGAGTAGGTTGATGGTAATGGGACTTCGCTACCGTAGGTTTTATAACAATATATTAAATAATCCTTAATTTTCATAAAGATTTTACAAGTAGGTACCTACTATTAGAATAGAATAGAAATTGTTTATTATAAAAAGACGCCACACACAAAAACGAGACAATAACGTCACTTAAAAATTTTCACAATTACAAAAAGCAAAGAGGCACGAGCGGCGTGTTCTATAAATATGCGTTAATATTCGTTCATAGATTAAATGTTACCGAATAATAATTTAATATTAAGTAAGTAAGTCATTAGGTAAGTATGATTTTTCTTCTGTGGCGCAGCTTTTTGTTGTTTTTTTAACCAAGGTTTAAGATTGGATTGGAAACTCTTTTCTAAATGGAACCCTATTAACACCTTACTGGCTTGCAGAACACAATATTATATTTTTTAAAAACCTTTAATACAATTAAAAGTAAACTGTTTTTATTCTTTTATTCTATTTCTATGAGTTTTCTCTGGTTTCAGCCAGTTTTAAGTAAATAATTACATAATAAAATAGATTTTATTTTATTTAAGAAATGTCCTCATTTTGTTTAAAATTATGGTTATGGGATGAGGGTTGAAAGTTGAAAGCCTGTAACTAATCAACATATTGTGTAATTTAAGTTATTCAGATTGTACCAAAACTTGCAGCAAGGGCAGACTTTGTCTTCCTTCAAAGTTATATTCTGCTCTAAAACTCTGCCTAACGCGGAAGCGATTACATTCATGACTTAATATAATATTAAGAAATATTATAAATTTTACGCCCACGACATCAAACATTAACTAGAAAACTTATTTAAATAAATCCGCTGCTCACATAACTGTCCAATTACAGACAGAGCGCGTGCGCTGCAAAAAAAGTATAAATCACATCCTGCGCACATTTCTTGGAGGTAGTTAATGGTCGCTTGCGCACCTATCATTCATAATTCCATATGTGACGAACTCACGCGTGCAAGATGGCCGATCACGGCTGCCATTGCCGTCGTTATCGCATGACACAACTGAGACGGTCCAATCTACCTGGATAAAAAGTTTACTATTACCGGTCGTCCAGTTTTTTCTGAGGCTTAGCTTATTACATGGGGCGTCAGCGTGATATTATAGTACGAATCTACTTCTATACAAACTTCTATAAAATAAGTAAGTAGGTAGGTACTGTAGTGTTTGTAATGTAATTCTGTGTGTAAAGATTTACATGTTTACTATAATTGGGACGTTCTCAAATGAAAGAAAACTCAAGTACAAATTATGTTACACTCTTTTTTAACGAGGAAATGGCCCCGATTCCTGCAGACACCTCCTAATTTTACTTTAAGTTATACCTGTCATTTTCTTATCCGCCGAAAAGGAAAGGGACGGATGATTGACAGCTCTTAATTTTAGGAAGAATTAGTACCTAAATGATAGAATAACCCAGGCGAATCAAAAAGGTATCTCACTGGTATGCAATCCGTTTGACGTGCTGTCACCTTAATTCTGTCGGATTATTGGCCGATGTAAAATTTTTAGACGGTTGTTTTAGATATCTGCTTAAAATTGACGTGTCTCTGAAATTTTCGTGCCTCGTCGGTTCCAATCTTTCAGCCAAAAACAACCGACTTCTTAATGAATTCAAAATAAGAGAACTCAAATAAACCAAATAAACTAACTCACGGCCAGTAACACACATCACATTACTTACTGTATTAAGTATTTATTCCAAATCAAGATTCAATTTCAGACTCAACATTTACTATAATAATAATAATAAAATGTATTTATTTTTCCAAACAACCTAATAACAAATTGGTACAATTATATGATAATGCTAGAGATTATCAATTTTAAAGCACTGCTGGCACTTACAATAGACCGTACAACCTGTGCTGTAAGTAGTACCAAATGCTATTTGGATTTTAAATTAAAAAAAGAAGCGTCCCCTTTTATAGCATCTGGCTAAATAGATAGAAATTAGCTAAGTCTTGCTACCTCATAAGTGGCTTACATAATTAATCAAAAATATAATGTTTGCAGAGGCATATATTAAAATATTTTTTGCTTGATATTTGCATCAGATAATGGTATAGAATTATCTTGCTACCTATACTGCTTCTCTTTATTTTGATCAGTATAACGGGTGAAATATTTGTCGTGTCTGGGTGTAATAACAAACAAAAGCAAACAAAAGTAAGATGATCCGTGCTTCGGAAGGCACGTTAAGCCGTTGGTCCCGGTTATTACTTACTGATGTAAGTACGTAGTCGTTACATGTGTCATGTCAGGGGCCTAAGGCGGCTCAATAATAACCCTGACACCAGGGCTGATGGGTTTGGTAATCCACCTCACAACCCACACGATAGAAGAAGATAACAAACAAATATTAAAGATGTATACGTCTGCTATCCATGAAATTAGAAGGTTAAACAAAGGCAACTCTGTACAGCTCCATGGGAACTTAGCCTGGTATGTCCCCCATTATAAGCACGAGATGGTGTACAAGATGACACACTTACGTGGGTTAGGACTAAATGCACAGGTAAGGTAGTCTAAAGGCCTATTCTATTTAGCACATCCATCAAAAGAAGTGTAGCTACATTTCTACTGAGATTGGCCCCAGACGATCGATCTGAGTGTCCTATTTATAATAATAATAATAAAAAACGTTCCTAAAACAAAACTATTTTTTGACGTTTAATAATTTTTAGACGTTCAAAATCTGCTATGTAAGCCAATTTTGAAGAATATATATATTTGAATATTTTTTTTTAATATTCTTCTACATAACTAGGTTTCTTCAAAGACATAGAATCTAATCTAAGTACTCTGTGCTCGTTGAGATACTTAACAATACATTACTTTTGAATAAATCTGTTTCCCTTAATTAATAGCTTTTCAGAAGCTAATAGACATGGGGACGCAGAGACGTGAGGAGAATGCGGACGTGATGCTGGTCATAGTGGGGGGGAGGCAGCTGGCTGCGGCTCAATATTGACGCATTCCTGCGGCCGACCGGCCACTCGCCTTCTAGGGAGGTGCCCAGGACGGTAACTGTACACCGGCCGCAAAAACCCCTCTAATTGCCCCACCGAACAACCAACTTATTCTGGACCAAGAAATATACTCTCCACCCATTCTGGACTCTGCCCCGGTTAACGCAACAGCGAAGATAAATAGAAAGGCTGCTAAAATAAGCAGGAAACAGGAAACGCGAAATGAAAGTCTTAAATGTCAAATGTAGAAACATGCTTTTATATGTCTCGTTGTCGCCTACGTCTGATAACAGAATCGATTGGTGGAGACAGTCTACTTGGAAAGGTAAATGTGACATTGAGCATAATAACATTGTGCGTAAGTAATATTATGTTGATGACAGCTTGCGCTGTTCGTACCAAAAAAAGGTAAGTCACCTTCCAAGACGTCATTGATAAACCCTTTTTTTTTGAAGTGGTATTAATTACTTGCCGGACAAATGGGGAGCGCTGAGGGCTCTCACCGGTTGATGAACCACGTACGTGTATTATTATGGGGTAATAGGTATTTCATTATCACTCGACTTAGTTTTTAGAAAACAAATTACTTATTTCAATTTTATCTTACTCCTGCTACTTTTCTCAAAATTGCCAGCATAAAAGCGTACTTTTCTGTTGAAACACATGAGTAAAGAATACTTATAATGCTTATTTAATGACCTACATAACAAAATAAGTGTAAGTAAGTATATAAATGTGTATTTATTGTAAATTTTGTGTTTTGCTCGATGTTCGATCGTCTGAAACTATAAGGTCTTAATACTTAACTCGATCAGTAATAAAAAATAAAATTAAAATCGTACACCTACAACTTTATTTTTACGTCTTTTGCGTGAAATGAAACCAAACGAAATCTCAGCTTCTTTAAATTTCCAACTACCCTCATTCATTGTGGTAAATTAGCTCCGTCACACATTTTTGAATTATTTATTGTTATTACGTACTTAACGACGAAAGTAGATTTTAGCTACTTGATTTGCATGTTATAATAATTATATTGTCTTATTTAGTTTACTTAACAATAAAGTGATACGTGTTACTATTTTTTATAAAGAAGTAAGTACGAAAACATAGTCATATAAAATAATTTGTTAAAATGGACGGTGCGCGTTTGAATAATACGTTACTTTTACTTTGTAGATGAATTCCATGGAGCATAACTGAAAATTTTAGATATTATTTATTGAGAAAAACAAAATAAATTCAAAAATGGGTGGTATGAGAAAACCGGGAATGGTACAAAGTAACGAGAGTCCGAAAAATGCGAAGTATAACAAACAAAATATGGATGCTAGACAAAAAACTGGCAGTCCCAGGTTTATGAATCCTTCAGCGTATTCACGAAGACTGACTTATCCACGGGTTATGAGCTTTCCATATCCGCCACCACCACGGCCCGTAGGAAAACCTATGACTCCACCTTATCCAGTTAACAGCATGGGTTATGCCTATCCTGCTTATCCCGGCACTAACTGGAATTCGATGGTACCAATGCAAACAGCTCCAATATACTCCTCCATGCCCGTGCGGCCCGTCTGGCCAATGCAGCCTGTGATGCCTTTACCTGCCACCATGATGAGGTCTCCGAGGTTGACTGCACCAGCAGGTCCATATGGACCAATAAGGCCTTCTCCAATGATTGCCAATCCTATGATGCCAGTAATGCCCTACACATCTCCTCCACGCATGCCGCAGTACAACCAAAACTATGGTGTTTTCACCAACTACGATCAATCATTTCCAAGAGAGGCGACAGATAGTCACAACACTAGCTTTATGTCAGATAGGTCGAATGCCTCTGCAGAGACTGTAGTTGTACCGAGCCAAAGAAAACCTTTAGATCTCGAAGGTTACTTACGCTTGCCTACGGAACTATTCCCACCAGCTCGAGCCTTCAAAGTGGATCCGAATCCATTAATTGATTTGTTGTGTAGAGAACCGAACATAGACCTTCAAGCGCAATGGATGCTGGACTTGGAATTCGGTATGCTTAAGTCACCTGATCGCTATTCAGCCCACGATCGAACTAAAGCCATGTACGATGCACAGTTCAACAGTGTAAATTGTATGAACAACCCAGGAACTATACATCCATTGTTTGAGACGTGCAGCCAGGATTTAAAAAACGCGTTTTTGTTCTACTACGACGGCATCGTATCAACTTGGTACAAGGGCTACATGATTATGAATTTGGATACATCCGTGGCCAATTTCCAATCTTGGTTGCAGGTTCCCATGCCGGTGTTTGGAATGTGCTGGCGTTAACAAAATGTCGGTCTAACGAAAGGTATTCTTACTAAGTATAAATTTAAATGTTCGCAGTCACTTTGTTTTACCTTCGTTTGTGTTTTTTTAAACTGTCGGTGATTGCGCTGAAGACCACAACGGTCTTTAGCATTAACATTAACATGTTGATATCTTGAGAAAGAGTACCTTTTTATCATACTAATACTAAGTATGTAGTATTTATTTACAAAATATGTGGAATTTGTACAAAGACAATAATTGCATGTTCAAAATTTTAACGCGTCATTTATAAACATTTTGTTGTAAAATATACACTTATAATTTTTTATACGAACTGAAATATTGAATGAATTGAGAATGCTTTTATTGTTTTTAATTTCTATGAATTTTAAGTATTATTCTTTTTAATGGAAATGTTTTTATGTTGCATTATGACACTCTAAGTATAATGTGAAAATTATTCGGAGGTGCAATGTTTTATTTAATTTAAAATTAGTTTAAGATATATCTTTATCAATTTGAATGAAATCATTTAATAAACGAAATTTAATTTTAATAGTAATTATAATCATAATTATAATACATGCATGTTGTTTTATTTTAATATTTTCCACAGAATCAGTTGTAAGTTTTCAAGTCAAGTATAATAAGCTGTTATTATCTATGAAGTAAATATATTACTTTTTACTAATGAAGGTAATCTAACTAAACATTTTCATCACATAGACTGATTATCACTAAATCATAACAACACAAACTACTCGCTTAACTTTCTTATTATTGCCGATTGGCCCAATTAATTAAGTAATCTCTGGAACAGCCAATAGTCCTATTTATTTTTGACACTTCACCCATAGGTCTACTTATATAATTCCACCAGGATTTCAGTAAGTACCCACGAAAATTAAAAAAAAAACTATTCATCAAACAAAAAAACTTTGCACCTTAAAAATAAAAACTGATAGAGAATATGAGACACAGCCATTTCATACTTATATGTACTTATAGCTCACTTGCCCTCCTTTCATCCCTCTGAGCCTTGCAATAAAAATATTTTAAGAACTAAATAAGTAATCTAAAACTATTTAAATGGACTTCAAGTCGACATCCTTCATAATCTCCGTGATGACCAGCTAAAGCAGACGGACAGATGGCCCGTTCGTCATGCGTTCCTTTTTAACCCCCAACGCAAGAACGACGGGGTGTTATAAGTTTGGCGTGTCTGTGTGTGTGTAAATGTGTATGTGTCTGTCTGTGGCATCGTAACTCCCAAACGGATGATCCGATATTAATACGGTTTTTTTTTTGTTTGAAAGTTATATCAGTCGAGAGTGTTCTTAGCTATGTTTGGTGGAAATCGGTTCAAGTTTTCAAGGTCATCAGTCGTTTGTTAAGTGTAATAGGAATGTTACACGCTCAGTTTGCTTACAAGCATATGTGGGATAAGTTATTTTTTGCTTTTTATAGGGTTTAGCATTTTTAACCTTTTGTCATAATAATTGAGTACTTTGTTTTGGTAGGGGGTTTTTTACATTCTTAATTCATTTTTTACCATATTGGTACGGACTCCTAAAAACGAAGGCATTTACTTCGCGAGCAGCGCCGCGCGGCGCACCGCTGGAGATAAAGACTGAACTGGCACGATGAGAAATTTTCGAATTAAGTCGTAAAGATGACGGTAATGGTCGTAACCTTTTCGAAAACGATTCTACTTTATTGGACCATAAAAAGGGATTTTTTTGGTGATGATCGAGGTGCGAGTACGAGAATAGTCCCGCGATGTCGGGCAGCGGAACTGAGAGATTCTGGTTATGCAACGTTTTTTGATCGGCACGTGATCCGAGTTGCGATGAGCCGAGCGAGTTGCAACCCATCAATGAAACATAATGCCCGCAAATATTCGGGAGCTGTTTTCTTGAATGAACGCGGTTCGATTTAGCTGGCATCTTTCTGCAGTAATACTTTTTTGGGCTTGACCATGTGAATAAAACAGTAGCTTTAAGCAGTAACTTACCGAGAGGGAAACTGTGTGAATGAAATAGCAAGCAAGTATGATGCAAGTTATTCCCTCGTGTCAAGTCTATCATAGGCAATCTAAATAATATATTCTGCTTAATGATTTCTGGAGTCAGATTTAAGTAAGTAACTTACTTTTTTATTATACTTATCCAATAGTCAATCTGGCACAGTTTCGTTTGAGTTAACATATGCCATGACAATGGTACAACCACATGTACTTACTATCTGTCTGTAAGTACTTACAGCACTTATGTGTAATTCGTGTCGGTCAAACGATCGACCTTGTGCCGCGTCGGTCGCCATAATGACGGGTTTATGTTAAACGATCTGCTGATGCACATAATTCCCGCATTTTCGGACAAAAAACGAAAGGGGACGAGATAACGAGCTCCGGCATTTTGATTCCTTCTCTCTCTGCCGTAAGGGGTGTTTTCAAATGTGAAGGAGAAAGAGTTATATTTACAAGTTTACTTAAGTTTTCGTCGGTTGCTGTCGATAAGTGATAATTACGCGTACGCTAACGACAGCGCAAACGGACGCGCCGCTTCCCTCGTCGTACTACTTTTGTACTAATCACGTTCGAAATGCATACCGTTATGGTTATCACAACGCGTTTTACTACAATACCACGTTGCAGAGGAATCTTTAGATAAAACATCACGGAGTGAATATCAGGAGTACGAACCCAGTGACTGCTTCAAAACTCATTCGAAAAGTACCTAATTAAGTTTGTGCCGTCAGTTTATGAAACCAAAACTAGTCTGGGTGCCTTTATGATCTGAAATAGAAGTTTACTTGCGCAAAATCTTATGAGTACTTAATTAAGATATCCTTCTCTCTTCTCTTCTTTTTATCTCCTTTTCTTTCATAGTTTATGTAGTAGTTTAAATATTGCTATTTATTTTTATACGTAGAAGTATTCCCATGCTGCACTATCCCGCTATATGTATATAATATTAATTAATTATCTTCTGTACTTCAAGGCCTGGAAGAGATTGCTACTTAGCAATAAGGCTCATTGTACGCATTCTATTTCTCGTATGTTTGGAATTTTAACCCCCGACGTAAAAACGACGGGGTGTTATAAGTTTGACGTGTATGTATGTGTGTGTAAATGTGTAAGTATGTGTCTGTCTGTGGCATCGTAGCTCCCAAACGGATGATCCGATTTTAATGTGTTTTTTTTTTGTTTGAAAGGTATATCAGTCGAGAGTGTTCTTAGCTATGTTTGGTGGAAATAGGTTCAGGTCTTCAAGGTCATCAGGTCGTTTGTTAGGTGTGATAGGAATGTTACACGCTCAGTTTGCTTGCAAGCATATGTGGGATCTGACATTTGAAACACTAATGTCTTCTGGAATCACTGAGCTGGTCTGCTGTTAGCGTACTTTTTTGTGGTCGGGGGATTTTTAAATTTTATGTAGTTTCCTCCTTGTGCAATAAGGTATTTGTTATGGTATGATATCGACAAAGTGGAATACGTATATAAAGCGTGCGTGAAGGATAATTTCATGGTACAAACGCGCCGACGCGTTTATTAACAGCTGTTTACGAATGTTTACGATTGTGACACTGATAAACAAGTGCGTATTACACAATGCCAAGTGGATATCATTACCGGGCGGTTTCATTAATATGCGATTGATGAATGAGTTTTATTCGACAAGTATTATCTTCGTGGACATCAGTTGCCGTGTGGAGTGTAATGGAGGCTCAGCCTACGCGCTCCCTTCACTGTCCTCAACTTTAGCTAATATTATATACTATACTAGCTTTTGCCCGCGACTTCGTCCGCGTGGAGTGTTATAAAAGAGAGACCTTTGTGTGTGTGGGAGTGCATATAAAATTTCAAGCATCTAACTTATGCAGTTTAAAAATAAAAAAAAAAACAAAAATAAAAATAAAAATATTTTATTATCGAACAACTAGATCCATTTGGTTAGTAACAAACTTAAGAACTATGTTAGTAAATTATCTTAAATATCGATAAGGTTCTATTAATCATGCAGCCGATCAGTGGACAATCCCCACTGTCGGCTACCGCCCTCAGGACGCTGTTGCTGCTGTCGCGCAGTCTGCGCATCAATGATGCTGACTTTTTGCGTACAATAGCTTCAAAGCTGTCGATATCCGCTAGCGCAAACATTGCCGATGCACTGCAGAAACGCGGCAGCCGCAACAACCGCCTGAATGCGTTGTGGTAGTTTAGATTTTTTCATACTTACAATGTTTTTCCCGCTAACTCCCATTTTTCAAAATACAGCCATAACTAAACTTTATATTTATTAAGGTATGCAATGCATGCTAGATTGAAAACATCTATCTTACGCGGTTTCGATTATTTCATACAAATGTTTTTCCCGCTAACTCCCATTTTTCAAAATACAGCCATAACTAAACTTTATATTTATTAAGGTATGCAATGCATGCTAGATTGAAAACATCTATCTTACGCGGTTTCGATTATTTCATACAAATGTTTTTTCCCGCTAACTAGTGGTTTAGATTTTTCATACAAAAGGATTTTTCCGCTAATTCCCGTTCCTGTGGGAATTCCGGGAATTCCTTTTTTAGTGCACCTCTACGGTACCTAAGCTACGTCCCTTCCAAATTTCGAGTGCCTAAGTTTAGCCGTTTAGGCTGTGCGTTAATATGTCAGTCAGTCAGTTTCTCCTTTTATATATTTAGATAGGTTGGTGGCTAGATGTTTGTTGAATTTAAAATTAATAGCACGATAAGAATTATGGCTGAGGCACAGACGGCGAGCACCATTGGCGCCTAGGTATAGTGTCCGGGCACGAGCATTAATATGTATACACTTTGGTACCATGTCACATTAACTTTTTGACAAATTGAACTGTAATTCTCACCAAATGTCAAATATGTTAGTGCGACAAAGTCCTAAAGTGGGTACATTATATTGCTCATGACTGTCCATCTACATAACTAGGTTACCTACTTATGTAAATAATTTCCACAAACAGGCGTTTCGTTTTAATTATAAGTAAATAAGTCTGTCAATTAAAAAGCGTGTATAGCTATAAATATAAGAAATAATTAATTATAAAAACATTATAAATAAAATGTAAGAAAACATTTTTCTTTAAAATAGGTATTCAAATTCAAAAATATCTTTATTCAGTAGATAACATAGTTACACTTTGAATCGTCAATTTTTACATAACGAACGTCTCATCCGCCTAAAACTACTGCAGCTTCTCACAACTTGTATAGCCGGGGAAAAGAAGCTGCAAGAAAAACCTCAGCACAGGGTCCTAGACGTTCTTTAAACAAATAAACATAAAAATATGTTATTTTCACAATACACTTTCTAACGTAAAACCACTTCACTACCTCATTACCTGATTGTCCAAAAAGTAAGAAGATCCGTGCTTCGGAAGGCACGTTAAGCCGTTGGTCCCGGTTACAACTTACTCACGTAAGTAAGAAGTCGTTACATTAGTTTTAAAATAGTTCTTAATGTATGTGTCATAAATTTCCGTATGGCTTCATAGCTGGCGAAACATTTGTACTTACTAAATTCATTCTTGTAAGTATTGTTAGACTGTGTCTGTAATACTGTAATTTCTTTAATGTATAAGAAAGACTTTTGACATCAGTTGTTCACAGTCACAATAATAACCCTGACACCAGGGTTGATTAGGTTGTAATTCACCTCACAACCCACACGATAGAAGAAGAACGTAAAACAGTATGTTGATGCCTAGTGCCCAAAAACTGCAGAAAGCCCATGATATTTTTTCGGCCGGCGTCTCGGTAGCAGGCGACAGCAATCAGTCGTCAAGTGCCCCGGCGCCGGTAACTGGTCCACATTATGCGGCGGGTATTATAATTACGACCCAGTATCACCGGTACATAGGCCCCAACATCGTCGATGCAACCAAACAGACACCTAATGCTTGATTATTCGCATGTAATTCATTATGTCCGTATCCTCTCGGGCTTTAAACCTCTTCTTCTTCTTCTATAGTATGGATTGTGAGGTGAATTACCAACCTCATCAACCCTGGTGTCAGGATTATTACTGAGCCGCCATAAGCCCCTGACATGACTCATGTAACGACTACGTACTTACATGAGTAAGTAATAACCGGGACTACGGCTTAACGCGTGCCTTCCGAAGTACGGATCTTTTTACTTTTTGGACAATCAGGTGTTCAGCCTGTAATGTCCTAACCAAACTAGGGATCACAAAGTGATTTTTGTGATTTGTCCCCACCGGGATTCGAACCCGGGACCTCCGGATCGTGAGCACAAGGCTCAACCACTGGACCACGGAGGCCGTTAGGAGTTTAATCCGCTCATAATAATTGATATCACGTGGTTTTCAGGATTTGTGCCCGGTTAATGGCAATAGGCTGGCCCCCTATTACATGGGTTAAACTTAGCTGGCAAGGAGTGGGTGTGTATACTATTACAAATTGGGACCCAAGATGTCACTTAGAAATAAATTTAAGAAATTAGTATTTTAACTTTGGCATCACAATATATCTTTGAAAACTTAATATATGTAATAAAAAACATAGGATTATTTGCGAAAAATAGCGATCGGCACATTGTTAATACCAGGAATAAAAATAAACTTGCTTTACAAGTCAGTCGATTACATAAGATTACTAAATCTTTTAAGGGGCAATGTATACGTTTTTACAATAAGATTCCCATTGACATTCAGAATTTGCCTTTCAACTGTTTTAAGACAGTAGTTACTGAATAAAGATGTTTTTGAATTTTGAATTACATACACGTCTGCCTACCCCTTCGGGGAGATAAATGTGATGGTATGTTATGTCAATACATTCTAACAGCTGACTGAGGGGATCGTGCTGGTAAATAATCATTAAACACATAGAAACGTCATGATTGATCAATCAAACGTTGATTATCGGACGGCATCTTACTTAAATACATACATAAACTCACGTCTATTTCCTACTGACAAAGCAGACCACAAATGAAGCTATGGTATTCCATTTGCTTCGATCCTAACATACTCCTCTTGCTTCCTCCACATTCATCAATCGTTGCATACACTCACGCCGGTTCAGAGTAGATCATACTAAACCTTTTTTTAATTACTTATATCCTCAACAATCAGCAAATTTTAATATCATGGCTGCGTCTAATATCTGACCTATTTATCAGATGTGCTGACAGATCCTGTTCGTCTAACTGTATTCTAGAGGCTGTATCGTCGATTTTCCTAAGTTTGTCTATTTACATACCAACTCTAGCTGACCCACTCGCCACTATTTACATGATAAATCACTTATTATGGAGGAAAAGTTGTTCATTCCGACTTGCGATTCTGTTTCTTTGAAAAAAATCCATTGTCAGATTGAAAATGAAAAATTTTAAGTACATTTTTTTTGACGTGACTTATTGTACTTTTGCCGCAGATGCCATTAACTACTTGGCCGGACAAATGGGGAGCGCTGAAGGCTCTCACCCGGTACAACGTTTAAAACAACAGGCCTGAGGGTGCCAAGTTGGGCGCGAACCTCAGCTCAAAGCGTCGTCTGAGAAGAAAAATATTTGAAAGTATTAATCGACCCTAGTGGGTCGATAAGCGCTGATTGAGGGAAATCGTCGACCACGTCGGCGGGATTCATTTTACAGCATGTGTTGCTTGCAGGGGGATTAAAAAGGCCACATTACATTGAAGCGATTCGTCTAAGAAAGCAATATTGCTATTTGACATTGCGCACTTACTTTTATATGCGCAAATGTTAATTTGCGATATTGTTTTTACATGAATTTCTTCAATGTGGCATTTCTAACGTCCAGAGCTTTCACACTTAACATTGTTCTCTTCTTATGAAGTTATAAGACTTAAATGTATTATAGATATGTTGAGTGGTTTAAAAACAATCTCTTTATTTTCTTCGATTAGTGATTTCACCTTACTTAACAAAAGCTGCATTCCACACGTCACCGTGACAGCAAGGCTGAAATGTTAGTATTTAAAACAGTCATTGTCACATTACCACACTGCATACACATTGCATTTACATAATAAACAAATCATCTACTCACTACCTAGTGGAAATTGTGAGAAGTTACGTCTCACCGTTGTTGAAAACCTCATTTGGAAAGGAACCTTTCACAACAGAATTACATTAGTTACAGGAACTAATAGTTTTCATTTATTACCATAGATGGCGGTACAGGTATCGGGAGTGAATTGGGTACTTTCCTAGATCAAACATAAATTATGAAATTCTGATTACTAAATAAAGACAGATCTAAAGGTGACAAAATATATTTCGTTTTTCTTTTTAAGTAACCTATTTATGAATTTCCATAAAGAAAAATGTAATAATAATTGCGACATTTTGTCACGTTTTTCTATGACATCACAGGTTTGTTTTTCATTCAAATTCCATACGAATTTCGTGTTTTTACGTTTTGTTAAAAGTAACTGATTGGACTAATTGGAAACTAACCTATTCCCAGAATGTTTGAACATAAACATAAGTTAATGTAAAATAGAAAGGCAGACAAGTTATTTTAAGGTTTACGACAACAACAAGATAGAATAGAATATAATATATTTATTTAACAAAAAAAACTTAAGTATACATTACTGGCGAACCCCGCACTAGAGAAACCCTGTATCGCGGAAGTCCTGATATATCAAAAGACTTTTAATACTTTTTTTCGTGGATATGATGAACCGTATGGCGACAGGTGATGCCTGCCGATATAATGATCCATCATATGATGTTAAAAAGAACACGATCCCTCTGTCGGTTTTCACGACAAACCCGGAATAAATAACTAACCGCGTTCTATGTTTTTTCACTCCCAGTCCAGCATAGAAGATATTTTATACAATACGGTAACATTAGAAAAAAGTCGTAAAGGTGCGATGTATGAGGATCCAGTAGTTTTAGGCGGATGAGACGTTCGTTATTTAAAAATTGACGATTCAATGTGTAACTATGTTACCTACTGAATAAAGATATTTTTGAATTTGAATTTTGAATTGAATTTGATGCAAACTTTGTATTGGTTGTGTCCAAGACGCACCTGGTAGCTCACTAATGATGTCACAAGCTCTCGGACGGAAACACCTAACTTAGAAGCCGTGGATTAGTTGCGTCAGTCAATCGGAAATGTTTAACAAAGTTACCTTAGCAACTGACTACTGCGCTGGAGCGTTTCGTTCCGTTCATGTGGAGCTCCGTGTCTCGGAAGACATGTACTTACGAAAGTTATTCCAACTTCCAACGACAGTCTAAGATTTGGGTTCTCATTTCATTAGTCTGGTTTCCCAAACTTACGGGAAGATTGTTTAGGCATTGAAATTCAAGTAGAAGCTCAGAGACTCAGCTTAATAACACTCGTAATGATAGGAACATCTCGGTATCTGTACTGTGCAAGTAAGTATAAAATAATTTAAGGTTGCCCCTACCGTCTTCCAACCTGATCTTGATCAAAACCTTTTACAGTGGGAGTGGCCATATTAGTAGATAGGTATGGCTCCTTATTACTTGCCAAGCAAGTAGATTTCTAATAACTTTACTAAACACTCGCCAAGTTGTTTACACTCGATCTATGTAGGTACTAATATAATCGCTAAAATGACGTGGGTAAGGCCTCGTTTACGGAGATGCAGCGCCTCACAGCTTAATAATAAAGAATATTATCTTGAAGCGCAGCCATTTTGTTTAAATTTGTGCTAGGCGTCGTCTCTGGTCGCGCCGCGTTACGTCCAACATCGTCATAACCAAGATTTTACCAATAATAGGCTGGTTTCAAACTAGTCTAAATCCTTTTACTAAACGTCAAAACACGAAATTCCTATGGAATTTATATGAAAAATCACACTGTGACGTCATACAAAAACGTGAAAAAAATTATTACTTCTTTTTTATTAAAATTCATAAATAAGTTACTTAAATAGAAAAAAGATTTTTTTTGTTCATTTTAGATCTGTCTTTATTTAGTACTTAATCAGAATTTCATAATTTATCTTGAACCTAGTTCACGACGACCCAATTTTTATTGCAAAAAAGCTTTTACCTTATTACATCATCATTATAACTTAGCCTATTGCACTCCTTCTATTTACAGAGTAAATAGAAATAGTAAAATGAATTTTTAAAATTCAAATTTGGACATTAACATTTTTAATGTTATTTAATTGCAATTGTATTATTATTTTATTATTTGATTTTTGCATGCTTACAAATAAGCTGAAAACACTGGTCATAAAATTGTAATAACATCTTATTGTACTGTTTTCTGGCAAATAAACTATTCTATTCTATTCTTACTTTTATACCCTTTCTACTTTCGTTCTGTATACTTATTTGTATATTTCCTGTGTGTGCAATAAAGTATTTATTGTGGTATAACATAAGCTCATGACTATATCCCAATTCTTCTTCTTCTATCGTGTGGGTTGTGAGGTGGATTACCAACCGCATCAACCCTGGTGTCAGTGTTATTATTGAGCCGCCATAGGCCCCTGACATGACTCATGTGACGACTACGTACTTACATCAGTAAGTAGTAACCGGGACCAACGGCTTAACGTGCCTTCCGAAGCACGGATCATCTTACTTTTTGGACAATCAGGTGATCAGCCTGTAATGTCCTAACCAAACTAGGGATCACAAAGTGATTTTTGTGATTTGTCCCCACCGGGATTCGAACCCGGGACCTCCGGATCGTGAGCACAACGCTCAACCACTGGACCACGGAGGCACAACATGAATTCCTCTTCCATTCATCTCTGTCGATCGACATTTGAGTACACCTAATACACACATATCCTTCTTTCAAAATTCAGAAGTCAAGTTGACTGTATCAATATGATATTATATATAATATGATATTAGGTTCCCAAGCGAGCGCTGAAGGCTCTCACCCGATACAACGTTTGAGACAACAGGCCTGAGGGTGCCCAGTTGGGCGCGAACCTCGGCTCAGGGCGTCGTCTGAGAGGAAAAATATTTGAAAGAATTAATCGACCCTAGTGGGTCGATAGCGATAAGCGCTGAATGAGGGAAATCGACCTCCTGGTTACATGTCGTTTCTGTGATAGACCAAAAACACCTACAAAAACATAAATTTTACGATTATGACAGCTAGAATTTCGCCACTGTTTACAAATAATTCGCTGGGCTCAGTGACTGCACTTTTGCTCTTTGATTGTACAGATTGGACTGTTTATGTTAGTATCTATGTATGTTGTTATGTAAGTATCTATAGATTTTTTGTCTGTGAAGCCGAATATGTGATCTTATATGCTAACATAAATCATTTTACAATAGGTATGAATCTGTTCAATTCGATTTTCTATTTCTATTCTATATTTTCTTTTTTTTTTTCTCCGATGGGAAATAGGCGTGAGTTTATGTATGTATGTGCATGAATCTATTCGTCCAGTAATGTAGTTATTATATTAAATCATGGGCGTCGAACATTTGTGAATTACCATACACAATAGCCTAAACAATCGCCTGCAGGAATGTAATGTAATATTTAGTTTAGCTAACCAAGGTTGATTTCAAATCACTTGAGCAACTGGATGCCATGGATTTTAATCATCGCCTACGACAAGTGATTTGCATAATTTTACATTGACCGATGTCCTTTCCGTGTTATAATGTAATTCAAAGGTTTACGACAGCGTTTGGGATGGGTGTGATGGATCCACCTACATTCAGAATACCAGTTTGTATGCTCGCGGAAAAGGCGAATATTAATATTAAGTAAGTATCTATATTTTCTAATAATAGGATATATTTTGATAATAGGATTGCAAAAGCGGTATATAAAGCGAAAGTTGATGGTAGGGCTGGCAGAGGAAGACCGAGAAGGACTTACGATGACCAAATTGGAGATGTCCTTAGAAAAGGTTCAATACGATCTACTCTGAACCGGCGTGCGTGTATGAAGCGATTGATGAATGTGGAGGAAGCAAGAGAAGTGTGTCAGGATCGAAGCAAATGGAATTCTATAGTCTCTGCTTACCCCGGTGGGAAATAGGCGTGAGTTTATATATGTATGTATCTATATTTTCTCATGTTGAGAGATGGAAAAAAATGCAAATTGGAGATGTCCTTAGAAAAGGTTTAATACGATCTACTCTGAACCGGTGTGCGTGTATGAAGCGATTGATGAATAGAATGTGGAGGAAGCAAGAGAAGTGTGAAGCAAATCGAATTCTATAGTCTCTGCTTACTTAAAACACAACCTTGTGACACTGTCCTTTGGTACCAATAAAACAATATAGATGGCGTTGTACAGCTTTAACGTGATAATTACCTATTTTCTCATTACTCGGGTACATAATTATTCCCAAATACAATATAGGTAATAACAGAAGCATACATAAACTGCCTATATACGTCCCACTGCTGGGTACAGGCCTCCCCTCAATCAACCGGAGGGGGTATGGAGCATACTCCACCACGCTGCTCCACTGCGGGTTGGTGGAGGTGTTTTTACGGCTAATAGCCGGGACCAACGGCTTAACGTGCCCTCCGAAGCACGGAATCATCTTACTTTTTCGGACAATCAGGTGATTCAAGCCTGAAAAGTCCTTACCAAACAAAGGACAGTCTCACAAAGTGATTTCGACAATGTCCCCATCGGGAATCGAACCCGGACCTCCAGATCGTGAGCCTAACGCTCTAACCACTAGACCACGGAGGCTGTTAACAGAAGCACAAGACCTTTAACGCCCTACGGATTCAGTACAACAATGCATTCAGGATTCTACTGGGTTTACCGAGATTCTGTAGCGCATCAGGCATGTTTGCCGAGGCACACACAGATGGCTTTCATGCTATTGTGCGGAAGAGAGTTGCCTCAATAATGCGGCGTGTGCGCGGGAGCCCCAGTATAGTCCTGAAGGTGTTGTGTGACAGACCTGATTGCCCAATATGGGCATACTGGACGGACCTCCATATTATACCAGTCAAGCCGGGATATGGTGTCCGCCGGTAAAATCGGGTCTGATAAATTTATCATATTTTATTTTTGTTGCTTTTGTTTGTTTTATGTACCTGTTACTAACATTAGGTTTAAGTTACTTTGTACTTACTAACATCTATGGATTTCAAATCCGAAATAAATTATTATTCATTCATTCATTCATTCAAAAACAATTGTTGCTTGATATTTGGATCACATTATGTTTAGAATTATGTTGCTACCTATATTGCTTGTCTTCATTTTGATCAGAATAATAATGGGCTGGGTGTAATAAAAAGGGTCATTTATACCCAAAAACAAAGATAAAAGATGCATAATATATTTCTGTTATCCATGAGAAGGTTAAACGAAGAAAAATCTATACAGCGCCATCTATATTGCTTTTGAGGAACGTAGCCTAAAAAGTCGCTCATTGGGGCAGTCAGAGGCTCATTCATGGCAAGATGAACTAGTACAGACACCTCGCCGTCTAGTATCCGAAGGTACGTTAGTAGTTAAACAATAATTTGATGCACTTCTTCGTATGTCCCCACTGGGATTTGAACCCGGAGCCTCGCGATCGTGAGCCCAGCGCTCAACCACTGCTTGTTTAAAAGACTTGCCTGACTTAGGTAGTCCTTAATAGATAACTTTAAGATATACTAGGTGCGCAGATTGTTGAAGTTAAGCAACTTTCGCAAAGGCCGGTCATAGGATGGGTGACCACAAAAAAAAAGTTTTCATCTCGAGCTCCTCCGTGCTTCGGAAGGCACGTTAAGCCGTTGGTCCCGGCTGCATTAGCAGTCGTTAATAACCATCAATCCGCACTGGGCCCGCGTGATGGTTTAAGGCCCGATCTCCCTATCCATCCATAGGGAAGGCCCGTGCCCCAGCAGTGGGGACGTTAATGGGCTGATGATGATGTGATGATGAGGTGCGCAGAGAAAGAGAGAGAGAGTATTCACAATATTTGTCATTGCACGTAGTAGGTAATAACTACTGAGCTACCTACTGTTTCAATCTAAATAGGTAAATAATTCGTGGTAGACATTGAAAACTTCTATACCTAAATACCTACTTTATTAAGTATAATTTCGATAAGTTGACAGATTTTTGCTGTACATTTTCGCTATCTGTGTGACATCCTGTGGATTATGGCTCACTATCGGTGGTATCCGGCGCGTCCCGAACGTTGGTGGCCAGTTGGGGGCCAGCCAGTAAGGAATACACTACTCTCTACCCGCAAGTCAGCCAGCCAGTCAGCCAGTGCAGAGAGGCGGCAGCATCCACAATGTGGCTGGTCCTCCTGCTTGTAGCCTCGGCTTATGCTGAAGCTACCAACTACAGATGTAAGTACCCTCAACACATAACTTTAGCCATTTCTAGGTTTTCCATACCGATACCTACGTTCGGAATTTATATTTATTTCATCATATATGACCGGATCAGAGACATTTAATACTTTAAGAGGAGCAGACTTAACATATCTAAGTTATTATGTTGCGGCTTGTATTGTGAGCAGGATGCAATAATTGCTACACATTATCAATGTTGTATGATATTTATGTTTAGTCTGCGCCTCTTAAAGTATTATATGTCTATGGACCACACCACCATATGGCTCCGAAGTCTACGTGGCGTGGAGTGGCTAAAAAGCATAAGAATATTCCGTGATGCTTCATCCCGGGCCAAATATAGCGGGTGTGGTCAAGTTGTAGCTAGGCGACAAGCAGGACATGAACAGTGACACAATGGGCCAGTATCAGCACTGTACAGTGCATCAAATTGTTTTTTAACTACAAATTGTATTTATGATTCTTGCTACTTTAACTTTTGACGTAACTTATTGTAGATATGCCGCAGATGGTATTAACTACTTGGCTGAACAAAGGCCTGAGCGTGCTCAGTTGGGCGTGAACCTCAGCTCAGGGTGTCGTCTGCAGGGTTCGAAAGACTTAATCTCTAGTGGGTCGACAGCGATAAGCGCCGAATGAGCGAAATCCTCAACCACACTCGCAGGGTCGGTATCGGGGTCCTGAAGTGTTTGTTGTCGCGAGCTGATTGGCCGGATCTATAGCTAGAGTAATCGCGTCGTCAGGTAACTGTAATGCAAGCCACGCCCTTATTACTAAAATCACCCCTTGATTGCGCTACCAGAAGGCGTGTTAGAAACTACAATTTCGCATGACTCTTAAACTCATTATTACATTTACGATGCGCATTTAAATACTTGCTGGCGAGTTCTGTTATAAATTATTCCAGTACAAGATAAACATTATTTGCATTTATTTCTCCAATGTCTATTTGCTTGGCGACTTGTGGGAAACTTGTCTTCAGATCGTGATATGGGAGAGTGACGGCGGACAGTCCGGACACAACGCGAGCACTCACTTGTCCGCAACTAGTTTGCAGATGACATCCTAATAGGTTTACGCGGTACTTCAAAGACCAGACAAGTGTTACCGGTTTTCTGACCTTAGTTTCGTCGAAATTGGCCGAAGCAATCAGGCTAGCAAATATTGATCACTTACGTTTTGTTTTTTACACCGGTTTTGGCTTTCGAATGTATTAGCCAGGAAACGGGCGCAGGCCGTCCATCAACTCGAGGAGATAACGGAAACACCTCATCACGCATCTCCTCTGTAAAAAGGTGGGCTGTTTTAGTGGCCAGCGATTCAGTCGATATTGACCACTAAAAAGCGATTTCGCGTCTGTGTAGAAAATATCTGCTCAATGATTAGGTATTCTACACAATCCGGCTGTACTAAACTCGTCAAACATGAGATCAACGTAAAATTTAAAAAAGTGGTTTTAATGACCGTCTACACTCATGCATAACATATTCTTTCCGCATTTTCTTCGGACTTACAACCGTAGCATAGTCATTGTTAAGTGCCAAACCCCTGTTACTGATTTTGAATATTTCCACAGCGTCTTTTCGTCAGCAAGTTAGAATACTTTCTGTACAGATCCGGGAAAGTGGCCGGGTAATTTGCCATTGATATTTTGTATGAAAACGAAATTCCGCTCCTCGATCAGCTAGTCCCGTTTTCCTGGTACATATCAAAACCCTTCATTGACGTCCCCTGTGCCGATCTTCACTGCATTGACTATGTCTAATGGTCTTCTTCTATAATGTGGGCTGTAAGGTACTACGAACCTCACCAACCCTGGTGCCAGGGATATTATTGAGACACCAAAGACCCCTGTCATGGCTCATGTAGTAACTATTTACTTTATATCAGCAAGTAGTAACCAGAACCAATGTGCTAATGTATCTGTTCAGCGGAGTTGGTGGATCCTGCTTGGGAGGAGGTGTTCACAGCAGGCGGTCTCCACGTTGGCGGAGGACGCACCAAGAGATTCGTCGAGCTTTCTGATAACCAGGTACTTTCAAATACTATAGGAGTACTAAACTTTTATATGGAATGCCTCATTACTAATTTAGGAGCAACGCTCTTGTCGGTGTAGCGTTCTCCATGCTACTTTTTAGGGAACAATAGGGCAGTGGTTTCTTTCTTGCCTTCTGTCCTTTTTGGGCGGATGAAATTCCTGCATCACCGGAATATACTATAAATAAATATATATATAAGTACATAAGCTCACACTTATTTCCCACCGGGGTAAGCAGAGACTATGGAATACCATTTGCTTCGATCCTGACACACTTAACTTATTAAATAAATGTACTACTAAGTATACTGCCCGGGACGACACTCCACTATATACTTATATGTAGGGGCTATGTACCTTAGTAAATACATAATACCAGTTGCTGTTTCAAATAGTGTCTTAGCTCTAATTTTGTAAAAATTGTTTTTATCATAACGCTCTTGAAATTAAATCTCGAAAAGGATATGCGCCAACTATTTGATTGCAATCTCATGCTAAGCTTTGTGTATTAATATTTTATCAGCAGTTGCTACACCAACTACTTTTAACGATATTTAAATGCACAAAAAATGAACACATAGCGTCATCCTGAGGTTTCATCTTAATTGTCTTGTTCCCAGCCCAACGTTCCGTTTCAAGCTTGTGTCCTGCCTAACGGGAAGCCGGGTCACTGTCGCCACCTACACCACTGCATCCAAGACGACTACAAACATGACTTTATCAAGTTCATGGACTATCTCTGCATCATCAACCGCTCGTAAGCGCCTGATATTTCTTTCATAATTGCACTTAATTGAAAAATTGCTCTTATAATTCTGCAGGCGTTCAGTAAAGAATTGTATGTTATTACATCACGGACACTTCACGGATACTTTTTTTAATTTGAATCTAAAAATCTTCTATAATCACAAATATTATTTCCGGGGTAGTTTCACATACAAGTGGTCATCTAAAACTACATTACTTATATCAGTCTAATTAGTTTTGAACACCGTAAACATGCATCCCTATTCGTTCGGCCAAGTAAAATGCCGTTCGATTGCCAATCTACGATCAAATTATATAAATATATCAAAATAATAATCAAAGATAAATGTCACGTAAAAAGCAATGCCACTAACTCCTCCTCTATCGACGTAGGTCTGTAGGCGCGTGCTGTCCTGACGATGGGGTCCCGGGGCAGGCGGCAGGCCTGGCGGGGGACCTTCCCGCCACCGCGCCGCGGGAGGAGCCCGACGAAGCCATGCTCAAGATCGCCCGCGCCGAGAACAGAGGTCCGTTCACCGTTCAACATACCCTCTAGACGTGGTACAAGAACTGCTGAGTCAGAGAGCATTACCAAGTTGCAAACGCTTTGATGTGTTCAATGTGTAACGTACAAGTAACCCTTCCGAATTAAGACGGCTAATACAAACATTGCTGAATGTGCCCCGCACGCTGTGCGCCGCACGCTAGGGGACTTATTTTTTAATAGCTCGCGTTCAACTCACGTGCGAATATACCTGTCTCCTTACCTCAAAGACAATGCGTAGGCGAAGCAACTCGATTAGATAGCGCGTAGTGAAGTCGGAACGTTTGCAACTTGGCTAGGCCCACTGGATGGTTACGCTATAGGCTTCAACCAATAGCCTTACGTCGTTTATCAATGTAGAAAAGACAGCATTCCCTGCGTGTCTTTGGCTAAACCCGCAGTATGTATCGCCTAGCGTGCTTTCGCACGCGCATAGCCCATGCCCACGCCACGGTTGATTATAATCCTCCCCCGCGTCTAGCGGGACGTCCAGGTAATTCGCACGTTGAGGCTAAGAATTGACGCTGCAGAAACTGCCAGTACAGTCTGTGTTCTTATACCATGTTAGAAATATCTAAGTAAGTACCTATATAGCTACCTATATTGGGCCTCTTTGTAGTACCAAGTAACGATCTATATTATTCTCTTTAAATGTTTTATTTTATTACGCATTAAATTTTACTACTTTATTTACGAGTTTTATTTCGCTTTCTATCTACCTTTAAAAGTTAAAAATACATAATCACGCCCACTTCCCACCGTAATAAACAGGAACTATGGAATTCCATTTGCTACGATCCTGACACATTTCTCTTTGGGATAATCAAACATTGATTCCTATTAGTATTAACCTAATTAACAATATAATCCAAAAATCTACATACCTTCTTAGTCGGTATTTACGAAGAAAACTTTGATCAAACATTGATTAGAATCATAGCACACAAAACTACCTCTAGAGATGCGAAAGAGAAGTCCCATCTCCACGCCGGACATAAAAAGCCTAGTGTGAAAGAGACAGTCGGGAAAATGTATTGTTCTGACAACTGTGACTGTAATCCATGTTTTAAGGGGTACGAGTAGGTTACCAGAGCAGCAATAACCCAGTGTATTCGCCAGGTTGCGGGCTAAGCACGCGTGCGTCAGGCCGCGTGGTGGGCTCGCGGCCCGCCAACCCACGCGAGTGGCCGTGGATGGCGAGCGTCATCCCTGAAGGCTTCGAGCAGTACTGCGGCGGCGTCCTCATCACCGACCGGCATGTCCTCACAGCTGCGCATTGCACGCGAAGGTAAGCTTTCGATGGTCGAATTAAAATCCCGGATGAAAAAACCTGATGACGCCGCCTTCGTGTCGGATCTCAGTGGTTTCAAAAGTGGCAACTGTGGCTTCTCTCACTCGGGCTTTTTCAATGGCTACCATGCTAACCAACCGAATGGTTGCCAAATAGGGATAGACGTAGGCAAGGCCCACCAAGGCGGAGATAGCACGATGAGATCCACGCGTTTCTGCCCTTTGTTCTCACTAGTTCGATTCATTAGTTCGATCGTCGAACTAGTGAGAATTATTTTTCTCATTAGTTCGATCGTCGAACTAGTGAGAATGTTTGGGAAAAGCACAGGACAGATAATCATGAAGGAACTAGAGAAAGGCCTTTACCTACCAGTGAGACACAATAGGCTAGGTACGATAAGATGCTAAGCAACCCAGCTCCTTCATTCTTGAAGCTTCTGAGCTCCTGTTCAGAAGCCTTCTAGAGTGTTTATGTATGTACGTAATAAACCGACTTCAAAAAAGAAGGTGGTTATGAAAGGATGAAGATGTAAGTAAGTATTATTTTCTCTCAGATGGAAGGCCGATGAGCTATACGTGACTCTAGGCGAGTACGACATGAACCGCAGCAACGACTCCCGAACCTACAACTTCAAGGTGGTGGAGAAGATCCAGCACGAGCAGTTCGACCCGTCCAACTACCATAATGATGTAGCCATCCTGAAGCTGCACCGGCCTGCCGTCTTCAACACCTACGTCTGGCCCATCTGCCTCCCGCCGCTGGGACTCGACCTCACTAACCAATCCGCCATCATTATTGGTAATTTAAATACCTATTTTGCTAAGAGGTCTTCGGCGGGTTTTAAAACTCTGGCGCATGGAACAACTCAAGCACCTAAATCAAGAACAGTGGCGCAGCTTGATGTATGCTCCATATCTCCTCTGTTTATTTGAGGGGAGACCTGAGCTCAGCAGTGCCACGTGCAGACAGGCTTGTGCCCGGAGTTGTTTCGCGTGAACTTCTCTTATCACGGTTGGTTTTCCGTACTTGGAAAGTGCTAAGTATGTGTCCTTTTCTGTACCCTTCACCAATATGTATATAGGTATCTTAATAAATTTGTATTTAAGGTTGGGGCACCCAATGGTACGGCGGACCTCACAGTCCTGTGTTGATGGAGGTGTCGGTGCCGATATGGGACCACAAGACTTGTGTGGATTCCTTCACAGACTCCATATTCGATGAGACTCTTTGCGCTGGCGGCCACGAAGGCGGAAAGGATGCTTGCCAGGTACTTATAAATAAAAAACTCTTATTTTTATTATCATACCCCTGTTCGGCCTGTGACCCTCCTTAGAGACCGTACCGAGAAAAAATTGACATTCGAATGACGTAAAATACAATCCGAACGACCCGATTACTCTAGTCATGAGACAGCCAATCAGCTCGCGACAGCAAACACTTCAGAACACTGATATTCTTTTAGTCTCGTCATTCAATTCTTTTACTTAGATATATGAATTGAATAAACATAAGCCTGATAAAAAAATCTCTAATATGTGTCAGTAAAGTTTGTTGCCTAAAGTATTATGAATTAGAAATCGGATACTGAAAAGCAGTTACTTCAGATTATAATTGTTCTCCTGTAAAATCGTAAAAACTGAGATAGGCCCCGTCATGATATCACCCACGATGTAGTACGGTCACGAGTACTAATATGGTTACACTTTGAAACCATGTCACATTAACTTTTTTAACAAATTAAACCGTAAGTCTCATTATATGTCAAATATGATAGTGCGACAGGGTTCTAAAGTGTGTACATGATATTGTTCATGACTGTACTAGGTAAGGACGAAAAAATCCTAAGTCTATGCTATCACCTCTCTACCCTCTCCTCCAATGAACTGTCATTCTGTTGTAATAAAATGTTGCTGTCCAGGGCGACAGCGGAGGCCCGTTGATGTACCAGATGGAGAGCGGGCGGTGGACGACCATCGGCGTGGTGTCGTGGGGCATCCGCTGCGGTGAGGCCTCGCACCCCGGCCTTTACGCCCGCGTCGACAAGTACCTCAGCTGGATCGTACGCAACGCACGCTTCTAAACCACATTGTACGCTAGAGGCCATTTTGTTGGGCATAGTTCTATCTTCAATAATTGTAGATATATACTTTAGTACCATGTCGGATTATAATTTGACAAATTGAATCCAATTTCTCATTACCCAATAGGTTTTAAAGCATGTTGTCATGTTGTGACAGTACTAACCACTGCTCATGACTTCTTTAGATTCTTTCAATAAGATTATTATTAAGTACCTAAATGGCCGTGTTACTTGAATAGTATGTTTACTCGCTTACAAATGCAGAGGGATTCGTATCATACCCCCAACGCTCCCCAAACACGTAGGTATCATTTGTCGAGCGTCGGCGGTACCAATCTCTCCCCAACAAAATACCTAAGGAGCAATTTATAACATGATTTAAAAAAATAATCAACTCATAGCTGTTATTGTTTTATTTCAAACACACAATCCTTAAATCTAATAACATTAGTTCGTAAATGATGAATTGGTCTGATATCTAATTCGGCGCAGAAAAACCGTGGAATAACCCGACAAACATTTTTTTTCTATCCATCTTTAGAGTTTACATCTCTTGACATTGCAAAGAAGACTTATTCATTGCGTGATATTTGTATAAAGATAGAAGAATATTTCTATTCCTTCCAAGACTCGGGCGAAATTGCAACGTTAGCAATAAGTAAAACCTTGAGCTTTACTTACCTCACGCGATTCAGTACTTTTATCTGTTTATCTTAAATGTACGCAATGAAAAATTGTTTAGCATATCCTTTGTCGACATCCACAAATAAAAATATTTTAACCCTAACCATGGAATAAGGAATAATACGTATGGAACGGCAACTCTCCGCAGCGTCTAAGCTAGGTTTACCCCCCCTCGAACATAATTTAGACTTGATCGTATGGCGTCGTCACACACACAGATGCGCGTGTACAATAACGTCAAAGTGTGGTGTCTGTGTAAAACGAGGTTGTTTGTATGAAGTGTCCGAGGTATGCCGTAACTAAACATGAAACGAGTGATAGGTGCTTATTGAAAATAGTGAAATAGACTAGACTAACATATCCCGGGTGATTCTCTCGCCGCTCCGTTGAATGGCGTCGAGGATGCTGATGATCACGCCCTCGTCCACTGGGGGGTGGAAGGTGAATGCCAGACGGAAGAAGTTCCTGTGGCGACGCAGTGGCGAATATGACACCATCACTTCAGAGCGTAATGTAAGCAGCTCTTTTATCTTCGGCGTTATCTGAAAGGCGAACGTAAGTTTGTTGAGCTATTGTAATGTACACAACAACAACATCACACCTGTATCCCCGAAGTGGTAGGCAGAAAGTATACAGGATGTTAGTGACATCTTAAAAAACTTTGAAGCATGATTCATACTATGATTCTGAGTTCATATCAAGTGGAATTTTCAGTCGCAAAACTACGGCTGAAAATACTTAAAAAAATAAACAAATTAAGCAAAATGACTTTTGCGACGGATCACTAACACCCTATATTATACAGAAACCCCCCACCCTGTATTATTGAAAATTCCCCTTGATATTAACTCAGAATCATGATCTGAATCATCCCCCTCAGTATTCGTTTCGATGTCACTAACAACCCAAGTCAATTCAAATTCAAAAATATCTTTATTCAGTTGGTAACATAGTTACACTTTGAATCGTTAATTTTTACATAACGAACGTCTCATCCGCCTAAAACTACTGCAGCTTCTCACAACCTGTATAGCCGGGGAAAAGAAGCTGCAAGAAAAACCTCGGCACAGGGCCCTAGACGTTCTTAAAAAAAATAAACATGAACCCAGAATTAATTGTCTGCACTCCAAAATGAGGACCCTATGGTGCAAAGGTGGGTACTGGGTACCTTCCCTGCTTGATAAGAGCTACATAATATAAACTCACGACTATATATTCTAAATCGGGGCAGACAGAGGTACATACATCGCAAGGTGAACTATTAGTACCCACACTAGAATAGATGCCCGACCCTTGATACTTTCCATAGCAACCGCCGCGCCTGAGCGCCCTAGCAACGCTAGGAAGAACAGTGAAAACTGCAAATTGAACTAAAATGCAATTGAATTAAAGTTGACCTATCAATAGCGAGATATCACCCTTTGCACCTAGACATAGTTTATTAAATACAAAAGTACAGGTGCTAGATGCACTAGATCGATGTGCGCGCGACGCGACCCAATTAGCTGTGTCTGTATAGCTATAATGTGCATCCTTTGATGCATTGATTTCATCCGGCGGTTGCTAGGGACCGCTGGCCGTTGCTAGGGACCAGTTAGATGTACAGGTACACGTAAATGCATCCAGCCAGACAGATTAGACGCTATGCTTTGTTTTTACGGCGCCCTGTTTGTTGCCGGAGAGAGGTATTCAGCAATTTTTCTCCGATACCAATTCAAATTCAAAAATATGTTTATTCAGTAGGTAACATAGTTACACTTTGAATCGTCAATTTTTACATAACCAACGTCTTACCCGCCTAAAACCACTGCAGAATCTACTAATCTACTAAGAGCACTTCACCCTACTTCCGATATTTTCTGTAAGTAATATGCCTTTTGTTTCATACAATAAAGAGTCAAGCTCTGAGTCTGACCCGGTCCAAACAAACCTATGTTATGACATTCCTGCTTATTTTTATTCTTCTTTTCCTCTTTTTTTGTATATAAAATCCAAGACTATTGTCTTAGATTAAAGGAGCCTGTTTTGGTCGTATATTAAGAGCCCGCAGGCAAATTTCTAAACGAAGTAAAGTTCGGTTACCTTATGCATGAGGTCCCACCAGGCGTCATCCTCCTCTTTATCGCGCATGAAGGCGGGTATGTACCAGAAGCAGACATTGGGGCACTGCAGTGAGGTCGCGACCAGACGGAACCCGGGGCGGAGCGCCACCGCCTGCAGGCAGAACTGAGCTGTCTCCATCACGCGTTCAGTCAGCGCCGCCAGCCCGGCGTCCCCGCGGGCCTTCCATGTCATCCACAGCTTAAAAGCGTCGATCTAAACGACAGAGATCATAGACAACTTCAATGGACGGTGGATGGAAGAAACTGCTTTAGAAAAATAAATAGGTAATGCTAATGTAATGTAACCTATCTTTTGTGTTAGTGTCTACCAAAGTTTTGTGTTGATACAACATATACGTAACAATATGACTTGGCACAGGCACCCAGCTTATGTAGACTCAGATTTATCACCCTCAGACCTAAGCAAATCGGAAACATTGGGAAACACAAGGGAGAATGTTGTCACTGTCAGTTTATCACTCGAAAATTTCACGCGAGTTTTCAGTTCGAGAAAAGTGAAGATATAAAACATTTGGGCAGCAGTGCAAAACTCAACCTTAACTTCCACACTTTAGGATGAACCCCAACGTTCATTGTATGCACACTGAGCAGGGATAGCGAGATTCTGTTTACGGTTTCATACACGTTACTGTGTGTAGCAAGCTTATCATCATCAGCCAGTGTAGCAAGCTTAATCTAGTACAATCATGTCAATAGCGGCGTCTGCAGGGTTACGCTGTCGCGCACCTTGCGAATTATATCGCTGGCTTCGGCTTTCGACGATTAGCTATAGAATAAGTATCTGTGTAGACAGCGTTCGCTGCGCCCATTGGTTGAAATGTGCGGTATTTATCGCGATAGTGCAAATGTGCACCTGTACAGACTGCGATGAACATGTAAGGTTTTTACCTTTCTCCCACACTGGACACTTTTGTCGCCCGTGTCGTACGTGACGTCATAGAACTTGTCTTGCTGGAAGAGGTACTGCGCTGCCGCGGAGTTGGCCTCGTGCAGCAGCCCGCGCACGCGCACCATAAACACCGAGCACTGCAGCGGCACCCCCACCATCTTGTGCGGATTCCACGATAACGAGTCCGCCCTACAAAAAAGTTTATGTTAAAATAATGTAACGCCCAGAAGGTCGGTAGATTGTGGAAGGCGACAAATACGTCGCTTATCTATCGTCACCTAATCTTTGTCTTATGGTAATAATAATATCCACTAACCCCCAACCCAATAGCCCAGTTCCCTTTGTTCCCATAATCTGCAATAGTCGTACACGAACCGGGGATTGTCCTTGAGTGCATTGGCATGGTCTGAATCATCTCCTTCGGTATTCGTTGCGATGTTACTAACACCCTGTATATTATCTATAACGAAATCTTGATAGAAATACTTACTTCTCAATGCCTTGAAGTTTAGTTTTAAACTTTTGGGAAAGCATCAAACTGCCGCCCCAGCAAGCCTGGAATCAAACATTTTATTGGGTACTCTTGCGCACAAACCGCTCAAGCAACCTTAATCGGCAACATTAATGAAACAGTCATGACGTTTCTTGCATGATCGAAGATATTGGGAAAACTCGACTTGCTAGCTTAGCCACACCCTTGACTATGTGACTACAGTACTTACTTATGATATTATAAACGAGTCATGAGCACCAAGAGACCTGGAATCAGATAATTGACCCCGATACGGTACCACTGACACTTACTTACAAAGAAACAATGAACTTTTATCTTTGTTTTGATACGGCTCAATTCCTTGACCACTGCACTGAACACATGCCGTGATACATTAATTATTCACACTCGGTTAATTAATGAGAACATCTGTTGTGATGTCTTATCATTGTACTATTAACACTTAGGAAATCAGAAATTATTCAACGTAATTATCATAGACACATGCGGTTACTACTTACTTATGTAAGTAGGTAGTCGTTACATGAGCCATGTCAGGGGTCTTTGGCGGCTCAATAACAACCCTGACGCCAGGGTTGATGAGGTTGGTAATTCGACTCACAACAGACACGATAGAAGAAGAAGATCTTAGATACATAAACTTGTTAAAGGTCTACGTACCTCATTTGGCAAGGTGTTATATGTAAATGACAAGAAACTGTAAAAGCAACACAACTTTTTAATCAGTGTAGGTAAGGTAGTATTATATAGGTAAGTATAGTATAGGTAAGTATTATATATAATACACACATGTATACAATATTATATATAATACTTACAAGTTATTTAATAACTAGAGGTACTTCTACTATTAACACTAAGTTAAACCAATCAATCAATTGTACTATTAATACTAACTTATTTCCGTTAAGTAGACGTAAAAATCTCGGAGAACCTTTTAAAAAATGTACTACCTATGTAATTTAAAAGTAAACTGTATACTCACCTTGCGAAACATCTTAATATCAATTAAATAAATCAGGAAAATACATCATACATAAACTCACGCCTATTTCTTACCGGGGTAAGCAGATACTATAGAATTCCATTTGCTTCGATCCTGACACACATCTTTTGCTAGGGAAAGTAATTCCATTATACTTAAATCGAAAAATCCGGTTCAAACGCGATAGGTAGCTTTTTCGATTAAATTCACTCTGCGCGAGAACAAAATCCTTTAATTTCATTATACTTACCCTTATTAGTCAACAAGGTATTATTGTGTAATTTTACAAAAGACGTATACTTACATCCACATGCATCCAAATCCCGTATTCATGGCATACCCTGGCAATCGCGTCCAGGTCATCGATGGCTCCAAGCACGGTGGTTCCTGCCGTCGCATTGACCATAAGAGGAACCTTCCCTAGCTGCTTCTCTTCTCTTATCGCCTTCACCAGCTCGGTGGTAAGCATCTGACCCATCTCATTCACTTTGATCACGCGTACACTCTCCGTGCCCAGACCCAGCCAATGAGCTGCTTTCATTATCGAGTAGTGACTCTGGAAAGTAATGTCCTTTGCATAAAAAACTAAAATTACCGCGGCGTCGCTTTGATAACGTATATGTCGTGGTCAGATCTTAGAATTGATCATTCCATGATCTTCTTCTTATCGTGTGGGTTGTGAGGTGGAATACCAACCTCATCAGCCCTGATGTCAGGGTTATTACTGAGCCGCCAAAAGCCCCTGACATGGCTCACGTAACGACTACATACTTACATCAGTAAATAGTAACCGGGACCAACGGCTTAACGTGCCATCCGAAGCACGGATCATCTTACATGATGACATATTTCATGAAATAATCGAGCACATCATGAAATGATCAATTCTACGATCTGGCCACGACATATATATTAACATAAGATCACGACGTTATTCCCAATGGGGATAGTCAGAGGTACATTCATCGCATGAACTAAGATTCCACGCATCGCCGAGAGTTCTATTCTGCTCCCCTGTTCGCAAAAAGCTTTAAACCGGATGAATTGCGTTGTCAATCCAGCACCAATTTTGAAAAAGTTTAGTTTATCTAATAGGTGAAACCAAGGGAATATACTTCGAGACATAACTGTAGTAACAGACAGCTTTAAAACCACTCGCGCAACTTACATCTTCAGAAGTGAATATAACCAGCTCGGGCAAACTTCTCATGCCCTTGGTCTTCACCTGCGGGAAGGCTTTAAACCTGGCAGCCACCACTCCATACAACATGGACATGCTTCCTCCAGGACTGAAGATTCCGTCACCCCCCGGGATGCCGAACAGCTTCAGGATATGGTCCAACATCTTCAACTCGATCAGAGTGAACGCTGGCGCCACCTCGAATGTGTATCTGAAATTAAATTCCTTATAATTTACTAGTGATATCGTGATGATGATCTTCTTCTTCTATTATGTAGGTTATTAGGTGGAAAACCAATCTCATCAACCCTGGTGTCAGGGTTATTATTGAGCCGCCAAAGGCCCTGACGTGACTCATGTAACGACCACGTACTTTCGTTAGTAAGTAGTAATCGGGACCAACGGCGTAAGGTGCCTTCCGAAGCACGGATCATCTTACTTTCAGACAAACGGGTGAGTGTAATAACAAAACCAAAGCCCACAAAGTGATTTTTGTGGTAAGTCTCCACCAGGATTGGAACCCGGGATATCCGGATCGTAGCCCAACGCTAACCACTGGGCCACGGAGGCCGGTATGATGATGAGCATCATCACATTGCAAGTAGCTAGAAAATACCACTTCATATTAACTCAGAATCATGGTCTGAATCATCCCGTTCAGTATTCGGTACGATGTCACCCTGTATAGGTTGAACATCTTTAGAAGTTTTAGGCGCAGCACAGCAACAGGAATAAAGAAATATAATGTAAAAATAACGATAATTATAAAGATATGCTCAATTAACGCGTGTTTATCTGCCATATTGCACAGGAAATCCTCATTAAACTCATTTTGTTATTGTTGTACGTACATTCAGTTTATTTATGAAGCTTATAAAGCTATTAACACATGATTGAGAATGCATGTGACCTAGAAAAAGGTACTTACTTACAACTTTATTGATCACAGGATCTAAACTTAAATATGCAATCAAATATGTGCATTTGCTGTATCTTGAGTGAATGTTGGTACATTAGCTACAGAAGGTCAGCCACTTAATTTGATGCAGTTTTAGTTTCGTAACTTGTTGGCCGTTAGATATTTGAGACTACGAATATACTTAGGTACTTCGTATTTGGAATTTACTAACCTAATTAATTCCGATTTTTAAACGTCCAAACTTATTGTACTATTCAATTCAAATTCGCACTTTTTACATAACGGACGTCTCATCTGCCTAAAACTACTGCAGTTTCTCACAACCTGTACAGCCGTGCAAAAGAAGCTGAAAGAAAAACCTCGGCACATGGCCGTAGAATATCAGTTCCCAGACGCTTAATCCCATGCATTCATATGTTCTAAATTGTCACTAACCTTATAATAACGCTATCCGATTTGAAGGAACGCGTATCTTATCGAAATGTTATATCTACTTTGAGTTCACCTTTAAAATTCTCTGCTGAAGAGAATTTTCTTCCGAACTTACACCGTTATCTTATGGTACTCTTAACTTGGGTACTCAGAAGGTCCATTTTTAATAAGTTTACGAATGAATCAGTAAGTAGATTAGGTAATGAAGGATCTATGGTAATCGATCCATCGCATGATTGGATGCTCATGCATCGCATGAGAGGCGGAAGAGTCAGAGACAAGACGAGATTTTGAATAAAACCTGAAGCAACATTAGAATGGAATACATTATTTTTAAATAAAATAGACACAAATTTCGTCAACAAGCGACCCCACGTGGAGTTTGCTCAATAACATTAAGTAAGCACTAATTAATGCATCCACTTTTCCCATTTCCCACAGCATTGACCCAAAATAGCTTTAGTGATAGTTATGAAACGCGATCTCATTAAAGTTTTAGTTGTAAAACTCACTGGCTGGTGTTGAATGCCTCTGAGATCCAGGCGCCAGCCAGCCCGTAGGGGTCGGTGCCTCCATACAGCTGGTTTCTGAAGGTAGGCTTGCCTGTCTTCACGCAATAGCGTAGCACCTTCCTTACACAGGCCTCCAGCTCTTGGTCGCCCACTCCTGACGTCACATCCAGGTCTAGAAGGTTCTGTGAATGATAAAGGTAATTGTTAAGAAAGATTTTTTTTTATCTGTACCATTGATATACAGTTGTATATCGTATGTTACGTAGTTACGTACATAATAGAACCGAGACCAACCGACCGAGTGCAGTTTTCACTAACACAGTTGGCTCGACAATTACCTATAGACGTCGTTACGGTCCACCATCTAAGACGCTGGTCTAACAGAAAGCTCGGTGAGGTGTTGGTACTTTGTTCGATTTGTGATGGATGTACCTTTGACTACTCCAATTGGGATATAGTCGTTAGCTACTGTTAATAGGGCAAAAAGAACATTAAGTACTTACAAAGAAAGCGGCCAGTATAGGCTAGTACTCTTTTATCTATCTACAGCAACAGGTATTTCTCTAACAAAAGTATTTCTTCCAGCTGATCTAGTGATAGAAGAAACATGGTCCAGAGACTGAGGGCAAATTAAATTCTTCCATCCTGCGATCTTCGATCACGTTGTAAGATAAGAAATACTTCTTGTTTTGATCAATAAGATGGGCATTTTCTAATCGGAACCGGTTGGTACTTGGATTTTAGCCTACTGAACAGGGGGGTTAAAATGGTCACATCGAAGCAATTCATCTGCATTGCGCACTTTATATGCGCAAATGTCAAATTGCAATATTTTTTTAGATCAATTGATTCGATGTGGCCATTTAATAAAATTTCTCTGTACGAGAAAGAAGCAACTGGTATAACAAATCCGACCGAAAAGATGGAAGATGTATACCATACACCACAGCGGAGCTCTGCTGTATGTAGGTTAGGTAGGTATTTGCTTAGAAATAGTTGAATTTTAGAAACCTGTTGATGTACGTAAGTACGTACCTATAACTGTTATACCTCTAATATTAGTTGTAAGTATACTTATTTGTCCGGATGAACGGTTCGCGTTTACTTGCCGACTATACGCACAAAAAAATATCCGAAGAAATAGTACAGGTACTTAGGTCCAAAATGTTTTCCTAGATTATAAATATGTAGATAACCAGGTATAAGTGGGCTCGACCGCAATAGTAATGTAGCAATGCAATTACCTATTGAATCTACAACTTGATAAGATATGACTACATTTTCGTTTATCTAGTACTTACTTAACAACAGAAAGTACACAAATATGATTACCTACAAAATGTGTCACAATCATGATTATCAGTAAAAGAAATAAACAACTTATTGTAAATATGAAAACAATGTAAAGTAAGTGATCACAATGCGAAGCAAGACAAGCATAGTACGTGACTTGGCTTGGCCAGGTATTCACGAATTTACTTATTAACTTTCACTTCAACTGTCCCGCCCGCTCATTCGTCACTCTAAACTCTGGATACCTAAGTAAGAAGTACCTAGGTACTTACTGAGTGAACTAAAAAACAATAAAAATCTTCTGACCTCTAACTCCTTTGGGTGTTTGAACTCGATCAAGGAGACGTCGTCAGCGCTTCCTTCGTTGACAATTTTCAACACTCTCTCCAGGAACGAGTGTCCGTTTCTGTCCATGGTTGTCGGTCTGAAGAGTCAGTCGACATGAGCAGTGGGTAGGTGTTGCCAAGTGTGTGGGCCGCGTGAGACTGTGTCAGGCCGCGAGCTCCATACAAATCTAGTCGTGTGTTTGCAATACCATTACCACGCCGGCTTATAGACACTGCCGTTTGTCATAATTGCGACAAGACTGGCTCCAATTAGCCCGAGTTAGAACAATTGCTATTATACTTAACGGCTAAATTCAATTTTCTGACTTAATGTCTAAGATTAAGGGAGTGTGTTTGATTTGTAATCTATCACATTGTCTGTTATAAACAGTTGAGTAAACTTATAAACAATTGAATAAAGTAAGTATTTTTCGCGTGCCCTTTCTAATTGATGTATGACTAAATGGGTAGATATGATCTGGGTAAAGTACAATAAGTACCTAAGTAAATAATGTTACAAAAAACTTAAAATGTGTTTGTAGTTGCGTAGGAGTGGCTAGCGAGCGAATAAATTCATAATATAGGATGTTATGAATTTGAGGGATGATTCAGGCCATGATTCTGTGTTGATATCAAGTGGAATTTTCCGTCGCAGAAGTATGGAACGGGAAATAATTAAAAAAAAAATACTAAAACTATTCAAGAATCTCGACCGGAAAATCCACTTGATATCAACTCAGTATCTGAAACTGTCAAGGTCTGAATCATCCCTCAAAATTTTCGTTACGACGTCACTAATACCCTGCATATAATGAGCTCGGGTTCTGATCTAGCCGGGCGTATCCTATAGACAGAAGGATTATCTTTTCTAACATGATGGAACATTACATGACCGATGGTCACATCACGTGTTACCACTGATGGACGGTAGTCTTACTGATCACATGTGACTTTATCTACCTCGATAACGTTACCACGGATTACGTTATTACCTATATGATCTTCTTCATCTATCGTGTGGTTTGTGAGGTGCATCACCAACCTGCTCAACCCTCACCAGGGTTACTATTGAGCCGCCAAAGGCCCCTGACATGGCTCATGTAACTACTATACTTGCACCAGTAAGTGGTAACCGGGATGGCTTACCTAACGTGCCTTCCGAAGCACGGATCATCTTGCTTTCGAACAATCAGGTGATCAGCCTGTAATATTCTAACCAAACTAGGGATCACAAAGTAATTTTTGTGGTATGCCCCCACCGGGATTCGAACCCGGAACGTTCGGATTGTGAGCCTAACCACGGGACCACGGAGGTCGTTGTACCTATATAATTATTTATTGTAAAGCCTTCGCATACATTACATTACATAGGTCCTAACTTACTTAGTAAGTACTTAAGTTTTTTTTTTGTTTTTAGCATTTACCAGTGGACTTTCCCAAAGGAAACTCAAGCAAAAAGACCAGCGGGTTCCCATGCGAGTCAGACTTTTTCGATTAAATTATTTGTTCTGTTTGTAGTTAGGTATCTCGTGTGCTCTATTCTGTGCATAGGGCATATGGAGCAGACTTATACATATAATAAGTATAAGTCTGTTACAATTATTTAACAATAAAGTTCTGATTGACTTGGCGTTATCTATACGTGTTACGGAATAATAGCTTCTAGGTCAGTGAAGTGCACAATAAGTAGTAAGTATTACCTATTCTGATACGAGTATGAGCTGCATTGATTTTACTGCGGGTGATTAACAATAATTGTTTTACAAACAATATTTCTTTCTGTATAACAACTCTAAATGTAAGGTCACGTCTATATACCGATGAGGGACTTTCCAGGCGACATTCCCCAAAAAAATACAGATGGCGCTGTACAAATTTAAAAGAAAGAAAGAAAAGAAAGAAAAGAAAGAAAAGAAAGAAAAGAAAGAAAAGAAAGAAAAGAAAGAAAAGAAAGAAAAGAAAGAAAAGAAAGAAAAGAAAGAAAAGAAAGAAAAGAAAGAAAAGAAAGAAAAGAAAGAAAAGAAAGAAAAGAAAGAAAAGAAAGAAAAGAAAGAAAAGAAAGAAAGACACATTTATTAATTTATTGCTAGTTTGCCTTCGTTTAACTTTCTAATTTCATGAATAACAGGGGGGTTAAAAAGGCCACATCGTAGCAATTCATCTAAAAAAGCAATATTGCAATTTGACATTTGTGTGCATCGCGCACTTTCTTTTATATGCGCAAATGTCAAATTGCAATATTGCTTTCTTAGATGAATTGCTACGATGTGGCCTTTTTAACCCCCCTGTTAAATAACAATATTGCTTCCTTAAATGAATTGCTTCGTTGTGGCTATTTTAACCCTCCTAGGCCCAACACATCTTCCACCCATTATTATTCTTACCAAAAGAAATTACCAAAAAGCAATATAGGTAGCAACATAATTCTAAACGTATCTGGGAGGTTAAAATGGCCACATCGGAGCAATTCATCTAAGAAAGCAATATTGCAAATTGACATTTGCGCATAAAAAAGTAAGTGCGCAATGCAAACAAATGTCAAATAGCAATATTGCTTTCTTAGATGAATTGCTTCGATGTGGCCATTTTAGCCCCCTGATTTGAATATCAAGCAACAATTATTTTCATGTATATACCTCTGCCATTAGATTATATTTTTGTTTAATTATGTAAGTAACCCGACTGATGAGTAATTATTACGTTAAATCTGAACAGCGCCATCTTTATTTTTTTGGGAACGTAGCTTGGACAGGCCCTCATTGGGGTAGTCCTCTAGCCATAGAGGCGGCCAATCAGCTCGCGACACCAAACACTTCAGGACCCCAATACCGACCCTACCGGGTGGTCGACGTTTTCCCTCAATCAGCGCTTATCGCTATCGACCCACTAAGGTCGATTAATTCTTTCAAATATTTTTCCTCTCAGACGACGCCCTGAGCCGAGGTTCACGCCTAACTGGGCACCCTCAGGCCTGTTGTCTTAAATGTTTTACCGGGTAAGAGCCTTCAGCGCTCCGGCCAAGAAGTTAATGCCATCTGCGGCAAATGTACAATAAGTCACGTCAAAAAAAATTGGAGTAGTCAGAGGTACCTACATCCATCCTAAGGTGAACTAAGTACCCACACATCACCGAATTTGCTGTATAACAACTTATACCTTCATTCAGACCTTCCTCGACTGGATAGACAACAGGGATGTTTTTTACAATAAGTGTACTTACTTTCTTTAAAATTAAATAAATAAAGAAATAAAAATCGTTTATTTCGGACAAAGTCCATAGAATGTTAGTATACAAATGACTTATAAACTAGTGTTAGTAGGACATTATTCGGGCGATCATAAGTTCAAATTATAGGGTGTGAAGCTCCATCCCCCTTTTTAGAAGGGGGGAGTCCCACCTATCACATAACGTCTTCAGGATACTGTTGGGGCTGGCTCGAGTCCGCGTGAGAAGCGACGCACAACGTTTCCGCATGATTGCTGCAAAACCATCTGTGTGGGCCTCAGCGAACATACCAGAGGCGCTGCAATATCGCGGCAACCTCAACAATATCCTGAAAGCGTTATTATACTGGACGCGCAGATCGCTGTATGCCCGACGCGTGTAATCCACCCACAGACTGCACGTGTAAAAGGACTGGCAATATGCTCTGAAGAGCGTTACCTTAACCTCTCAAATTAAAATACTTACTTACTTATCAAAATTAGTGAGAGTTGATTGAAGTTTCCATCCCATGCGTTTGAGCATCGTGGGCATGATCCGGTCCACCGCCGGTGCCCCCTTTTTTGACGTGACTTATTGTAGACTTGCCGCAGAAGTAGGCCGGATCTGGTCGCCCGTACGCATAATGTTTGTATTAAAATCATGAAAGTAACGAGAAGTACTAAACTAACGCATATAACATGAACGTACTGTATGTATACAGGGTGTTAGTGACATCGTAACGAAAACTTTGAGGGATGATTCAGGCCATAATTCTGAGTTGATATCAAGTGGAATTTTCCGTGGCAAAAATATGGAACGGAAAATAATTTAAATAAGCTCTAAAATTTTCATGACTTCTCCGACAGGAAATTCCCCCCCTGAATTATCCCCTTCAGTATTCGTTGCAGTGTCACTAACACCCATACCTACTTGTATGGCTACTGTATGTACTTGTATGGGGTGTAAGTGACATCGTAACGAATACTGAGAGGGATGATTCAAGTGGAATTTTCCGTCGCAAAAGTATAGAATTGAAAATAATTTAAAAAAACTAAATTATGCGACGGAAAATTCCACTTGATATTAACTCAGAATCATGGTCTGAATCATCCCTCTGAGTATTCGTTACGATGTCACTAACACCCTGTATAATCCAGGATAATGGGAACTCAGAGCTAAGTGTCAACATTCTGAAATAAGGTGTTTTACTTTTTAATTTTTATTTCTTAAATCACATATAAGTACATAATTTGCTCAAAAATAATTTGCACAATATATTACACTGTACTGCATATTTTTATTAATAATTATGCTTTTGAATGTGAAATGTTAAAAGGTGCTTTTAATGCTTCATAACTAAAAGTGAGTAGACGCTTGTTTAATCTAGGGTATTATTAAATAAAGATATTTTAAAACAAAACAAACAATGTACGATAAGTTGCAAAAGTCCAAACTGTTTCATGCAAAGTACCTAATAAATTAACTGTTTGCACTTAAGACCACCTGGTAACATGTCGTTTCTGTAATAGACCAAAAACACCCACAAAAATAATTTTATAATTATGACAACTAATGTTCCATAATTTCACCATTGATTACAAATAATACGCAGGGCTCATTGACTAAAACTTTTGCTCATTGATTGTACAACCGGAAGGTCCGAAACTGTACGTTAGTACTTCCATAATTAATCGCTAATAAGATCCAAAAAGTTTACAATCGTATTTAAGTAAGTATTATTTTTATTTTTATAATCTATTCTCGTATTAGGTCTTTGTAACCAGGCCAAAAATTCAACAAAAAAAGTCAACGATTTGAATAAATCATTTTTAAACTGACTATAAAAAATATGGTTTCAAAGAATTTTAATAATTAAGATTCTTAAAAAATTGAATGAATCTCCAGCCGTTTCTAAACACGGCCTCGTGGATTTCTGTTACAAACATTAGGTGGTAAGTTTGAAGTGACGGTACCATTACATTTGGAAATGAGATCAAAATTTATGTGAACAGGATTACCTGACCTAGGGTTTTCGCGCAATTCTAAACCGATAGAGGCGAGGGATGTATAATCAAAGGAAGAAATCTCGGGTTCGGAGAAACAGTGGGAGTGGCCAATGGCGAACCCACGGGCGTAGACTGTCGCGTGTGGACATTGAAGACTCTGATTTCGAAGAGGAGGAAGCCAACAAGCCTGCCAACTTTATGGACGAGTTCTTCGGCCGACGTAGCGACAGCCAGGACGACCAAGACGTGGAAGTCCACCTCACCTCGCGGCAAACTCTCATCCTCTCCACACTGGTACCGGACGAAATATTGCTTATGGAAAAGTAGGCATTAAACACCTGTTATGAATTATGTTTTGTCTGTTTTTGTATGTTACCTTTATTTAACCAACCATGCAATTAATAGGTATATTTTTATGAGAATACTTACTTATTAAGTATCGTCCATTACGTACAGACAGTAGGGAACTGACTGTCTGAAGATACTACGATTTCTTATGTTAATTAGCAACTATACAGATGTGTTATCAATGACTCATTTTTTTACTGTTTTTGTAAAGACGGCATTTACTAGGTACGTATTACCTGAGTACTGTTACGGATATGTATGTTACTGTTAGTACTGAGTAGGTTGAAAGAAAGGCTAATCCAACACGACCGACGTACTACCGACTACCGTCACTCTTCATATTTCTTTTAGGACACGAATACAATGTGAGGAGGTGTCTTTGTCTTCCGGCTAATTAAGTACGGTGCTATTCCAGGTTTGAAATACCGGAGCCGCGGCGCTTCGTGGGCGTGCTGATGATGGCCGACGTGTCCGGCTACACGGCGCTCTCGGAGCGCTACAACAACACCGGCAAGGGCGGCACCTACGCCCTCACCGTCACCCTCAACACCTACCTCGGCGCGCTCATACAACTCATCTACAGCCACGGAGGCGACATCATCAAGTTCGCCGGTGACGCCTTCTTAGCCTTGTGGAAGACCGACAAAAAAACATACCTGTGCCAAACCATTCACTCTGTTATTGCTTGCGCTCTTGTCATCCAGAGTACGTACGCGAGATACGAAACTGACGTAAAAGTGAACCTCAAAGTCAAACTAGCCATCTCTGCAGGAAACCTAATGTTTGCCCCGATCGGTAGCGGCATAGATATGAACTATGTTATATTCGGTTTACCTGTGATCGAAGCTAAAGCAGCAGAAAGTGTTTGTGGTTCTGGAGAAGTAATACTAACGGCTAATGCTTGGGCGCATTGCTATTCCAGAAACTATGAACACGAAGTTCACGATGACGGACACGTACTAATTAAAACAATTCTCTACGACCCAAACGACAAAGATGTCAGCAAACCATTTTTAGGATTCGGAGCTTTGCTTAGACAAGTCAAACAAACTCATCCCCTTGAGGAGTTTGACCAAATTATATGGGATTCACCCAACAATATATCCACTTCGGAATTACTGAGGCAAAATGACATACTAAGCCTACGCAAAGCAATTTTAATAGCCGAAGAAAGAAATATAGGATCACATATTCGTAACTTCATGATCCGGCCTGTTCTCACTCAAATAGATGCTCACCAGCCGTTGGAATACCTTACGGAAATGAGACAAGTGTCGATAGTGTTCATTACGCTCAAACCACGGGAGTGCTCTCCTTCAGAACTTATAACTATAGTCAATAACTCGTACCGAATAACATGTGAAATAGTGTACAAATCTATGGGGTGCGTCAATAAAATAATTCTCTTCGATAAGGACGTTATGATGTTAGTTATATTCGGGTTGCGGGGTTTTAAACATGAGTCTGAAGCTCAAGCTGCTTTGAAATGTGCATACGCTATTAAAAAGTCAGTGTCAGCGTTGGACGGCGTGCTGGAGGTGTCCGGGGGCGTCACTACAGGGCAGGTGTACTGCGGGGTGGTCGGCCACCCGCTGCGGAGGGAGTTCACTGTGATCGGTGCGATCGTCAATAAAGCCGCAAGACTAATGTGCAATTATCGCAATAAGATTTCCTGTGACGAAACGACATTTGTGAAAAGTAAAATGTCTAAGAACGGTTTCACTTTACAACCACCAATTGAGTTAAAGGGCATTCATTCACCAGGTAAAATTTATGAATATACGGAGGACATGAGACTTAACGAGCTGTATAATATACCTATGATACAACCGCTACTAGATCGCATTGACGAAATAGAATACTTTAACCACTGGCTGGGACAGGCCAAATATAGCTATAGAGATTTCGATGCGCTTATGTTGATAGGTGAGTCCCGCATAGGTAAAAGCAGCATACTGCAGTGGCTGGCGCGCACCGCTCGCAACAAAGGGCTGCGCGTGTGCTACATCAGCTTGTCCTCCATCCACTCTGCAACACCATATCTAGCACTTACGCAAATAATTGATCAATTGTTGGGTCTAGAAGACACAAATTATGCATTCGCAAAGGAACAAAAGATTGTCGAATTACTAGGAGAATACGACGAAAATCTATGTTATTTAAATAATGTTCTAAAAGTACGCTTTGCTTATAATGAATCAGTTTTCACCACCGACCATCGGCAAAGAAAAGAAAAAGCCCGGGCTAGTTTTACAAAAATCGTAAATTCTATAGAAGACACTTGTCTCATATGCTTAGACGACTTGAATAACCTAGACGCTTCGTCTTGGGAATTTATATCGATAATATTGTGTGTAATGAAAATTTTCACCGTTATGACCGTAACGAGAGGGAAATTCAGTAGTGTACATCAATGGCTTTACAGCGTTTTCATAAACGATTCAATAAGAAAAATTGTTTTAGGCCCCTTAACATCACAATGGATCGCACCTTTAGCGTGTCAACTGTTAAACGTTGACGCTGTTCCGAATGACTTATGCAATGCATTGAGAACGCACTGCAAAGGAATGCCTGGCCTGGTAGAGGGCTTAATAGTCCATCTTTTCTCAAATGGAGCAATTGAATTAATGAAGGTCAAAGATGAAGAATTAGTAAATTGGGAAGCAGAAGAATTACAATTTCCCGACTCATCACTATTAAAGCCAATCGCAATCAATCCTAAAGATCAAAACATACTAGAAGAACGACGGGAAGAAGATTCAACAGATGAAATATCAATTTGCGTGGTGACAAACAAAAACGAATTGAATACAAACATAAATGATCACAATATAGACGCGCTAATGATGGTACAAATTGATGCGCTAACTCCCTACCAGCAATTACTATTAAAAATAGGATCAGTGATTGGGAATATTTTGTCACGAGATCTTCTCGAAAAAATTATGTACGAGAATGACCCAATAACTACTGCAAAGGCAATCAAAAGACTGTTTGCTATGAGGATTCTCTCGTGCGCAAGTGCCAAAAGTAAATATTACCAGAGTAAAATGAAATCACCATTTACCATAGAGTGTGAATGTTCTTTTGATTACGATCCGGATAATAGTGAAGATCTTCCAAAGTATGCATATTGTCAAGTTATGAGATTTCGAAGCAAAAATTCGCGACAAACTTGCTACGAACTTTTACCTATGAATCAGAAAAAAGAATTTCATTCCCGTATTGTAAATTATTTAGAAAATAATACTCAGAAATGTCCGGAATGTGGAGGGACAGTCACTGTTCTACATTGTGCATATTTACATGTAGACGATACAAACAGTAAACCGTCCTCATCTGAAGAGTCAAGTGATGACAGTAAATCTGGTTCGTACATATCAAGTCAAAATTCTGAAGATACTTTGCGTTTAAACAGAACTCAATCCATGAGTCTATCATCGTCAAATAATAATAAGTTAATAAGTGAACCCGTATCAAAGGTTAACTCTGTTCAATCCGATAACGATATACGGCGATTGACAAACGACACTTATAATACGTATCGAAGAGATACTAAAAGAATAACAATTTCAAGTATGCTACACGAAGACCCGAAAAAGATATTTAAAAAATATTCGTTAGAAAACTCTGCCACATTTGGACTGTTTCGGCAAATTATGGAGACTAGTAAATTTAGCGACTGGCATCACCTTGGAGTTGTAGACAGTGTAGATAAAATCGAAGCGGACAATGATATCAAACAATGTTTTGCAGTTAAAATCGAAAAGGGAGTTTCTGAAATAAACTTCAAAAAATGCTCATGCACCGATTTAAATATCGTTATTTATGAACAATTAATTTTTCATGCCACTCAAGCAGAATTAAGATTTAAAGCTATACAATTTTCTATCCAATACGGCTATTTATGCTTATTAGATGAAAATACAAGTCCTGCTTTAGAGAAACTAGCAGTAGCAGAAAACTTGTGCAAAAACACTGGATGTGATAATGATCGAGTTATACTTCCTATTGAATTAAAAAGATTCTTGGGAAGAATTTATTCACTAAAGGCCGCTTGTTACTTATTGAATGGAAAATTGACGATGGCAAAATACAACTTGGAACTTGCAGCTCCTATTTATGGATTGAGTATCAAGAAAACGTCTAATTTACTTGGAGTGAAAGGATTATTTTTAAAAATGAAATATAGAAAACATCGAGCGCTTGAAAATATAATGAAAGCAGATTCTGTTTTTTGTTTAAATGTAGGGACGTCGCTATATTCAGCAATGGGTGATGAAAAGACATCTAAAATGTGTTTGTCTCTTGCTTTAAAGCTAGTGCAAAGTATAAATTGCAGAATGGTTGATTTATGCGATGCATTTACAAATGCTATTCAATTCGAACTTGATCGAGGTAGTCCAGAAAATACAGTTGAATTAGAAAAGATTATCTGTCATGTGTTTCGTCATCAAACGCAGCCAGTAAAGGCAGATGAACTCTTCGCCCTCGGGAAACTATACGTGGCTACTTTTCACTCCAGGACAGCTCGAGCTGAACTTCCGGACGCTATTCGCTCAGGCTTTAGGGCTATTGTAGTAAGCAATTTTCTTCATGCCTACAATGTATCCGTTGATATAATACCAGATATGTTTTATATTTTATTGTGCCGACGTCGCATTGCAGAAGCGATTGATATAATTAGTTTGTGTTGGCGATTATCAAAGGACAACATTTCTCGATCTTGTGAGACTTGGTATTACGCCCTGTGCATGGATCTTATTCTAGACGCTGGCTTTCAACATGAAACTGCACACGAAATATACCGTTATTACCAGACGTCAGCACATAGAAATGAATCAGGGTCCGCGCGCCGCCGCCTTACTGTGAACCTGTGGACATACTGGCTGCGAATGGACGTCGAACGCAAAGCTAAGAAGTTCGAAGAAGAAGCACTGAGCTGGATCGCTCGTAAAGACGACGACGGCACGCTTGTCACGCTGTTCAGCGCTCTCAGACTAGCTGAAGCCATGCTAGAGAGCTTGGCTAGAAAAATGGATGACTTAAGAAAAGTAAGTAGGTACATATTACTCTTCTGCGCACTTATTATGTAAATGAACTAAATATTAGATAACTAAATTAAACGGATTGTCTGTTTCAGGTGGTAGATTTAATGGAACTTCGTTCTATAGCGGACAGAGAATTGAATAGTTTGGAGAAGGACTGTCGTATAATGCGGGTGCTGTATGCTCGGTGGACGCGGTTAAAAGCGACATCACAGAGCCTATCTGGTCGTCGGACCTCCTCGTTGGGATTATTCAATCAAGTTAGTTATTTTCAATAAATAATATTGTTCGGGGCTATCCGTCTCGAAGGACCATGTTCGGGGCTGCGGTTGTTCGTAACCAAAAGACGTTGTTGAATTATTATTATTTAAGTATTATAATATTTATTTGCGCTTTGCACACGACACCACATGTTACACAGGAGGAAGAGAGAGAAAGCGAGCTTAAAGTTGCCACAATAATAAAAAAAAATATTTTATTGTTGTGTTGGTATACCTATTATTTAAAAATAATTTAAAATAAGTAGTGATTGCTAATATTGGTAAATATTTTGCTACAATCCAGGCTGTGGAAGAAAGTCGGCGTGCTCGCAATCACTTGGAAGAGGCCTTGGCTACGGCGTGTCTTGGTGACTCTCGGATATGGACATTGAACGCTCGCTCCAATAATTTTGACGGTTGGCGCATTGGGTCCCAACACGCTGAATATGGTTGGCACCGACTCATGTATAAAATTACTACAGCAAGATACTAAATAAACAGGTTATTTACCTATTTGGTTTCTCATTTTTTTAGTGAATTGCTGAGCCGAGACAGTGGCACAAGCGGGCCTGGGCGCGTAATGTGGTTGATACCACAAAAATACATGCGATTATTTATCGCATCCCGGCTAGCAGCTTCTCTGTAACAAAAGCAATAAATAGGTAGTACCTACCTACCTATGGTTACCTATGGTTTTATAATCCTTTCCACTTCTACGTGGTCCACTTTTAGGTGTTCAAAACATGCAGATCAGATCTAATATTATAGAGAAAGATTAATTGTACTTATGTAGGTATGTTTGTATCGAATAAGCTCAAAAACCCCTGAACCTACTTATTTAAAAAAATCTTTCACCGTTAGAATGCTATGTTATTAATGAATAACATTTCTACAATATTAATATTTTGAAGGTAGGCATAAGATATCAAAACTTATCTACAAAAAGCTTTATGATATGTCCACATATCCAACTACTATAGTTATTAGTGTCATTATCACGCATATTTTAAAAGAAGTTTTATGTTTTGCAAGTAGATTTCTCAATATCTAACAAAAAGTAGCAAAACGATGTAATATCTATTGACTTAATTTACCTGCATGATAACGGACTTTTATTATCCAAGCAAATGGGTCTATAATTTAAAAGTAAGTATTTTAATGATTTAAAATATTATTCCATATATTTAATCAATATAAAGTAAAAACAAAGTAAATAAATAGAAAAGGCGGAAACGGAAGTGAGAATTACGCGGCGAACGAAACAAAAGATGAACAGGGTTTGATTTGTTCCCTGACTTTTCTAGATGTTGGTTGTGGCAAGAATTACGATGAATCTAAATACATATATAAAAGGAGAAACTGACTGACTGACATATTAACGCACAGCCTAAACGGCCAAACGTAGGCACTTGAAATTTGGAAGGGACGTAGCTTAGGTACCGCAGAGGGGCACTAAGAAAGGAATTCCCGGAATTCCCACGGGAACGGGAATTAGCGGAAAAATCCTTTTGTATGAAAAATTTAAACCACTTAAGATAGACGCTTGAAATTTGGCATGCAGGTACCTTAGTAAATTTAAAGCTTAGTTGCAACAGGATATTGCAAAATTCCCACGGGAACGGGAATTACCGCGAAAAAACATTTGTATGAAAAAATCTAAACTGCATAAGTTAGATGCTTGAAATTTGATATGCACTCCCACACACACAGAGATCTCTCTTTTATAACACGCCACGCGGACAATGTCGCGGGCAAAAGCTAGTATCTAATATAAATAAGTCGATAAAGTTATTTAATTCCAGTGTTTTTTTTTTAATTAATATCCCTAATATAAGTCTCGTAAGTATTTACTGTAACGGTGAAGTAACTACACGCCCATTTACAATTCAAAAACCTATAAATAACGGCTAACGGTCCTCTGTTCGATTGAGTGAAGACTTGTTTCCGGCTATGACACGTGGTTTTACGGTTATGTAGGTGTAATATGATAATATTGTGTAATTGTTATAAAGCAAATGCATGAGTAGCGGGTTACGCGGTGAATGCACGTTGCAGGCGTTTATATTATGTTTAAATCTATTTAGTTGAACGCCATCTATACTGTCTCCGAAAGGACACCGGAGTACCTGCGCATGTCCAGACGCAGTACATGCGTACTGACGACTTAGGTCTCTAACGATCCAAATTCTAGACCTCCAGGTATCATCCAGAATATGCTCTCCCAGTCCAGTCCGCCTCTTTACGTAGAACAATTCGGACGAATTACTTCAGTAGTATTGGATAAGTAAAGGCCTATAGTAATTAGATCTAGTTTTAAACAAATCGTAATATTTGAAATAATAGTTTTTTTTTTTATATATAATTATAATATTATAAGAATTTTGTTTTACTGGTAAATCTACGGGTACAAAGGTCCCAGTGGTCTTACTAGTAACTCTATTGGGAAGGAAATTTCCAATAGTTGGAAAAGCGGTTTATGTATTTTAAATTTCTCAAAGTTTCATATTAGTTTTTAATAAGCGAAAGAAGTTGTGTACAGTGTGTACCCGCGAGCGGCGATTAATAAAAACCTTTTTTAATATTCATGTGTTAGATTTCAAACTTTTGCTGATATTTTTGTGCATTTTAAACAAAAAAAGTCTGAATAGATGAGAAATCGAGTACGAAATATCTAGCTTCTCGTTCACCCTTGAAAGCCAACATCGGCGCGTAATCGGAACTCGGAAATTGGAACTAGCGATGGGTCGTTATCGGTTTTTGAGATAACGTAACGTAAGCGTTATGTGATTTCCAATAACTAGTTTCTTAACTAGTGATTTTTATAACTAGTTATTTTCACAACGTTTTGAAGCAAACGTGATAATTGTAACGTAAAATCGTTTGGTTAGGTAGCAGTATAACTTAATTCTTCTTCACGCACACGTACGTTTTACATTACTCGTTTTACTCCTTTACGTTGTCAAAGCTATGTGTAAGGTGGTCAATGTAAAACGTCGTTTTCATCTTGTCATTACGAATATTGTAAAACCAGTGATTTTGCGTGAGTAGTGAAAGTAGCCAAACATCGACGCTATGCCTTAAACATAAGAGTGAATTCGATTTAACTTTATGGCGTTGTGATTAAAAGAGTTATTGAAGACTGATGCCTATTTCGATCGTTTAAATGGCGTTATGAATATCACTAGTTTTTGTTGTAGTGGAAAACGAGTGATCACTGTTCGAGCTCGTAACTGCATATATAACCAGTTATGGTTAATAACGCCCATCGCTAATTGGAACATACTCTGTCTCCGTCACTCACTGGTGTCGAATGTTTATTGTTTTCGAGACATTGAAGTTTTATCAGAAAGTTTTTATCAGCAATGTTACATGTTTTATGTACCTACAATGTAGTAAGTAACCTATGAGTAACCTATTAAATTTCAGTCTTGCTGATTTGAAGTTTCTTTGATCATTTCCTGCGCTCAAAGTTCTGACAAAGTCGAAATGTCTTGGGAAAAAATGGTATTTGTAGGAGTAATCGCATTTCCGCGATCCCTGGATACACTATTGATAACCTATGGATATCTAGCTGTTGAAAATGGAAAGGTAAGTAACTATTCTCTTACGATAACTCATCAAATTTGATTACTGTCATCCATAATTGAAAATGTCAAACTTAGTTTCCCATAACTTCTTAAAACAAATGAATACAGTCATTCATTAAATATTTTTGTTTGGAAAATATTCCATAAGCTAACTGCAAACAAATAAATGATATTAGCAAAAAATCTCATTCTTACCTATAATATCTGTTTTTTCCTCAATGTTCCTTTAGTCTATTGTGTAGATACCTACAAACTTTGAATGAGTGGTTAGCTACAATACCATTACATTTTGTATTTATTAATAACCTTTAAATAATATGTGGGCAGGTACTTACAGGAATATAAAATATTTGATGATAAAACTGAATTTTAAATAAAGAAAATGAGCTCATTCATTAAATCATAATTTGTATAAAATTATCCACAGGTGTCAAAGCGTGGCACTCTACATGAATTCTCTGAAATGGAGAAAGTAAATGCATGGTCAGATTTCAACGTCATCCGCTTAACCGACAGCCAGTTCATAATGCCTGGGCTCGTAGATTGCCACACCCACGCTCCTCAGTTCCCCAACATCGGGCTTGGCCTAGATAGGCCATTGCTTGACTGGTTGGAGAGATATACTTTTCCCCTCGAGAAACGCTATGTGGATGCCCAGTTTGCTGCATCTGTTTATGAAAATGTTGTTGTAAGTATTTTACAAAAAATATATCTTCAAAATCTTAACTGCCGTAACTTGTGTAATCTTTTGAAATACCATTTTCAGCGCCGTCTGCTGGACTGCGGAACTACCACTGCTTGCTATTTTGCCTCCATCCACCTGGAAGGCACAATGGAGCTGGTGAAGAGTGTCATTAAACATGGTCAGCGTGCCCTAGTGGGTAAAGTCAGCATGAATGTTCGCAACAATGCTGGCTATTACAATGAAACTGAGAAAGAAATTGCTGATGTGGAATACTTTATCAAGAGAGTATTAAGCTTTAAGGCATGTATTTAATTTAATATGTTTTCACACTATAAATTAATTCTTATAATAAAGATACTACCTTCATTTTATAGATTGTACAAGAAAATAATGTATTTGTTACTGTTTCAGCATGATTTAATTGCACCGATTGTGACACCACGGTTTGCGCTGAGCTGTGATGAACAGCTCATGACATGCCTGGCTAAAATTGCAGAAAAATATGGATGCCTTGTGCAGGTGCTACACTAACAATATTCTATTTTTTCGGAATTATGTTAACTGAAGCCAGAACACTAAACAGTTGCTTACCCACCCTAATATATGGTTTCAGACCCACATATCCGAAAATTTACGGGAAGTGGAGCAAGTTTTGCGCAACAACCCAAAATGCAGCAGCTATGCTGAGGTTTATGATAAATGCAAGCTTCTGAACCATAAGGTATGTAACATTGTAGTAGCTATTCAACAGGAAAGTTTTTCACATTAATATTTTTTTTATTGCATTTATACCATTTTTTCACTCATATACTGCAGTAGATTAAGTACATTAAGTACTGCAGTAGATTTTAAGCAGAGCATTTGTACGCTAGAGCTGTTGCGAATATTTGGTAATCTCATAATACAAGGCGCAGTTAGCAGCCATTTCAAATACTGCACAATGTAAGTACTTCCAGCTAGTGCATACTTTTTACATCTTTGCAATTGTATATTGCTTTTCAGTGCATCTTGGCTCATGGTGTATATCTCACCGATGATGAAATTACACTCCTCATGTCAAGAAAAGTCTCTGTGGCGCATTGTCCAGCTTCCAACACTCGGCTAAAATCGGGTTTATGCCCGGTGCGGAAGCTATTGGACCATGCGATCACGGTGGGCCTTGGAACAGGTTGGAATATTGTAAACTATTGTTTTTTTCAAATATTTGAGCTGTGCGTGCGCATGAATGCACTCCTTATATAACAAGATTTAATATAAGATCCTCACGCCCATGTCACTTACGCGTCATTTCAGCCGTTTTTAATTTTGTTTCTTCCTGCGGCATCGGCAGTGAGTTGCGAAATATTATACTGCTCGCGGTTTGCATGTGCGAAACTAACCAAAAAAATGATATGGTTACATTTTATTTGTACTTACATATTACTTACTTTTCTATTTATTTACAGATGTGTCTGGAGGTGACAATGCCACCGTGCTAGACGCAATGCGTCGCGCAATGGACGTGTCGACGCACTTGGAGTTTGCTCAGGGGATTGGTCCCAGCATTGGTTGGAAGGAGGCCGTCTGCCTCGCCACGCTGGGGGGCGCGAAAGGTAAATAATGGCTACTTATCATTGTAGTCTTCACGTTTCAAGTCTTTTATTATTATTTCTTGTCATCGATTGTAAATTAAATTTTGTATTTGCAGCTCTGAACCTGGAGGACAAGATTGGCACCTTCGACGTCGGCAAAGAGTTCGATGCGCTATTGATCGACGTGTACGCAGCGAACGGGCCGATAGACCGGTACAACCACGCGGCGGAGAAGGGCAAGGACGCCGCGGCCACGGCGCTGGTGAAGCGCTTCGTCTACCTGGGCGACGACAGGAACATCGCTCAGGTCTACGTCAAGGGGATTAAAGTCAAAGATACCATGATCTAATAACTGCAAGTTTGCTGCCGTCAATCAACTCCTCAGTTATTTCATCAGACGACCGTATTCAGACTAGTGTCAGCATCGTCAACGTACATATCTACGTGTGTAATAACTAATATACCGAATGTCCTCTTATCCCAATCTCGATGTTGTGATGTGTCCGAATCCGAATTTACCCCAAATATAAATCAATTATCTGGATGTTGTGTTAATAGCTTTAAGCGTCATAATGGTGCTAATTCCTGTAAATACCATCTAATTTTATTTTAAGTTATATCTGTCATTTTCTTATCCGCCGAAAAGGAAAGGGACGGGTAATTGACAAGCATAAAATTTATGGAACACACGTCAATTTTAAGCACAAATCTAAACCAACCGTCTAAAAATTTTACGTCAGTCAATCATTCTTCCTAAAATTAAGAGCTGTGAATCATCCGTCCCTTTCCTTTTCGACGGATATGAAAATGACGGATATAACTTAAAATAAAATTAGGCGGTGTTTGCAGGAATCGGGGCCAATATGTATATATAAAAATCATTGATGTATAATGTGTTACAATGTGTCTACGTATACAATTATGCCTATCTACTTAATGTTATTTAATAATGTAAAAAATCATGATATATTATTTGATTGTTTGCTGCAAATAAATGTGACAATCAAAATTGTTTTTATTTACTGATTTACAACCTTATACCGAAAAGACAAGAGATGTAATACACCTGAGTGCGAAAGTGAAAAAATATAACACTAAGTAGAAACTCAAACAAAAGGTGTGCGTCAAGCTAGCGGCCTCAAAAAAAATGGGCACGAAAAAATAATTTGACCATACCAAAAAATAGTACTCTTATTGAAAAAAATAGTACCTGTTGTAAAAAAATTAGTACCATCACGGTTCTGGATTTATAGCCATGTTTTATTGCACTTGCTAGCTTGACGGTGAGCGAAATTTGGCGAGAGTTAACGACAAGGTCTTTCGCTTTGATTTAAACGCCAAAAAATAGTACCGAAATAGTACTCACCCCCTGCAAAATACCGAAATGAGTACTTCAACGGTTCCAAAGTTATAAAGGCAGTTCTTTGATCCCGCTGGCTTGACGTTTTGAAAATACCTATTATCTAAGGAACGCTTGCATACTTCAGTTTGTAACTAATGTCAATAAACTCGTATGAAATAGTACTCCCTACCATCATAATTTGGACCTGATTCTCTTTGTAGAAATATGTCAAAAAGGTATATAACCTATGTCATACATTTATCAAGACAGATACAGTCGCGAACAAAATTATTACACATGCTCAAGAAGAATGTTGTCAGATGAAAGTAATATCATTGTTGAAACTCTTTGAGTTATTCTACAAATACTGCAAATTGTTTATTAACAAACACTTCGATCCGTAACAAATTGAACATGAAGGTATAAATTATAAAATAAAACAGCAGATTAAAAATGTATTATGATGTATTAAAATCACAGATTGTTTTCAATAAGAACTAGACCCATGCAGCCATTTTCTATTAAAATTATTGCATATGGGTGTATGCAATAGCAATTTTTTGTAATAGCAACACTCTGAAGTGCAAAGAAATGGTAGGGTAGACCTCCAAAATGGCAATACTGGCGATGGCAATACTTACGAATAGATTGTGAGGTTATGTAATTGTCTACGTGACTGTATCTACAACAAATGTATGGCATAGGTTATGATGATTTTGTAACATATTTCTACAAAGAGAATCGGATCAAAACTATGATGGTAGGAAGTACTATTTCATACGAGTTTATTGACATTAGTTACATACTGAAGTATGCAAGCGTTCCCCAGATAATAGGTATTTTCAAAACGTCAAGCCAGCGGGATCAAAGAACTGCCTTTATAACTTTGGAACCGTTGAAGTACTCATTTCGGTATTTTGCAGGGGGTGAGTACTATTTCGGTACTATTTTTTGGCGTTTAAATCAAAGCGAAAGACCTTGTCGTTAACTCTCGCCAAATTTCGCTCACCGTCAAGCTAGCAAGTGCAATAAAACATGGCTATAAATCCAGAACCGTGATGGTACTAATTTTTTTACAACAGGTACTATTTTTTTCAATAAGAGTACTATTTTTTGGTATGGTCAAATTATTATTTCGTGCCCATTTTTTTTTTGAGGCCGCTAGCTTGACGCACACAACAAAAGTACTATTTTAAGGGTGGTATTTTATTTATAAACAAATCTCGGCTGAGACTGCCCTCAAGATGATGCTCAAGTCTGTTTTTCTATAAGAACTGTTACATTGACATGATTTTAAGGGCAGTTTCAAAGCTGAGATTAGTTTATTAATACCACCCCTAGAGTAAATACGGTATAATAAACCACTATAAGCTGAGCTACAGCGATAGGCAGCTCTTGTTATTAAAGGTATCTAACAGAACTAACATGCACAACGAACGTCATAAAGGTATCGATTGATTCAATAAATGTCGAAATCGATAAGTTTGTTATTGTCCCTAACATGCGTGTCACGTGCTCTTTTGTTCGTATTTTGGCAGAACTACATATATTACGTATTTGGGTTTACATATGAGCACCAATCGACAAAATGACAATTATATCGTCAGAATCTATAAAATGACCGTGACGAAATTTTATCACGTTGGCTAACACAGCCCTATAGAGCACCATCCGTGAAAATTTTATCGGTGCATACACCGTCGTTGAATCGCATAAAATATGAAATGTGACAAGGTGTGCCATTGATGTATATAATATAGCATATTGCATTTACAACAAGGATTTGTGTATGGATGCGCCGCATCCTCCGTGGGTTAATTGGCGCATCTGCATTGCGGTAGGACACTACATAAACACAAAACATAGCTGAAAGAAGCTGCTAGAATTCAATGCACACCTATTGATTGCGCGCTACACCGACGCGATGAAGGCATCCTTCCCCCTTCCGCCTCTGCAGCTACCCCCTCATACCGTTAGAATATAATTCACAACTATAAACAAGTTATAGGTAACGGATACTAGTTGAAATCAGAACACTTCTATTGATCTGGACGCTATCCGTTCCGGTCCGGCGCAGTACATCCTCCTGGAGCACAAAGGTCACTCACCTCGTCTACAGATGCACCGGACAAAAATACACACAAGGCACACAAACGGGATTATTGCTCAGCAATTTCTTACATGCAACGTGTAGGTATAATAATAATGACTTTATTATTTGAAAAGCCTTAATTATATTCTATTACAATAGGTAGGTAGGTCTTATATATATATAGATTTTCATACTGTGACATGCTTAATGAGTCAGCTGGTATCCTTAAGACCTTTTCAGAAGGCGCGATTTACTCGCGTTTTCATACCACAGAGTAATTTGATTACTTTATAGATTCCTGCATGATTGGAGATGTGCGTCTGTATACGTACGATGTTAAGTACTCTGTGGTCATGACAACGCGTATAAATCGCGTCATCTGGACAAGGACTAAGAATTACTTGCTTACATCTAGTGGCTTGAAACTTTGGCCGCTACGTACTACGTATCCCAACCACCAATGCGTGGCAGAGTGGACGCTGTGTCTCGTAGTGGAATAATATAATGTGGGAGAAAGCGGGAAAGTAAACGCAGAAGTTTTCATAACCCACTATATTATCGTATAATGGTTTTTCACAACACAGAATAGAATTAAGACGTTAATATTCGAATTAGAGAAAAGAAGCTTTCAGCGACGCGCACCCACGTCGTCCTCCATTCCTCTTCTGTCCCTCTTTTTTCATACCTCTCGCTCTTCCACTTTGCTCAACCAAACACGTCTTCACCCATATTTTCTCTTTCACGTATCTTTCATCTGTCTGACATACTTGTCTCATCTTATATTATCTTACTCTTTTACCTACACTTTCATACATCCCACATACATATTATAGGATAATATTCCAGAATGTATACACTAATTTACAAAAGCGAAAGTACAATACATAGTGGCTATTGTATAAATAGTTCGCGCCGCGCTGCTTAGTAGTCACTTTAAAGGTGAAATGTTTAACATAAGTACAATGATAAATTATTGTGGCAACGTAACTGCAAAGAGCCATTACATGCTCCCTGTGTTGTGAGACTAATAAGTTACTGATTCTGCCTTCTAAAATGCGAGTTGGGAGGTCGATTACAAGCCTCACGAACCCTGATGTCATACTGGGTCAAATAAGTGGTCCCATAGATAGATAACGCGTTTTCTCCGCGTAAGCGCGAAAAAGAATCTATGGTAATCGGGGGGGTTAAAATGGTCACATCGAAGCAATTCATCTAAGTAAGCAATATATTTGACATTTGTTTGCATTGCGCACTTACTTTTATATGCGCAAATTAATTGCTTCGATATGGCCATTTTAACCGCCCAGATATCGCTTAAAATGTCTCGGGTTTAAAATGTCTATCGACAGACCAAGGAAACCCACATGATCCAGACCCACAACTCGGGTCCTAATTTGGACCAGGCTATGGAATCACCCATTTTTTCTGCTGTGCTCTCAAAATGGATTATATAATGTACGTCTAAATAATAAAATGAAGCTGGGCGTTAATTCGCATAAGCAATTTTAAGAGCTAAACATTCGCGATAGGCACATTTTAAGTCCGTGTGATAGGGTAGGATTTATTGCAACAACCTTGCACGCTGCGCTAGCAAATTCATAATATAAATACAAGAACAGTAATGAAACAATCAACATTGGTTTAATATACTTTATTATCGTGTAATTATTATAATTTGTGTAGAAAATGTGCAAATATAACGTGACATTAAAAATGAATTCAAGCAAATACCGTAATAATACTAAAGGAAATAATTAAAGTTATTAATTAATTCCCACACCGAGCGACAATGACAAATCGATAAAACTGCTTTTACACCAATAAAATAACTGATACAGTTAAAATTTTGTTAAAGCTCTGAGATCTATTAACTTAATGACAAAAATAATACTCAAATGCAACTGGTATTGTTAAATACTTAAGTCGGTGGAATGATGACGTTAGTGTATTCGAGTGACAATAATAAATACGATAACATACAAACAGTCTTATAAATGAAAATTATTATATCTAAACTTTAGAGCAAATTATTTTATCGTAAAAAATGTTATATATACTCGTACTTAATTAGTTAATATTCAAAAAACTTTAAATTTATTTAAAAAATAGGACGCACTTGGATAGATATTAAAATTACATACGCAATTAAATCTATAAAAAAATTGTTTGCTGTTGTTACATCTATCACGAAAGGTATTTATTTAGAAAACCACACCGATGCGGCAGCAAGAAGAATAAGTCTTTTGATCTCAAAACTTACTACTCGTAACGCTAGCTGCTACAATACATTCGTTTATAATCAATGAACACAGGAGCTTGGACGAGCAAATCCAAGAAATGCAAGCCAGGTATCGTCACTAACTATTATTACCATATATATATAATATATATATGTACGACGCTAAACTAACAATACATTTAGTTTAGACATAAGAGCGGAAGTAGAAGTTAGGCCTTCTATATTAGTTTGGCTCCACCTCGGTTTATGTACCGAAGGCGTCAGGAGCTACTCTGTCGAGGTGACTGTCGTGTCTGTTATAAATAACACTTGTAAATACGACACTTGGGTTAAAATACAACAAGCCACTCGCTTCTCACCTCTGTAGAGCGCTGTGCGCCATCATCAAGGTACAGGAATACTGACGCTGCATTCTCAGCCGACGTATGTCACTTGGCTATCTGACTTCAACGTCTATAGCAATCCTAATATCTGCAATTTTGATTCGTTAAAAATATCAACGTTTATAAATTTGTTGAAATTTTTGCCAGTCACTAACACTGGGACTAAGATAACAACAGGCGTTGAAGTGAGATATTAGCGCCCAGTTGGTTCGAGCCACCCGCGACAAGTATCGATCTCGAGCGAGGTTCTAAACTCTACTAGAAGACAGCGACGCAAGCACGACGTTTAGGGTATTCAACATTGGCTACAGAACGCCTTCGCTTCTACTTTAAGGCTACGTCAACAACAATTTTACTGCCTTTTCTCCTAACAGTAAGCTAACACTAACAGCAATAATATGCACGTTCAACTGGTAAAATATCACCATATAATAATTATATCCGACACACGCGCTTTTGACTTGCATTGATTTTACTAACCTAGGACAGTCTTAAACATACGATAATTAAAATATTGAAATTATTATGTAATATAAAAAGAATGTGCGAACCAATGTGCTTAACAATGATGTGTCCAACAATTACAATTGTACGGAAATTATATTTACAATAATATAAACAGAAACCGTTGTCCTTCTATATTTTTTCATTAACAAAACAACTTATACAATTCAATGTACAAAATACAATAATGAGAATCAAAACGTGATAAAATTTTCTTCTGAGAAATGTAATGTTAAGTTAATAACAATTTATTTTATATCTTATGAGACTTGCCCACAAACTAGCACCTAATAATATTATCATCAAAATCTTAATTGTGGTAATTTAGTATTAGGCTACTAACACTTAACACCTGAATGGATTATTTAATTTAGTTCGATAACTGCATTAAGCAGATACAATTTGTACTACTTCATAATAGACAACAATAATTCGCATTCCCTGCAGACATTAATTAATTACGACCAATCAGAAACTTACGAGGATAAGATTAATGCGATTTTGCATTAAATATTATTGTTTTATATTGCATCTTTAGTTAACATTTTGGACTCTGTTGAGACTTCCGAAGTCTCGTAACTCACGCCGAGGGCCGCAAATGTTTTTAAAGCTTCATTGTCGATAAGTTCGATAGAAAATTGTACTAAAAATCTTCACTCGCAATTTAGTGATATGTCGTTTCACCTTTCATCTCAGATTTACAATCTCATACACGACAGACAAATCAACGAAGAAGACAACGCCAAAACAACCAACTCTAAAAAACTATGCACAATCGCAGTAAACCTTATCCATAACATATAGCGTAAGTATATATTTTAGCATTTCTCTTAACATTACCACTAGGAGAATATAGTTCCTCCAAAAACAAATTCCTCAACAGATCTGACGGCGCATGCTTTTGAATAGCACAGTTTATACATTATACTCATACGACCGTATTACCAATTATATTATAAGAAAAATATTAGAAAATTATGTCAGTCTTCATAGTCTGGCTTTAAAGTTGGCGAAAAATAATTTTATATAATTTAAAGTCTAATCTTAAAATCCAATTGAAATAATTTTGGCATGTCATCATGTTGGAAGAACTATGTGAGTAAACAATAATCGAATGAGTCTAACGTGCCAATGTCGATAAGCTACAAACAAACGGTCGGTAAATAAATTCTTATTACTAGGGCACACGGTACTAGTATCGAAATTATGAATTGTTCACATTAGTCATTTTAATAAAAAAGCTAACTATATTAAAACATTAATCAGCACTTGAGATTTTTCATAAATCGTGCTTTAATTAGGTACATTCAATTATACTAACTAAATTAAAATATTTACAGGAATGTTTTATGTCGCAATCATCATATTAGCCATACAATCCAATGGCTCTTTACATATAATCCAAATCAATATTTCCTGTGCTTTTCTGAGAATCGTGTTCACTTAAAACATTACAACGAGTCGACAACCATTCTGTACAACACACTCATGGCACACTTTACAAACAATGCTTTATCCACGTCGCTGCTTGGGAGGTGCTTTATACCGTGATCCAACAACGCAAGAAAAGTCATCGAGCATCACCACAGTAGGGCAGTTCCCGGCAAATTTAGAATTTTAGAATTCAGTAATCTTATATTCTGCCTGATCATCCACCAACGAGTCAGACCTACACAGAAAAACTAAACATGTCAAAATTGTCTGGGGCACGTGACACTTGAGGTCACGGTGTCGTGACGTCGAGGAGCCCTGGCTCCTAGTCGAGCGCTACAGTCTATTTTGACATCATTAATTGTATCGTCTGGTGCTGGCCCGCCGCAATGGCGTCTAAACTAGTAAAATCTGCATAGAACAGTTCATAAGAATAGAGAGCACATATCATAAATTTTCAGACTTTCATTCTAATTAAGATCATTGCTGATCAACATTGAACTAGTAAATATTTTCAAAACTTTCCTATTAAAAAAGAGAAAGCTCGATTTTGTTCGATTAAAAAATGTTTGTCTACCTTGTAATATTATTCATCGGCTCCACTTGTAATTTCAGTACAATGCACTACATTTTTATAGACAACGAAAACTTTAAGAAATACTTTATCTATAAATATTTCAGATGCTACTGAAATTCGCAAGTAGAGTGTTTGAAGGCGCACACGTCAACCAATCAGCTGCAACCTCAAGATGGCGGGAACAGACATGCCAGTAAAACGAGCAGTAACTTGCATGCCAGCTACCGGTGCGTACAAGGAACTGACACACCGTGGGATAGATATGCAAACTAAACATGTAAACAATACGTTCGAAAATCAAATGTAGTGCAATCATTGCTTGCCCCAAATACAGGCAACCCAGTTATCGTATACACATGAAAGTAGCTAGCACGTGCAAGAAGCTGGCATGCAAGTGTGCTAGCTTCAAGCAGGTGTATTCCCGCTTTTATAAACCTGAAGATTGTTCTATACAGCTGATTAGTCAACCTATTGAGAAACACCTTAACACATTAGCGTAATATCTACGCGAATGTGAATACTACATTAAAGGAACTTCTAGCATTGCACTGCTCAGTTACCTTCTCACTTATGTTACAAGTGATTTACATAAGAATATATTTTGTAGAAATTCTGGATGATTTCGCATTGCTTCTTATAAACTGATTCTCTCAACAATAACTAGCCACACCGCCAGATAGAAATCACATTATATTTCAGAATTCAACCAACAAAAGCTTCTTATGTTGAGTTAATATTTCTTTGGCAAACATGATGAAATTTCATATAAAATTTTCACCATGTTATCATCAGAAAAATATAACGCCAATGTGGTAAGGTGGTGTGTACGCTCGCGGGCTCTGATAGCCGACCCACCAGGAACCCTGTCACAAAATCTGTCACAACAAACATTCATTCGTATCATTATTGTCCTGTTATTATCCTATACTAAACTATTTTTAAGTTTTGTTTCTTAAATGATTCTGTCAATTAAATTAAAAAGTGATCTGAAACTACAAGTATTATGTAAAATATCTTCAACGGATATTCAAAACACGTTTTTACTCTAGACTACACTGAAATGTTTACTGTGACAGTCGTATCCCCGTTATGTGGATATTTCGAGACTATTGTGCCAGTGTTGTGGTGGGCGAGCGATCAGCGGCGGCTGATGTCGGTGTATCTCGCAGTTACCGTGAGCAGGCGCAGGGCTGGCAGCGGCACTCGCCGTTGCCGCCGCCGTTCTGTCAGGCGGTCACTTTACGAGACTGGAGAGCGAGCGGGATTTCAGTGTCGGAGTGCGTGAGGCCGCGACACGAGGCGCCGCCGCCGCACACGCGAGTGCGCCGCGACCGCCGCCGCGAGCTACGCCGCTCCCCGCCTGCCGTCGAAATAAACGTCACCACACGAACACAAACGGGGGAAATTTTATCAGCTGCCGGTTATTCTGCAGTTAGGGATAAAGGAGCTTCTAAACTATACTTTTTGTGTGTGATAAAATAATGCCTGTTTAGAAACCCCTTAGGAGCACTCTGGCTTATAATTCATAAATTCACTTATTATATATAAATTCATAATACAGTTCGATGTCTATTTGAGCTGCGTTAAGCGAGAGTGTCCTATGTAAGTTCCTTTACACTGCGGTACTTTTATTAAAAATCGCAGAAACCCTTGAAAGTTATTTCTTGTATCACAGTTGTCTTCAAAATAGACGCAGACAAAGCACAAAACTTGCAAGTGTCCCAGTGCGATCAAACCTGACATAATGTTACTTGAGTGGCAACAGCTAATAAAATTTCACCAAATAATCATGATCGTTTGCTATATTTCGCCTAAAAGCAGTACAAACCCGAAACTGAACGATTATCGAAACAAACGGTACGATGCTAGGTAAGCTGATTACGAGTGCAAAACACATTCACATTTTCAAAATGAACAATTCCAAGTTTGAAAACGTGAATTTTGCGATATAATTTGATGATACTGCTTTTATTTCTGTCAGTTTAGTGAGAGTCAATGGATTGGCAACAAAACAGCCGTGTCATTTTGAGACTGCGATAGCACACAAAATGATTGTGACACAATGCGATGATTGAAACTGCTCTGTCCGCTAAGATAGCGATGTGTTCGGCGAGTCAGTCCCCTCACGATGAAATGATATCATTTCCGTGTGAAGTGCGACATGCTTCAACAAACATCTACAAACAAAACTCATGTGGCTAGAATCACATGCCTCGTTATTGTACAAGTCGCAACAAATTCTCTGGACACCTACACGCCTACCGTTTGCTTTATAATTTACTTTAAACTTGGTGTATTTCATGTCTCTGTTTCTATATTACGCAGTACAGAACTGAACGATAATAAGTATCGATTATGAAGCCGATATTTTATGATTATACTTCTTATCTACTTAACGTATTGGATTTTGCTAAAAATCTAACTACCCATAATACTTGTAAAATGTTATTCCTACGTTGTTGTTAATAACAATAATGCGTTATATAAATAATTGTTTCAGAATATACTAATTTAAATACCCAATAATAATAAAAAATAAAGCGGATTAATACGACGACATATAAAGCACAATAAGTTCTGAAACGACAAAAACATGCGAATGAAACGTTGCGTGCGGTGAGATGACATGGAACATACGATGCGACGACGTATGCGGCCCCAAGCGGCAAGCGAGCCCTTTACGTAGCATAAATACTGTGTTGTAAGTACAAGCTGTGGAAGACTTTATTCCCTTCTCACCCATCGAACATTATACAATATTTAACCAACAGATATTTTTTTTGGAAAACTCTTATGTTAGTTTTCCTTGATCGTATCGAAGAGAATGAAGCCTTCACCTCCGCCGGGTTAGTCCTCCGCACCAAAGCGAACGAACACAGTGACACAGTACCGGTGCGCGAGGGTTCAAAACAAAAACTCAAGGCAGGCCACAAGCACGTAGAGAGCGGTGCTCTCTTGGCGCGCCTCGTCCGCGCAGGCGGCGCGGGCGCGGGGCGGAGGGCAAGGTGGCGGACAACATGGCGGCGGGGGACAAGATGGCGGCGTACCGGCGCGGGCGCGCGGCGCGTCCAGCGATGCGGCCGGCTGCAGGAACCACTCCGAGCGCGTGCGCATCCGCGCGCGCTGCCGCTCGTGCACCTACGCACCACGCCACCACGTCACCTGGCTTTACCGGGGTAAAGCGCGGCGACGCCCAACTCTACCCTCATACAGACCACACCACCCCCCTCGCGATGCTAGCTCACAATACTAATATCGAGATCCATGTAATAACTTTATGTCAATTCGTTACATGGTTCATTTATTGATGTAGTTATGTAGTTAACAGTTATGTAAAATAACACATCGCAGGAAGTAATGGTGTGGATCTCATTTATCCGTCACTAGGAGCCTACGGGCGTCTACTAATGGTTCTTCTTAAACAGTTTTGACGGGAAACATTAGCCGAATGGAAGAACCAGATTAAGCTTTTTAATGAAATTGTTAACGTACCCATCCTGATTTAGAAAAGGTTATTGAATGAAAATCGCAATTAATGTTGTTAACATGAAACAAGAATGTTAGTGTTTCATTAGTATTCTACTCCAGTTCTACTATTAGAAAACAAAGATGGGACGACACGTTAGGTAGCCTACGGCACATGGTACTGCGGGGAGGTTTAACATCGACCTATGAAACAAGTAAGTATATCGCTAAACGTATCTCATTACAACATCAATGATCGAGTGATATAAATTAAGTATTTACCAACAATCTTGACAAACTAAGAAAAAAATGTGTTGATCCTTGATCGGAACATCAAGAAGCGGTGCCTACTTAATGTCTGTAACATCGTAGTGCAGCTGAAGCTGTGTGTTGGAGCACACTAGCGGGTGACGGGTGTCATCCCCACTCCGGTCAGAGCCACACAGTACACGGTACTGTCAGCGGGTGATACTAGGTACTAGGAACAGCCACAATATTGACCTACTTATCCTTATAGCGGAACAGAACCATCATGCAGATTGAAACGTGACATCGAACCACTCGTAAACATCATCACTTGCACCAAAAGTAGGGGAAGTGGGTAATTGTAGTGTCGTTGATGTTTGCAAAGGTTACCTATGTGATTATTTACTAGTGGTGTATGTCGGACGAGAGTCGAGAGACAGGACAAGTACAGTAGACAGATTGGGAGGCGGGTGTGGGCTCTACAGGCGGATACTGATTGAACCTCTTCACCGTCCTTCACTTTAGATTACATCCTCTCAGTGCGCGCTAGAATTTAAACACATGACTTTTAACATATTGTAAATGTTTTTTTCTTTCAATAGGACACCAACACGCGCAAATTTTACGAAGAATATTAATAAAAACGAAGTGGGTTTTAATTCGAAGTACTTTTCATTGAAGGTAACATTAGTTTTTTAAAAGACAGATAAAGAACTTTAGAACCGTATGACAAGAAAGAGACAGACTTATATTTAAAAGATAAACACTATTCTTGGCTCTTTTGTAGAATTGGGAGATAGTAGAACGAGAACGGTAGATACACTTCACCAGCGCCCAGGTTGAACGCCCAACTATAATTATATATGTATAAACTAGCTGTTACCATTTCCGTGAAATCCTACTATTAAAACTATGGACGTTTTTAAAAAAAATTGACCCCCACCCCTTTCACCCCCTAAGGGGTTGAATTTCACGAATTCCCGTTACCTACGGCCTAAAAAGAACCCCTCCACAAAAATTCAGACTCCTAACACTTGCAATTTCTGAGATTGCATGATGAGTGAGTCAGTCAGTGTCCTTTCGCTTTTGTATACGTATATAGATTTGTTCATTCGCTAGAATTGCGAGATGTTACGAAAAGGTCTTTTATGTATACCACTAAGCTTTTTGATTACATTTGAGTTCTCTAAAGCCAAAACAAAAAAAATCGCGAGCACAGCAGCGCGTTATACAAATATAACCTTCAACCGAACAGCAAATTCGTATGATGAATTAAGTAGTTGAGCGATCAAGCACCTAGGCGCTTAGCTTGTGTGCCATTTTCAAGGTGACGAATTCCCGTCTTTTCATTTTACTGCGGACAGGTATACCTAATTAAAAATAGTTTCATTAGTCAGAACAGTTCATTTTCTTGATATGTCTCTTTCGCACTAGGTTGTATTACATCTTTTCGTCCTGCCGTCATTGTAATCAAGCTATTTTTAATGGGTATAAGAAGTGTTTGAAGAATCAACCCGAGTATCTGGTGTATGTAGTGGGGTGAGCGCAAAAGGGTGGTACCTGGGGCAGGTAGGATAGGCTCTTCGTGCTCTCGGCGTACTTGTTGATGGCTCGCAGCTCCTCGAGGGTCATGTGAGGACTCGAGTTGCTGCGCGACGACTGCGACGACGACGACACTGAGATCTGGAACACAGGTACAGTCCGGTTCTAGAAATATACCTGTACGTACTTTAGTTTAAGCTTATCCTTGTAAAAAAACTAAATATGTTTCGCTTAGCTGTGGTGTCGTGACCGCGCTCAATCGAATCCGAAACATCAGAAAAGTAATTAATAGAATTATATCACATTATCATATTTGATATTGCGACTCCCTTTCATTATTTATGAATTTTTTCAAATTATTTAAGATTATTCATTTATTAAATTAAATATCTTCTACACTTAAAGGTTGCCTGGAAGAGATTGCTACGAGGGCTGCCTATTGTACTCTTTCTATTTCTCTTTTGTTTTGTATTTCCTGTTTGTGTAATAAAGTATTTGTTACACCTCACCAAACTTTCTGTTATACCGATGTGATAGGTGGAAATACGTTAATGCGACATGGTTGTAAAGATGTAATAGTATGGGCCGACCTTGAATACGCTCTCCTCGAGCGAGATGGAGAGGCGAGTGCACGAGTCGAGCAGGCTGTGCTCCGGTATGATGCCCAGCCCGAGCACGGCGCCCACCGCCCCGCTGCCCACCACGCCCATCAGCGCCGGCATCGACTGGCACTCCTCAGACTTCGACAGACCTGACGGCACAAACACACTTAGGGGCCCATCGCATACATAAACAGCCTATATACGTCCCACTGATGGGCACAGGCCTGCCCTCAATCACCCGGAGTGGGTACGGAGCATAACTCCACCACATCAGCAGAGGCTCAAAAACTGTAATTTGCCGGATAAGTGTCTGACAGCTATTACACTACTAACTAAAAGGCTTTACTGTGCAACTATAGTTTCAATCTTGACATATAGAACAATTCTCTTGTCAGGAATAGTCATTTTTAAAGTATCATAATCGTGTAAGATATTGTCATTTTAAAACTAAACAAAGCAAAGGCGTTTTGATTGCAACAACAGGAATCACATAACTAAATTTTATTTATTTATTAAGTACTAAGCTATCACACACTTATGATTTGGAACAGAATATTTAACTTTATTATAAAAAAAAGTTTATTTAGGTAAAACCTACGACACACATATACATTTACAACATTAAAATGTACACACATTAATATTTAGTTGGAAAACATAAAGGTATATGGGTGCCGCAGCTCACCAAAAAACGCCAGGGTTCAGTGAAAAATTACCCAGAGGGCAACACTGAAAAAAAAAATAAAAATAATCATCGCTTCATCCTCACCCTGGCAATTTGTGCAGACCATAACAGTACAAGACATCACCAATGATTTTGGGACAGCACAGGCGATCTTTGTTAGTCGAGTGACCGTGCTTCGACTTTTTTTGACGTGACTTGTTGTAAATCTATTTCGAAATTCGTATGACATTCAATACTTGGCCGGAATGCTAAGTCTCGTGGACTTTCAAACAAAAGTATTTTTAAAATCTTTGCATTTTGCAATTGTGTTCTTTTTAACATAATGAACCATTATAATATGGGCGATGTGCTGAACACCTAGCACCATATGGTTCATAGTATCCGTCTTAGGACTTCCTATCAAAAGTGGCTACAAATTGCCTTCTGATGAATTGCTTGTGGCTCTGCCCACCGTATTAGGGATTATAGGCGAGAGTATGTTTTGACATTTTGCAAAGAATATGAAAGATAACGAGCGGTTATAGAATAAACACTTAATATTGACCGTGAAGCCATAGCCACATCCGGCTCAGTGGCGTAGCTAGTTGACGGGACCATATATCCTAACAGTATTACCTACTACTATCATATCAATATATACAATTGGACAGTATAAAATGAGAGTTCCTTATATTCCATACAACTAAAACACCTATTTGAAAAATCCATAACAGACTTGCCATAACGTCAATTCACATAATGATTAGAAAGTATAATATGAAATCGTATCATACAAACCTTTTTTACAAACCGTATTTAAAAAAATTTATATATAATATGGATTTTTAATGATTAAGTACGAGGGTGGATCGAAAAGTTCTCGGCCTCAACAAGAAAACAAAATAAATTGCATGCAAAAACGTTTTTATTTCTCAACATAGTCTCCACCTAACTCAATACATTTCTTCCATCTGTTTTGCAAAGCTTCTATTCCGGTTTTAAAAAATGATTCTCCAAGGTCTGCAAAATACTGGTTCACTGCGGTTTCAACCTCTTCATTTGATGAAAATCTCTGGCCTCCAAGGTGTTTTTTTAAGTTGGGAAACAGGTGAAAGTCGGACGGTGCCAAATCAGGCGAATAAGCCGGATGGGGCAGCAGTTCAAAACCACAGTCACGAATTTGAGCCATGCTTTCGACAGATGTGTGAGCGCGTGCGTTATCCTGTTGAAACAACACTTTCTTTCTCAGTAATCCTGGACGTTTTTCTTTAATTTCTTCACGCAAATGGCGCACTAGGGTGCAATAGTATGCTGAGTTTATTGTTTGGCCCTTTGAAAGATAGTCCACCATTATGACTCCACGAGCATCCCAAAAAACTGATGCCATCACCTTGCCAGCCGATAAAATTGCTTTTGCTTTCTTTGGGGTTGGTTCATCAGATCTTTTCCACTGCTTGGACTGTTGTTTGGACTCGGGCGTATAGTGATGAACCCAGGTTTCGTCCATAGTAACAAAACGATCCAAAAAGTCATGCGGATCAGCCTCAAACATCTCCAAACAGTCGCGAGAAATTGTTAAACGAATTCGTTTTTGTTCAACTGAAAGCAGTCTGGGGACCCACCTAGCGGATACCTTAGAAAATCCGAGTTCATTGATAATGATGTTTTGTGTTCGCTCATACGAAATGCCTATAGTGTCTGCAATCTCCCTAATAGTCAATCTTCGGTTTTCCAATATGAGATCACACACTTTGTGGATGTTTTCTTCCGTCGTAGACGTGGTAGGCCGGCCGGAGCGAGGGTCATCTTCAATGCTCTCTCGTCCACGTTTAAATTCTGCTACCCATTTTTTTACAGTGGTATATGATGGCCCAGATTTCCCTAATGTTTTCGTCATATCATCATGGATCTCTTTCGGTGTTAATCCCTTTTTAAACAGATATTTGATTACCGCACGTTGTTCAATTTTGTCCATTTTTAAAAAACTGCACACTCGGTCTCTGTTAGCACGCTATAACTTATAAACCACAAATACTACTGCAACAAAATTTCGTACTCTGAAAATTGAAGAATGTATAGACCCAATGAGGGTAGTATTGTAAAAACAAAATAAACGGTTGTATGTCAGGCCGCGAACTTTTCGATCCACCCTCGTATAATCATTTTGGTATTTTCAATTATGGAGTCTAATATACACCCGTATTAAAAAGAATGACCACATCAGTACAATTAATTAGTGACTATATTTCAATAAATATAAGTAGGTATGTTTATGTATGTGTTAAAAAGTTTTAAATAAATCTAGCGAATCCCTCCTTATGCTACATTATGTAACCGAAAATGTAGGTACTATTTTCTTGCCTTTTCTAGACTAGATTCTCTAGATTTAAACTATTGTCAAAAACATCCTATAACCCGTTAAAAAAGGTGGCAACCCTAGTCCCAGAGGTCCCACTATGTCCGTCATAGCTACGCTACTAGGCCGGCCATATATTCTCCGACAATACAGTAAACAGAATAGAACGACGGACGTATCACTAAATGACAGTATTAATTGTTTGTGTTTCGAGTCAATCACCTTAATTGAGCAGCCCACTGTTAGGTTGTGCCTAAACTTATATAGGTAGGTATGGATAGCCCGACCCAGAATTAGTGATGGCTAATACATATGAAACAATACTAGGTGGACTTATTATATATTTTGTTATACGAATCTACTTGTTAATGTGACGTAACTACTCGTATATTAGGTGCTACCGATACCAAACGCAAACCCCTGAGTACACAGACGACTCGTACAACCACGTTACAATGAAGTATGTCTTAATAAGGTGGATGTTATGAATTGAATCGTTGAAAAACTGTTGGACTCACCCAAGTAATTATGATACAATATTGACTAGGTAATGCTAACTTGACTATTTTATTAACTTAAACGATTTTCTTTCAGAGGACCTGCGAAAAACGTACCTATGAATAACGGTTCTTATGTAAACACCAATAGAAGTATGTAAAGGGTTACATGTACCTGGGTTATTACCTTCTAGGTTGAACTTGTTACCCCAGCGGTCACACTCGCACTGAAGCCAGGTTTTCTCAGCCTCCAACGACAGTTGTCCTGAAATTATTGCAAAAACAATCTCTTTTCAAATGTCTCTTGTCAAGGAAAAATTCCAAATTCAAAACCTTAAAATACCCACTTTAAAATGACTTTAATTTTTTATTCTATAACACTCGTATCGGTACTATCTTTATTCTTTGGTTTCTAATAAGACGATAAATAAATTTTATTATTGGAATACTGAGTGTTATTCCCCTCGAAATTTCCAGAATGCGTAGTAATCCCCATCAAGTTGTTTGTTTATAAGCCGTCAAAGTCAAATTAATCAGCGCAGAGTATATTAGCTCAATAAACCTGATAACACCATCGCTCGTATTTATCTAAAAATGTCCTACACAATGCATAAAGTTAGAATTTTGCATGTCTAGACACGGAAATTATAAGTTAGAATTAAGGAATGCAATCCCGATGGGATCTAGCCGGATTGATATTTCCAATCCCGCGGGATCTCGAATTTGTGATCTCGAGTCGGGATTGCATTGGCTGATAATACATTAATCATTTTTGTTGTTATTTTTGACCTACGATAGCCCAGCCTACCGCATTGAGAAACTGCTAGACTTGTCCTAACAAAATCAGACCTGTCAAATGTTACAGGTTAGGTAATGAAACCCCGTGAAATGAGACAAACGCCAGGTCAATGATGGCTGGTAATTGCGCATTATAAATGTTATGAAACCATGTTTGCACTAAACCTATACACACGTTTTTTCTTTGGGACTTCTCATAGTTCAGTATACAATCTTTTTTGTTTTTTTAAACAACCGCCAGCAGTTATTACACGCAAAAGACGGCGCTTTTCCGTTTTTTGTTTTCAAAACATAGAAGCGTTCTTTACACCGACATTGATAGACCTTCCTGTGGTGATTGTCGAAAAGAAAATCTGGAATGTTCCTTGCCGATATCATCCCGCGGATTGCTGGAGCAAGAGTAGGTAGTAAACCCGCGAGCTTGAAGGTATGTAAGTATGTCGTAGAAGTTCTAGAACTTGACCAACTTAATGTTAGAGGCGAGAAGTATCATCGGTAACGGCCACGGTAGCCTGTCGCCTATAAGGCCCATCTTATTCATTTTTGACATACACTAAAATGACAGATTTTGGATCAGAATTCAGAATCATTAAACGTAATTATCATGAATAAACATGTTGAAGATCAATGTAACATTTTGAATATACGTCATTTCGCAAGGTGTTATTGCTGAGGAGAAGAAATGACAAGAAACTGCAACATCTATACTTATAATAAATCTGTAGAGAGGTCAATTCTGTACATTAAATATTTTTTCAAAATAACTATCAGGGGGTGATAAGTGGTCGATACTGATGCCAAAAATGCAATCAGTAAAATTTTTGTCTGTCTGTCTGTCTGTCTGTCTGTCTGTCTGTCTGTCTGTCTGTCTGTCTGTATGTTCCTTATAGAAACAAAAACTACTGGATGGATTTTAATGAAACTTGGTACAATTATTCTTCACACTCCTGTGCAGGTTATAGTATACTTTTCATCACGCTACAATCAATAGGAGCAGAGTAGTGAAGGGAAATCCTTTTGTATGAAAAATCTAAACCACTCAAGTTAGACGTTTGAAATTTGGCATGCAGGTACCTTAGATACCGTAGAGGTGCACTAAGAAAGGAATTCCCGAAATTCCTACGGGAACGGGAATTAGCGGGAAAATCCTTTTGTATGAAAAATCTAAACCACTCAAGTTAGACGTTTGAAATTTGGCATGCAGGTACCTTAGATACCGTAGAGGTACACTAAGAAAGGAATTCCCGAAATTCACACGGGAACGGGAATTAGCGGGAAAATCCTTTTGTATGAAAAATCTAAACCACTCAAGTTAGACGTTTGAAATTTGTCATGCAGGTACCTTAGGTACCGTAGAGGTGCATTAAGAAAGAAATTCCCGAAATTCCTACGAGAACGGGAATTAGCGGGAAAATCCTTTTGTATGAAAAATCTAAACCACTCAAGTTAGACGTTTGAAATTTGGCATGCAGATACCTTAAGTACCGTAGAGGTGCACTAAGGAAGGAATTCCCGAAATTCCTACGGGAACGGGAATTAGCGGGAAAATCCTTTTGTATGAAAAATCTAAACCACTCAAGTTAGACGTTTGAAATTTGGCATGCAGGTACCTTAGATACCGTAGAGGTGCACTAAGAAAGGAATTCCCGAAATTCCTACGGGAACGGGAATTAGCGGGAAAATCTTTTTGTATGAAAAATCTAAACCACTCAAGTTAGACGTTTGAAATTTGGCATGCAGGTACCTTAGATACCGTAGAGGTACACTAAGAAAGGAATTCCCGAAATTCCCACGGGAACGGGAATTAGCGGGAAAATCCTTTTGTATGAAAAATCTAAACCACTCAAGTTAGACGTTTGAAATTTGTCATGCAGGTACCTTAGGTACCGTAGAGGTGCATTAAGAAAGAAATTCCCGAAATTCCTACGAGAACGGGAATTAGCGGGAAAATCCTTTTGTATGAAAAATCTAAACCACTCAAGTTAGACGTTTGAAATTTGGCATGCAGATACCTTAAGTACCGTAGAGGTGCACTAAGGAAGGAATTCCCGAAATTCCTACGGGAACGGGAATTAGCGGGAAAATCCTTTTGTATGAAAAATCTAAACCACTCAAGTTAGACGTTTGAAATTTGGCATGCAGGTACCTTAGGTACCGAGAAGGTGCACTAAGAAAGGAATTCCCGAAATTCCCACGGGAACGGGAATTAGCGGGAAAATCCTTTTGTATGAAAAATCTAAACCACTCAAGTTAGACGTTTGAAATTTGTCATGCATACCTTAGGTACCGTGGAGGTGCACTAAGACAGGAACTCCCGAAATTCCCACGAGAACGGGAATTAGCGGGAAAATCCTTTTGTATGAAAAATCTAAACCACTCAAGTTAGACGTTTGAAATTTGTCATGCAGGTACCTTAGGTACCGTGGAGGTGCACTAAGAAAGGAATTCCCGAAATTCCCACGGGAACGGGAATTAACGGGAAAATCCTTTTGTATGAAAAATCTAAACCATTCAAGTTAGATGTTTGAAATTTGGCTCGCAGGTACCCTAGATACCGTAAAGGTGCACTAAGAAAGGAATTCCTGAAATTCCCACGGGATAGGGAATTAGCGGGAAAATCCTTTTGTATGAAAAATCTAAACCACTCAAGTTAGACGTTTGAAATTTGGCATGCAGGTATTTTAGTAAACTTAAAGCTTAGTTGCAACAGGATATTACAAAATTCCCACGAGAACGGTAGTTAGCGGGAAAAAACATTTGTATGAAAAAATCAAATCTAAATAAAATGAGAAACTGACTGACTCAGTGACTGACATATCAACGCATAGCCTGAACGGCTAAACGTAGGCATTTGAAATTTGGAAGGGATATAGCTTAGGTACCGTAGAGGTGCACTAAGAAAGGAATTCCCGGAATTCCCACGTGAACGGAAATTAGCGGGAAAATCCTTTTGTATGAAAAATCTAAACCGCTTAAGTTAGACGCTTGAAATTTGGCATGCAGGTACCTTAGTTAACTTAAAGCTTAGTTGCAACAGGATATTGCAAAATTCCCACGGAAACGGGAGTTAGCGGGAAAAAAACATTTGTATGAAAAAATCGAAACCGCGTAAGATAGATGTTTTCAATTCAATTAAATTATTTATTGCATTCCATGTAGTACAATCGGGTGTTACATAGGCATAGGAACTAAAACATGGACCCTGTAGGGCACAGCAACGTTGAAGGGAAGAGAGGAAGTGTGTATTAAAATTAAAACTCAATGAACAATCAATTAAAAAAAAATCAATTCAATCAATTAATTCAATCTAGCATGCATGCATACCTTAGTAAATATAAAGTTTATTTTTGGCTGTATATTGAAAAATGGGAGTTATTGGGAAAAAAATTGTATGAAAAAATCTAAACTGCATAAGTATGCACTCCCACGCACACAAAGATCTCTCTCTTATATAACACGCCACGCGGACGAAGTCGCGGGCAAAAGCTAGTGCAACATATTTTAAATCAATGTAGGTATACATTACAAGTTATTTAATAGAAACTCATTTAATACCAGGCATTTTTATCATTAATCTTCACATGAGCTTTAAATTTATTTTCTGACAAATTCAATATAATATCTGGATGTAGGGCTCTGTCTTACCTAACGGGGAATACTCGCGTGGATTTATTTCACACATACACAGGTAAAGCTTGAAACAAATCAAAACTTCATTAATAAGATTGGGAAACCTCTGAAATAACGGTTGACCTTTCGAGGTTGACATTACAAAGAGAAACCTAAGTTTCGAAAACAGTCTTTGAATTGGAATATGTTTAAAAAACACCAGACAAGCTTCATAAAAGACTAAGTATAAGGCTTCGTAGAATTTAAGTGACTTACAAAGAAAAAAATATTATGAAAAGAAATAGGTAAATTTATCTGTGGTAAAAATATTTTCAAAGCGCTATCCACGATATCACGTTGGGGCAATTCTCGAATCATGCAAAATGATATATTATATATATATATATATATATATATATACAATTGCTCCGTTTGCAATGTCACAAGTCTCACTCAGATTTGAAAGGAGGTATTTTACATTATAATAAACCTTTTCTATTCTATTCTATTCTATTACAATAAAACAAAAAAAAAACATGTTTTTCGGGAGTTATGCCCAATTAATGGCAATAAGTTCGCCCCCGGCCTCCATGGCCCAGTGGTTGAGCGTTGAGCTCACGATCCGGAGCCCCCGGGTTCGAATCCCGGTGGGGATATATCACAAAAATCACTTTGTGATCCCTAGTTTGGTTAGGACATTACAGGCTGATCACCTGATAGTACGAAAGTAATATGACCCGTGCTTCGGAAGGCACGTTAACCGTTGCTCCCGGTTACTAGTTACTGATGTAAGTATGTAGTCGTTCCATGAGCATGAGGGGTCTTTGGCGGCTCAGTAGTAACCCTGACAAAAGGGTTGATGAGGTTGGTGTTCCACCTCACAACCCACACGATAAAAAGAAGTTCGCCCCTATTACATGGGACAAAAAAGCGGGCGAGGAGTGGATGTAATACTGTACACCGCTTGCTGCCTCTCTTTAAGAAAAAAAAAATACGAAATTAAGCGTCTCTTTAGGTGAATCTCCTTCAATTTAGCATCTCGTACACTTCATTCAAAACACCTCGTTTTACACAAACATTACACATTGGCTTTATCGTACACGCGCATCTGTGTGTGTGACGGCTGACGCTCATACGATTGAAGACTAATGTAAGTCCGAGGGGGTGACGTAAACCTAGCTCAGCCCCTGGTGGGGAGCTGGCGAAAATAAAGGTATAAATTGTTGTACATACCACGACAGTAGTCGTGCACTAAGGAATTATGACTTTACTTCGCAAATGAGTGTCACAATAGGTAACCAATACACCGTATCATTTTTGCACGTAGTTGAAACAATAGCATTAGATAGTCACGCGGTGCAAACGACATACAGGTACATATAATTGAGTAACTTATGCTATGCTGCCGTTGTGTCATATCGCATCTAGTTTACACTGAAGGTTTTTATCGCTTTGTTCTCTTTTACACAATCTTGTCTAAGTCTCGTTTACATTTTCGGAATGCGTATGTGTACTATGTGTCAACAAGTGGTTTTGCTCGAGCTCAACGTGATAAATGTTGTAGGTATTAAAGCACACCCATTGTGTTATTTAATACACGTGTGCGTCAAGCTAGCGGCCTCAAAAAAAAAATGGGCACGAAAAAATAATTTGACCATACCAAAAAATAGTACTCTTATTGAAAAAAATAGTACCTGTTGTAAAAAAATTAGTACCATCACGGTTCTGGATTTATAGCCATGTTTTATTGCACTTGCTAGCTTGACGGTGAGCGAAATTTGGCGAGAGTTAACGACAAGGTCTTTCGCTTTGATTTAAACGCCAAAAAATAGTATCGAAATAGTACTCACCCCCTGCAAAATACCGAAAGTAGTACTTCAACGGTTCCAAAGTTATAAAGGTAGTTCTTTGATCCCGCTAGCTTGACGTTTTGAAAATACCTATTATCTGGGGTATGCTTGCAAACTTCAGTTTGTAACTAATGTCAATAAACTCGTATGAAATAGTACTCCCTACCATCATAATTTGGACCTGATTCTCTTTGTAGAAATATGTCAAAAAGTCATTATAACCTATGTCATACATTTATCAAGACGAGTACAGTCGCGAACAAAATTATTACACATGGTCAAGAATGTTGTCAGATTTCAGTATTTTTCCCCATTTTCGGGTAAAAATTGGTGAAGTGCCAGGGTTGTTAGATGAAAGTAATATCATTGTTGAAACTCTTTGAGTTATTCTACAAATACTGCAAATTGTTTATTAACAAACACTTCGATCCGTAACAAATTCAACATGAAGGTATAAATTATAAAATAAAACAGCAGATTAAAAATGTATTATGATGTATTAAAATCACAGATTGTTTTCGATAAGAACTAGACCCATGCAGCCATTTTCTATTAAAATTAGTGCATATGGGTGTATGCAATAGGATTTTTTTGTAATAGCAGCACTGAAGTGCAAAGAAATGGTAGGGTAGACCTCCAAAATGGCAATACTTACGAATAAATTGTGAGGTTATGTAATTGTCTACGTGACTGTATCAACAACAAATGTATGGCATAGGTTATGATGATTTTTTAACATTTCTACAAAGAGAATCGGATCAAAATTATGATGGTAGGGAGTACTATTTCATACGAGTTTATTGACATTAGTTACATACTGAAGTATGCAAGCGTTCCTCAGATAATAGGTATTTTCAAAACGTCAAGCTAGCGGGATCAAAGAACTGCCTTTATAACTTTGGAACCGTTGAAGTACTACTTTCGGTATTTTGCAGGGGGTGAGTACTATTTCGGTACTATTTTTTGGCGTTTAAATCAAAGCGAAAGACCTTGTCGTTAACTCTCGCCAAATTTCGCTCACCGTCAAGCTAGCAAGTGCAATAAAACATGGCTATAAATCCAGAACCGTGATGGTACTAATTTTTTTACAACAGGTACTATTTTTTTCAATAAGAGTACTATTTTTTGGTATGGTCAAATTATTTTTTCGTGCCCATTTTTTTTTTGAGGCCGCTAGCTTGACGCACACTTTAATATCGTTGCATGCTTCCCTTTTGCAGTGGTTGTATTACAAATCTAACAACCTTATAAGTAGTTTGCACTTCACAGATTTAGATAAGATTAAAGTAGTATGGTGTGTTCATCTCTATAGTCGGCCACCAGTATCCCTGATGATCATTACTACGGTCTCCATGGTAGTGGTTGAGCGTTGGGCTTACGATGCCAAGATCCACTGTGAGCCCACTTTACAGGCTGATCACCCGATAGTCCGAAAGTAAGATGATCCGTGTTTCGGAAGGCACGTTAAGCCGTTGTTTCCGGTTACTACTTACTGATGAATGTACGTAGTCTTTACATGAGTCATGTCAGGGGCCTTTGACGGCTGAATAATGACCCTGACACCAGCCGCGCCGATTTAAATAACCAAAATAATACAATTATACTGACGTGCATAGGCCTCCTGGTCGCGATGGTGGCGCGGCGGCGGTGGGTCCCTGAACGAGCATATCCACTCGTCCTTGATGCGCAGGATTCGCCCCGTGACGCGCGCGTAGTACTCATAGTTGTCCCTGCCGAACAGATCGCCTGCGCTGAACTGCTCGATCATCTGCCGCATGATTCGTGTCGCCACCTGGGTTAAGAACTAGTAAGTATTTTGAACTATTTGGTTTAGCGATCAACCACACTTATTCGCTTTAAGGCTCTATTACACTACGCGATTTCTCGGGACCGACGCATCGGGTACAGTATGGCGAAATCGAGACCTCGCGTTCTTATTACATTACCCTCGAGAAATCGTGTAATTTTATAATGTCTTTAGGCTGGAACAACCTTCCAAGTGTACTGTTCACTTTGGGTGAGGGTTTTTAGATGGATTTTATTATTCACTACGAATTTCATCCATAACGACGGTTTGTATTAGGCGAATAAGTGTGTTTGAACACAATTACTTCCGTTGGATGTTCCTACATCTTCACTGGCATTTGAAACTTGAATTCAACATGTTTAGCAATTGAAACGAAACGCTATAGCAACTGCACTGTAACAGTTTTATCGCTCGTCACTACCGTCACACAGAAACACACCCTTCATTCGATGGAAACACGTGGTTGTAGTAACAGTGAAAATTCACGTACTAAATAACGTCATGCCGTACTTTATGACTAGTAAAAATAGCTAGTGAACTTGTGAGTGACGATAATGAGCTTGGCAGTGAAGGTTATAGAGACGCGTCCTAGTCCGCGGTGGGGCACTCCGTCCGCACTGCGTATACGACGGACATCCGTCATCAAGTCGTCAACTGGCAACGATTCTCCTGTCAATCCTCACAATCAAAGTTACACGAGCGTCGGGCGTCACCACCGCAGACTGATGAACTGCACTAACTCCTCACCTCGGAAGTAAACAACGCATTTAGACGTGACTCCTCAGTGCTCGTAAATCTTAGCGTTTTCATTTTATGTAAAAGTCCATTTCACTGGTTATTATCTGCAGAGTTTATGGAATATGCTTCTATTTTAGGCACCAAATAAGCAAATTTTATAATCATTGAAGCCAGCCACATTATGAATTTTAACATTATCTGGTTATATTGGTACAAATAAAAATATAAAATCAATAAAAACAATGGAGGATAATGCAGCCGGTTACTGTCTGCTGGCAGCTAAACTAGTTAAGAAGCTGCGCATAGTTCGCGAGTGATCAAGCTAACTCGTCGCTGCAAAGTTGCCAAATAAGCTTAACTTAAATTACCCTTTTAATGAAACAAGAACGCAATTATGTAACGGCCTGCTCCGGGGTCTTGAGAAAACTGTTTAATATATAATGATATAAAAATACAAAAGGAGTATAATTGTTTCAAGATCGCCACCACACCTAGATATGAAGCAAATTTTAGGAAAATACCACAAGACGCCATCCATCACTACACTACCTACGAAACATGTGAACATATCTACAAATTCCCACACATCTACGATAATACGTAAAGGGTGTCTACCAAATATCTAATTAGTTGAAACTGTTATAAAGTGAGTGTTTTATAATTGAATTTTGTCCCCCCGATGATTCAAGCCACGAGGAAGTGACTAACTAAATTAATACATGAATCAACAGTTATCTACACCGCGGTGCGGCACCGAAATTTACTCATAATATTGCACTACTGATAAAACAAGGTATGATTACCTCGCGTCATAGTATATTCACCTCATACCTACCTATTTTATCCTACCGGGTCTGCATGACAACCGCGCCGCGCTCGGCTCGAATTATATTGAGCGCTTCGACCAATAAACAATACGAATGCTATCTACGTAGATGGACGTCAAACGGCTATTGGTCGAAGGTCTCGATATAATTCGCGGCGCGGTTACCGTGTAGAGCCTACTAGTCACTATTGTCGATAAAGAGTATTTAGGTGTCGGTGAACACTAAGCGATGTAGGTGGCTTTATCGATGACAATTTCTAACAAAAACAAAAGTTAACCTACCAGCCGGTGCAAAAAAAATGTTACAAAACTGATCTACAATGCTTACTGTGATCATATGTAATAGGTTTCTTGAAATATATGTATCACTCGCTCTACAGTGGGTTACTAAACAACAAGTCTAAACTGAATGCAAATATTTGTCGTGTAAAAAAGTATAATGTAGATAGTGAAGCAACAGAAAGCTATAAAACTAGAAGTAAAAGGTAAAGTAAGCTTAAAGGCTGCTCACGCTGTCGGGTGTTCGACACGGCTCCGATTCGGCGGTAATCGATGATGACACGCACATTTACTAGTTTCCAGAGTTTGAAGATAGAAGTGAGAGTGGAATGCATTTTGAACAAGGCACGGCTTAACACGTCCCCAGTTCGAATGCAGCAATCGCGATGTATAACGATATTTTCCCATATATCTGGGAATGTTGGCCACAATAGTATTGCGCCAGTCATCGATTGGGTTCACCTCGCCGCCGTCCGCGCAGTGCGCGGAGCCTCGCCGAAGACGCGAGCGCGTGACACCGTAGTAGTATCTGTAGAAAGTGCTACATAATGTGGGATAAGGACAATGTCTCGCTACTGAGTACTCACGCAAACTTCAGCCTGCGGCCGCATGTTTTAGACAATTGCAGTGTTTTAAGCTCAACAATTTATTACAAGTGACCGTTTACATTACTGTCGCATATTAACATTCATGCTTGAAGAAACAAATTATGATTGATAATAATGATGAAACATAAATTCACTGTCAGGTTTAAAAAGCAAAATAGACTTTAAGATCATAAATCTACAAATCCTGATTAATACCGATTAAAAGAGTATCGTCGAGAAGGTCGAGCAATAACAGATTATGGGAGGGGTAGCTAATCTTCGCAAAGCTGCAGGATTATGTCTATAACAAGAATATACAAGGTATTCTCTACAAAATTTCATATTCACGGAATTTCACGGTACTAATTTTTTTTCTGTGTTTTGTTGTCCTTTGAAGACCAAACAATATTCGAGTAGAACGGTATAATATCCTTTAAATATGAAAAACAAACACTATTTTTCTGGTCGCCGTGTTTCAAATGAAAATTTGCACCTGTTTAGACTCGTCTATCAAAAGATTCGCCTCTTCAATCATCCCTTTGTGACAGTATCTTGTAGTGACAGTATCAATGTAGTAATATAACCTATACCTATATTAGCACCTAGTATTTCACATGGAAAATCCATTACTGTAAATATCGAGTTTTTAATTAGCAACGGAACCATTTCCAATAAACTCCGTTCACAATTAAATTGAACTCGATATCTGATATCGGATGCTATTGACACCCAACGCGAAGCTGATAAGAAAAAAAAAACTATTTATTGAGTTTGATAAGGAAATTGGTAGGTAATAGTTTATTGAAGTTTTTGTTGATAAATGTAATCTTAAGCGTATCAATCAAAAACAGGTAAACGCATTAGTAAGATATTTGAAATATTGTGAAGATTTGTGGAAGGACGTCTATGGAACATGTCCAGAGCAGGTGATTACGCCGAAACCCAATATGTTTGATCGTTGATAATGGTGTAGCGGCTATTATCTGCCCAGTATTACGAGCATTAAGGTTTTATTTTACAAAGCACATATCCACGCCTTGTTGGCTTATAGCCGACAACTAAAATTATGTCCAATATTTTTGATCAGCGCTTCTTTATACAATTCTAAGCTTGGTAAAGCACTATTACTATGTTACATCGTACGTGTAGTTTAGTTAATAATTTATTGTTTAAAATGACCACGTTACCGTACTTGTATTTACAGTTAGGATAAAACTTTCCAGAAATTAATGAATATAAATATGCGCCAATTGATTCTACGCGGTAGCAAATGTTTTCAAACGTCTTTGCTAATCCACAAAAAAAATCCACATTGGCCAAACTCGGCTTCTTTCTGGAAAATTGTAATAAGCATTATTATGAATTGACATATGACATTAAACATCAGTGGAACTGACGTAAACCGGCAATATTCTGCAGTTTAGTCTCTGTATTTAAACTTTTAAAAGTGACAACTTTTTAAAACTAATTAAAACAATATCTCGCGAAATAACAGCTTTTTTCAATACACCTATTATGTGTTTTATTTCCCATTCATTAAGCATAATTTCAAGACCTGTATTTCACAAATGTTATGGTTAGAGGGGAAAATATTCATTTTTAGTTTTTTTTTTTTGACGTGACGTATTGTAGATTTGCCGCAGATGGCATTAACTACTGGGCCGGACAAATGAGTACAAAGTTTAAGACAACAGGCCTGAGGGTGCCCAGTTCAGCGCGAATCTGGGCTCAGGGCGTCGTCTGAGAGGAAAAATATTTGAAAGAATTAATCGACCCTAGTGGGTCGAAAGCGATAAGCGCTGATTAAGGGAATGGGAAAATAATCAAAATTGTATTAAACTCTTATAAAACAAAACTGCAAAACATTGTCAATTTATTTCCTGTACAATCGTCAGTGTGGCTGGTTGGTATGTATGGTTCATTAACTCGTGTGACAGCGCCATGGCGATGTCAACCGTGTTACTGGGCGACTGACCTTGAAGCGCTGAACATCCTCCATTGTGGCGGTCTTGCCATCGGACACGCAAGAGTGGAAGAACGATGGCGCCACCGACACGCCCAGGGCCTCAGACGTCATACCTGTACCTGTGAAATATTGTAAAACAATCGTAACATAACATCGGTGCTAATCCCTGTAAATACCATCTAATTTTAATTTAAGTTATATCTGTCCTTTTATGATCCGCCGAAAAGGAAAGGGACGGGTAATCGACACACATTTTATGGAACACACGTCAATTTTAAGCACAAATCTAAAACAACCGTCTAAAAATTTTACATTGGCCAATAACCGGACAGAATTAAGTTGATAGCACACGTCAAACGGTTTGCATACCAGCAAGATAGCTTTTTGATTCGCCCGGGTTATTCATTCATTTACTCATTATTCCTAAAATTAAGAGCGGTCAATCATTCGTCCCTTTCCTTTTCGGCGGATAAGAAAGTGACAGGTATAACTTACAGTAAAATTAGGTGTCTGCAGGAATCGGAGCCATTATATTATTTTAAAAATAATACTTTTTGTGTGCATAAGCCGTTGGTCCCAGCAGCTACAAAAGCCGTCGCTCCCTGCTTGAGCTCCAGCAATCTTCTCCTATCGTGTGGGTTGTGACGTGAATTGCCAACCCCATCAACCCTGGTGTCATGGTTATTATTAAGCCGCCAAAAGCCCCTGACATGGCTCATGTAACGACTACTTACTTACATCAGTAAGTAGTAACCGGGACCAACGGCTTAACGTGCCTTCCGATGCACGGATCATCTTACTTTTTGGACAATCAGGTGATCAGCCTGTAATGTGATCAAAGTGATTTTTGTGATTTGTCACCACCGGGATTCGAACACGGGACCTCCGGAACGCGAGCCCAACGCTCAACCACTGGACCACGGGGACCGGCTCCAGCAATGCTAGCCCCTTTTCCGTCATAGCATGGTACGTATGGCAACTGTCAGAACAGTACATTTTCTTGGTCTGTCTCTTTCACTCTAGATAGGTAGCTATATCCTCTTAAGACCGAGATTTCCAGACACAATAGTTAAACAATGGGGTTTGGATTTATAAAGAACATTCGGTCTTAGTAGGATATTTCTGTCCCGCTGTCATTCGCACCATGCTAAAGCGCAAGAACTCTATGCGAGTCAGTAGTCGTGAAACGAAAATATTCGCGAATATGCAAGTTTCATCATAATCTTTACCATTGTAAAGTTGTGATATAAATTGTGATTATAACATAATATAAGTTCACGACTATATCCCAATTGGGGTAGTCAGAGGCACATCGATCGCAAGATGAACTAGGTGCCCACACCTCACCGAGCTTAATTGTGTCTATACTTATATAAATTTCAAAAACAAACTCAGTAACCAAGGGCCCACGTCGGGACTCGAACCTGTGTAATCCTTAGTACGACAAGAGGCTGTGTAAAATGCCTTGCCATAAAAAATCCTACCTATAGGTACTAGCGGGATATCATAAATAGATATATGAGTACGGTCAAGAGTACTAATATGTATACACTTTGAAAGCATGTCACATTAACTTTTATTACTTTTTTTTTTACTTTTTTACGGTTACTACTTACTGATGTAAGTACGTAGTCGTCACATGAGTCATGTCAGGGGCCTATGGCGGCTCAATAATAACCCTGACACCAGGGTTGATGCGGTTGGTAATCCACCTCACAACCCACACGATAGAAGAAGAAGATTAACTTTTATGACAAATTAAACCGTAAGTCTCATTAAATGACAAATATGATAGTGCGACAGGGTTCTAAAGTGGGTACATGATATTGCTCGTGACTGTACACGTGTTAGAGGAAACTAATTGTAAAGCCACAGGAAGTCGGCAATATGATAGAACTGTTCAGTGAAAATATATCATAGTCGCTATCGCAGAGTACGGAACACATATCGCTCGGCAACTACTAGAGGCGAACGCCAAACTTCGCGAGTCGCTCATAGTAGATTACAAACAATATTCGCTCATAGTAGCTTACAGCAAACGTCTTAATTTCGAATTCTTGGAAGTAAGTTGGATCACAAAATTGAAGTTGTGCCTCGTTTTGTGCAGCCATCTACAAATTATGGCAGCAACCTATTTGACAACCTAGGCAAATGGTACTTTTTACAAAACGACCAAACATCGTAGTCACTTATGTATTTCTTAATTTAAATTCGTAAATCAGCGAAAAAGAAAAATGAGATCGATTTTTAATCAACTTAGACTGGATTCTAATAATATTGGCTTCGGCCCCACGCACGCCTTCCAAAAGTCCGGGGCTTCATAGGCCCGAGAGATTGAAAGGACCCACATAATAATAAAAACATTTATTTCTGTCTAAGGACCATAATATGTTAGGTAACTAATGTTAGTGTGTCATTGGCAAACAAAAAAAAATCTTATTATTTATAATTATTGGTCTGGAACCCATATGTATCTCATTCCAGAGTTTCACTAATGGGCAATCCATCCCCCCCGGTATGTAGGATTTTTATAAATGTATTATTTATTTTTTAACTTTGACCCCAGTCTATTGCGCATTCAGTATTGGTTTTATACCGTGTTTGGTTTTATATTGTTACTGTAGTGTACCTATATAATAAAAAAACTTTATTTTAGTATTTAAAGTATCATAGTGGGATCCACCGGTAGAGATATCTTATTTCGCAACCGAGCACCATTTCTTTCTGTACCTAGAATAGCAGTTTCTTGTGAGAGGTATTTTTGGACTTTATTTATTTTGTGGCTTTCCACTAAAACGGGTATTGGCACACGCCTCCGGAACCACTCTAACCCGCTCATCATCATCTCCCTAGCATTATCCCGTTTTTCACAGGGTCCGTTTAACTAACCTGAAGATTTGAAAGGTCCGGTTTTGCAAAAGCGACTGCCTCTCTGACCATCCAACCCGCGAAGGGAAAACCAGCCCAATAGAGGTTAGGTCACATACCTCCGAAAATGCATTTCTCGCGAATGTGGGTTTCCTCACGATGTTTCCCTTCACCGCTGAGCACGTGCTCTCAACTTCGTAATTAAATGTTAATTCGACTTTATCAACGCCTTAAATGAATATTAAAACGCGAGCACCCTTCACCAATAGATACCCAATAGTGCTTTCATGCCCTACCCTCTACTTATCAATTACAAAAACAACGTAAAGTAACAATACATCTAAAACGACAATGACTTGAGATAACCCGTGATATAATATAGTCGTAACCGCATTATGATAATACTTGTTCCGTGTGGATTAATTAACCACTTGAAAAAATATACAATTAAGAATAGAAACGTGAAACAAAACGTTGGCTATTAATTAAAAACGAAAGCGAACTGCAAAAAATGGCATAAGCATTACCGCAGTCATTCACGCGATAAACCTGACAAAAACCGACCACTAGGAGGTATTAGAGATTAACGTACGACTCAGCAAGAATCATATTTTATTGAATCATGTTACGGCGACACGTACGGCAGTTGACAATTCAATCGGGTGTGACGCTTGTCCTGCTTGCCATTGCCGGTTAAGTAACAATGACGTGCGGACGGCCGGAGGCGTACAATACCGACAAGTATACCATAAACGCATCTAACAATCGAGCCGTCACGACCGCCCGCGCCGCGCACCGCCGCGCCACGCCGCACGCGCATCCACTGTCGTGAAGGAAACTTGGGTCGCGACCTGATTGAGAGCGAGAGCGGCGTCGTCGCGAGCGCCCGCGCCGACTCTTGCGGGCAACGGCGCATACGCGGACCCGCAGATGACCGGCCCATTTACTAAGCGACACGATCTGCGAATGAGCGCAAACGCCGCCGCATCGTAGGGCGTTGGTCCGCAAACCACAAACGAACTCAATAGGTGTACTACTGCGCTCGTCACTGTCTGCCTTTATATTAGCATAACAGCACAGACGAATTAACAATTATTTTCTACCAGATACAGTCACATTGTATATGATATGAATTAGCAAAAGATACCGTGGGTCTAACCAAAAATTGAACGCCACAATGTCATAGAATGGTAGAAAAACGTTGCATTTTCTTTTGTGACGAGAACTTTTCTAAAGGCAACTAAAAATGATGAAATGGGGACGTCAAAGCTTTGCATTGAAAAAGATCCAATAAAGCGACCCTTAATGAAACTTGAGCGCTATAGTTGAAAACTAGGCCAAGCACTAATCCATTGTGGAGACGCTCTAGAGAAAGATTAAATAATGGCGCGATGAATGTAAAGTCGTGCGTTGCATCATTAAATTGACGCGAGCCACCCACGCCGCTCGCATGTAATTGGCAAAATTAGTGTAATTATTTTCGGTTGGATAGTGCCACTCGCCAGCATTGTTGATTGGACACGCTCAGAATTTTATCAGCATATTGTAGTGTACATGTAGGTATGCCCGAGGCATTCGAAGCGCGATCAATACAGCATACTGACAATTCAGATTTCCAAACTCCACGCAGAATGAGGTATCGATTCGACTGCAAGCCGTTGCATATGTGATATACCAAGCTGACCTAAATACGCCGCACAGACGCACTGGGGCACCCTGTTCACAGGAGCACGCAGGATACCTACATAGGCGCGCTACCCCCACCCCGAGAACCTACATTATACCACCGGATGAGTGAACGAATGAACTAAATTCCCAACTGCAGGCTGAGTTGCAAGCGCTAACTTTAAAAGTTCAATTTCTGGTGTTGCGAACGAACGAACCTTCTGTGACCTGTAAGTTTCTCATAGGTCATGCATTCGTTCGTTCGCGAGCTGTCAAACTGAAACTGAAGCGCGAGATTGCCATGTGGGGATTTGAAAGATGTAATTGATACATTTTTGAACCGCCCCTGAGATCTAGTATGATTAGAGCGTGGGGCTCACGAGCTCCGTGTTCGATTCCCGATGGAGATATTTTCAATGATTACATGCTTCCGAAGGCACATTAAAGCTTAAGTCAGCGGTCTGGGCTACAAAAACACCTCTACCAGAGCTGGAGCCTTCCGGCTTTGTCCAGCAGTGGGACGTATGTATGCTGTTTATTTAAATGGTGGAAAATTACCTGCTTTATCAGCGTTGGATGCCATCACCCGGAAAGTGCCGAAGAGCAGCACGAGGAGCCGCTGCGTGCAGGTCGGCAGCGACAACAACAGTCTGCAACAAATAATAACATATAACAACCAACATATATACCAAGTCTTTCTTTCTATTTATAATGCTGTCTGTAAAAGTTTAATATGTATTGCTGTGTGTGTACCTAAATAAATAAAGAAATAATAAATAACAACTATAAATACTTAATTTGTTATTTAAGACAAAGTTTTCGAAGGCGGAAAGCGTTTGTACATAATGTAAACATTCTTGGAAATGTCCTACCATTGAACATAATGCTGCTTCTGAAAAATCACATTCGGATGTGATTTTTGTCAACAAAACCTCGCAATGCGTATCTACGCTCATTTCAATTCTGGTAAAAAAAATGTGGTCTCAATATTTACCCGGATTGAAATTTCAATCGGATTTTTGTAGAACAAAATCACAATCTGACTTTCAAAACGGTGCTTAGGTATGTGATTTTTTGGTTACGTATTTGAATATCTAAAATTGAAATACTTTACGTAAAAATACCTACGTTCAGAATCCCTAAAATCATTATACCTAATGGTTTATAATACCTTAGCTTATAACGCCGACTTATAAAATACCTAAGTTTAAAAAAACTAATGGACTAAATGTCTAATGTAATAAAATATCTACAGTTATAACACCAACGTTTAAAATACCCAGTGGTCAAAATACCTAAATGATGCATCCATGCATCCTCTTAATTTAAATAATAATTTGATTTATAAGATAAGTCAATTATCGTATAATTATCATCGGAGTTGTAATTTTTGTTGGTTATTATCGTACTTTAGTGTACTGTATTATTTCTGTACCTTTGTATTACTAAGTAGAAAATTACACTTTTATTTTTGATAACCATTATGTTGATTAAAATTTAATACTGTAATAGGTCGTGTTTCTTTTTGCTTATACCTTTTGATCTTCACATACTAACAGTATTTTGAATTTAGGTCAATAAACTTTGAGGTACATCAATTTAAGGGATTTTAAACGTAGATATTTCAAGTTTTAGCTTTATGAACTTAGGTAGCATAATCCATTTGACATTTTAAACTTGCGGTATTTTGAATTTAATTAGAAAAACCATTAGGTATAATGATTTTAGGGATTCTGAACGTAGGTATTTTTACGTAAAGTATTTCAATTTTAGATATTCAAATACGTAACCGATTTTTTTTTAGTAAATGCTCATTCCCATGGAAGTATCCAGTCTTCCCGTTATTTTTTTTTTCAACATAACAGAAGAATAAATTCTCCTTGTACTGTACTGAAGCACGATCTAAAAATAAATAATTCATTTTTCCTCTAGTCCCACGCGTAATAATAAAATAAATTATGTTGTAAACCCGATATCTACGCCAACAGACCCCTTTCAATCAGATTACTACTTCAGGAGCAATATTGTCTTCTGGAGAAATATTCTACGACGGTTGCTTAAGAAACCGTCCAAGGTACTTAATGATGCAATTATTAAAAGAAAATTCAAACAAAAATTATACACAATACTAATGTAAGTATAATATTCGATCACCAAATGACTAGTGTTAAATAAATTAAAAAGTGTGAATAAATATCTAATTAAAAAAAAAGAAAATCCTATATTTTAAACATAAATGCAGTTATTATGTATTAAATCCACCACAGGCTTCGTCAGAAAGGAACTAAAACAAGAATAATCCATAAAACTACAAAACTTTCGTCAAAATATAAACCGAAATCAGCAACAAGCTTCGTCATTGAAAGTGTGAAACAATTTTTCTGCGAAATTACGTAGTATTTACAAATGAAAATGCATAGAAAATGTTATGAATGTATGTCGCATTGAGGCATAACCGACCGCTAATCGTACTTTACGTAAACACTGCGTAACATGAGTGGGACATAACAAAAGTTATGAGTAGAACCAATGGTTTATCGCAACGAACCAATTTAGCAGGAAAAACAAGAAATTAACATAACTACCGCAGGTCGTTGTTCCCAAACGGTGCAACGTTCGCTGAAGAATTACTTAGTTGACAATTGTAATGGAGTATTTTTTTGTTTACATTACACCCATAAACGTTAGGCCTCGTTTATGGAGACACGGCGCGTTACGCGGGCCGCTCAGCACACCGTACTCATTGTTTTTCTAAACACTGAACGTTTTGCTTAACCTTCCTCAAATGAATGACAGCTTGATTGATAAATGAGTAACAAGAGCAACACATTCTAAGATTGAGTTAACGCTTGAATCGGTTGCATTTGCCATGCAACCACTTTAGATTGGACCGGTGGCTTTCGTCCTATCCGGTAGTGGGCAAGGACGACAGGAACGATATGTCGGGGTTCACACAAGATTAGTCGGGTAGAACGTTTCCACGCCCATTAATGGTCTGGCAGTACCACGGGTTTCGAACTCATTGGTATCTGTCTCTTGTCCTTCCTGCCGCTGAGTGAAGCGTTGAAGCCGCACGGTACTAACCGGCAGTGGATTGGGCGTAATTGGTTGTAAATATATACATATTCACCTCCCATCATGAAATAACTGATCTGCATTTAGTACGGGACTTGTGCCCTAGACTAACTATTGCTATTGGTGAAGAGATCATTTGTAAGATTTTCCAAGTGCGTGTCATTTGTTATTTGAATAGAGCTTCAACGGCAAAGCAAGCATTAATTAACAGCGGTTACTATGACATAAAAATGGGAGTATTAATGTTGTTTTAGGCATGTCACGGCCGCATGATTCACGCGACATTTTGTCTGACGCCTTGACATTTCAGGAATCAAGTACATAATTATAGTGTTGTGTAAGTATAATATTATTCGCTTTCACTGGGATTTACGATTTTCTATGCATAGTTGCATATATACGTCGACTGAAACAGAGATGGACATGAGAAACAAGAAATATACGAACAATATATAGGATTGAATTACAAGCTGGTCTTACACGTGCCTTAAGTTTTTACCCAGATCTTAACCGTGCCACCTAACTCTAGTACCTTTTTTAAAACTTTACTCAAACTGAACAAAATCGAAATCTTGGAACAAGCTAGTTTGAAATAGAAAAAGGGACATGAATATTTCATTTTTGCAATTAAGCGGAGAATAGTGAGCAAACGAGCCTGTCGCGGGTTCATTTTTATTTATACGCTGCTGCGCCAAAATGCAAATGCAGCTTCGGGCTCCGACTCCCAATTAGGGCACATTACAATGGACAGTAAACCCTCCTTCTGCTCACGTCTATTACGAACGGACAAATTAGTCAGATGAAATCAGCTTTTGTCTCTGTTCGAGGCGTTAGCGGTGTTTTATGCCTGTACAATCTTATATTTATAAAATCTTATATCATTAAGAACATAATATGCTTATTAACAATAACAATCCGCGCTACGAAAGATGCCCACGGATTTTAATGCAATTAATTGACAAGTCATAATAATGCTATGCATAACCTGCGACACAAGCTAGTTTAGTTTTTAAAACTAATTTATCGTCATCAAGAGTTAAGAGTGCTTCGATTCGAAAGCAGAAAAAAATAGATTTATTTTATTATACAAGTAGCTGATAAACAAAGCTTTTTATAATAAGGCTAATTATTCGAAAGCTCATAGCCAGTAAGAAGGCTTTCAATAAAGATGACTACTAAGAAAGCATTTTCGAGACTCGTCACACAGAACTCGGAACAAGTCAGGACAACATAGAGATCCATGATCCTGCGCAACACATGCGGCGCGTCAACTTCCCGCATTCAAATTCAGACGGGGCCGGTGTATAAACAAGTATTGTTCAGCGCCATAATACCGACACATTGTGAAAGTGATGCCAATACCGCCAATACCATCTCCGCTTGCAAACAATGAGCGCTCCCATCGCTGCACCTTCATAAATTATAACAATCGTTACAAACCGCGACGGATATTATATGTTTTATGTCTCTCAGCTTGACGGAAGATCAACGATGTTTATGTCAGCTCATCACTATTTGAAGGTCCGTGCAACCAGCCGTTGAAACCTTTGATAGTTATTTGACACGGCTCTCGTTAACTGCCAATTAAGACTCAGTTAGAACCTTGTTCCAGGAAGTAGTGATTGTCCAATTAGTGTAAGCATAGTGAAGTTCAGAACCGGCGATAGCATACTCGTATAACACAATGGGGATTTTTGATTTCGAAATTTATAATAAGATTGGCGTCTATATTAATGTGTAGGCTTAACTATTCGAAGCCACGAACAAGGTCAATTTTGTCTCGCATGCAGAGGGTTAATAATGCTGTATAATTAGGTTATTCATAAATCCATGCCAAAGTGGCGGAAAGCCACGGGCGGCGAGTATCCCGCCAAATTTATAGCCCGCTGATACTGTTTGCGATACACAGTTATATGTTCTTTACATGTCTTTACCAAAACAAAATTAAAGTCAACTAAAAAAACATCTTTTTGAAGTCGGTTAATAAAGCTAAGTTCAAGGCTGGAGGAGAGTTCAAGTTGCAATACGCAATACCTTCACTCAAAATCAGGTGAAGAAACTGAAGACAGGGTTGTCCACTTCTCACTCAACTACACTATACGAGTAAATAGATTTCAGCGTTTCGAACTAAATTTTGACATAAAGGTATATTATGCACTTAATAACTTCTCTTCATACTAGGTCTGTCTTGAATCTTGATACATGACAAATCAGGTAGGTACGTAATGATAATTTTACAATGGCAGATTCGATCTCAGTTAAATGAAGTGTACGGACAGAAATGATTCATTTGAACTCGTTCATTAAGTAACAATTCGAAAAGCAGACTAAAATATTTTGTCATATTCCGAATGTTTTCCATAGGTTATAGGCTCATGACCAATACTCGGATGTGCAGGCTGCTATAAGAACCACATAATATGATAAATAATACCAGTCCTAAGTGCCCTAACACCTGCACTATTAAAGACCTTTACGAAGCCACTGACAATGCCGTAAGCGTGGCCAATTATTGGTCAGCAAAAATTTAGTATCGATCGCCATCGACTCGCAAAGAAGAAGAATAATACCAATTAAGTTTTCGCTAATACATGCGAATATATGTGTGCCGCAAACATTAACAGCTCATACGCAGCCGATCATTTCTATATTTACACGTTAACTTAGTATAATTGGCACTATTGTTTGCGACAGATTAGAGGATCATGGTTAATTAATTATTGCGAAAATATATTGGGCAAATCATGGAATCGAAAACACCGACCTTTGCAATAACTATCTACGAAAAACTAATTGAGAGATTTGATAGGATTTTGATTAAGTAACCGATAGCCAATAGTAGCAGGCACACAGAGTAGAAGAAAGAGGATGGAAAGGCCCTGACGCCCATTTTGTATGAGAACTGCTGTCGCCGGTTCAACCCCGCTCTCTTTTACTACTACTCCTGCAAACAGATAACTACCATAGCTCTTCTGCTTCTCAAATTCCTTAGCCACTTTACCGGCAATACATTTTATGTGACAGGCTGCAATTGTATCATTACTTTTCGTAAGATACTGCATACAAGTTTTTTTTCTCTGAAATCAAATCAAATATACTTTATTGCACAGAACTAAAGTCCTCCTTGCATGTCACTCGAAATTTGTTTCTTTTTTGCCCTGCAGGTTATAATGCACAAGACGACCATTTAATATACTATCGCGGAGCTCCGTCGACCGTAAAGTTTGCAGACGAGTGGAGTGCAAAGTTGAACTATGAACTATTTGCTCATACTTGTATGACGCGCGTTTCGCGCTCACTTGGCCCTTCCAACCTTTTTCTTCTATCCCTGAGTAAGCATCTGCGGTTCCTTTCCGACTTAGTAAGATTATGTTGACTAAGTATCTGATAAAACAATAGATATAATGGGCAGCAATAGTGATTTTTTCTTTTTAGCAACAAATCTATCTAGAATCTAGACAATCGTAATATTATAATGGGCCTGTATTGAATCGATTGTCACATATAAATAACATCGGGTTCATATTGTAAAACAAGTCCCATTGAGGTACCTCTGATTGGAGTAGATACTCCAGTGAATATACATGTCAATGGAAGGTAGTTACTGGGAGCTGTTACAGAGAATATGTGCGATAATCTATATTATGTATACATAATCAGACCATATATGTCTCACAGCTGGGCACAAGCGTTCCCTCAGTCAACTGTTCAGTGCGTTTTGGGTGCTGTGGCAGTTCGGGTTAGTAGCCGGAATCAATGATTTACGTCCCTTCGGTAGCAGGGGTGCAACTTACTTATTCTGACAATCAGGTGATTCATCGGGCAATATCCTAACCAGACAAAGGACACAAAAACATAAAAAGCCTATATACGTCCTCTAGGCACATGCCAAAGGAAAGTCTCACAAAATGATGGTCGACTTTGTCTCCGTCGGGAATCGAGTCACCTTTAGTTCGTGTGCCCAACCACAGAGGCTGTAAGAATCGATTTATACAATGTGGTTATTCTTTTCCTTGTAGGTATACCTTCAAATTATAAAGGAAAATAAACAAATTTTGATTGTTATGAATTGAATATCTACCTACTAATCCAATAAATTTAATTGAAGTAATAAGTTATGAATAGGAAACCTACCGCTTATCACTTTTGGTTCATAATTAGTTAACGGCGGGTGGGTGCTGAGAAGGAAAACAGCAACAAACTCAGCAGCATTCGTTTATATGAACCCTGAGTCTTCTATGGTGTAGACCTGAATATATAGTGGAGACTAACATCCTCATTAATAATGGAGCGGTTCACCAGAAGACAACTTGCAGACACGTTTATTACTAACGTCCAAATATTCATTAGATAAACTGAATCGGGTTAAGACAGGACGTGATTATGCTCAACTTGTATTTTTTTATTTATTGTTGAAAACATTATACATAGTATTACAATTGTAGGTGCGTCTCAATACAATATTCCGCTATTGTTACAGGTTGCATGTCATGAAAATAAGTAATAATACACTTCTCATCAAAAAAATCGAAACACTTCCGTTTTCATTGTTTCTGTCCGAATTTAACACAAAAAAGAATTCATACGATGAAAAAAAAATACATAAATGTATAGCTGGCAGTTTGGCCATTACAGTAATAAGGAAAATTCTAAATTCAAAATTAGAATTTCATTTGTTTATCTTATAAACGAAATGAATCACTGTTTTGAGACAAATGTGTGTTTAGGGTTGGAGTACATTTAGCGTTTAAAAACTAAAAATTGGCGCCTATCCTTAAACTTTTTGTTTTTTATTTCAATACTGTGACTTTGGGACGTCTGAAAAAAGGTTTTTTTTCTAAAACGTATGGATACTTCGCCCACAGAAGCCGCCCAAGTTGTGGCATTGCTGGATTCTGGCCTTAGTCAGCGTGTTGTGGCTGCAAGACTGCATCTAAGCCTGTCATCTGTTCATAGAGTCTATAAACGTTATCGGGAGACTGGTTTGTTCACGCGCCGTTCAGGATCTGGCAGGAATCGGGTCACTTCTGAGCGAGATGATCGATTTATTGTAACAACTTCTTTAAGAAATCGACGCCTTAACGCTTTTCAACTGCAGCAGCGGCTTCGTGTTGTACGAAGGGTGGATGTAAGTGACTCTACAATTAGAAGAAGGTTGAAGGATCGTGGACTGGTACCGCATAAGCCAGCAAATGGGCCGAAATTAACTGCAGACCATCGAAGAGCGCGCCTTAACTTTGCACGTGAGCACCTAAATTGGTCATACCTACAGTGGAGCAAAGTTCTCTTTTCTGATGAGTGTAAAATTATGCTGTATGGTAACGACGGAAGGAACAATGTCTACAGAAGAGACGGAGAACGCTATGCACAATGCTGCATTGAAGAAAAGGTCAGCTATGGTGGCGGTTCTGTAGGTATGACCAATTTAGGTGCTCACGTGCAAAGTTAAGGCGCGCTCTTCGATGGTCTGCAGTTAATTTCGGCCCATTTGCTGGCTTATGCGGTACCAGTCCACGATCCTTCAATCTTCTTCTAATTGTAGAGTCACTTACAGCCACCCTTCGTACAACACGAAGCCGCTGCTGCAGTTGAAAAGCGTTAAGGCGTCGATTTCTTAAAGAAGTTGTTACAATAAATCGATCATCTCGCTCAGAAGTGACCCGATTCCTGCCAGATCCTGAACGGCGCGTGAACAAACCAGTCTCCCGATAACGTTTATAGACTCTATGAACAGATGACAGGCTTAGATGCAGTCTTGCAGCCACAACACGCTGACTAAGGCCAGAATCCAGCAATGCCACAACTTGGGCGGCTTCTGTGGGCGAAGTATCCATACGTTTTAGAAAAAAAACCTTTTTTCAGACGTCCCAAAGTCACAGTATTGAAATAAAAAACAAAAAGTTTAAGGATAGGCGCCAATTTTTAGTTTTTAAACGCTAAATGTACTCCAACCCTAAACACACATTTGTCTCAAAACAGTGATTCATTTCGTTTATAAGATAAACAAATGAAATTCTAATTTTGAATTTAGAATTTTCGCTTATTACTGTAATGGCCAAACTGCCAGCTATACATTTATGTATTTTTTTTCATCGTATGAATTCTTTTTTGTGTTAAATTCGGACAGAAACAATGAAAACGGAAGTGTTTCGATTTTTTTGATGAGAAGTGTATATTTTTTGCGCTTATATAAACGCAGAAATAAGCGGTAAAAGACACTTAAAGTTTTTCTTTTCAACCCTACTCACGCACGGAACGACTATAGTACAACGTTGAATAATGTAAACCTCCTCCGTTTTCGAACTCGTTAATAAATGAACGTAAACTTGCGTGGTAAAACAAACGCAACAATGCACCGGGTTGCAAAGATTGCTGACCCGGAATCCATCCTAGCGAAGGAAACGTTTTTAGGTCGCAATACCGCTCTACTTTGCAGATGTTCTCTTTTGGTATCATCATTTGCATTGTGAACCAGCTTTGCTATTCTTTTTTTTTTAATCAGCAGAATTTTCCAGACTTGTGAAAAATGACAATGAGGGACTTTCCAGGTTACGTTCACCCAAAAAAATATATAGACAGCACTGTACAAATAATATACATACATAAGACACACACAAAGGATAATATACATACATTTATGCATCTTTTATCTTTGTTTTAGGATATAAATGATTATGTTATTACACCCAATTATATAAATTATTAACTTCCACCCATTATTATTCTGACCAAAACAAAGAGAAGCAATATAGGTAGCAACATAATTCTATACATATCTGATCCAAATATCAAGCAACAATTATTTTTAAATATTTCCTCTACCATTACATTATATTTTTGAATAATTATGTATTTTAAAATAGATAATTATTACGTTAAATGTGTACAGCGAAATCTACATTTTTTATGGAGAACGTACCTTGGATAGTTACAAATTTTCTCAAGAACTTTACTATCTGGGTGCAGAGTACATTTCGTGGTAGCTGGGTTTGCTCTTGCCCTAGACTTGCCCAAAGGCATTGACGAGGCCTAAATTGGCGCGAGCTCGCCCAGAAGGTGCCTGTTCACTCTGGCCGTGAAAGCACCCGGGTTAGAAGACGGTAGAGAATTCCACTTAGTAGTAGTGCGCATAATGAAGGACGAATGAGTAAAGGACGGCTGCTGACAATAAGCGACCTTACCGACATCTTCGCCGTTAGGCTTTTGATGTATCTGTCGCTATTCAATACCAGCAAGCATTCTATCACACCATCAAATCCTCAACACACATTTGGCTAAAACAAAATTGATACGGATTAAAACAAGTAAGGTTGATTTATTATAAACAACTAGCTTTTGCCCGCGACTCCGTCCGCGTGGCGTGTTATAAAAGAAAGATCTTTGTGTGTGTGGGAGAAAGGTTAAAAAATGCTTAAATTTATTATTTTTAAATTTATAAGTAGCTCAGTTAAATAATGAATTGTTAATAATTTCTAAATTATTAGTTTATGATTTGGTTTGATATTTTAGGAAAAAACGATCAGTTTCGAAAATTTAAACAAAATTTAAAAATTACAACAGAAATACGCCGTGAAACGTCCGCCTGGAAAATTCAACAGAAAACTACCTACGAAAGATTTGAACCATCCAAGAATAGTGAAAAGTTCGCCCGCAAAATTCAATATTTGACACGACCATCAACGACGTCTGCCCTCACGCGTCTGCCGCGTTTCGGTTGCTCACTCGGGTATCTGCCCCCCCTCCGCGCCTCGCCACCGCTTTCGCCGCCCCAAAAACGCCGCCGCGGCCGCGACGTTTCTTGGTTGCCACTACCGCGAGCTATAAATTTCAAGCCTCTAACTCGCTTCCCGTTCCCAGGGAAATTTTTAACTTTGCATTCACTAAGGTATATAATATATGCATGTCAAATTTCAAGCATCTAACTTATGCAGTTTAGATTTTTTCATACAATTTTTTTTACCCGCCAATTCCCATTTTTCAAAATACAGACATAACTAAAATTTATATTTACTAAGGTATGCATGCATGCTTTTATTCGTAGCATGCATGCTAGATTGAAAACATCTATCTTACGCGGTTTAGATTTTATCATACAAATGTTTTTTCCCGCTAACTTCCGCTCCCGTGGGAATTTTGCAATATCCAGTTGCAACTAAGCTTTAAGTTAACTATGGTACCTGCATGCCAAATTTCAAGCGTCTAACTTAAGTGGTTTAGAATTTTTGTACAAAAGGGTTTTCCCGCTAATTCCTGTTCCCGTGGGAATTTCGAGAATTCCTTTCTTAGTGCACTTCTACGGTAGTTAAGCTACGTCCCTTCCTAATTTCAAGTGCCTACGTTTAGCCGTTTAGGCTGTGCGTTGATATGTCAGTCATTCAGTCAGTCAGTTTCTCCTTTTATATATTTAGATATTTCCGTCATACATGATTTCTATGTAACTTTAACCATTAAGGCTGCTCATGCGACGGAAGCTTAAAAAATGGAGTAACTTCTCCCGTTTTCCCAAAATTTCCCTTCACTACTCTACTCCTATTGATTGTAGCGTGATGAAAAGTATACTATAACCTGCCCAGGAGTATGAAGAATAATGGTACCAAGTTTCATTAAAATCCGTCCAGTAGTTTTTGTTTCTATAAGGAACATACAGACAGACAGACAGACAGACAAAAATTATACTGATTGCATTTTTGGCATCAGTATCGATCACTAATCACCCCCTGATAGTTATTTTGAAAATATATTTAATGTACAGAATTGACCTCTCTACAGATTTATTATAAGTATAGATAGATTAATTTAAATATATTTCATAAGATTGAGTAGGGAGTGGAATTCTTTGCCGTCTTCTGTATTTCCGAATGCATATAACCAGGGTGCTTTCAAGGCCAGAATGAACAGGCACTTTCTGGGCGAGCTCGCTCCATCTTAGGCCTCGTCAATGCCTTCCGCAAATCTGGGGCCAAGAACAAATCCATCAAAGGTAAAAAAAAAATTGAGCACGCTAATAAACTACAAAAAGTAGGTACCTATATTATCCTCGTGCCATTCGGATGCAAGTATTGTAAACAAGTACCTACCTAAACAATGAACTTCATTACACGTAAGTCAATATCGAGTAAATAAAATCACAGTTCTTTCATCATTTCAACCCCCGCTGTGTAGCAACCGGATTTTCTATCGACTTCTAATGAAATTGTGAAATAACCATGACATTGAAAGAAGCTAAGAGAAATTATTATCGTAAGGTTCTCAAGACGATCTCGTGTAAGCAGTAAGTGCACAGAAAAACAATATTAAAATGTCAAATGGATACTTATAACGTATTATTATTTTTTTCCAAGTAAAGAATCAATATCGCCGGGCAGAATTTATCGCTAGCAATGTTAGATATTTTTGTGATACATTTAGTTTGAGATGTTTTTGAGACGTTGTAATATGGTATTAGGAACACCTACACATTATTATATTTAGTAGTCATATATTGTAAGTGATAAGTATTTATATAAGTGGATCAAAAAGAAAAAATATGAATATTCCATACTGCTCAACATACGAGAAGATAAGTTTAAAATACTTCGTTCGATTAGACTGTCTGAGCACTGTATCCGTATCTGTGATAAAAAATCCATCTTACATACATAACATAAATCCATGTAATATTATAAATGGCAAAGTGTATTTAAGTGTCTGTTTGTTTATTTGCCCGTCTTTCACGGCAAAACGGAGCGATGAATTGACGTGATTTTTAAGTAGAGATAGTTGAAGGAATGGAGATTGGAGAGTGACATAGGCTACCTTTTGTCTCTTTACAACCCCCCCACTATCCTAAAGTTATTTTGTCTCTTTACAACCCCCCACTTTCCTAATTTTCAAGGTAGAAAGCTAAAAATGGTACATTGGGAAAGGGGAACCGTAGTGTTACCCCGAATTCAACGCGAGCGAAGCCGCGGGCAAAAGCGAGTAGACTATACGTCCTGTTACCGGGCACAGGCTTCCCTGAAGGGAGCTTCAGTCGACCGCAGTGCCGGTTGGTAGACGAGTTTGGTCTTACATACATACTTACATACTCATGACATCAATAATAGGGTAGGCAGAATCACAAGTAATCAAAAAACAACTAGCAGCCACTTTGGATACGGAGTTGAAACGAAGAGGAAGGTTACCATGTGATCAACTCATCGCCCCATAAGGGTACACAGTCCATAATTTCCACTGTTTCATATTATTTTAATAAGATCACGAACCGAGTTGCGGCTGTAAATTGACGGATACATTATTGTGGTCGAGTTGTATAGCATATCTTTGCGATGACTTACCATTACCACAATGACCAGTTTCTCGATAACAAACATAATTCACATACGCTTACCAAATAATCATCAATCGCTTTGCAGTTAATGTTGTGAAACCTATCACAAAATTCTTAGTACCCGACAGATTGGAGAAAATCATAAAAAAACCATGGTATTTATATCAAAGTATTATAATTATAAATGTTAAATGCTTATTTAACATGATGCTATATCATCTAAATTCACGGTATAAACTATTGGAAATACTTTCGATAATGTCTATTGAATAGTGATTTTTTTGGACTGGTCTCAAGATAAAAGTTGAAATAATCGCCTACGTTTTTACACAAATACGATATTCCTTCACACCTTTGGAGGTGTATTGGGGATCAGACCCCAATGGAATGGGCAAAGTCGAGAACTTCTAACAAGAATTCACAATGTTTTAAGTTTACGCGGTTATTATCATAATTAAAACACATAATAACGGGTTCTTACCGCGTTTAAATGGGTAAGCCATCATGTTGGAGTGGATACAATCCATCTGTGACTCCAACGACACATACGAAAAGAGAAAGATCGAAAAATGTCTCTCTCTTTATTTAAGAGCTGCGCTCTTATCGGTGGTATAATAGGAAGGAAGAGGATGAGGAAGGGAGGAGGGGTGAAGGTTTTGGCGGGAAGAAGAGAGGAATGGCATGTAAACATGCAAAAACAGTTTATATATTTAAATACTAGAGTTTCGATTACCGTGGGTAACTTGGTATTTTTTACTAATAGGTTTATGAAGAAAAATTGCCACCACACTGAAGTCTGATGCAACTGTTACCCTGAAGAACACCTTTATACCCATCAATGAAGAATATATTTATGATCACAAATGAAGATCAATCATGCATGACATGTGGTTAAAACTAAATAAGAGCTCCATGATACACTTTTTACTGTGAGTAATAGGTCATCTTTGTAATAACTAGAGATTTAACTATAGATTTTATAACACCTCTTATGGAGAAGTGTAGTTACAGAAATAAGAATTTACATAACCATAAAATCAAATAATTATTATAATGTTATTATGCTATAGGTTTATTGTCAAGTATAATGCTAGTATAATAATTCCAAAAGTTTAATCTGAAATCAACATCAAACACAAAACTGTCCTCCCAACTCCCATTTTAGGAGATAAACATGCTGAAATAACATACATATATAAGTTCACCACTACATTTTCAATCAGGCTTGTCAGAAGTACATTGTTTGCAACATGATCTGAGTACCCAAGCTTCACCTGAGTTTTCTATTAGACCAACGTCATAAATGATGAGCCCTATCTCTGTCGTAATTTCTGAGGTGTGAGTGAGGCACTGACCTGCGGATCTCATTAACTTGTTGTTCTTCCGGCAGCTCAACAGCAGCAAACAATTGCATCTCGCCATCGCGTCCAAATACACCACCAGGGATTTTCCTAGACAATAAAATATATTTATAAATATGATTTTAGAACACCATGAAAATACATATCACTTTTATTTTTTACTCTGAATACACTGAATCAAGATGATTTAAAACTTGGAGTTTATTGGGGAATAATCATTTCTGAATGCCCTTAAATGTTCTTAAAAAAATCTACTTGGAAACTGTTAAGTAGGTACACCAATTTGAGTAGCTAACATTTTATAAATAGAAGATAAAGTAGGTAAGTAGGTATATTAAGTTTCTCCACCTGTCTGATTACAAGAACTCCTAGCAATTACCTTAATTAAATTAAATGCTAGGTAAAGTACTTAACTATATCAATAAAATAATCAAGAAAAAGTAGGCAGAAATAACAAAGAATATTTGTATGATGACAACATAATTAAAGTAGATGCCTACCTACCTATGAGTAAATGATATCAAAGAAACAGAATTATCTTATCTGATTGTACCTATATTTTGTTAGCAACAAGTAAACAATGGTGTTGTTAATTCTCACCTTAGAAACTTTTTGAGTACACTTGCAATAGTGTAGACAGAGTAGTTGTCCACATTCACCAGGCGGCCTGTCTGCAGGAAGTGAATCAGCTTCTTCATGGCTCCCTGGTGGCCCGGCGCGCGGAACACGTCCCGTCTCAGCGGAGCCTCCTTGTTTAGCTTCAAGATCAGCACCTATACAACCATCACATCTTACAGAAACATCACTTTCATATATTTATCAACTACAAACAAGGTGAATTATACTGACTAGCAATGGGCCAGGAATATCATCTTTGCAAACTTCGTGCAGCGGTGCCCCGAACTTGACTTTTTCGAGTCTTCTTGGGTAGGGCAGCGAGTTAGGATGGCCGCAGGAGGTGACCACATTGCTCAGTGTGGCCGCCCGCCGGTGCATCCTCCGCGCCCAACTGCTCATTTTGTCCGTAGCTACGATTCGCAGCACATTCAAACGATTCACATTTCAGTTACAATAGTACAATTTCATGTCGTGAATAGGTGTATCGCGCTAGCCGAAGGAGGCCTATCGATAATCTATTAATTGTTGAATCGCTAGGCTACGGCGAAAGCTTCACTCGGTGATACTTGATTCTTGTAAATCACTGTCACAATTATGAACACGGTGCAGCTTTCATAATATTCAATTTATGTTTATTTCTGCCAGATGAGAATCGAGTCTCGGGTGATTTTGTCTACGAAAGGAACAAAACTGCGAGCGAGCGAGTGAAGCGTCAAGTGGGAATGAGTGAGCGGCAGAATGAAGACATTGAGTGAGTGTAAATTAATGAATGTTGCAACTGGAAATAAGGAAAATGGGGAAATCTCGAAAATAGTTTGAATGAACGAACAGGCTTCGGGCAGGAACTCAGAGTGAATGGATGGTCAGTCTATGTCCGTTCAACCAATCAATATCAGTGTAGGATTTTTTTTTCCGGTTCCGCCACTCGCGAATGTGTCGTGTCGTGCCGGTGCCGAAGGTGCCAAACGGCAGTTATTTTTGTTCGTAAAGAAAAAACTAAAGGCATACTTTGTGGATTTCAAATAGGATTTCAACAAATCATTGATTCACTACTGAATGAATAGGAAGTAAACATCAAGAATCAGGTGAGTCTCCAAATATGTGTACTTGAGAACTACAAATAAATAAAAGAACAATGCAGGTAGACCGTCTCTCGTCGTACTAGTACTACAACCTACCTACATTGTTTTTTTTTTTTTGTAATTATTAATTAAAATCCGTAAATAGATTTTTCTTGCGAATTATATTCATACATATTTATTTTTATTTATATAAGTCCTACCTGTTGCATTACATAGGCATCCCATAGCTAGTGTATTAGTAGTTTAAGTGATCTATATAGACCTAGGGTACCTAAGTGGACCTAGTCATTCTCCATTTTGCGTTGCATCTGCGCCTTGTAGTACCTACGAAGCTGTGCGTATTGCGAAGTTTTACTAAAACTAATTCTGGTAAACTGCCTGCGACAAAGTGTATGAAATTGTTAAATGTGATATGTACTTTATACTATCTTGATTGAATTTCTAACGCTTTTAAGCAGAAAGTTAATAAATAAAATACCTATTAATTTGTATGTTCATCAATATAATAGAAGTAAGGTAGGTAAGTATTAGATTTCCAACATTTATCCCGCTTGATATTGAGTTAATGGTTAATTCTTTTGGTCCCAAAATTGTCTTTAAAAACCTAAAATATAACCTTGATGCATCTTATAATAAACTGTTTGCTTAATACATCATTATAATACAGTCTGACAGGATAATAGTAACAAAAATAGGAGCATCACCCGCAGGGCAGTTTTAAAGAACCTAGCATATTCACATAAAGAATACACATACACAGGTATGTGACACACACAGACAGACACAGGTCTGTCATGCAAGTTTTCAACTACAGATGCAATATTTTCAGACATAGTACATTGATAAAAGTCTGCAAATTGAAGTATAGAAGTATAAGATCTTAGATCAAATAAAAAAAATCTATATTTGTTTACCATTTGCTGTTTTTATATACTATTCTATATCCCGAAACAGAATCCCGGAATCGACCATATAAAATCCCGAAATCCCGGGATTGACCATGTAAAATCCCGGGATTGAAATCGGGTAGATATACCTACTACACATATCAAAATCTATATTTAAAAAATATTAATAATATAATCTAGATAAATAGTACTTAGTTGTCATATTATACCCACCTAAATTAATGACAACTACGTAAGTGGCTGCAATGAAGTACAGCAATTAATAGTTACCTTAAATTTTTTGCAACATCCTACCAGGGTCATGTACTTACCTTATTAATGATTATAACCTGTATAATTATGTACATGAAGCAATAAATAAACTATTAAACTATTTCTTTTTACACCATTTAAAAGTACTTAGTGTTATTTCCATCATTTAAGTTAACTTTCATCATTTCAATTCACTTTCAAAACTGACCAGCTTTGTAAATAACGTTATATACCTCACTGCGGCGGCGTAAGGTGTGTATGCAGTTAGGGTGTCGAAAAAGGGGTCCCAACACTTAAAAAAAAAATCACTTCAATTTTGTATGAACCATCGACTTAGCCGAATTTTCGAGTGAAGTTACTATGTAAGTTGGACTTAGTGTCGCAAAAAGGTTCCGAGACGTAGAATAATTTTGATCGATTTTGTATGAGCCACGGACATAGCCGATTTTTTTTGGAAAAGTAAGCTTTTTTATTTTATTATATGCGGAAGAGATGGTTTAGAGGTATCTAAAAGGGGGCAAAATTTTGTTGTTTTTGCGCTACGACGCACCGTTTTCGAGATATTTAAAAAAATGCGTTATAAATTTTGAAAATATTTATATTTTTATTTGAACGAAGAGAAAGTGCGGCGGCAGCCACACCAACTCGCTTGTGTGATCGAGGCCCGAAAGCTGCTTCGAAACGACCGCGGTAACGGGTGCGAGCGAAGCGAGCACGGAAATTCGCGGCACCCTGACACTGTAGATATAGGGTTAGGTTACTTGTGACCATCGAGGCCGAAGGGCTGAGAGGCAGCGGTGATTTGTTTCGTAACGACAGCAGTTACGGGTGCGAGCGAAGCGAGCACAGAAATTCACTTCGACACTCAAAGTTACTTGTGACCGTCGAGGCCCGAAGGGCCGAGAGGCGGCGGTGAAGACCTTTTAAAGTCATAGATTTTGAAGGTTTACTACATTAAGTTGATATAACGGCAATATTTTTGATTTTCGATAAGTGACCTTGACCTTTAAGGTCAATGACCTTGAGTTTTGAGGTGACTTACCTACACCATATTTGTGAAGAATAAGGTAATAAGGTCAATGACCTTGACTTTAAGGCCATTGACCTCCCAAGGTCATCTAAGGTCACCCGTGGTTTCCCCCCACCCTAATACTCCCACATCCCCCCGTATCCCGAATGTTACTTTTGGCGATTTTTGTTAAAAAAATCTTAAGTCCTAATTTTGTATGGGACCCTTTTTGCACCCCGACCCATGTGCATCCAAGACTATGAAATTAAGAAAAGTTCGAGAATAAATTATTTTGGATCTTTGTGTAAAGAACGCTGTAAAAGTAAATCGGATTCCTTCGAAACCTCGTACACATTATACAAATACCTACCTATAAATTTGTCGTTTATGATGAAACTTATCTTAATAGCTATACATAATAGGTACTTACGGGAAGAACAGGTACCTCATCCCACACAATCGGCCATTTTCTGTTGCAACTGCGTATTGCGCCCATGCGCTTTGCGATGCGCCATGCCCCTTGCCCTAGATGCGCTAACTGTTAAAACCTGAAATTATTGATTTATAGTCCCCCTATGACCTAGGAAGCGCAGCAGGTACAGCTCAGTGTAAGGTGGACAGTTGCACTATCCACTCTTACGTACGGAAGTAAAATATTTACTAACTAACAAAAGTGACAAATATATTAAGTAAACACCTACTAATAACAGTTGTCTAAACGAGGATTCATTAGTTATCAAGTGTACCCGTACAAATGCAGTGTTCGGGCACCAGCTTCCAGTAAAGCTTGTAAGTAGCTCACCTTTTTTCTTCCAAGTAGCTTACCTATTTTATTTAGGGTTAAAAGTGAAACGAAATTTTGGTTTTGAATATTCAAAACCCCCAACACGCGTATGTTAGCTACATAGGTAGCTTAATAAAAAGGAGTAGAAACTTCTAAACTGTAGCAACATTGCTTTTAAATGCCAAACGGTCTAGCCAAAATGTCTAGCGTTACTTAATCGTTTTCATTGGGTTAGGATCGTCTACAAAGGTATAAGTTTAACATAAATAGATTTTTATTTAATAAATACCTACTTTTTGTCATAATGTTCCACTATTGGTTTTCGTGGACCTAAAGAACAACCCCTAACATAGCTAAGCACAAGTAGCACAAAAGCGTCAAAGATATTTCTAAGATAGTTACAAAAATAAGCGGTAGGTAAAATCACTGATCGGATATTGATCATTCACATGGACTTGCGCAGTAGTCGAATTTTGAGTTTGTTTGAGAATGAGGAGGCGCGCGGGAGGAGGGAGTGACGCGTTGTGAGACCTGTAACCTTTCGTCCGCCATCTTGTTGTTGGTCACATTTTGTGGACGCACGAAGCGCTATCTTTAGTAGGTAGGTAGGTTTTTTTTTTCCTACCAGAGAGGGTGCAACCAAATCTCCCTTATTCACAATTAAAAGCTCTCGTTAGTATATCCCTTATAGAAACTGTTCGTCGGGACGTGCGACCTACTACCTACTACAGGACTAGGTACGATCATTGGCTGGCTGCGCCTTTGTTTCCTAAGATATCACAGTCGCCTGGCATGTCACAAAGTCGGCAGGCGATATGACACGGCTAATATTTTCGCTTCTATTAGTAGCTATAATGAATTCGTTCTCTGTACCCACAACTGTCACCCAGCGGCAGTCATCACTCATGATCCACGTGCCACGATATCTTGATTCGAATTGACATTGATAATGACTGAACGGCTATGTGTTGTGAGTTTAAATATTTATAACCAGGCGTAGCATTTACGAAGTCATTCACCCCACACTCACTTTCCACAACACTAATATCTTCAACATCACCCTGAAGACGTTAGTAAAAAGGGGATATAAAAGTAACGCAGGATTTGTACGAGCTAAGCGCTAAGTGTCCTTAGTATCGTTATGTATAATTATTAAATATTACGTACCTACCTACTTCGAAATTATGTACCTACCTACTAAACTTTGCTGAATTTATTATCTCCGACCTACAGAACCGACAGAGACCGAATACAGAACCTGATAATTGTACTGTTCGTTCATTTTCCTAATTTCTTGTTTTTTCTGTTTCAGCAATGGCAGCTGGCTGGGAAGAAATAAATCAAGACTATTTAGTAGGTGCTGCTACAAGCGTCCATACAGAAGCCGCCCCGCACCTCCTGTTTGCCGCAGCTGAGAAGCCCTCGGCTGCCCAGCAATCATGCTACAGTATGATAGATGCCAACCTCCCTTCTGTTGCTGCGCCATCTGCATCACCAATTGTGACTGCTGTCGCTGATATTATCAACGCCACTACAGACTTTACTGTGGCGAATGCATTGGAACAAGATACTACTGGGCAACCTACTGCATATACTGCACCAGAGTTCACTACACGCAATATTAATTCTCCTGTTCTTCCGGCTACAGCAGAACATGCTGGTTCTGCTGTTACCCACATTCCTGCTGGTATTGGCGCTCCACCAAATTCTCCAGGAAATCGTATTGGCCCTTCTACCCCTGATGTTACTGCTGATGTTTCCGACCATCGTGCTGCTAGCGGTGCTACACTCGCTGATGGAGCAGACTTTGATTGTCTTCATGATGACGTTGTTGCTAGTAGCAGGGGCGCACATTTTGTCTTAGAAGATTTAACTGAAACATTTTCTTTTTCTGAAAACGATGGAGTTATTATGACCAACATAACGGAGCTGACTGAACCCGTTAATTTTATTTCTGAGAGGAAAGAGGAAGCTCCTACTGCACGTCCTGCTCCAGAAGATCTCGTAGCTACTGCAAGTTCGACCGCTGCTGAGGTTACCAAAGAACTATCTGCTATAGACTGTAAAGATATAGCGAGTGCGTCAAGACCTATGATGTATGACGATTTGGATGAAAGCATTGTTTATCACGGGGGAGCTCGACGTCGAGAACCCAAAAAGTTGGCAACTCGCAACAATGCACACTTTAGCAACGTGTACCATCCAAACCGAAACAAACGTAATGGTTTTACAACAAAAAATATCGCAGTTCCATCCGACCAAATGAATCGAATTATTGGCAGAGGAGGATCCAGAATCCATGAAATAGAATATGATTCTGAGATTCAAGTGAAAGTCGGTAATTCTGAAGGACCTTACACAGATATAACGCTATCTGGGACAAATGATGCCATTTCAAGTGCCGAAAAAGCCATAAAATCTATGATCAGTGAAATTCGGAATACATCAAATTCTGCCTATACCGAATTATACAAAAAGGTCCCAGATGAAGTTTGCGTAATTGAATGGAATAATCTGAAATCATACTACGAAAAGCTTCAAGAAGAGTTGTTTGGCGAATATCCACCTATTGTAAAGGACTTCTATCAAGAAGATCCAGAAGTCGAACACGCGAATCCAACTGACACAGCTCTGTGGCGTACAAACAACGGCGTGAAAGTTCAAAGAATGTTCCGGGACAGACCAGAGTTACGGCCTATACCTAATCCGGCATTGACCTTAGAACATTTATTCAAGCACTATCCTGAGATATTGAGCCGCGTTCGCAATCAAGGTTATCGCAAACCTTCACATATTCAGAGTCAGGCTTGGCCCGTACTCATGCGAGGTGAGGACATGATAGGCATTACACCACCAAATTCAGGGAAGATAATGACATATTTACTTCCGGCTTTGATACACATCGACGGTCAGAACTTTGTTATTGAAAATCGCCCACGACCTATAGTCCTTATCATGAGTCCAACTCGCGAACTCGCTTTGGAAGTGGAGAAAGAGGTGCAGAAATATCAAAGCAAAAGTCTAAAGTATGTCTGCCTTATCAGTGGCGGAGATAGACGAGAACAAGTAAAAATCGTTTGCAAAGGCGTTGATCTAATTATAGCCACACCCTGTAGGCTAAATGATATTCTATTAGCTGGCCATTTGAATATGGGGACTTTCTCCTATATAGTCTTGGATGATGTCGATGAAATGTTACAAGTGGGATTTGAACATCAGTTACGAAAAGCTCTACACAACACACGACCGGACAAGCAGATAGTGTTGATGTCCTCGGTTTATACTAATGCTGTCCGCACCCTAGCACAAAGTTACCAAAAAGACCCCATTAAGATCCAAGTTTCTTTGAGCGTAGGTTCTATAACTCAAAGGATTATGATTCTGGAAGAGGCTGAAAAAGAAAAAGCTATATTGCAGTTTTTCCAAACCACGGGCCCTAAAGATAAGGTGATAATCTTTTGTAAAAATAAAGAAACTGCAGCTCTCCTCACTTTTCAACTGGGGCAAACAGGCATTGGTTGCATTTCCTTGGCGGATCCACCAAAGGATATGGATAACCCAGTGAAAGCTTTAATTGGAGTTCACGGGGCAAGTTACGACATGAGCATTATGTCTCATATTATTAACTATGATTTCCCCGCAAACATTGAAGAATACGTGCACGGAACAAGCAAACTGCCTGTGGACGGAGGGGCTACGGCACTGACGTTCGTCACTAGGCATGACTGGAGTCAGGCCCGCGCACTCATTCGCGTGCTGGGAGAAACGCGCCAGGATATTCCTGAACAACTGGAACAGATGGCTCGTAGATTTGAGGCCATGAAGGTGCGCGACGTGATCCGCGGCCGCGGCTTCTTCCAGCGCTTCCAACGAGGCCGACAGTAATTTACTATTTGTAGTTAACAAATTACTTATTTACTTGATATTATATTATATATACAGGGTGTTAAAATAAAATTTATATCTTTCTAGGAGCTCAATTATGTTTATTTAGAATTTAGATCAACAAAACAGCATTTATATTGATTAATTTATTTACAATTATAAGTATTTTGTTACGCTCCTCTCGCTCTAATATAGATAAGTACTATTTTTATAAGCTTGAAGTATTAGACTCGTCCAAAAAATTGTTAACTGAATTAATATTTTTTAATTGTCGATTGCGATACAACTACTTATATATTTCCTTGAAAGATTAAATTATATACCTGTATATATTCAGGTAGAGTAGAAATGTTTATGTAGATTCTACTTTGACCACATGGTCACAACTTATAAAACTTAAGTATTATGAATGTCCAGAGAAACTAAGATAATCGAATAATATATTTGTAACAAAACTCAATTAATTGTATCAGTGCGAGTGTCTGCTGAGCTATTGCAACAGAACACTCCACGAAGGAAGGTTTTGAGATTTGTATTACAATGTATTTACAATAAATGGCCCTATTTGGTCACTTGTAGGATAAGGTGCAAAATGCCAAATGTTGTAGTAGATCTTATATTATTTATTATATACTTCTATACGTGTTAAACGCGTTAATTTATATACCTAATATTTTGGAGTATGTTTATCACCTATTCAAATGTTGATCTCTAAGATCTCTATTTTTTATTTATGTAAGTAGCTACTTTTGTGATCCCTCTGTGATTTCTTCTCCATTTTTGAGATGTTTAAAATAAGGATATATAACCTATAAATTGATGTTCATGCATGAGTATTATCAGTCAATGAATGACTCGATGTATCACATTATAATCAGAGGAATTAATAAATGTAATAAAAAAATAATAGCTTTTTCTTTACATCCGGGATTTCAACTTCGAGTGATAGATGAGATTCCCAATAAAAAAGCATAGGTATGTATTATGCATGTATTTTGTCATACATATATTTATATATTTTATTAACCATATAACATGGTGAAGCATAGCATAATATAACAATCCAAATCAGTAAAATCATTCACATATGTAATACTTAGCTTAGCGAGTGGAAATTTGATCGATTTATAACAGTAACACTTACATTAATACATGAGTTACGCGTAAATCTACTCCAAGTAGGTAAGTGCAGTTTACTAACATTTTCGTGCAAAGTTCACATATAGATGTTTAAAAGTTTCTAACAACACTTATCATGAGAAATAGAAATGGATATTATGTTAATCAGTACTATGGATCATATAGAGTTCTTCCGAAAGATCTAACGTTATATATTGTAATAAGTCTTCGACTGAAACAACCAAGTCAAATAAATAATACCAATATAATTACTAAAAGACTATACAAAGTAAACATGATTAATAAAAGAGTTACTTAGACGATTTCTAGTCGTTTCATTTCTTTGAGGAGTTCGTCACCCATCTTAGCTGGGGAGCGAGTGACGATGACGTTGGCCTTTTCCAGAGCCTTTATTTTATCCATAGCTCCACCCTTGCCACCAGAGATGATGGCTCCAGCGTGCCCCATCCGCCGGCCGGGAGGCGCCGTCAGCCCGGCGATGAACGACACCACAGGCTTCGCTTTCTGGCCCTGTAATTAACAATAACATGACTATCTCATGTCACATCGAGCCTCTGCAATGAAGCAAAAATGTTCTTTTGCTGTTGTTATTTACATGAATTCCACAATGTTAAAATAATTTACACAGCTCAATTCACAAGTCCCAGTCTCAAGTGATAGCTGGTAACCCTTTGCATCCCTTGGCGTATCCGGTGAGATGCAATAGTAGTGCAGGATGCACAGAGCGACCTGCGAGCTCCTCCCACCAGCTGCGCACAAGGACACTGTCCCGGCGCTCAGCGTCAAAATCGATCACAGCCGTTTTGTTGTATTTGGCGCTAACAAACTGATTGTACATCGGAAATCCAACCACCAGCGTCCGCTGCTCGACACGATATATCAACAATGAGGGATTGTGAATTGGGCCCTTGACTAAATAACACAATGTACTTCTTTCTACAAGACTTACACAAAATGAATCAATGTAACTATTTCGATGAAACATGAATTAATAAATTTTCAAATAAATACTGAAATGATTGATTTCGTTCTGATAAATGAAGTTTGTATACTAAGTAGCATAATGAGAAAAATTCAAATCATGTTAGCCGTCATTAATCTACGATTATATGAGAGTAGTGACTAAAAATCAAGTTAGCTCATTTACAAAAAAACCTCTAAGGAGTGCCAGTCTTGTTTTTCGAATCCTTTACCTTGGACTGTGAAAGAATAAAAATATTTTTTTCTTTTTATAAAGGAACAGTAATAAATAACAAAACGAAAATAAATACAATAAAACCTGGGCCTTGTTTAATATTACAGTGACATTATCCAGAGCACATTGTGGAGTATATGAATTCTGAGTAGTTTGTATTAACATTTTGCAGCTTTATAGTGGTGAAGCAACAAACACCATATTTTACAATTGTCATGGATATTAACCAAGGCCCATGACAGGTCATAATGTAGCCGTAAACTTGAAATAATTAAAATAAAGAATTACAGTGTTATATTGGGTGAGGTACTCCGATGCCAACTCCTCAGCATTGCCTCCAATTTCACCAATAAGAATGATGCCCTTGGTCTCCGGATCATTCAGGAAGACCTCAAGGCAGTCAATGAAGTCCGTCCCGTTGAACGGGTCGCCACCGATGCCCACGCAAAGCGTTTGGCCGAGACCAGTCTGTGAAAAAATATAAATAAAGTTATAAATTCATGAAAATAGACATAGATGTTTAAAGTAATTGAAACACAAATGTATTACCACAGTCGTCTGGTGGCAAGCCTCATAAGTGAGGGTTCCAGATCTTGAGACGACGCCGATACATCCCTTCTTATGTACAGCAGCAGGCATGATGCCAATCTTGCACTTCTCCGGAGCAATGATGCCTGGGCAGTTGGGCCCAACCAGCCGAGACTTGTTTTGCCTCAGGAGAGCGTGCTTCACACGAACCATGTCCTGTCAATTATAGAATATATTAAACCACACACTCTCTATCGCAATGAACAAAAATGGCTACCCCAAATGGGATTTTGTTGTATATGTTAGAATGTGCTTCCACAAACTCTATTGTAAGAAACAAAAATGGCAAGCAAAAAATTATTTACGTGTTGTGGAATTCCTTCAGTGATGCAAACTATTAATGGCATCTCAGCTTCAATTGCTTCCAGGATTGCTTTGGCGGCTCCCCCGGGAGGAACATAGATAACACTCGCATGCGCCCCAGTCGCGGCTTTCGCCTCCTTCACTGTCGCAAACACAGGTTTGCCAAGATGTTCTGTCCCTGCCTTTTTAGGAGACACGCCGCCAACAATCTTAGTTGCATAGTCAAGGGCCTGTTGACTGTGGAAAGTGCCCTGCTTGCCTGTAAATCCCTGCACAATGACTTTAGTTTCACTTGTCAGTACTAAGTTTTTCCTTGTTTCGGCGTATGGAGCACTGCTTGAGTACCTGACAGTGTTGAAAACCACCCCATCTGTAACAAACAATAAGAATTTACTTAAATCATAGTAATTACTACTCATATGTTAACAAGAAAAATAAACAATAGAATTAAACTAGTGGTCCTAAGTTGTAATGGTTTTATGAGACATTAATAGAGTGTTATAGTGGTTTTTATATGAAATATCTTTTGGTCACACCTACAGATATTAGAAAGTATGTTCTGAACTTACACCCCCAAATATCGAAAATATTTTCTGTATCATAGTTACATGTAAAATTTTTTGAAATATGATTTTGTAGAAATAGCGATATTCTGGCTAGCAAAAAGGGACATGGTGGATATTCCGTAAGTACCCTGATTTGGTAATCTGTGACCAATTATTTGCATTAAGGCATAAAGTAATAAGGGAATTAACAGCTTTGGTTATTATGGGTATGAGTTTGTTATCTACTGAAGTAGTGCAAGTATACAAATAAGATGTTTTTAAAAATAGACCTACAAATTCTTGATGAAAAGTTTAATTTACACATCAAACTGCAATAAAAATGTAACAGGAACTATGGCACTGGATATTTGCTCAAAAAATATATAATTAATAACAATATGTAATATATAATTTATTTCTTTCTATAATCTAGTAATACTTATAGAAATATTTGTTTTTGAAGACTATTAATTTCATATTTATTTAATTGAAACATTATTGTTTTCACAATTTGAGAAATAAATAACAGGACAATCAAATTACAGAATCTATTAAATATAGGTTGGTATTCCTAATTACAATTGTTATCACAACAATATGTGCTGCATTAGTTATTAATGTAAAACAAACAGGGAGCAAAGTACTAAGGTCCTAGGATAATGTTCATTCGATGTATGCAGTTTTTTTTTTGATACAATATTTTAAAAATATACCTAGTCAGCATATTTAAAGAACAGGAATATTATCTTTATGACTATATTTGGGTAATTCTCACCAAATCTCGAAATTCGGTCGACACAACATTGTGAAAAAAAATGTTGTAAATTAAATGTTTTTTTTCAACAATTTCATAGTATGCATGTAACTTGATATGTATAATATAGTAGGCCCCAGAAAAAAAGTACTTAAGTTTTTCTTTTGGCCGAAGTTTTTCTAAGCCTTCGGGGTCGGATTTCATTTTCTCTCTGCACTTTCTATCATACTCTTTCTTTCTTAATTGAGCTTCTTCCATGGACAACTTCTTTCTATTTGCAGTTATTTTCTCTAAAGCAACAAAGCAATGCGAAAATTAGGTTAGCAAGAAAGTTAGCGAAAGAAAACTCAAGTAGACAAATCATTCCCTCATAAATCGTCATTCCCTCACCATACATTTTCATGAGGGAATGATGGTGAGGGAATGACAAAATCAAAGAAAAACGAAACGATCTCGTAAACATACCCTTACTTTTAGGCATGCGACTTTGTGTTAGTAAACTACTCCCAATACCAAACATTTCAGTATAATTAAAACTTAGATTATTTACTTACCTCTTATTTTTATTGATTGTGGAGTAATGACGTTAAAAAAAGTAGACTTTGAAATAAATTTGCTAAAGCTTTTCGCAAGAGAAAGTCATGCACGCACCAGGTGAAATCGGCATTTTGAAACATTGACAGTATTGTCAACTATCAAAAACTAATGATAGCGTTGCAAAATCATTAAAAGTATGATTATAAATCGACTGTCGGTAGATGTGTGAGGGAATGATTACCAATCATGGGACACAAGTATTACAATGAATTGTACCCCCTTTTATTAACATTTTATTATAAATGGCAGTAGATAAATGAAGATGTATCATATTTTAATAGTTTAGTTCAACTTGCAATCAGTTATATTATAATTTAGTTGATTTTATTCACTTGAATATATTATAATCGGGAGTGTGGGACATAGTGAGGGAATGATTTTCAAAGATATATTTATATAAAAAAATTAAAATTTGTTCTCATTGGGTCACATTTTGTAATATCCATAGTTAGCAGCAATGATATACTTTTCAAAGAAAAAATAATATCCCTTTTCTGTCGATTAGTTTTTCTGATAAACTCACAGGACTGGAATTTCGAGATTTGGTGAGAATTACCCATTTATTTCATATTTTTTATGTAAAGTATAAAAGAACAAACTGATACCACTGTATTAACAAAACATTGTACTTATGAGATAACTTAGACTGACAGTATCAAAGGTCAAACAACATACTGATCTATAAATCATTTTCATATACAACCTAACAAATACTAGCAATAAAAAGTAAAGACTTTTATGAAAGAAACATTTATCGATTGCTACGTTACAAGCAATAACTTTAATAAATGATCAAAACCGTAACAACCGAATACTCAGGTATTTATAGTTGAAGGTCTCGGATATACCTAATGAATACGACATTGGTTAATAAGTTTGTAACTACACTGCAGCCATTCATGATTCAAATCATCTCACGTAATCAATCGAATTGCTGTTTCGTACTATAGGTTTACATAATTCGTTTATGAGAGGGCGAAAATCTAATGAGAAAGTTAACGCACAGCTAGAAAAAGCAACGTAACGTAGCATAGGCGCGTCACGGCTGTTAATTTTCATAGGTTATGAGATATATGTTATTGCATAACCTAGCCTATTTTGATCACAGAGCAATCTTTATATTTACCTCTAAGCCGGGAAAGAATCCGCATTGACACAGCCATTGTATAACTAGAAGCAGAGAAGGAATATAAAATGATTTAGTGACACTGACAGACTACTGCCTGCCAGCCATTACGTAACGAATGTGTAAGTGCGATGCGATTCGTCAATCCGAACTTTGACAGTTTCATTGATTATTGAAAACCGGTAAAATTTCGTACAAGTACGGTTTTGCTTTTTTTTATCTCATTTTGATGTTTTGGCCCGCTAGTAGCTAAAAGTGCTAAAACTGATATCATAAAGGAAGAAAGAGCCATAGGAAAGAGCAGTGTTGCCAACTTAGTGGATTTTCCACTAGATCTGGTGGTTTAGACATGTGGTTCGGCGAAAAAATATTAGTTTTAGTGCCTAGTGGATTTTTTAGTGGATTAGAGTCCTTTCAGTTAGCGGTAAGTGACGAATTTAACCACTAACACAACTGAATATGGTTTATGAGTTACTTGAGCGAAAGAACCAATATAAAGTTTATTTATTAGTAATACATACAATTAGTTTGAGTAAGATCAAGATGCCTAAGCCACAGTACACCCAAAAGTTTCGTGATTGTTAGTTACGTGACCCAGTTTTAAAGGATTGGTTGCAAATAGTCGAAAGCACTGGTGGTCCAGTTGCTAAGTGCAAATTATGTGGTATATTATTAAGGAGTCAATTAATAATAATTGAATAATTTGTCTCTACCTACGACGCGGCGCTAAAGAGGGGGGAAAAACATCCCAAGATCTGACTGCACTGATTCGGCTTTGGGTTATCCAGTGAAATTCTGGTAGTTTGAGAGACCGCTCAGTTTTAGTGGTTTCTGGTGGTTTGCACGGCCGCATTTGGTGGGCTGGTAAAAATAAAGTTGGCAACACTGGGAAAGAGCAACGTCAACGTCAATCAAAGAAGTCCCGCGGCCACGGCGCTAGTATCGCAGTATCTACACAGAATTATTATGATTCGTCAATTAGTTCCATTATTACGCGGGACTTCATTCTTATTCGACAAATACCACAGACCAGACACAGACAGACTACGTATTACGTTTGTATTGCGAAAATCTTGTGTGACGTGTATTTTGTAAATTAGGTACCTACTTAAATTTTATTTACCTATTGTTATTTAAATTGTTAATACTTAGTCGGTACAGTTTCCCAGTATTTACGTGACAAGTGTTATCGCGCCACGTATGAACATAAAGAAATATCTACGTAGCAGTGTTGGCTTTTCTTGAATGTCCGGCAAAGTTTGTTTATAACAATTTCTGCCTATTGAAATTAAATATGTGCGGTTCAGACAAAAAGTTAGGCGAGATCCGCGCTCTTATCCTCGTAGGCGGCTATGGTACTCGCCTGAGGCCTTTAACTTTGAGTAGACCGAAGCCCCTGGTCGAATTTGCCAACAAACCTATTCTGATGCACCAAATCGAAGCCCTCGTCGATGCTGGAGTCACTCAGGTAATATTAAGCGGTTTGTAAATTGTTTATTGTTAATAAATCGTTGATATTGTATTTTACACTAAGTAATCATTGTTTTCTAGGTGATATTGGCAGTCTCATACAGGGCTGAGGACATGGAGAAGGAATTGACAGAACAAGTGTCGAAGCTTGGAGTGTCTTTAACATTTTCGCATGAGACAGAACCCCTAGGCACAGCTGGTCCACTAGCATTGGCACGAGAACTCCTCAGTGCCAGCTCTGAGCCCTTCTTTGTTCTCAATTCTGATGTGATATGTGACTTCCCATTCAAGGAATTAGCTAAGTACCATCGGAGTCATGGAAAGGTTAGTAAGCAAGCCAATAATCATAATGATGACTCAAACAAATAATATCTTTATATACCTGATAACACAAAGATAAGCTGTTGCAATGAGGTCAAGCCTATTCTATTAGTAACAGTCAATTTGTAATTATAGTAATTAACAGGACAATGGAAAAATAATAAGAGAATTCATTTAATATGCATATTTTAGATTTTTATGTGAATACACATAACTGGTGACTATTTGGCTTTACCAGATTAAAATTTTCTTTTGGAGAACATTTAAAAAAATTTCATAATTGCCAGGTCAAAACTGCATAGAAATCAGTCATACAGTGAGCAGAGCCATGTAATGATGAATGAGTGTATTTTAAAACTTTTAACAAATTCTCATGCCGTACCAATCCAAAAGTAATTAACTGCAGTAAGTCTCTATACACAATGACACAACTGCCATTTACTGCCACTATTATAGCAATATCTACAGAGCCGGAATTTGTTAAAAGCACTTATTAGATAAAGTCTTGTGACATAGCCTTTATCAAGGTAATTATGTTGTTAATTATTTCAGGAAGGTACCATTGTGGTGACTAAGGTGGAAGAACCTTCCAAGTATGGAGTGGTTGTGTACAAGGAGGATGGTGAAATAGAAAGCTTCATTGAAAAACCACAGGAATTCATTTCAAACAAAATTAATGCCGGTTTGTAGTTTTATCATAGTGATGTCTGTACGTCACAATAATAATATCACAAATTCTTCTATCATGTGAATTATGAGGTAGATTACTAACCTCATCAACAGTTTCAGGGTAATTATTGAGCCTTCAAAGGCCTCTGACATGACTAAATGTATTAATAACTTAATTTGACTAGTGAGAGCCATATTATAGTATGTATTAAATTTTCAGGGATGTACATTTTAAACCCCTCAGTACTAAGTAGGATAGAGCTTCGACCTACATCAATAGAGAAAGAGGTGTTTCCCTTCATGGCAAGAGATGGACAGTTACATGCTATGGAACTTCAAGGCTTCTGGATGGATGTGGGACAACCTAAAGATTTCCTAACCGGTAAAGTATTACACATTCAATCATACATTAAGTAATATGGGTTAGATTGAAATGGTTATGAGGTTTGATTTGTACAATAACCGAACTGAAATTGCTGCTCTGTATTGCATTGATTTTGAGGAAACTAAACCATAGATTGTTTGGCTCAGCAGATGCCAGTATAGGATATTTTATTATTTATTGTTTGGCTGAAATTGTCATTTCTAATTATTCAAATAGAGATATATACTCTGTTATCAGAAAAGCAGTATAGTATGTTTTCTATCATTGTCCTTATCATATTTTCGCCACAGTTTCTAATTTATTGCAAATAATGAATGTACAATTATGTAGCTTTGTTATTTCCTGCTAGTTGTTCTAGCATTATTTTAATACTTCCATGCCATTATTATAAAACTCTTGTCTTCACAACTCAAATTTCCCTTTCAGACATATTGTATACATATTTATTTTTTCATTTACATATTTAAAAAGTTTTAAAAACATGTGTTCAAATACCAGTGAAAAATTATTAGTAATGATAAAGACGTGTTTGTTAGTATTTTTTATTACATAGAAAAAAATAATAGGTATAAAATTTGTTGTGTTGTTATATTATGAAAAAAATCTATATGAATATTATTTACACATCGTAATATGCCAAGCTAACCATATCTACCCTATCAATATCGTTTACTTTCGCAAGTGAATATAGCATTAAAATCTTATATTGTTGTATGTAATTACTGTTTGTGTTTGTTTGTTAGGCATGTGCCTTTACCTGACGAGCCTGCGTCAGAAGAACTCTGACAAACTGCACGAAGGAGCCGGTGTAGTGGGTAACGTGCTCATTGACCCCTCCGCTACGATCGGCAAGGGCTGCCGTATAGGCCCCAACGTCACCATTGGGCCTGACGTCATTGTCGAAGATGGTAAGGCATACATCATTATGCTGCTCACTTTATTAATATACACTCATTGTTGGTAGACTTCTACACGAACGCGGCCGGTACTGTTGTTACCCCGTCAAAGGGATCCTGAATATCGTATGAACAGCGATCTGCAATAAATACTTCCCGTAATTCATCCTATTGTCTGCGCTAACCTTGGTTGTGATGTTTTCACCCCTATGTATATTGAACAGAACCCTAATTTGCCCAATTATTCTACCTCCCAGCAGGTGCGTGTCACTTGGCATAAAATCAAAGATTTGCAAATCGAATTACGTACGTTCGCAATTTATTTTAGATTGTTAATATGCTGTGCCTCAAAATAAACTTACACAGATAGTCCTTATTCCCATTGTACAGTTATTAATATAATGTTATGCAGAAGTAAAGTTTTAAGTTTGCTTGTAGAATATGTAGTTCACTAGTGAACAGATTTCGAAAATAGCTACATTACCTATTCCTGATTTAAAAAAAATACGCGGCGCAACGCAAAGTCCACGCGGACGGAGTCTTGAACAGAGCTATCAATAAATAGTGATGTTTTATCTGTTGCAGGGGCATGCATAAAGCGTAGCACGATACTCCGCGGCGCGATAGTCCGTCAGCACGCGTGGTTGGACGGGTGCATCGTGGGCTGGCGCTCCGTTGTGGGCCGCTGGGTGCGCATGGAAAACACTACAGTGTTGGGCGAAGACGTCATCGTAAAAGATGAGCTATACGTCAACGGCGGGCAGGTCCTGCCACACAAGTCCATAGCACTCTCCGTACCCGAACCACAAATCATCATGTAACATACCCACAATACAGATACATTATGGTGCTTCCACGCTAGGTACTATTATTTATATCGTCCCCTTATAGTGAAACGCGCAAATGTTTTTTAAATCATAATCTGATGTGTTTTCTTCAACAAAACACACACGTTAGTTGAATTCCCCGTAAAACTTAAGACTACAATTTTTACCTGATTTAAACTAGCGCTTCTGTTGCGAGATTTTCACTATATGACATCGATATAATAATAATATATATTATAACATATTATAACAGGTGCCAAAGCTCACAGAAGTCGTTTTATGCACTGTGTTACTTAAAGAAAGTACATAATGGTGCTAATTCCTGTAAACACCATCTAATTTTATTTTAAGTTATATCTGTAATTTTTTATCCGCCGAAAAGGAAAGGGACGGGTAATCGACAAGCATAAAATTTATGGAACACACGTCAATTTTAAGCACAAATCTAAAACAACCGTCTAAAAATAACCCGACAGAATTATGTTGACAGCACACGTCAAACGGTTTGCATACCAGCGAGATACCTTTTTGATTCGCCCGGGTTATTCATTCATTTACTCATTCTTCTTAAAATCAAGAGCTGTCAATCATCCGTCCCTTTCCTTTTCGGCGGATAAGAATATGACGGGTATAACTTAAAATAAAATTAGGTGTCTGCAGGAATCGGGACCATTGAGGATATTCTTCAGTCTGTTATAAAATGTTATACAACAATGTCTAACCTCAGCAAGCTTCAGACATGGAACATGGAGGGCCTTCTCCACTAAGTTAAGGTAATCTACAACAGTCACAGCCTTGTAAAGAATTTATATTTTTCAACAGAAACACCAAGCATAGTCTCAGTAGTATATTGTTCACATATAAATTATTTATTATACAAAGTTATTTATTATGTGAGTGTATGTGTGTTGCGTATATCGTATCACACATTAATCGAAACAGTAGGCGTTTCTTATAGGTAGGTGCACTTTATGTAGAACTAAGCATCGGTATTTGCATCGGCAATTACAATGTTTGTCATACCTGTACTTATATTTTATTAGAGGTTTTTTGTTTTTGAAATATGCAAAGAATAGAATATTCGTTTTCTATTATACAATTCATATTTTATGTTATTATTTTATATATACATTTTTTTTGTTAGAAATACAGACACAATTAATAGGGTGTCCATTTTTTCAAATTATATTTGTTACCCTCACGTGTTGTAAGCACGGACCTGGAATTTTATTCAATATTTACTAAAATATTGTACCTACAAAACAACATTCCTTGTAAATTAATACAATATCTTTATCATAAAAATAAGTACCTATATTATAGTATAGGGTATGATGTGGTACCATTAACTGCCATTTTTATACCAAAATTAGAATAAGATTTTATAAATTACATAATTTATAATGGTATAGTATGAGTATGAGTGTAATAATTTCAATTTACCTTTACTTATGTATTTGATTATAATTAATTATTAATATACAGTAAACAATTGGCAAATAAAACAAATGAGTAATTTAAAAAGCATTTAATATTCTTATAGTGGATCAAATAGACTTAAAAACTAAAGTAAGAGTAATCGCCGAGAAAAATCGTTAGTGTTAAAGTACCTTTACAATTTTATTTTATTGATTTCCTAGTTAATTACTCGTCGCATTTTTCGATTACATTTTTGTGAGGTACATTGAAGGTATAATATTCCCTTGGTAAATCTATACTTATAATAAATCTGTAGAGAGGTCAATTCTGTACATTAAATATATTTTCAAAATAACTATCAGGGGGTGATTAGTGATCGACACTGATGCCAAAAATGCAATCAGTAAAATTTTTGTCTGTCTGTCTGTATGTTCCTTATAGAAACAAAAACTACTGGACGGATTTTAATGAAACTTGGTACAATTACTCTTCATACTCCTGGGCAGGTTATAGTATACTTTTCATCACGCTGCAATCAATAGGAGCAGAGTAGTGAAGGGAAATTTTGGGAAAACGGGAGAAGTTACTCCATTTTTTAAGCTTCCGTCGCGTGAGCAGCCTTAATGGTTAAGTTACATAGAAATCATGTATGACGGAAATATCTAAATATATAAAAGGAGAAACTGACTGATTGAATGACTGACATATCAACGCACAGCCTAAACGGCTAAACGTAGGCACTTGAAATTAGGAAGGGACGTAGCTTAGGTACCGTAGAGGTGCACTAAGAAAGGAATTCTCGAAATTCCCACGGGAACAGGAATTAGCGGGAAAACCCTTTTGTATAAAAATTCTAAACCGCTTAAGTTAGACGCTTGAAATTTGGCATGCAGGTACCATAGTTAACTTAAAGCTTAGTTGCAACTGGATATTGCAAAATTCCCACGGGAACGGGAGTTAGCGGGAAAAAACATTTGTATGATAAAATCTAAACCGCGTAAAATAGATGTTTTCAATCTAGCATGCATGCTACGAATAAAAGCATGCATGCATACCTTAGTAAATATAAATTTTAGTTATGGCTGTATTTTGAAAAATGGGAATTGGCGGGTAAAAATAAATGTATGAAAAAAATCTAAACTGCATAAGTTAGATGCTTAAAATTTGACATGCATATATTGGTGCTAATTCCTGTAAATACCATCTAATTTTATTTTAAGTTATATCTGTCATTTTCTTATCCGCCGAAAAGGAAAGGGACGGGTAATCGACAAGCATAAAATTTATGGAACACACGTCAATTTTAAGCACAAATCTAAAACAACCGTCTAAAAATTTTACATCAGTCAATAACCCGACACAGTTAGTAGACAGCATGTCAAACGGATTGCATACCAGTGACGTACCTTTTTGATTCGCTCGGGTTATTCATTCATTTACTCATTCTTCCTAAAATTAAGAGCTGTGAATCATCCGTCCCTTTCCTTTTCGACGGATATGAAACTGACGGATATAACTTAAAACAAAATTAAGCGGTGTCTGCAGGAATCGGGGCCAATATACCTTAGTGAATGCAAAGTTAAAAATTTCCCTGGGAACGGGAAGCGAGTTAGAGGGGCTTGAAATTTATAGCTCGCGGTAGTGGCAACCAAGAAACGTCGCGGCCGCGGCGGCGTTTGTGGGGCGGCGACAGCGGTGGCGAGGCGCGGAGGGGGGGCAGATACCCGAGTGAGCAACCGGAACGCGGCAGACGCGTGAGGGCAGACGTCGTTGATGGTCGTGTCAAATATTGAATTTTGCGGGCGAACTTTTCACTATTCTTGGATGGTTCAAATCTTTCGTAGGTAGTTTTCTGTTGAATTTTCCAGGCGGACGTTTCACGGCGTATTTCTGTTGTAATTTTTAAATTTTGTTTTTTTGGAAACTGATCGTATTTTCCTAAAATATCAAACCAAATCATAAACTACGTAATAATCTAGAAATTAATAACAATTCATTATTTAACTGAGCTACTTATACTGTAACCTCATTTAAAAATAATAAAATTAAGCATTTTTTAACCTTTCTCCCACACACACAAAGATCTTTCTTTTATAACACGCCTCGCGGACGGAGTCGCGGGCAAAAGCTAGTATAACATAAGTGTACCTTATTACGTTCGTTTTTACAACACTCCTGCTACTGTCTAATAATCAGAACCGCGGCTCACTTTATTATACCGTTCCATAGAGGTACATTGGAATTAACCAAGGTACATTCAGGTAAGTTGCAGGTACATTGCTTTTGTCTATAACTTATTCGCTCTACCACTACATGGTCCAGTGGTAACCATGGAGGGCGTTAACATGTAATAAACAAATAATCAAAGAAGGAAACAATAAAAGAATCCTTATGTTTAGACATAATAGAAAAAAAATATTAAAGGAAGGACCTTCATAACATTGTTGTTTTTTACTATATCAGTTTCACTATAGTATTATCAAAATAGTACATTTTTATTTTGAGTACATGAACATACTTAATTTAAAGAGATCATTATTGTTGATCAGCGTTGTTGCTTATTGGTTGTCATGTAACAAGCAACATCTGTCACTGCCACAGTCGACTATTATAACATTTTAAGGATTACATTTAGGAGTACCATCTGTAAAATTATGAAACCAACTTAAGGACCATTTTAAAAAGGACTAATCCTGAATTATGGTCATGTTGGCAAACACTAACATGTTACTACTCTCCTTTGAAACATAATATTTTATATTTAGAAGACTCGAATCAGTTGTTTACACATTCTTACTTCCACTTTACAGATAAGTTCACTTCACAATAAATTCTCACTTTAAATGTAACTTTCAAACGCTTACTGTTCGAGTTCTTCGGTATCGGGTCATTCGTCCTCGCTGGCCGGCATAGCGTCGCGTCATTCAGTCGGCGCGATGTTCTGTGCAGCGGCCACCAGCAGGTCGTGGATGTCCTTCGCATATGAGATTTGCAACCGCACCGTGTTTAGGTAAGCGGGGTAGCTCAGTGTCGTCTCCTGTCATTCGAAATATTTGTATTAATGATAGTTCAAAATATTTGATATTTTGTACCATGATAAAACTATTTATATACATATAGTATTGTAGACATTGTAGTGAAAGGCCGATTTACAAATCTCCTACAAGCTCTCTGCAGAATAACTTGTGTATCTCAGGTTTGACTAATGCATTCTGGCTAACCCTGAAATAGCCTGTGACTGATGCATTTTTAGTCAGCCGTACTTTAAGACAGTCAAACGCCGAAATTAAAATAATTCGCCTAGTCCACCCTAGAAGTGACTGAGGTTTGTACCAACCGAGTGAACTGATAATATTACAATAATATTATTGTAATATTATTTGACTTATTTGCCTGCTTGGATGATAATAAAACTAATCATTAGAGTTAGGGTAAGTATGTGCAACTTAAAAATGACATGTTGAATCACTTTGTTATTGGCCTTTAACTCAGTTCAGTTGCTTCTAGGAAAGATTAGGCAAAGACCTTTCTCTACAACATATAAACGGTTAAAAACAAACCTGACTGCTTCCAGAGTCAAGTCTAGAGGGAATCACGGTCAGTGGAAGATAATGTGATGCAGATTGTGCTTGCTGGATGCATGTCACTGCTGTACGCTGAAAATGTGTGTAAATATTCACATAGTTCATTAATAATGTATCATCTGTTGTCTTTAACTGCAGTCTATTTCTAAATAACTCACATCTTCTAAAGGTAGGTATACAAAATTTTATTTACACCTGTAGGCTCTGCACGGCAACCGTGCCGCGCGCGGTGCGAATTATATCGAGGCCTTCGACCAATAGCCGTTTGACGTCCATCTACGTAGATAGCATTCGTATCGTTTATTGGACAAAGCGCTCGATATAATTCGCGCCGCGCGCGGTGCAGTTGTCATACATACCCGGCTGTTTGGTGTATGGTAAAGTACATTTAAAGTTCTACAATATTGTTTTAGATCAATAAAGCCATGGGGAACTGGGCAGCCTTTGTAACACTAATGTTTCTTGTGGGATTCAATCTACTTAAAGACTGACTACATAGTACATGGGTCTGTGCTACCCCATCTAAAAGATTTCTACACTATATCCTCTAAATTCTTACACAATGCAAACAATATTAATTAGGTTGTAATACTATTGCACAAAACTCTTATCAGTCTAATGTTAACCAATTTTAACCACTTACCAAATGAAGTTCCATTTGATCACACAGGGAATATAATTCTTCTAGATTTTTGTCGAATCTCAACACCGGAGTGTCTGTGACACCCTTTCTGAAATACAAAAAACAGGATACAAAACCAATGTCCTGAACCAAACTGGTTCTGCTCATACCTACAAGGTACCGTCACTACATGTCACTATCCTAATCAAACAGCCAGCCAGCAACAAAGTGTAAAATTAAATTGTCAATGCATGCTTCATTCATTCAAAATAATTAATTCATATTAATTCAAATAATTCATAATGCTATATGTTGTAACTTATGACATTCAATTGCAGTTGTGAAATAAAACAAAACCATTTAGATACCTATCTAGACTGAAATGTGTTGAAACTGGCAGCTGGCTATTAGATGGTAATAGGTATTTAATTATGCATTGTATTACTTTTTACAAGTACATGACAAATATCTTAAATGTTATTCAGAACGCGAACAAACAGCAATCACATTCATCAGTTGATGAAGTAATTGACTACAATGACGAAAGTATAAAATGCAACTTTAATACTTACTGTGAATTTGAGTCAGTAGTGTGATTTTGGTGTAGAATTTGAGCAGCTGACTTCAGGGTAGTCTAGAACAGAAGGTGTTAATTAATTTATAGATTGGGCTTTTTGTGAAAAAAGTCAACTTCTAACAAAGTCTTCTTTCTAAGTTAATTTCTTATTTAAACAATTAGAAAGATTCTTGTACTTGTAAGTCATTAAAGCGATGTCACTAGCGTATATTTAGAAGAGAAGGTATTGTTCACCAGACTCACCGGTATGGCTTCTCTTATGGATCCCATCAATGTCTTGACTTTGGAGATGTTGTCCATCTTGTCTTGCTGCGGCATGGCAGGCCCCGGGCCCGGCCCCCCTGGACCGGGTCCCGGCTGCATCTGCTGTGGAGACGGTTGCTGCATCACCGTGCCAGCCGGCGGTATGTGCATACCCACGTTCGGTGCTGCACCCACTGCGGGGTTTGCTGACACATTACCGTGCATGTTTAATTGATTCATCTCTAAATAACTATTTGTATTTAATCCACCTTCGATCCCAACATTCAATTCATTCAAAGTAAACAAAATTCGGCCATCCACAGACAGATTTTCGTTCAGAAATAAATATGTCATTTTGTCATCAGCAGTTTGTTTAAAAACCGTAACATTACCGCAAAGTGACGTACCATCTCTATTGATTTTTTCAAAAAAGATCCATGGTCAATGGATTTTATTGAATTTTGTAGTAAAAGTAATAAGCAAAGCCATAATCATCATGTATTTAAGTGCATGCTCTTGTTGGTGCGTTGTAGCATTCTCTCCATGCCACGTTTTTGGGAGAAATAGAAATAGGGCAGTGGATTCCCTTTTGCCACACAAAACTACGCAAGCTGGGAAATTGAAAAAAACAACATTAAATATAAAGAAATCAAGCGAAACTTGGTAAAGAAACAGAAATATTCCAGAATATTTACGAAAGTCCTTTTTAGCTTTGTAATACTATTATTTTATTGCAAAAGATAAAAAAGATTAGAGTAGGACGTACATCGGTATGACTCTGCTTTCTCCTCTGAAGAAAATTAAAAAAATGCTTGACATATGATTTGACAATTTGACATAACGTGCGTAGAATTTGCGCCAAATTTGTTGATTGCCGGATTTTGGTTATACAAATGCAGCTACTGCAGCTATAATTTACCATAAAAATGTCTAAACGTAACAGCGTTGGTTCTAAAAACACATTGTTCAATTATTTCTCCAAGACACCGCCTGCGAATAAGAAAGCTAAGCTTCAAAATGGAGATACTGATGGAAGTCCAAAACTTGATTCTACTCTGCACAATGAAACAGACTCGAAAAATGATAGTAAGTTAACTTATCCGTACATTTTGAAAATTTTATACATACATAAATTCACGCCCATAAACCATAATGGGGTGGGTAGAGCCACAAGTGTTTGATGGACAGTATGTATGGTGTTTGATGGACAGTACCTATGATCACCCATCGCGCTTATAATGTTCCGTCCTGTTAAAAAGGATATAATTTCTGTGTTGGTTTTTATGATCTGCCACAAACATTTCTGAAGATCTTTGGGTACAATAAAGTAAACTAAAACTAAAATTATTAATAAATAATTGAATTTATAATTTTTAGACAAAAAGCGCGAGCGTCATACAACTCCATCACCAAAAGTCTACAACTACAGTGACAGCGAAGATGAAGTGCCCATTGCTCCTAAACGAAGAAAGCGCATCAGACTCAACCCTATAGACTCCGATGACTCAGATACTGAGAACAAAGGTTAGTAAAAACTGCAACTTACAAATAATAGTAAAATAATATATAAATAACATCATGTTAGTAACTTTTAACTTAATGTACCATTAGCAGTTTACAAAATCTTGTAACATTCCCCATTTTTCAAAGGTTAGTTAATTATCAAAATTTTCAGTAGACAATAAAGTGTCATCCGTGAAAGAGAAGATATCTGTGGAGAAGAAACTTCATGACAGCTTCAAATATGAAGCAAACCAAACTCCGAAAAACAAAAAGTCTACAAGTGATGGGTAATAAATAATATTTCAATGTAGTAAGAACAATATTCATTTATTTCAAAAACAGAACACAATCTGTGCGAAAATAGTAATAATAGTAAATAAATAAAGTTGACATTGTGATCTGATTGAGGTTTTTAAGCATAAGCTGTGAATTGAGTTGACTCTGGGAGTCCACTCTGGACAAAGCTTACTGTTAGCTTAAGATTGCTTGTCAAACTGATTGCCTTTTTGCTAAATTAGTTGTTTAATTTGTTCTATGAGTATAACAATTTGTACTTAATATATTACAATAGCCCTAAGCCGACAACAACAAAGTTCGAGCATGTTGAAAAGGATACAGCTCCAATAGCTGATGTGGGCAACTGGGTGCACTGCAAGCTTGAGTGGCTCAAGCCCGACAAGATCCGTGATGCACAGAAGAGGAGGCCTGACCACGCCGACTATGATCCCACCACACTATATGTCCCGCCTGACTTTTACAATAATCAGACTCCTGTGAGTTGTGTTTTTATTGTCTATAGGTATTATGGATTGTGATAAAAAAGTATTTGTAGATTTCAAAGATACCAAAAGTTGTTGCAGGTTTTCTTCTCATGACTTCTAGCTCTATATAATAGAGCTTCACAATTCGTATAAGGATCAATACTAATCCTGAGAAAAAGCTATTAGTCCAAATTAAACAATGTGATAAGAAGTCCTTGCAAAAACATTTCTTTGTGGGTTGAGGTCCTAAACAAATACGGTATATTCCTTCCAGGCACATAGACAGTGGTGGGAGATGAAATCGTCGCACTTTGATTGTGTGCTGTTCTTCAAAGTGGGCAAGTTTTACGAACTGTACCACATGGACGCCGCAGTCGGAGTTAATGAGCTTGGCTTCTCTTATATGAAGGTAAGAAAATTGTTTAAAACTTCACTGTACAGTGTTAGTGCTCAGTAATCATTTCCAGTGTTTGTCATAGCATTATTTCACTTCAGGCATAGAAATGGAATAAGTTTCGAAAGAGATTTAATTATATATTAGTCACACTAAAACTGAGCATAATAAGCAATAGTAATTGTAGAGCAATGGCATGTAAAATGAGTAATGTCACGTCACAAGTACAATGTAAAGCGTGTTCTATTTTCACAATGTGTTGTAATCGTTTTCAGGGCGACTTCGCGCACTCTGGTTTCCCAGAGAGTGCGTATGCGCGGATGGCGTCGACGCTCGTGTCGAAAGGGTACAAGGTGGCGCGCGTCGAGCAGACCGAGACCCCTGATATGATGCAGGAGAGGTGCAAGAAGTGTAAGTTAACAACAGCATTTGTTAACCAACACACTAAACTAGCCAAACAAATGTTCGCTTTTCAATACTTTTGCAAATGTGCTCTTATAATATGTACGTTGGATGAACGGAACACACTTTTAAGTATGCACATACATACGTCTATGTGTACAGAACCACAAGTGAAAACTTGCACCTACTTAATACAAAGTCCTAAGATGGATATGATGAATTGTGTGGTGATGAGTGATCAGCTCACACTATACATCCATCATGTTGGAAATCACACAAAATCTATGTCAGGTTTTATGGCATGCCTGGCAGATGAACCGCTGAACATGGTCTGTTTTTTGTTTGCTCCCAGATTATTCAATAACATTAGATTACCAACCAAACTAAACAGGATGTCAACAAAGCATGATTGGGAATATCTATCGACAGTTTCGAGGCGCATTTATAAACTGGTGGACGAAAAGATCGACTCAAGTTTCCTGCCTTAAGCTTGGTCTATACAAATGAATATTTGTCTTATTTTTCAAAGTTCTTCCCCTTCTAAACGATACCTACCTACAGGTAACAAGATACACCTTGGTAGACTGTCTTTTTGAGTTGATTTTTTTGTCCACAAGTGTATATTGTGTGGTCTCGTGTACAGTGCGTCAGTCGAGCAAGTGGGACAAGGTGGTGCGAAGGGAGATCTGCCAAGTGACTCTCCGGGGCACGCAGGTGTGCGGCCTCCAGGACCCCGGCCCGGGCGAGGCGTCCGCTGCTTACATGCTGGCAATTACTGAGGAGGTATGAACTGCTAGTCGTTGTTTTTTCACTTTTCCCTAACTAAATAGGCACTTACTAGGTAAGGTTATCCTTACTAGCAACAGGTGAGGTTGCATCGCGATTGCGAATCTATGGTAAAAAAAGAAATCTGTCGTTTCTCTGTCTAATTTGGTCCTTCACACAGGAGGTACACATAAATAAACACAAACACATTTAATAGACACTTATATTATAAACAAATGTACATTACGATGCTATTTTTCTGCTAAGCGATTGTCTTTTATTTGTTTATTATTTTCGTCCTTGGAAGAAGTCTTTAATTCCACACTTTATTATAGTAAATCCTATATTCGGCATAGAGCCCCACGAAGCCCCGCAGATCGGTATTTTTGGTTGCGAATGTCCATTTCTCTGGTTGAAAAATTCGCTCTAATTTATGTTTATATCTTTTGCGAGTGTTTCGATCAATTTCTCTAACCTGTAATTTGCAATCAACGAATAAAATGCTACTTATCCTCGGCCTCTGTCTTCTTATAGATTATGTATGTATGTATGCCACGTTACATTCCATTTAAAGCGGGTGCTGTGCTAATGTCGCGCCACCTCAAAACGATGGGGTTAAGTTACTAGTAGTGCCTAAACAGTGTGTTCGACCTTTCTTCTTCTTCTTATCGTGTGGGTAGTGGGATGGAATACCAAAGCCCCGTGACATGGCTCATGTAACGATTACTCACTTACATCAGTAAATAGTAACCGGGACCAAGGGCTTAACGTGCCATCCGAAGCACGGATCATCTTACTTTCGGACAATCAGGTGATTAGCCTGTAATGTCCTAACCAGGGATCACAAGTTATTTTTGTGATATGTCCCCACCGGGATTCGAAACCGGGGCCTCCGGATCGTGAGTCCAACGCTCAACCACTGGACACTAAGGCCGTATTTCGACCTTCAGTGTGGTCCTATACAAGACTAGAGTGTCTCATATTTTCTTCTCTTCAGCCACTACACCATTTTTGAAATGACATAGTTACAATAAATTAAAATGAATGAATCTTCTTTTTACCTTGTGGATTGTGAGGTGGAATACCAACCTCATTAACCCTGGTGTCAGTGTTATTACTGAACCGCCAAAGGCCCCTGACATGAATGAAAAATATTTATAAATAAAAGCTTTGTTAAATTGAACTTTGTTAACTTTATAGTTGAGTTTGTTGTGCAAGCGAAGCGAGTGTGTCCCGGTAATGCGTAGCGAAATGTAGTATAAAACATACTGTTTTTTTTGTTATTATATCACACACATGCTTAGGGAAACTCACAAAGAGAATATTTAAATAAAAAAAAACTGTATTTTCTACTTGTTATCGTTCTTGTCGTTGTTATGAGCAGTGGAAGTTCAAGGGGGAGGCCTTTGCCCTGTGGTGGGACATAATATATAGGCTGTTATGTTATGTATGTCACGAAAAAAGTCTCGCGGCGTCTGTGTCGCAGGTTCTGCATATAATTATAATGACCTGTCAATTAGTTCGATTAAAATCTGTCGACTTCTTTCATGGCGCAGATTCTTACTTTTAACTTAGTTTAAAACGATGAGTCCGCCAACGTCGCGGTTCTAAAAATAAAACGGAGTACAAGAAATCTCACTTTATCACGGTGTGTTAACAGGAGGGGCAAGGCAGCAGCACATACGGCGTGTGTTTTGTGGACACGTCCATCGGGCTATTCCACCTCGGACAGTTCAAGGACGACAAGCACTCCTCGCGGTTGCTAACCACACTGTCACACTACCCGCCTGCTTTGGTAAGCCTGCAACACACAAGCTCAACTTGCAAATTACTGTTGCCAAATTATCGATAGTTCGATAATCGATATCGATAGTTTGATGACCTTGAAAATCATCTATACTATCGATAGCGACAAACCTATCAAATTCAAAAATATCTTTATTCAGTAGGTAACATAGTTACACTTTGAATCGTCAATTTTTACATAACGAACGTCTCATCCGCCTAAAACTACTGCAGATTCTCACCGTCACGAAGCAATACTGCGGCTAATTCCTGCAGACTCTATCTTATTTTAAGTTATACCAGTCATTTTCTTATCCGCCGAAAAGGAAAAGGACGAGTAATTTTAGAGATCGATAACAACCCCCTTATATTTTTGTATTTGTCAATAACTCGACAAAATTAAGTTGACATAACACGTCAAACGAGTAGCATACCAGTAACATACATATTTGATTCACCCGGATTATTCATTGATTTACTCATTCAATTTAAAAACAGCTGTCAATCACCGGTTCCTGTCTTTTTCGGCGAATAAGAAAATTGGGTCGTGTACCAGGTTCGAGATAAATTATGAAATTTTGATTACTAAATAAAGACAGATCTAAAACTAACGAAAATCATTTTCTTTTTTCTATTTAACTTATTTATGAATTTTATTCAAGAAAAACGCAATACTTAGTCCGACATTTTATCACGTTTTTCTATGACGTCACAGTGTGCTTTCATACAAATTCCATAGTAATTTCGTGTCTTGACGTTTAGTAAAAAGTAACTGATTTGACTAGTTGGAAACTAGCCTGTTACAGGTATAGCTTAATATAAAATGAGATGGTATGTACTGGAATCTGATCCACTATCAAACAACTTTTTACTATTGCAAGGACTATCGATACTATTGATATTATTAGTTATTTCAAACCTTTCGTTAGTGTATCGACAGGCAACCCTAATTTTAGAACTGCTCAGACGAAGGACAGACGACGGAGCTTTATAGCTCGGGGTACTATTTTGTTCGCGATCTTATTACTAAGACCACAATCAGTCTTAAAGATTCATTTTGGGAAACTTGCCTAAACTTTGCTATTAACCGCAAACCCTTTGCCTAAACCGCAGTCATTGTGAGGAATCTGAATGAACTAATAGGAGTTAGTGGATAGCGAGTGACTGTACGTTACTTTTGATGTTCTAACTGGATATTTACGAAAATACAACAGGTTTTGGAACATTTTGCGAATGGTATTGACTCCTAGTGCTCTAAAATTTGATACATTATTATTTATGAATACTAGATAGTGTACGAGCGTAAGTCGACGACCGCCCGTACTTGCAAGCTGCTGAGCACACACTGCCACGGCGCGCGGCGCGAGGCGCGGACTATGCCGCCGCCCGAGAAGACGCTCAAGACTCTCGCTGAGCAGTACTACAAGACCAATGCTGATGGCGACTGGCCGGAGGGACTCAAGCAGTTCCTACACGAAGGTAAAGTACAAACGCTACCACACATGTGCTCACATGTACTTTATATCGCAAACATGCACGCACACACGCACGCGCGCACGCACACGCACGCAAGTACTTACGCACACTGAATAAATACATTATTTCTTTTCGTTTCACATTGTACACAACTTTTGTTATGTGTTCAACTTTCTTGATCCAAAGTTGGAGGTTTGTAAAGGCAAAAAGAAATAGGCCTTGTATTACACGTTCAATCATGATAGCGATCCGTGTGTTGGGTTTGTGAGAATTTTTTTGAGGATTGTTTTCGCTCCCCAGGTGACGCGTTAGGCCTAACGCCGGCCGCGAACTGCTTCCTGGCAGTGAAGGCACTGGGAGGCTGCGTGACGTACCTTACCGAGTGCCTTCTAGATGTCCAAGTCCTGGGCATGTCTCAATTCGCATCATACGAGCCTCCAGACGTCGCCAGCAGTCAGTCGAGCCAGTCGCAAGGGGACAAGCCAGCGAAGTGGGAGGGCGGTAGTGTCATGGTTTTGGACGCCATAACTCTCAGGAATCTCAGAATAGTGCAGGATGTCGGATGCCTGTATGATAAGCTCAACTACTGCTCCACTGCTATGGGGAAAAGGTCAGTTTTAGAATAATAATGTCGTTTTGACTTGCCATTACATTATTTCCAAACATTTTTCAGTTTCTTTCGAAAATTAAAGCTTTGATTTTGAATCTAATTTCGCGTCGTGGATTGAGCTATGAAAATTGTTTAAAAAATGCACATGTATTCATTTCTTGAAATATCTTGATGTAAAAATGAGTACTAAAACTAACGAAAAACATCTTAAATCAAGAACAACGTAATAATAAGTTTGATAATTTATCACGTTTTTCTATGACGTCACAGTGTGCTTTTTAATACTTTCATAATAATTTCGTGTTTTGACGTTTAGTAAAAAGTAACTGATTTGACTAGTTGGAAACTAGCTATTCTAAGCAGAATCTGCGACAGTAGTGCTGTATGTCTTTTGTCCGGCCAAGTAGTTAATACCATAATGGCAAATCTACAATAACACACGTCAAAAAAAAGTGCTGCGTCCGTAGAACTTTTGTGACACGGATTATATTTTAAACCTGGTTTATCTATTAGTATTTGTTATGTAATGTCCCTGGGTATATTTCTCGTCAGGTTGCTATACCAGTGGGTGTGCGCACCGAGTTGCAACCTCAACGTGATAAAGGAGCGCCAGGAGGCGGTGCGCGTGTTGTTCGACCAACAGGAACTTACCCAGAATGTCAAGAATATCCTCACCACACTGCCGGACCTGGAGCGACTACTAGCCAAGTAAGTGTAATAAATTAAGGCTGTCGTATACCGGATATGTCTGTAGCACAAATATAACGATGCGACAGAGGGTAGTTCACAGACTGCGTCCGGCTGCGTCGTCCACGCATGGCTACCCTAGGCGTACAGGCATGGTAACTCAAACTAAATCACAGTAACCACAATTTGATTTTGCCTGGACAAAATTTAAATCGAAAACATTGCTATTTTTTTACAAAAATAGTATCGGTAAACGATACACAATAACAACACATTAATGAATTTCAATTCCCACACCTTAATAATTCACACACCTTTAGTGTGTAGAGACTTAAATAGAAAAAATATGTCATTTCTAAAACTAATTTAGGCAAGCATGTACCACTTTAGACCACATCTTCATTTACCATCAGGTGAGATTGAGGTCAAGCGCAGGCTACTTTATAATAAAATAATATATATAAATATATATAAACCTAATTTAATTAATTCCTTCGTACACTTTGTAGAGTACACAGTCTCGGCAACTTATTGAAGTCAAAAACGCACCCGGACTCACGCGCCATCTTTTACGAGGAGAAAATATACTCCAAACGCAAGGTAATCATTTGAAAATAGATTTTAAAATGATGAGAGTGACATATCTCTCGTCTCTTTCGTACTAAGCTGTATACCGTTAGTGCGTATATACTGTATCTCTGTCCTGCTGTCACACCAATCATGGTATCATATGGTGTGCATTAAAACTGGCAGGTTAGAAAGGCCACATCAAAACTATTCATCTAAAAAAGCAAATTTGCTATTTCACATTTGTTTGCATTGCGCACTTACTTTCATATGCGCAAATGTCAAATTGGATTGTATACTAGGTTCAAGATAAATTATAAAATTCTGATTACTAAATAAAGACAAACCAACCAACGAAATATATATATATTTTTATTTAACTTATTTATGAATTTTAATCAAGAAAAGCGTAATAATAAGACCGACACTTCATCACGTTTTTCTATGACGTCACAGTGTGCTTTTTTCATACAAATTCCATAGTAATTTCGTGTTTTGACGTTTAGTAAAAAGTAACTGATTTGACTAGTTGGAAACTCATCATAATCATCAGCCCATTAATGTCCCCACTGCTGGGGGACGGGCCTTCCCTATGGATGGATAGGGAGATCGGGCCTCAAACCACCACGCGGGCCCAGTGCGGATTGGTGGTTATTAAGTTGGAAACTACCCTATTGCAATATTCCTTTTTTAGATGAATTGCTTCGATTTGGCCTTTTTAACTCCCCTAGATAGATAGATAAAGTACAGCCTAGTGCGAAAGAGAAGGAAATAAAACAAGGCAATTCGAATAAGGGCAATTGTTTTACATTTATTCACTGTAAAATTATTCTTATTAGGTTCTGGACTTCATATCCGTGCTGAACGGCTTCACCGCGGCCCTCGGCGTGTCGGAGATGTTCACCGACACGGACTCCGCTTTGCTGAAGACTATCACACAGTTCAGTCCCGAGGGAAAGTATCCTGATTATAGAGAAACGCTCAAGTTCTTCAAGGTAAGGAAGCTGCTACTGAATGCCATATCCGTAGCCAACACTGAGCACTAAACTCACCACTCACTTATATAATGAAAATTTTAAGTGATATTTTTGTCATCTTTTTGTATGTGGCGTCCTTTTATAATAAACAATTTGTATTCTTTTGTATTCCCTACATAAATCTGCCATTAACTCGAAAAGACAGATGTGTTCCTAGAATATCATAGGGCTTTATATTATGAGCGACTTTCCAAGTTACTTTCTCCAAAAAAAATAAAAGTAAGCTCAAGTGAATGCTATAAAAACAAAAAAGTCTAGTTAACGAATTTCGAATTTTCTTGGACTTCTTCTTCTATAGTGTGAGTTCTGAGGTGAATTACCAACCTCATCAACCTTGGTGTCAGGGTTATTATTGAGCCACCAAAGGCCCCTGATATGGCTCATGTAACGACTACTTACATCAGTAACTGGGACCAACGGCTTAACGTTCCTTCCAAAGCACGGATCATCTTACTTTTTGGACAATCATGTGATCAGCCTGTAATGTCCTAACCAAACTAGGGATCACAAAGTGATTTTTGTGGTATGTCCCCATCGGGATTCGAACCCGAGAACCGCTATTACTAACTAGCGACCCGCCTCGGCTTCGCTCAGGTGCAATGCTGAGGATAAAATGAAATTATTTACGATATCACATTAAAAACCTCAAAAATAACAATATTTCTCCACTATTTAATGAATGTTATTATACATATAAACCTTCCTCTTGAATCACTTTATTTATTAAAAAAAAACGCATCACAATCCGTTGCGTAGTTTTAAAGATTTAAGCGTACATAGGAATATAGGGACAGAAAAAGCGACTGTTTTATACTATGTAGTGATACTACCACCACCATCTATCTATCCACGTATATGTATTTATCTAAATTTCTAATGTTCAAATAAAATATAAAATATTGAATAAAATATCAATTTTGTGTAAATTTGTTTTGGATGTTGTGTGCAATAAAGTAATTATTTGATTTGATTCAACAGGATGGCTTCGACCAAACTGAGGCGGAGAAGGCGGGCGTGATCCTCCCTGGCGAGGGCATGGACCCTGAATACGACGATACGCTGCGTACCATCAAGGAGATAGATGATGAGTTGAAGGAATATCTCGCCGAGCAAGAGAAGTACTTCCGATGTCGGGTAACTAATCATCAACATCTCCCTAGCATTACATCGAGTTTTACAGGCTCCGCTTACATAACCTGAAGATTTAACATATTGATGTACAACAGATAATATTTTCATCTGTCACAAAATAAATTTAAAGCCCATGTGAAGCTTACTTAGAAAGAAAGATTAATGATTACCTAAATGATAAAAATGTCTGGTATTAAAAGTGTTCCTCTAGTTATCAAATAATTTGTGTTGTGTAGTGTATACCCTCATTGATTTAAAAGGTGTTGCTGTTGCAGTTTCTTGTCATTTCTTCTCCTAAACCATAACACCTTGCGAAATGACGTAAATACAAAAATGTTACATTGATCTTCAATAAGTTTATCCATAATAATTACGTTGAATAAATGATTCTGATTTCTGACGGAAAATTCGGTACGGTGCAGCGTTGCCAGACGTCCCGATTTTTAATTCAAAATTTAATGTCCCGCGCGGGACAGGCTCAGTCCCGCTTTTCGGGAACAACTCGACAGTGCGTGCAACGTACTGAAAGCGAGGGCGGATGGCGACATCTTCTCTTTCTCTCTTTTCTTATAGTCATTTGTTTATCGTAAACGTAATTTGAACTCAAATTAAAAGATAAATATTCAAAAACTATTTATTATATAGGCTTTTTTTACTATGTCCCGCTTTCGACGAAAGAATCCCGCTTTTTTCACTCAAAAAGTTCCAAAATCCCGACTTGGCAAAAAAAAATCTGGCAATGCTGGTACGGTGTCATTGACACCCTATATGTGTGTCGATAACATAGCATCACGCCTGTGTCCCAGAACGGGGAGGCAGAGGTGTACAGTACGCCAACTCCGTCATCTATGTTTAAGTCCCATGCAATAGGAGGCGAGCGCATTGGCATTAACCGGGCACAAATCCTGGAAACCACGTCATAAAAACGTTTTTATTACGTTATTATTTTTGGAGGTGGAGTACCAACCTCATCAACTCTGATGTCAGGGTTACTATTGAGCCGCCAAAGGCCTTACATCAGTAAGTAGTAACCGGGACCAACGACTTAACGTGCCTTCCGAAGCACGGATCATCTTACTTTCGGACAATCTGGTGAGCAGCCAGTAATGTCCTAACTAGGGACCACAAAGTAATTTTTGTGATATGTCCCCACAGGAAATCGAACCCGGGACGTGAGCCCGACGCTCAACCACTAGACCACGGAGGTCGTTATTATTTTTGTACATCGTTCCTATATCTGTAATTATTAATAATTTATCGTATACTGTGTTCAGCTGGCGTACGTGGGGTCGGACAAGAAGCGATACCAGATCGAGGTGCCGGTGTCGGCGGCATCCAAGGCCGGCGCCGACTACCAGCTCGAAGGCACCAGGAAAGGATACAAGAAGTTCTCCACTGCTGAGACCAGGGTAAATGTCTTCATCCATTTTTTTTTATTTATTAGGATTACGGGGGAAAAATCGGAGACTGTAAGCTTCTGAGTGCCAGACTGTCAGCCATAAGAGAACAAGATCAAGCTGCCACGAGCTGCATTTGACAAGAGCTGCGAGGTCTAGTCTCGTCCGAGTCAGATTTCTCGATTTAGTTTTCTGTGATGTGTTTACATGTTCTAGGAGTTCCTGGCACGCATGATAGCGGCTGAGGAACAGAAGCGCGTGGTCCTCAAAGACCTGAGCCGTCGAATCTTCGAGAACTTTTCGTCACACTACGCGCAGTGGGAGGCGGCAGTACAGTGTATCGCCACCCTCGACATACTACTGGCGTTCGCGGAGTTCGCGCGACAACAGAGCACGGATGTATGCTTGCCTATCGTCACTATGGGGGATAGTAAGGTAAGATTCTTCTTTTTTGTCCAATATTGTCCAAGGAGTTTGGAGGTACCTAAGTATCGTTTGGAAGATGGAGTATCGAACTCGGGATCTCTAGTTTTGTGATCAAGTATCTAAGTAAGAGGAGCTCGGTGGTGCAGCGGTAAACGCGCTCGGTCTGCGATTGTTGAAGTTAAGCAACTTTTGCAAAGGCCGGTCATAGGATGGGTGACCAGAAAAAGTTTTCATCTCGAGCTCCTCCGTGCTTCGGAAGGCACGTTAAGCCGTTGGTCCCGGCTACATTAGGGGTCGGTAATAACCATCAATCCGCACTGGGCCCTAGTGATGGTTTAAGGCCCGATCTCCCTATCCATCCATAGGAAAGGCCCGTGCCCCAGCAGTTGGGACGTCAATGGGCTGATGATGATGAATGTTTCAATTACTACTAGCCTGTAGTGTTACCCTTCACGGTCTTGAGAAATAATAAAATGTAATAATTCAATATTCCAGCCGTACATAAACATCACGGAGGGCCGTCACCCGTGCATTCCGATCGTGAACGACTTCGTGCCCAACGACGCGGAGCTGGGCACGCGCGGGCCCAGCCTGCTGCTGCTCACTGGGCCCAACATGGGCGGCAAGTCCACGCTCATGCGGCAAGTGGGCCTCCTCGTGGTGCTAGCGCAGCTGGTGGGTTTATACATAAGTATAGAATGGCAACACTCCGTCCCGCACCAATTCATATCGGACGCCGTCCCCCCCCCGGGTCTTACTGTAGTCTTAATTGGCCGTAAGCCGCTAAGAAGTAGAGGAGAGAGCGTGGACTGTCTCGTTCGCACTTACACGTCAGCTGGTACACGGTAAGAAGGATATTTTTGTATGGAGTCTCCGGGGTGTGGCGGAGGGAAGAGAAAGGGACATTTTCTCCCGATAGGTGGCGTCTCGTACCTAAGATCAAAAAATGTAGTAATAGGACGGAGGTCATGAATAAATCGTAAAAAAAGACAAGTAAAAATCTGAAAATGCCGCTTTATAGTGCGTATCAATCAATGTAGCAAAGGTGGCCGTCGGCTTCCCACCACGAGAAAAAAAATATTGTATAATAGTCGAAGGTAGTTGTTTACCAGCTTAAATAGTAATAGATTATTATTATAGTATATATGTCATGGCCAGATCGTAAAATTGATCATTTCATGATGTGGTCGAACATTTCATGAAATGGCTAACTTAAGTTGACCATATCGTTGAAACGTCAACGTTTAATGATATATCAATCAACGTTTGGCCATATCGTTAATGTAGGCGGTGTCCATGCTATGTGGTGTAATAAAAACGCGAATAGTCGATTAATTTCTTAGGTTAAAAATTATGTACCTATTCGATATGGAAAATTGAACAATTTCAACATTGACTCATCGGTAATAATATCAATCAAATTTAAATATAATCGATACCAGCGCCTCTATCGGTGGATAATGTTACTAATTTTACGATATGATTGCCAACTTTTGGCCATATCATGAAGTAAACATGTATTTAGTTGATCATATCGTTAAACGTTTTGTATTCATTGATCTGGCCAAACTACATCATGATGTGGCCAACGAATGATATTCTGTTTCATGAAATATGACCATTTCATGAAATGATCAATTCTATGATCTGGCCACGACATATACACAAAATAGGTATGTAAATATAGTAAAATAAAATGAAATAATGTTTTAGGTTAGAATGCAAGTTGCAAGTTTCAACTCTATCTCGTTACAGGGTAGCTACGTTCCCGCACAAGCGTGCTCGCTGAGCGTCGTGGACCGCATCTTCACCCGTCTCGGCGCCTCGGATGACATCCTTTCCGGCCAGTCCACCTTCCTCGTCGAGATGAACGAGACTGCCGCCATTGTCAAGCACGCTACACAGCACTCGCTCGTGTTGCTCGATGAACTTGGTATGTATCCATCATCCATCCAAGCCGTGTTGCGCGACGGCGACTCCTAAATGTGTATCCCAGGTCGATGTTATGATAGGCTCTAATGCGGCTAGCAAAACCGAACTTCGATTTGAAGGTTCGGCCACATGGCGCACAGTATATTAGTACGTATACAAGGTGGTCCACACGCACATAGGGTATAAGTCAGGGTATACGTCCTGGGTCTGTGCCCACCTCAATCAACCACTCCACGATGCCGCTCACACAATAATTCGTTATGTATGCACATATGCACAAATCCTAGTCCTGTCAAATTAAGTTAGTGATTACCCGAATGTGTACCAATGTGTAACCTTACTCCGTTGCGCAGGTCGCGGCACGTCGACGTACGACGGCACGGCTATCGCGTCCGGCGTGTGCGCCGAGCTGGCGGCGCGCGGCTGCCGTGTCGTATTCTCTACGCACTACCACTCGCTCGTACACCACTTCGCTACACACCCCGGAGTCATATTAGGACATATGGTCAGTATGTACATACATACACTAGCTTTTACTCGCGAATTCGTTAACGTGAGACCCTACTGTCAACACGTTCACTGTGTATAATATGAACCACATATGAAGCAATAAATTTGAAACTCATACGTGCATGTCCCATATGTGGGGCACATTTTTTCTTGCCAAAGTGTGTCTATATAATTTATGTATAAATACAAATGTGTTTATCGAAAAATAACATTGCAGGTAAAGGGTTGACATCTAATTTTCAGTTACATAGTAAACGTGTTAAAAGCAGTTTTATACAAACTAACTTTGCCACCTCCTTTTATCCCTTACGGGATGAATTTCGCAAAATCACGTCTTGGTGAGCACTTACGTACTAAAACTTTGACACCGCGCAAAATTTGACACTTGATTGAAAAGTGATTGCGGAACATGCCTTCAAGTAAAATAAACATGATAGGATGGACGCAAGTGGACACGCCTAGTACTTAATGAAATCATTTTCTATTTTGCTTTTTTCAGGCGTGCATGGTGGAGACAGACGAATCGACGCCGGATAGCGAGGACCACATTCCTGAGGAGACGATCACCTTCTTGTATAAGTTGACGCCGGGAGCGTGTCCGAAGTCCTACGGCTTCAACGCGGCGCGGCTGGCCGGAGTGTCCAAGCACATCACTCGCAGAGCGCACCAGATATCCAAGAGGTTGGAGAAAGAAGCCACTTGCGTCCGCGCCTTCAGGGACATTTTGAAAATGGAAACCAAAGGCAAGGATATCCGTGAGTTGCTGGCAGCTTTGTGCATTTAATCACTATTTCCCTTTTTTTAAATTAGGAATTTCAGAAGTCATGATCTGTTATAGGCTAGAGAGTAACGTGATTCGAATGTTCAGTGTTGCTGGTCGTAAATATTACTAAACGGCCAATTAATAATGTATTGTTAGTGTTACTTTTTAATTAATCTCATTAAGAATTAATTTTGTGCCAGTTTTCGTTTATGATTGTTACATAAATATCGTCTTTTTACTACATTTATCTGTGATTTGTCTTTGTAATTGATCAAGATTTTCGCTCCCACCAATTTATTGAATTTACTTCATTATTAAATACTTTTTTACAATTCATGCGTTTTTTTTTACTTAAATAAGGGCGGTAAAATGAGAAAATACTTTCCATTTGTTCAATTTATTTTACATCACGTACCTAAATTACAAAATCATTGCACATAATGCTATGCTTTATAAATAATCTTTATATAATATTAACTTCATACTTTATAGTATAAAAATAGATACAAATCATGCCAATAATTCATGGAAGTGACTAACTAATGCATAGATCGTGTTCCGTACTAACAGTACAACTATAATTTCTACAAAACTTTAAAATAAATATCTATAATAAAAAAGTGATGGTTAAAAAAAAGGTGATGCCTTAAAATTATTATTGAAACCTCGCTCTTACACCTAACAATTTTTATTGGTGTTATATTAAATTTATAGTCGTTGTTTCGATTCCACATTTGTATTTTCCTTTCACTCCGTACATCGTACCCTGAGAGGGCATCAAACCTATCTACTTCTCTATTTACATAGCTTATGACAACGACTAAGCAAGCTCTCCAAAATAAATTCCTAATCCGACTTAATAAGTAAGTTTCCAAGGCAAGCTAGTTAACTTTAGATTATTTAACTAACAACTATTCAAAATAGATAATTGGCACCCAAAATAGTAAAGCGCCTCTAAACTAATTCATAGCAATAAATATTATCATGTTATATACACTTGGTTTTGTACTATTGCGTAATATAAGCCTGTACTAGCCTACAGGTTATTGCAGGTTAATCTTAAATAGTCTGCAGGACCACCATAATAGCACAGAAAAGTATAGTTCCAATATTCTAAATATCAACCAGATTTTGAAAAGCTTATTATTAATTATTAAAGTCTCTCTTACTCTTAACAGCTGTTTGTTTTACTTTTTAATTTCATATTGGCCCCGATTCCTGCAGGCCCTCCCTAATTTTATTTTAAATTATACCTGTCATTTTCTTATCCGCCGAAAAGAAAAGGGACGGTTGATTGACGATTGTTAATTTTAAAATGAACAACCCGAGCGTATAAAATAGGCGTCTCGCTGATATGTAACCCGATTGACACGTGCTATCAACTCAATTCTGTCTGGTTATTGGCCAATTAAGTTTTTTAAATTTCTACCTAAAATTTACGTGTGTTCCATAAATTTTATGCCTGTCCCTTTCCTTTTCGGCGGATAATAAAATGACAGTTATAACTTAAAAAAAATGAGATGGTGTCTACAGGAATTAGCACCAATTTAACCGTCTTTCTAATCTCATTTCAAATAAGCGGCCAGAACTAATATTGCACCGATCTGCTTATTAACTATTATTCTTTGAACTATACGTAAATGTTATAATTCCAACCCAATCTCTGACTACCCCAATTGGGGAATAAGCCGTGAGATTATTGTGTTGTTTATCACACGTGATTAGCTATTCTCTTCAACCCTACTACACATACATTTATGTACAGACCACATTCAGTTACCAGATAACATTATCTTTTACCAGTGACTATATTATCATTCAGCCTTGAAGAAACATATTATAAGAATCATTCTTCATTCTCTCACTCTCGAACCACTAGACGATTGGCTTCTTCCAAAATAATTTACTATACACATTCCTTAATGTTTACTCTTTATTATTTATGTTACTATGGTGATCTTGCGACAATTATACTTCTTTATATACTAAAATAGCCTCAAGATTAACAGAGTATCTCCGAAGCCCGTTTCAGTGGCAAATGGCAATGTACCATAATGATAAACATCGAAAATAAGTACGTATAAATCAAATTTCAATTATTTTTTGTAGCATAATCTATTATAACTTGATATCATTATAACAATAAGCACAGGCGCCGTATCTACTACAGAATATCAACTCGATACCTAAGTGATAATGTGACAAATAACATTAATTATTTTCAAGTCTTATGTTAGTAAAATCATGTAAAATAATGGTACGTATAAAAAGACTAAACAAAGGACTTTAGGACAAAAATGATATTAGGCAGCTAAATTACTTAAATGTATAACAATATTTTATGTTTATTTTTTTTTAAAGAACGTCTACGGCCCTGCGCCGAGGTTTTTCTTGCAGCTTCTTTTCCCCGGCTATACAGGTTGTGAGAAGCTGCAATAGTTTTAGGCGGATGAGACGTTCGTTATGTAACTATGTTACCTACTGAATAAAAATAGTTTTGAATTTGGACAGAGATAAAACACATGCCCAGCGCGAAAAAGCCGGGAAATTTGTCTTTTTCGCTCCAAAAGTACACATCTTAGTACGATATGAGAGTAAGAGGCGAGAGTGCACTCTGATCATGTTATGTCAAGTAGAATATAAAAGGACTTATTCTAATTTAGATATAAGTAATAGAAGTTCAAAAGAAAGTTAAATTGCAATCTTCTGAAGCGGGCTTGAGAATATCTATCACGATAGACTGTTGCCAAGTACCGGTGAAGCTCTGTACATTCCGTTCTGCGACGTCGGTACTCTCAAGGTATCTATCGACAATCCAGTCTACCGGGTTTTGATACCCTAGTATCGAGTATTCAGTGTACCAAGTGGCATCGTCAATGCAGCCCTACTCCAAAGGCAAAGTTCCAATATTTCTACCTTTCTAATTGTCCTTATATATTATAAAAAAATACTCCTCGATATTATGAATTGCTTTATCGGTGCTGCATACTCTACAAGATATCAGTTCATTAGAAAACGCGACGATGGATTGAGTTTTTCTACCACCATTCCTGACTATACGCTACAAATATAACAACATAAAATTATATACGTCATTGTAATAAAATTCTACCAAAAACGACCATTTGTTATTTTAAGGCCTAAACTTCCTTGAATTAAATCTATTTCAACCCAGTCTTATTTCTTAAAAGCACTTTTTATTTACATTGCTTTAATGTAACATTGTTTTATAATGATATGCGCAAACAATTTATTGATTTCTTTTAACTTGCTTCACTGAAAAAATACAATTTAAAGAGAATATAATAATAAAATTAATTCATTAATATACTTCAAAATATCTTATATTAATTATAGGAAACTACAATACAGCCAAAGATTAGAATATACAATTTTTACTAAAGTTACAAATGACTTAATTATCAAAAAAGTATTAATATTAACTTACACGTAAAAAATGCAGATCGCCCAGAGTAACATTAGAATAGAATTTTGTGATAGATAATATTAAGCAATTATTTTTAACTTTTTTCTAAATATATGTGTACTTATTAAAAATTATGCGAATGTGGTACTAAAAAAATGACACTATTTAAGCAGGCGATTTGGCTACTTCTGTTTTTTTCTCTCTTTCATCTTGCTTGTTATTGACTAATGATCAAAAGAGAGCGACCTCTGCAATATAAATTATGACAACGTATATGCTTCTTTACTTTGTTAATAGTTTTTAAATTGCGCTCTAATAAAGCAGACCAATTGGAAATCTCTACCCCCATGTTTCGTGTTCCAAAATACCTTGTTTTGTAGTGTCATTTATTTTCAAGCGTATCCACATTAGAAACATTTTTGATTACGTACCCACATAATATTTTGTAAGTGAGGCTGTAGGCTCTCCTAACATAATAAATTAAATAATACTCTAACTTTATATCTTATTTGACAAAACTTTATTAGAAACTGAAATCTAGTATATTAAAGTTTATTTTCATAATAATCACTATGTATATGGGCAGTGGTAAAAATATGGCAATATTTAATATAACCCTATTGTAATACGTATCTAACAGAGATGATCATAATTGTGTTTTCTGAAAGCGAGAAATGTAAAAGTATCATTAAGACTAAGTGAACTGGAATTGTAAGATGTAAAGGCACGGTATGTCATTGATAGTCAGGTGTACCTGAGCTTGGAGAGACTAACACCATTCTAAGACGTTCTCGAAACTTCCTGCACTCGACTCGGCCTCAGCTGAAAGTTGACACTTCTCTTCTTTTTCTTCTATCGTGTGGGTTGTGAGGTGGATTACCAACTCCATCAACCCTGGTGTCAGGGTTACTATTGAACAGTGCCGTCTAGGAAAACCGATTTTAAGCCGAGTTCGAGGTCTTCCTTAAGGTCGATTCAACCAAGGATGCAGTAGAGGAAGTTTTGAGTCAACATCAGAATACCTGTGTAATGTACAATCATGAGCAATATCATGTACCCACTTTAGAACCCTGTCGCACTATCATATTTGACATTCAATGAGACTTACCTACGGTTTCATTTGTCAAAAAGTTAATGTGACATTGTTTCAAAATGGAAACATCGATACTCGTGACCGTACATCAATCGGTGTAATGCTAAAAACTGGTCGCTTCTTCATCGCTTACAATAACAAGCAATGATATAGGCGTACGCTACGCGCCAGTGAAGGTTTTTCACCTGTATAGGTCGATAAGGATCTCGTATCGGCACGAGTCCGCGCCACGAAAGAGGTCCTGCGGCCATCAATTAGTTCCATTAAAATCCGCAGAATTTCTTCCGTGTCGATATCATTGACAGGAGGGCGCTGGAGTGCACTATACCTTCTCCATAATAACAACTGACAAGTTATGTGGATTTCACAGGATGCGACTGTATCCTCGTAAGGCCCGGATTTCCAGACACAATAGTTAAACAATGGGATTTGGATTTTAAAAGGACTTTGAGCCTTACGACCGTATGGGTGCGGCGTCCAATTATGGCCACGAACCAAAAGATCCTTGTCTCTATACGGGTGAGTTTCAAACCACCAGACGTAAATATTCATGAATGTCACCGCAAAAATATTCTGTCTTTTTGTAAATATATATTTGGAACTTTGTACGTTACCAACTTACATAGGTATTTTCGAAAAGACAAACGTTTCTAGGGTATTTTACGATGACACCAGAGCACTAAAACACCCGTATAACTCAGGCTTGAACGTTTTGGAACCTGCACTTACTTCCATCATTCTATTCTATAATACACTTCTACAAGATGTATCCACACATCTATGAGAAGGACGCAAACATTATTGCTCATTATTTTCTACTTTGATTCGTTCGGTCAGACCATGAATGTTACATTTTGTACTTGGTTGTGGGGTACCAATCTCATCAACCCTAGTGTCAAGGTTACTGTTGAGCCGCCACAGGCCCCTGACATGGCTCATGCAACGACTACTTACTTACATCAGTAAGTAGTAACCGGGACCAACGGCAACATGGATCATCTTACTTGCAGACAATCAGGTGATCAGCCTGTAATGTCCTAACCAAACTAGGGACATCAAAGTAATTTTAGTGATATGTGAGCCCAACGCTCAACCACTAGACCATGGAGGTCGTTACCCAGGACCCCTGGATGCACTCATCTCACCATAACTCGTTATTAGTTACCATCACTCGTTGTCGTGCGAATTTAAGTAGGTACTAACTTAATTAAAACACAATACCGGGGTTCTTACCGCGTTAAAATCAGGGATATGAGACTCCCGATATTTCAACACTGTTGCAAGTGCCATGATCACGGGATGACCGATAATAGCCGCGTAAACCTCAAACAACTAACTTAATTTTAACTTACGTCTTTTAATTTTACGTAGCAACAACATTGAACTATTATAATAAGAAAATGGAAAGACAAAATTTGAGGTAAAGTATAACAGCGGGTGCAACCCAACAAGTATTTCAGTACTGCAAGATTATCTTGAAAACTATGCTATTATATCTCTTAGGCAAAAAGGTTGATGACACCTTACCAAAAACAATTGATGTCAAGTGGAATTTCCTGTCGGAAAATTCATTTGCTCCCACTAGTACTGTAGTACAGTTTCAGGTACATTTGTTTTTTTTTTTATTTATTTTCAGTCCAATATTGTGCTTTAAGCTATATAGAACCTAAATTTAAAATAAATATGACAAATTATTAAAAACTATCGATGTAAATTGAACAAGGCGAACGGAGCAGCAAGCCTCTAAATCTTAATTAAAAATGTCGCTTTTAGTACAATCAAGTAGACTTTGTATTTTTTTCGTTACGGTGTCACTATCGCCCTGTCTGTGTAACATCATTGCTTTTAGCTTGTACGCCAAAATAAAATACTTGCAATATCCTTCATTTCCAAATTACTTATGATCACAATGATTTCACAATTCTGTAAATATTCAAAATAGGTAGGCACTAATCGCTAAGCTGAATCGTCCAGACTATTGATTCGGATTAGCATATTTTTCAAGAATTTCTGTTCATTGGAAAACTATCAGTCACATTTACAAACAACCATTAAGATTTGATAATTTTCTGCACTTCAGAGCACACCAAGCCAAGTAGCAAACTTTTCGATGTGTATAACGTATAACGCATTGTATTTGACATAAGTTGGTCATTTAATTTAGAAGAATTATGCGTTACCGTCTAAGAATACCTCAAAATGAGCCTGACCCGCAATGGAGCAGCGTGGTGGAATGCTCCATACCCCCTCCGGTTGATTGAGGGGAGGCCTGTGCGCAGCAGTGAGACGTATATAAGCTGTTATGTTTTATGCGTTACCAATTATACACGTTTGCAACTTGGCTAGCCCCTAACTCAACTCACGATCTCACATACGAAACACTTGATGGGTGCGCCAATTAAAAATGTAAAGCTCATCTGGCTTTTAAATAGTATTTACATATTTGTTATTTATTACAGTCGGAGGCTTGCTTAATGTTATGTTATTATTGTTGTTTCTTTGAGGTTTGGATAGCTTCATTCTGGATCTCCTAATTAATATAAAGCGTCACTTGATTCTCTACACACAAATGCTTACTCTACTTAAGTTCTATTTTATTTTCCTCTCTTGTAAACGTTACAGCCCTCGATTGGGATACATTTTATTAAAAAAACAATACATAAATGCTTATTACCGTGCACACCATCTAATTTCATTTTAGATTATGCACGTAATTTTTTTATCCGCCGTAAACGAAAGGGACGGGACAGACATAAAATTTAAGGAACACACGTCAACAGGCAGAATTTAAACGACCCTCTCAAAGTTGATAACACACGTCAAGCGGGTTGCATAAACAGTGAGTTGCGCATTGGATTCGCCCGGGTTATTCATTCATTCCATTATTAATTTTAAAATTAACAGCTTCGTCCGTCACTTTTCTTTTCTGCGGATAAGAAATTGACAGGTACAACTTAAAATAAAATTAGGTGCCGTCTGCAAGAATCAGGGCCGTAATGAATTTTAATTTAGTATCTCAGTTCTAAAACTAGTTTTCTCTCTCTTGCACTCGTTGTAAGTGAAAGACACCATTTTTAGAGCTGGCAGACTAAATTAAGTGCCAGAACCGGCACCAATCTCACATTAATTTCAATCAAGCCGTCAGCACCGATAAATCAATATACATTTTAACCCGACAGCAAATGGGTCTAATGTTTTTTACCACCAAACTTCCGATAATTATGAGCAACGCACACAGTCACCCGATTCATTGTTTCAGCACTTATTATCGCGAGTTTGATAATTAAAGGGAATGTGAGTTGACTTTGTAACGACTAACTAACGAGGTAGACAATCGCTTGTACTTACTTATAAATTATACTTGGGATCTATCCGGTTAGTAGCTAGTACTCCATTCCCTTTATTATGCAATTAATAGTTGCTTTGTTAATAAAATAAGTAATCAGTGAATATCACAAAGGCTTAAATAGTATTAAGCTTACTCTCTCTATTTGTTCCTGTGCAGAATGCTGTAACTATTGAGGACATTGCCTAGATTCGAAGGCTTATCATTACTAATCGATATAAGTGCATCAAACCGCTATTACACAGATAACAATCAGATGACCACAGCAGAGAGGAATATAGTTACAAGTATTATTGCCGATACCTAGCAGGATTTTCTTAATCTTATTCTACTAAGGCAAAGGATGGCTAAGACTATTTTGTGAATGATTACTTAATGATGACGTCAGAGTCCGGCTATTCATTATGGTTCTATGAACGCATAGATTATTAATAGAACGTATTTCGGTTAGAACCAAGTGTCCAATAAAGTGCGCAGAGCAGACCAGCGAAGACCATTAGAAAATACAAGCGCCAGCTGCGATCGACTACCTCGCACCAAATTGACTGTTCTCTCTTGATTACGCACACAATGATCTCAAAAATGATTTCTTTATTCGACACACTATTAAACGCTAGCAGTTTCGTCACAAACCCGCGCAACGAGAGAAACATACCGTCACCTTATGGTGCAAACCACGTAAGTTGGTTTGTTAACAAAACCACGCAATAGACAAGCTGTAAAAAAATGCAGTCTCGCTTTTTACCTGCAGGACTAACATGCGCAACGTAAAATTTTGTCACGGTCATTATATGTCGTTTTGACGATTGGTGCTAACGTGGCAAACCAAACAGTCATGTTGTTCTGTCAAAACACCACAACACCCGATAAATTGTCGATAAACGCTAACATGGCACCATGTATTTATCATAATATGTCCATACTGTCACTTTGTATCTTCCAAATGAGCTTGGATACAAGACTTTTAGCCTAAACTGACGTGAATTTGACAAAGGATTCAATACGAAAAGTATGCAAAAATATATTTTTTTACTAAAATGCTAGGTACATCGGTTTCACGACAAACTTAACGATTTCGACAATATTTGTCGACTCGCGATAATTTTATCACGTCGCGCATGTTAGCCCTGCTGGAATGAAAGTAGTGTATGTTTCGATGTTTTGTTGAAGAAAATCACGTCAGAGGGTGATTTTTGAAAAAGACGGTTATGTGGTTTTCTCTATAACGCGACGATATTCGCATTGGAATTTCGTTCTTGTTTCCCATATCTATTGCCGTGTCTTATATCTATATAGTTACAAATGTGTGCGCAAAACTTGCCTCTCTGGATGGTGTGGTCATCCGATTCGTACATTGTATGCTGCGTTCATAGTTCGTCGTACGAGGAACTCTCGCGCTCGTCGAAGGGTCGCGCGCGCTCGCCCCAGCGGTCCCAACGCTCGGAGCTGAGCAGCGACTCCGTATCTTCTTCGGGTTGCGGCAGCGGGTACACGATTCCGTCCCCGAAACTACAGTCCACCCACACATTATACACGGTACTTATAATTACGTCCAAAGCTATAATGCTGATCATGAATGTCGTGACGTGATTTGTACACCTAAAAATATTAGATATTGCCTTTTTTTTGTTCTTAATCGTATCACATAGTTTTCAACAATAGTTTACAAAGTAGTACATAAATATTTGTAGGTGTAAACCTAACATTGACATGCGTCTACACGAGTAAATACAGGAGTGAACGGTAACATTCTCGTAGCTTTCAGTGTTTGCTCTAACTACAGTGCCCGAGGGCGGCGGCGGCGGTGCGCGCACTACGTGAACGACGCTATCTACTTACATCTAAACTAGCTAAAAAGCTTGCAAACTTATAATCGCCGCCGAAAATAAAATTAGCATGCAAAGGGACACATCAATTTCCAAATAATAATTTGTCAACATATTTCAGCTGTAATAAAAAAAGAAGTGAATGACTTAAATTTTGCCGCCTCTCGACTCCGATGAACGCCAATGAATGAAAAGCATGTTTAATTAGTCGAAAATTTTTATTATGTAATAAATATAAAATAGTAGTAAAATGGAAAAAGGCTTTTCCTTATACTATTTGCGGGACGGTGCGGCCCTTCCGGGGGCAAAGTCTCCATCTCTCAGTCTCGTGGCCCACCTCGCCGCTAAAACGGTAATAAACAACTCAATTTCCAACCCTTCACTTACATGTAAACAGGCAAACCCGGGACAAACACAAATAAAGCGATACCTCACGCGGTGCTATAGATTTTTCAATTTTGTTATCAAATTACACTCACAACAACGAAAGTTTACCGCTTATTATAGATATGGAAGTAAATAAATGTAGATACTTAAGGCTATTTCCATTTACATCTATTATTACCTTTACTGGATACTGGATTTGTAAGTTTTGGTTGAAATAAAAGTTGTATAAAATAACTAAATCTGTAGCACCTGAAGTAGAGACAGACTGAGAGAACAAGAGAAGAAAAGAGGAAGCTTCAGAATGAGTATTGAGTATACAGCACACAAACGACTTCTGATCATTGCTTGTATCCGTTTGCTTGCTAATAAATAATATTTAGAGTGGCATTTTATGCTATCGAGGGAGAAATTAAAAACCAAAACTAGTCAGTAAAAAGAATTTGAAAGAAAAAGATAGCTGAGGCTGAACGCAATCGGACGGCTTAGCGCTCCGCAATCGATAGCAAACAACCCACCCGCCATTGCTCTCTAGTATCAAGAAGCTGGATTCGGTATCGCGGTGTACAACGAAAACGCTGTGAAAAATAAATAAAAAACAAAATGCAGAACGAAAAAGTTTATTGTGCACAAAACATACTTACAAAATATAAACAGTATTTTCTCTAACTTTATCAGTCTTGTGTGTTGTATATAGCTCAGAAATAATAAATGCATTAAAAAGCTAATTGCAATTGCAAATTTTAACAAATATTTTGTATTATTGGAACACGGTCATTGTTGCGTAATTTATTTCAATTGCTTTTATGTTTTCAACGCACACGTCAGCCGCGTACACGTAACTTGAGAGGACATTGTCACCGAAAGTTAATCCAGAGATTAGTCATTCAGGAAACTTGTAATTTGTAGTTTTGTGACTGAACCTATTGTTATGACAAGATACTTTACGCGAAGAATACTCAATACTTATACTAACATACCCAACATTTCAAGGCACAGAAACTTCGAACGACTAAGCATGAGACTAAATACTAATTTAACTTCATTACATCACTAAAGCACGTAAGTATGTACAGTAAAAGTCATTCGTAAAAAATTCGATGCATCTACACCGGTCACGATATATAAGTAGTTTATAAGAAAGCCGTAATTTTATATCCAAACCTACCTATATGTATATAGCACCACTATGATCTACCCTTCCAAAAGTGTTATCTACTTTTGTGTAAGGAGTTCAAGTAGATTGTTTTATCGGACATTGCCCTGAGCAATGTTCCTCGTAATTGTTATTATTGTTTTAAATAATTTGAAACGCTATTTCGCGGTGTTCAGCTACAGAATCGAATTGCACGTTTGAATTTAAGCCCCCGTGTGGGGCGAGTGTGTAGCGGGTGAATTCTCAAGGTATGTGTCGCGGGCTGGCTGCGAGTTGTCCGTTGGGGTCTGACCTGGACCGCGTGGTGCCCATGGACTCGTAGCCATGCGGCTCCTGCTGCGGCGTGGTGAACGCCTGCAGCTCGTGCTCGCGACGCACGGGGAAGTCACACCCGTCCCCCAGGCTGACAACACCACTACTTTAAGATACCAGTGACACAACAGTGACGCGGACGGTCGCCTGATACCCCTCGGTGGGCGCACTCAACGCTGGATTAACAATCCATCATGTTATTGCGGTTTCCTTTACAAATTCATTCAACACTGTTAATTGCCAGTTCGTATTATAACAGCTTCTATAGATTCAACTGTTTGCTAGATTTATATGTCTGCGCGTATCAAACATCAATTACGGGCTGTCATAACAACATTTCTCGACCATCCGCGACACTTTGTAGATAAGGGATTGTAGGGCATAACCCTTACAAAAGCAGGTTAGTAAATGAAAAATAAACTAAATAATAATATAAGTGTGTCGGCCTAGATACATAAGTTGCAAGGAAGCTGTGGGATGAGGACCAGGGGTTGAATACCGAGTGAATGTTGTCATTTACATTCGTGTTATTGAAATTGAAGGTAAATCAAGCGGCGGCTTTATTTATAACATATTCTAATAGTTTAATCCTGACGTGAAACCGTACGCCGCCCCGTAAGGTGATAAGTTGACGTAACCACACCGCGACGGTTTCAATCCCTGGCCACTGATACTTATTTGTTATTGTTAGATGACTTCGTCGATATGACAATGAATCGTAGCGCGGGTGATCGCGGACAAGCCGCCTCCGACTCGCGACGTCACAAAAACACAGGTTAGACATAGACGTGTTAATGACATTCTTCTTAACTGTCTCAGACATGCCTATAAATTAGTGTTTAGACATTCCTACATTATGCTGGTCAGATTCGTTAAACACCAGTGTAAGTGTATAACTCGGGTGTCAGTTGTTAGAATTGGTCATTCACTTCTTTTTTCACACAAGAACGAAGTTTTTGACAGGGACAAACGGCACTAGGCAGCGCCAAAATCAGACAAATTTTGTCCAATTAGGTATGCGTGGAGCGCTTATTGTTACCATCAAAAACCATGCTACTGGGAGTCATGCACACATTGGGGCCGTATTATAAAGGGTAACACACATCAACACCTACGAGTGACACATAGGGTCGCATGCATGGACTCATACCCTTTGTACATGCTCATTCAAATTACTTATTATTAGAGAAATTGGATTTTCTTATAAATCTGTACATTAATCTGTGTTTTTTTGGAACTTAGGTTGTGGGTTTTTTTGTGGTTTACGTGAAAGGATAGTGGGCAAATGTTACCTGGTGAAGACAGGAAGCATCCAGAGGTTCGGTCTGTTGCCGAACACCTCTTTGAAGTTGTTGAAGTAGCCAACGGAGAATCCATTCTTGTCAGCACCCCCCCGGAACATTGGCGCGCGGAACGCCTCTGAAAGTCACGTGTGTTAACAGTTAATACATTATTCCTTTTTTATATAACAAATTCGCATTTGCCCAGAATCACACCTTTTGGCAAGTTAAGAACACCTAAACTATCGCTCGTTGTCTCTACTGGGGTGAGCAGAGCAACAACTACAAACAACTTTTGGGGTCTGTAACTTTAGTTCGAATGTCAGTAGTTCGATGACTGCTTATTCGACTGAAATATTTTTCGAATTATGTTTTTAACGAACGATCATTCTTCCGAGTCAACTTTGTATCGAACCCATCCTTTACCGACGAACGGTTGACCGAAGCATCCATCGAACAACTCACATTTCTTGTTCGATGAATGCTATTTCGCAATATCGAACTTTCTGCATTCTTATCAATTATTGACATATTTGTTGTAGAACATGCGTATCATCTCCTATTTAATGACCGTAATATTGAAAACAATCATTGAACTCGTATATAAACAAATAGTAAAAAAGCGTCCGCGGAGCATCTCGACACTAAGCGACGGCGTGTCTTGGTCGAATTTAAAAAGTAATGTAATGACGACACTGTACAGTCACGAGCAATATCATGTACCTACTTTAGAACCCCGTCGCACTATCACATTTGACATTTAATGAGACTTGGGGTTTAATTTGTCATTAAAGTCAAAGTGACATGGTTTCAAAGTGTATTAATACACGTGATCGTACAATCGATATTGTTATTTATTTTAACAACCATAAAATAAATGTTTATATTTAATGTATGTTTACGTATTTCAACAAGGTTCGGACGTTTATTAGAAAAAAAAAATCCTTAGAGATTGTGAGTCTATTTCTTCATAGTATGTCAGTGTATTTAGTACATATGTTCATCTATTACCATAGGTCAGATGGCGTAAGTCATATTGGTCAGTATTTAACTTATGTATGGCCTAAGCATGCATTATTTACACAATTGTTTTTTTTTTCATGTCATAGTTTATCCGTAGACTATAAAAACATCGATTATATTCACGCCAAGTGCTCTTTATTATTCCATTGTGAAGCATAAATATATGATCGTTGACAATATTAATATACTTCTCATCAAAAGCACTGAGAACTATATTAGAATAGTTTTTTCAACAAACACGAGCTTAAAAAAAATTCAAAAAATTTCAAGTACCTATCCATAATTTTGTTATTGAAAATATTTCCTGACATCTGTAATATTGTACGTCCGACATGGCCAAACTGTTGGAACAAAAATCAATGTAATATTAGGACCTTGTAATATACACAGTTTCACAATAAATTATTCTTATTCAAATTATAATTTGTAACATTAATATTAAAAAATATTTACCCACTTTAAAATTGTTTTTGCCTAAAATTAGGTAATACTTGCGAAACAAACTTGTGAGGCGTTTCAATGTTTTTGATGAGAAATGTATATTTGCAAAGATCTTATTACGAGATCCCTCTATAGACAGTAGTACTATACACTCGTGTTAGTGCAACACGTTACTGCACTGTGTTCTATGACCTCACTATATTAGACAAGACAACAGGGCCCTCAACTAGGTCAAACATAATGGGATACAAGATTCTGGTGATGAATCATCCGCGTGTATTTGTCACGTTAGATTCAGTCTTATGATTTTATGTCCAATAATTTCACAACATACGTTTCGGGACTCTCGGTCTAGTTTATTCAGAAAAATAACACCACTAGGTGTTTCTCCACCAATCTGCAGTGGAGCAGCGTGAGCACATTCAGTACTCCGTCCGATTGAGAAAACGTACCTTCTTATGTAAGTATCACCATGTAGTAACTAATACAGGGTGTTAGTGACATCGTAACGAAAACTTTGCGGGATGATTAAGACCGTAATTCTAAGTAGAATTTTCCGTCGCAAAAGTATGGAACTGAAAATAATTTTAAAAAACATTTTCATAAATTTTCTCATAGGAAAACCCGCTTGACATAAACTCAGAATCATGCTCTGAATCATCCCTCTCAGTATTCGTTACGATGTCACTAACACTCTGTATACTAAGTAAACGTTCCTCGCCGTACACGAAGTTGCCGCTTAAACATTTGTACTAACTTTCAGCATAGAATAAAGAATAACACTACGTATAGAATGGTAACTCTCCGCCCCCACCAATTCGTATTGGGCGCCGATATCACCCCCTCTGTGTTTTACTTTAGTTTTCATCATCATCAGCCCATTAACGTCCCCACTGCTGGCACGGGCCTTCCCTAAGGATGGATAGGGAGATCGGGCAGTAAACCATCACGCTATTAACGTTATTAACGACTGCTAATGCAGCCGGGACCAACGGCTTAACGTGCCTTCCGAAGCACGGAGGAGCTCGAGACGATTTTTTTTTGTGGTCACCCATCCTATGACCGGCCTTTGCGAAAGTTGCTTAACTTCAACAATCGCAGACCGAGCGCGTTTACCGCTGCGCCACCGAGCTCCTCACTTAATCACTTAACTTTAGTTTTAAATGGCCGTAAATACGATTCTACATCAACAACTTTTTACCAACGCAAATTCGAAATCTACACGTTACACTTTTGTGCAGTCTCACTTTAATTGGATAATCTAATTATCTGTATAAAAGTACTATAGCTAACTTATAAAGTACTGTTACGTTCTAAAACTACCAAGACTAAGAGCTTTATTGTGTAGAAACGACTGCAATTTACCGGTGACCATGGATTTTAAGACCGAGTTAATCATCTGTCGTGTGGGGCTGCCCCAGCGGCGATACGATATGAGCATATCTGAAAGCAACACTCAATTATTGCTTCTTACTTTATTTATATAAATATAGAACGAGGTGACTCCACAGTGTGACCTAATAAATTGCAGCCATTTCGAGTAATTTGTACCTATACTATCAATTAGTGATGTTCCGAATATCCGTATCCGCGGATATCCGAGATAAAAGAAAAATCCGTATCCGTTACTTTTCACGCGGATCTTTTACGGATCTTTTTCAGGTGATTAAGTAGAATTATTAAATAAAAAAACTATAAAATTGTATTCAGATTGTTTTACCATAACCAAAACAAAAGTACTACCCGCGCAATGCAAGTTAAAACGTGTCCTGCCTGACGTTGCGGCGAGCGAAGACGTCAACTATCGTTTCAAGGTCGCGGGCGCCGACACCAATAGAATAATATCGAATAAGAAAATAAACTTAAGACGTATTGTTATATTAATATTTACAATTAATTATTATTTTTTATAATCAAATTATCTAGATTGGCAAATAAATAATTTAGAAAATAAAGATCCGTATCCGTATCCGCGGATCTTTACACTAAATATCCGTATTCAGATCCGTATCTGCGGATATACATTTTTAACGATCCGGCACATCACTACTATCAAAGTACGTGCAGTAGATATTTTAGACTAGTTCGGTTATTGATCTGGGGGGGTTAAAGTGGCCACATTGAATCAATTCATCTAAGAAAGCAATATTGCAATTTGTCATTTTCGTATATGAAAGTAAGTGCGCAATGCAAACAAATGTCAAATAGCAATATTTGCATTCTTAGATGAATTGCTTCGATGTGGCCATTTTACAACCTGTATTGCTAGTAGCTTTTTTCGTTTAAGTAGACAAAGGTGCATTGCAGCTATGTTTAAGTCCTGTGTTTAAACTCATAAAGTTGAATTCCACGGTTTAGAACCAGAGCCGAGATTTGAACCCTACGATGTAAATCACGCGTTTTCCGTACAGGACTATCACGGATTCCACAATCTCACTCGATGGTAGTAAGTAGCTCAGCTAGCAAACGCATATTAACTCTAGCTTAGAAAACTCCTATATTCTTCTTCTTATCGTGTGGGTTGTGTGGTGAAATACCAACCTCATCAACCCTGGTGTCAGGGTTATTATTGAGCCGCCATAGGCCCTGACATGACTCATGTAACGACTACGTACTTACATCAGTAAGTAGTAACCGGGACCAACGGCTTAACGTGCCTTCCGAAGCACGGATCATCTTACTTTCGGACAATCAGGTGATCAGCCTGTAATGTCCTAACCAAACTAGGGATCACAAAGTGATTTATCCCCACCGGGATTCGAATCCGGGACCTCCGGATCGTGAGCACAACGCTCAACCACTGGACCACGGAGGCCGTTACTCCTATATTATAATGTTTATTGACAGAAATAAGGGGAGAGGCCTTTGCCCAGCTGTGGGATCGAATAGGCAGGATAAGACAGAAATAAACGTTATATCGGTTTCTAGATTTCCAGACATCAATTGGGTAGTTTCCTAAGTTAAAGATAAACTATGAAATTCTGATTTTTACTAAATAAAGACACATCTAAAGATGAGAAAAACGTTTCGACGGGGAAGAAGCAAATACTCCTATCTTACACAGACGTAACTGTAAGATAGGAGTATTTGCTTCTTCCCCGTCGGTTTCCTTTTTTATATTTAACTTGTTTATGAATTTTAATAATGAAAAATGTAATAAGTGCGACATTTTGTCACGTTTTTCTTTGGCCTCCCCGGGTTGATTTTTCATACAATTTCCATAGTGATTTCGTGTTTTGAGGTTGACCGACAGAACTAAGTTGACACGTCAAACAATGTTTCATATGAGCGTGATGTTTTATTAGCCCGGGTTATTCGTTTATTTTGAAATTAACAGTTGTCAATCGTCCGTCCCTTTCCTTTTTGCCGAGTAAGAAAATGACGGGTATAACTTAAAATAAAATTAGGAGGTGTCTGCCGTTGGTGCTAATTCCTGTAAACACTATCTAATTTTAGTTTAAGTTATATCTATCATTTTCATATCCGTATAAAAGGAAAGGGACGGGTAATCAACAAACAAAATATATGGAACACACGTCAATTTTAAGAAAAAATCTAAAACAACCCTCTAAAAATTTTTCATTGGCCAATAACTCGACAGAATTATGTTGATAGCACACGTCAAACGGTTTGCATACCAGCGGATACCTTTTGATTCGCCCGGGTTATACATTCATTTACTCATTCTTCCTAAAATTAAGAGCCGTCAATCATCCGTGCCTTTCCTTTTCAGCGGATAAGAAAATTACAGGTATAACAAAGTAAAATTAGGAAGTGTCTGCAGGAATCGGGGCCATTATTTTATTACTACATTATTTATTTTTAAATTTTATCTGCCTAAACTGACACCACGATCATAATAGATCATAAGATACGGGCATGTGTATTTATTGTTTGTTGTATGATGTGTTGTTTAATTGCACTACCCACAATATTACGTACAATGCGAATTCTACCGCGTGCGCACTAAGTAGCGGTAAGATAAGCGATATATTTGACAACAGCGGGTTACCGGCAACCGACATAGATTCCGAGAGCAGAATGTTCGAAAGGTAAGCGTGCTTTATCCGATGCGCTATCATCTCACCTGCGAAAGAATGGAGAAGTTTACAAATTGTTTTCTAGGTCAAAGATAAATTATGAAATTCTGATTACTAAATAAAGACAGATCTAAAGGTGACAAAAAACGTTTTCTTTTCTTATATTTAACTTATTTATGAATTTTAATAGAGAAAAATGTAATGATTGCAAAATTTTGTTACTATTTTCTATGACGTCACAGGTTGTTTTTTCATACAAATTCCGTAGTAATTTCGTGTTTTGACGTTTAGTAAAAAGTAGCTGATTTGACTAGTTGGAAACTATCCTATTACTTGTACGAGTAAATCTGTGAAAAGATGCCGAGAAGATTGTCCGCAGACGAGGCACTGAACATTAACATATTCAGACTCAATACTGACGTGCAGTATTTATCAGCTTTAACAGCGTACTATTACAATGTATCTAAAAATATTTTTCTTCTTCTCTCGTGTGGGTTGTGATGTGGATTACCAATCTCATTAACCCTGTCAGGGTTACTATTGAGACGCCTAAGGCTCCTGACATATCTCATTTACTTACTTACATCAGTAAGTAGTAACCGAGACCGGCTTAGAACGGCTTAAAATATTAAGAAAACTTCACCTATTTTACAAAGTTCTGGAAACTTCTCCATTCATTACTAATGATCTAAATTCTAAAACTTATAATGATACTACTTTTCTATCTGGTATTTCATTATAGTTAGTTATGTTGTGTTAATATAGCCACGTAAAACACATCGGAACAAGTGCATAATGAGTATTGAAACGAATTTTTCGTGTCAACCGCAATCCGATTACTCTCATGCGCATATGCTTTTAATAAGATACATTTAAGTTATAATTTAATAACATAAACAGCTTATATACGGCCCGCTGCTGGGCACAGGCGTCCCCTCAATCAACCAGAGGGGGTATGGAGCATACTGCACCACGCTCCTCCAATGCGGGTTGGTGGAGGTGTTTTTACGGGTTATAGCCGGGACCAACGGCTTAACGTGCCCTCCGAAGCACGGAATCATCTCACTTTTTCAGACAATCAGGTGATTCAATCCTGAAAAGTCCTTACCAAACAAAGGACAGTCTCACAAAGTGATTTGGGAATCGAACCCGGACCTCCAGATCGTGAGCCTAACGCTCTAACCACTAGACCACGGAGGCTGTCGTTGGTATAATTTAATATAATAAGTATATAAAAACCGAATATCACGTGCAGTGCACTAATAAATGGATAAACTGCACGTTGCATGCATCTATTACGTTCAATTAAACCGATAATTCAATGTGCATTATATGAATTACCAACAACGATAAAAATTAAGTGGCTGTTATTCGCTGAGTGAAAGATGAATACACGCCGTTATAAATAGTATGATTAGAATAAGAACGCAACGGAAAGATATTATACAGCTAGTGTAAAAGAAACGTATAAATTGAAAAATAATAATATATTGATATAAAGTAAACTAGCGATCTGCCCCGGCTTCGCTCGGGTGCAATGCTGAGGAAAAAATGAAATTATTTACGAGATCACATTAAAAACCTCAAAAATAACAGTATTTCTCCACTATTTAATGGATGTTATTATACATATAAACCTTCATCTTGAATCACTCTACCTATTAAAAAAACCGCATTAAAATCCGTTGCGAAGTTTTAAAGATTTAAGCGTACATAGGGATATAGGGAAAGAAAAAGCGACTTTGTTTTATACTATGTAGTGATTTGTGTAAGTCTGATGTTTTTGTATTGTTATTGTGTGTAGCGCCCTTTTATAATAAATCATTTCCTTACTTTTTTCAATATTAGGAAAATGTACTGTTCAGAATTCGACTTTGTGAGTTTGAATTCCTGTTTAAATCATAGATAATTGTTATCACGTGATTTCCAGGATTTGTGTCCGGTTAGTGACAATAGGCTCGCTCCTTATTACATGGAACTTAAACGTAGCTGGCAAGGAGTGGGTGTATATACTATACACTTCTGCCTACACCTTCGGGTACGAGCGTGCTATGTGTGCTTTAGAACCTTGTCGCACTAACATATTTGACATTTAATGGTCAATTTGTCGAAAAAGTTAATGTGACATGGTATCAAAGTGTACACATATACTACTCGTGACCGTACAGGGGGGTTAAAATGGACACATCGAAGCAATTCATCTAAGAAGAACATTTGATTGCATTGCGCACTTAGTTTTATATGCGCAAATGTCAAATTAAAATATTTATTTTTTCGTTGAATTGCTTCGATGTGGCCTGTTTAACCCCCCTGTTCTGATAGCTGTCATTCTGATCAAGGTGTTATTGACGGAGTGTAGGTAGGATATCTAAGTATGGGAGTATAGTGTAGGTAGATAGGACATTTCATGGACGGCAGTCGCTGGGCTACGAAAACCCTGAAATGGAGACCCAGAGAGACGCGGGGAATAGGCAGAGACGATGAATCGTTGACATCCGGAGATGTGTCGAGAGAAGAGAGGAGTTGAGAATAGGCCTACATCCAAAGATGAATGATGAATAACCTGCCACAATGATGCATTCAGCATTCAGTCTTTTATTGATGATAATAATAGGTACAACGGGAATCGCTGATGTGGGACGAAAAGCCGTCAAACTCAAATGGGATTGGTCCGGACATGTATGTCGCATGCACCCTGAGCGGTGGGCACGGATCGTCGCGCATTGGATGCCTCATGACGGGTATAGGCGTCGTGGCAGACCTCGAAAGAGATGGCGTGTCGACTTGGACGCTTGCCGGAGGGACTGGCCGGAATACGCGCAGGACCGCGAAAAATGGAAAGAGGAAGGAGAGGCCTTTGCCCAGCAGTGGGAACTTGTAAGTTAGATTAGATTAGATTAGAATAATAGGTAGGATAACAAGAGCAATAAAGAATTTTGTACAGTACAGTAGTAGAGGTAGTAATTTGTATTGTAAGTGTTCGCATCACTATATAGGTATGTATAGGTATATGCTTCTTTTCAATCAACTAGATTTAGTAATAGTTACTACGTAAACTAGACATATTATGTTTACACGGTGTTAGTGACATCGTAATGAAAACTTTGCGGGATGATTCAGACCATGATTCTGAGTTGATATCAAGTGGAATTTTCCGTCGCAAATGTATAGAACTGAAAATAATTTAAAAAATACTAAAATTTTCATGACTTTCATGACCGACAGGAAATTCCACTTGATATCGACTCAGAATCATGGTCTGAATTATCCCCCTCAATATTCGTTACGGTGTTACTAACACAAGGGGTGTAAGTGACATCGTAACAATTACTGAGAGGGGTGATTCAGCTGATTATTCTGAATTAATACCAAGTGGAATTTTTCATCGCAGAATTGAAAATGATTACAAAAATATAAAATAAATCGTCAATTTTGCGACGGAAAATTCCACTTGATATTAACTCAGAATCATGGTCTGAATCATCCCCCTTAGTATTCGTTACGATGTCACTTACACCCTGTATAGTAATGTGCGGTGTAGTATGGAGATATTCCACCACGCTGGAGATACTCCAAACTGCGTAAAAACTTGCACCAACCCGCGATAGTGCAAGTTTTTACTAAGGTTGCGGTTTCTAAGCCCGAGTTTAGCCCTGACCTACCACTGAATTTATTTTCAAACTTCAATCTTAATACGTCAACAAAGGTTTGTTTACAATGACGTCAAGAGTTTATCGGTCTTAGTTAGGCCAACCTTCGGTCTTAAGGCCAAGGTTCTTAGGAAGATCCGGTATTCTATTTGTAACATACACGTAGTAAATAGACCTGCTTGCAAGTCAAGTAGATAAGACTGCTTCGTTTACTTTCGCTTTGAGATAATACAGCCATGTTTAGAGATTATGTTGACCTTTGTTTATTTAGGATACTGATGTTATTTCAGTGCAATGGATAGTTTTATTACTTTATTAAGAGTTCGTCCGAAGTTTATTTTTGACCTAATAGGCTCATTATAAGTTTTTCATAAACACGGTTCCGTAAGTATAAAAATAAAATAATTTACAAGATTTATTAATTGGTTTTGATATATTTCTTATTTATTTCTGTTTCCTTGTTTTGATGCCTTTCTTGTCGAAGTCGCTTATCTAGTTGTCAAGGAAATCAAGCCGCCACACGCCAAGAATATGAATCTCCTTGGAATGTAAAGTGGGTTATTACTGACAGCTTTCCAGAGGATTTTGCTTTACCGAGTATTACCAAACAAAAGCTAGATTTATTTACATACATACATACATAAACTCACGCCCGCAATCCCAAATGGGGTGGGCAGAGCCACAAGCAATCAAAGACAACTTGCAGCCACTGTTGATACGAAGTCCTAAGATGGATATGATGAACCTTATGGTGATAAGGGATCAGCCTATCGCCCATAACATTAGTCCATCATGTTAGAGGACGCAATCCCTCTGTCGGTTTTTACGACATGCCCGGGAAGACAAGCAGCTGAACGTGTTCTATGTTTTTTATTTGCTCCCAGAACAGCATAGTTTTATTTACATCGAGAAAACCGTAAAATAATAAAATTAACATTCAATGAGGGACATTCGACACTACGTTTCATTAGTACATAAATATGAATTAGTTTTAAAACTTTACTGCAATGACTTTTGTTCAGCTGTTTTCTGTTTATTGTCTTTAATAAAATACTCAGATACGCGTGAAAACCATAAATAAACGTAGGTACGTTTGCAGCCGCGCAGTTGTGTATAGATAAGATAGCTCGGGGAAAAAAGAATATGAAAGTGATACAAACCTAGCGTCGTCCGGTTGTTGGCAACGAGGTAGCAGTGGTAGCCGAACAGCGATCCGAGCGAGATAGCGAACATGAGGGAGACGAAGAACGCGAACACTATGTGATACCGGCCCGTCGCTGCCGCCGTCCCGAACTCACCCTGAAACACAACTCATCTATAACCACACACGAAATGACACAAGCAACACATTACCCACCCTCCTCGCGACGCGCAGTCGGGTAAAACGGGCATTGGACGACAACGGGTCATGGTGCCTTTTTAAATGTCGAATTTTCTCGAATGAAATTCATGGTCTCGTAGATAGCATTCATATGAACAATAGTTGATATGGCTGCCAGCTCTTAACCGTAACTGTGTCGAGTTACGGTTTCAAACTACAGGATAATTGAAAATGTTTTCAAGCTAAAGACAACGACTCAAAATCTTTAGTTCTTCTACGAGATTAACTTGAAAATCTTTTTTACATTTGAGCGTTATCTTTTCTCTCATTTTTTTTTAAATATCTACATGGTGCCGATTCGAGCAACCACTATCTTAATTTTACGAGACAAAACAGGCTCCATCTCTTTCTTGTACCTATTGTAAGTGAAGGACGGCTCTAATTTAATTCAATCTAAAATTGGGTTGCATGTGTGCGTCCGAATCGGCACCAATGAAGATTTATATGAGAGCACTAATTCTACAATACAATAATAATAGCGTATTCTAAAAATACCGAATATACGAAAGGTGTAAATCAATTGTATAGTAAATTGTAGGTATATACACTTTTAAAATTATAGTAACTTCTTAAGTACAGAAAAAAAACATTCGAAATAAAAAGGACACGAAATGTTTCTAATGTATAGTTTAATAGTTACAAAGAAAGCTGATAAAATTATCTATAAATCGTTTATTTTTTTTAAATCTTTAAATTCTGTAGAAGCTCAAAAAAAAAACAACAAAATGTAGTACTTAGTTTTGCAGGCCAGTGTATTACATGTTTCGCAAAGCTTTCTACTGAACCTCAAATTGCAGTTGAAATTACTGAATTGATTCTGTACACAGTCTTAAAAATTAACACTTTATAGGGCAGAACGCCTAAGTACATACTATAATGAATGAAGTATGACACTTGAAAAGGGACGAGTGGCCAAGTGTTAAAATATTACTTGTTCAATATATCCAAAAACTGCTCTAAAAAGTATGGGTACTTTAGTCCTACTTCAAATTCAAATGATTTGTTGATCCAATGTAGAATATGGTCTCACTACTGGTACCTATTTTTTAAATTTCAGAACATCAAAAGTAAAAACGGGACCCTTTTTTTCACAATTCACCAATCTGTTCCATTGGCGACATTTATAGTATAACTGGGTCAATCCATTCCAAAGCCTTTTGATTAAAATGTTGCTGACAGGTTTCATACATGACATGGTTCGCCAATAGCATTGCTCTTTTGGATGCGCACAGCCGGTTGACCTGCATCTCCATTTCACTCTATATTTGTGGCCGGAACTGGCCGGGACGTGCCAATCGGAACACTTCCTATTTTAATAAATGAACACCCGTACTTTAGTTGACTGCACTTAACATAGCACTAGACCTCGTTAATTGTTTTCAATCGACAAGTTCCATTACAATACTCTGTTTCGTCCATGTATTTTCTTACTTATAAGTTTGTTTTTAGAGATTTAACAAAAAAACTTGTAATTGAATAACCATTACTCAACATTCACATACGTACGTAAACTCACGCATATTTCATATGGCATAGAATAAAGAATAATACTACGCACAGAACGGTAACTGTCCGTCCCGCACCAATTCGTATCGGGCGCCGACCTCACCCCCTTTGGGTGTTACTTTAGTCTCAAATGTGCGTAAACCAAGGAGCAGGGAGAAGAGCGCATAGACATTCTCGCTCGCACTTACGGGTTAGGCGGCTCACGGTAAGAATGAATTCTATATGGTGTGTCCGTGGCGTGACATAGGTAAGCAGAGACTATAGATTTCAATTTTCTTCGAACATAACTTACCTACTTACTTATATTGGAGGAACACCCGGGGAGTTAAAATGGCCACATCGAAGCGATTCATCTAAGAAAGCAATATTGCAATTTGACATTTGCGCATATAAACGTAAGTGCGCAATGCAAACAAATGGCAATATTGCTTTCTTAGATGAATTGCTACGATGTGGCTATTTTAACTCCCCCCCCCCCCCCAGTTCAGTTTCAATATACAAGAAAGTTTTCATTTAATCTATATTCTGTCAGTGACATAACATACATAAACAGCCTAAATACGTCCCACTACTGGGCACTGGGCACAGGCCTCCCTCAATCAACCGGAGGGGGTATGGAGCATACTCCACCACGCTGTTCCAATGCGGGTTGGTGGAGGTGTTTTTACGGCTAATAGCCGGGACCAACGGGTTGCCCTCCGAAGCACGGAATCATCTTACTTTTTTTTCGGACAATCAGGTGATTCAAGCCTGAAAAGTCCTTACCAAACAAAGGACAGTCTCACAAAGTGATTTCGTTCTGTCAGTGAGAAATCTAAAAAGAATATTGACAAGAGATTGAACGTCAACACTACACGTGTAACGCAAAAAGATCTGTCCCATCTTGTTTTTGTGATTTTATCTTTATGCATTTAAAGAATGTGCATTCGCATAAGCATAGTCAAATATAGAATACAAAGCAATATAATAATGAAGGTATATTCAAATTACGTTCGCAGAGCAACTAAAATACGTTCATTTTAAAAACCACCTATTTGTTCGAGCTCCGTAGTAGATTGCGCGGAAGGTAGGTACGAGTATTTGTTAATTTACCTCGTGTCGATGTAAATTTACTTTGTGTCCCGGGGGAATCCGGGCAAGTTGGAAACCGGCGGGAAAGTCCATTTCGAACATTCTGCGGTTCCCAGTCCCGCTCAAATAAAAAGTACATCCTTTCTAGTTGACACCGTGACCAATAAGTATTAGCACGACTTAGCAAGACCTTTTATCTGTCGAGTCGTCTGGATATCGGACACGCTTACCTACCTACATAAACTAAACTGTAGAACGCGACCAAAATCTACTGAAACCATTCTTTACGATGACATTTATTTATAACAAGACATTTCAGATCCGTGAAAGGTACTTTTGACCAGCAACATCTCGCGTGTTTCAAGATAAACTATATTATGTAGTATCTTGCAGGTTACCAACCTACATTTAGTCTAAGACATTCCCGTAGCTTTTTACATTCGCTAGGCATTTATAATAATAAGTAGCAATATGATATAAAAAAATAAACTATTACGTAATACGAAATAATTATTCTACCTTAAGAAAACTTAAACAATACATCTAAAGCCACTAATTAACGGCTAGACATGTTCCACACTGTTTAAACATTCCTTTTGAAACATTCCCACTGCGATACCGAATTGACAATTTAAACAATGTGGAATCTAAATTGTTTCAACTTTCATCTAGTATGTGCGTACGTATAGTCACCGATGTTTACATGGATTTCTTGGATAAATCGCTTATAAAACGGAAGTGATCAACAGGCGTTATTAGTTCGGGAGACGTAAACATCGGCCCATCGGTGCTATAATCGATAAGATACACATACCTATGTGTAGCTACGGAACGCTATGCAGAGATAAACACTCGGATACAGATTACGAACCCAGTAAGTCATTAAGGGATAGATCGTATGACATTTTATTCAACTGATACGGCATATCGCGGGCGCGGATTCGCTAGCCACGCGGATTGAAATTGTAATTTAGACTAAAATTTATACGGGCACCCATTCGTAAAGACAAATAATATTCAGTCGGGCACTTGTATGTTTTCAATACAATCTGCGTAAGCTGATAGTTTTTTTAAGGCATCTAAGTTACCCTCGTGTTCTCAATTATGTATAAGACGCTAATTTAAATGAGATTTTCAACAGTAATCAAGGCGTGGGGCGATAAGTGGGCGTCTCCTTAAGGTCGGTCGACACTATAAGCCGGAGTGATGTCCTACATTAGAGGTGACGTCATCCACTACAAGCAAAGCACGATATTAGGCCACTTTCACAAGCCGTATCGCTATCATAACGAGCGATGGTTTTAATTTTTGAGAAATAAACTAAATGAGGAAGAATTCGATTTTTAAGACGTACGCTTGAGAACGTCAAAGCAAAAACTATCCAGAAGCTGAGAATATGTTGCATGTATAGTCGGAGAATCGTATTACAATTTTAATCCAGGGTAAATATGATTTTCGAATTGAGCGGGGACGCGGCCGGTGCAACTCACTTGACACAAGAGCCAGATATCCGGTCAAGCGTGAAACTTGATTGTATAACAATCCTACGTTCAAAGTATGATGTCGGTTACAATCATATTTTAGGCTTATTTCGGTAGATAAGTTTGTCGATACGAGTATTTATCTCAAAAAAAAGTACTAGCAACGTGAACAAAATACAGATACTAATAATATAAACGGAAATAAGAAATTGATTTACATTCATCAAGTCCATGCAATATTTAGAATAAGAGCCGTTCATAAGCAATCGGTCGCAGTGGGCTATCTTGTATTTTTCATACATCTGTGAAGGCGATGCAAACGTCTCAGTCCTTGTGGAATTAATTACTCAATAAAAGTAACAGCGGGGCTTGAAACTGGTAATGGCAACTATTATAGAAATTTATAGAATTCAATTACAGAATTTTCTCATCAACTTTTATAGATATAGAAAGCGTATTTTTAATTCAGTTTCGAACCCTGTTACAGGAACATATAGGAGTAAACCCGTACATAGTTTATGTTATACCGAACACCACACGATAACGCAAACCCGTGTATCTTCGTATGTTTAAAACTCTGTCAAAGGAAAATCCGGTCTGTTCGGAGCGAGACCATTACAACAGTTGCTTCATTCCTGTTAATAGTTTTCCTTTTATGAGGTCATACAAATATCGTCCTCAGTAATACCCCACTCAACCTAGCTTCCAACATATCAGCAATGACACATGTAAAGAATATTTCGTCGTGTTTATTCATGTTATTTATCAACAGCTATTGTTAGGCTTGTGTTCGAATTATCTTAAGTGCAATTTTCACTAACAGTTGGCTCGACCATTATAGACGGCGATACGGGTCACCACCTATCACGTTGGTCTAACAAAAAGCTTGATGAAACGTGGGTACTCAATTATTCTTGCGATGAATGTACCTCTGTCTAGCTCAATTAGGAATATAGCTGTGAGCTTATGTTATGAGTACGAATTCCCGCTAGACCCTGAGTAAGCTCTGTCCGCGGGGCGAGGTGGCGGCGTCGCGCGGGGTATTACCACGACGACCAACTGTAGACTGTTCAAATATTTACAAGTTGCAAGTTCCCACCAGCAAAATACTGTTGGTTAAGTCGGGCTCAGTCTTACAGATAGAAATGTCAGTTGTACACAACATATAAAATATGAACATGCAAATAATGCATTTAATATCATGTGGGTAACACAATGATGGGGGTAACATTACATTGTGCATACCTGTTTATGTAATGAGACTGAGTATTGAACTGGTTCAGTTAGTAATTTTGTATTGCAAAGTAAATAGACATTTTTATTTGTAATTCTTGTAAATTCTCTCATTCAGTATTCAGACTCAAAACACATATCAATGTATTGAAGTAAACAAATGAGGACTCTACCTTCCAGAACTTAATGAAGTAAGGCAGGCACGTCGCCATGATGAAGAGACAGTACAAGAGAGCATAGCCGAGGAAAAGCATGAAGAACTTGTAGTTGAAGTAGCACACACAGTTGTTGACCCACGGGCAGTGGTGGTCCATCTTGAGTACGCACCGGGCGCAGATGCTACAGTGGTGCGCCCGATCCGGCTTGATAAGCACGCAGCGGTTGCAGTAACGCACCGAACCCGACATTGTCCTGTTGACAACACACATGCCATTCTACCATCCAATACAACAAAAAACTATAACATGATTCATGAACTTATATTTTCTACTTATCAATATCTAAAGCCTTCATGATACAAGATTTCTCAATTCTAGCTACGTTTGAAATTAACAACAAACCTTGTTAACACAGGAATAGCAATAGCATGTTTTTCTAAAATCTCTTTTTTTGTTTCTTGTGCTAAACCAAATATCTGTAAAGATTTTCTTGCAGCAGACATGAGTCTAGAATTGAGAAAAAATTTATCTGAAGCATGCTTTTCTTGATAGCGCACATTGTTGAAAGACTTGGGAGAGCCTTTTAAGTTTTATATTTGCATTGAATATGTTTGAGGCCAAAATAAGTTATGGGTATCTTGAAGACTCAGTTACAATTCCTCAGGTATACCTAAATGAATTCATTTACATTTAGTCTCATAAAGAATATATTATAAGAAATCCCAGAAGAGTGAAAATCACTTTTATCAAATTGTGAAAGCATGATCTTGTTGTATTAGATAAATTATGAAACAATAAAAATATATATATGTCTTTACCTTGTGACTATGGGGAGGTCGTGTGCAAAGTTCTCTAGTACACTTCTCTGAGCATCTTCTGACTCAGCGCTGAGCAACTTTTCTAACTCAGCTTCTGGTAGTTTGTACTGAAATTAACATTTACCTTCATTTTTGGAAATTAAATAAAATATCCAGTATTTCTCTCTCAGAGACAAGTTTGAGGTAAAATCATGAAAGATTGGAATGGGAATCATAAAAGAGCTATTCTTATAAAGTATAAGCCAATGATTTAGTACACAATACACATTTGGCATTGCAATCTAATTTTAGGACAAGTAGGTATTATTGTAATTAAAAAGTTTATTTATCAATTTCTGAGTAAAACTTTGATAATAGTTTAGAATTACATAAAATAAATTAAAAGAGTATTGTAAGATTTTTTTTTATGTAGGTAGGTAACTTATTCTCTCAAGACAAAATACCTATAGTGGTTTTCATGTTTGTGGATTGAAAGTTGCACAAAAGTTAATATTAAATACTTACATTTGTGTTCTAATGTAATTTATTTGAACATAACATTAGACCTTGCCATAAGGTCTAAAAGGAAATAAATAAGATAGATAGATATATGCTATTTTGTCAGTTAATATTCAATTTGAATTTGAAATATAAAATATTCACAAAATGTGGGTGGATTAACAGTATGGTATAGGACTGAAAATTTATATTTCATACCTTGTCGGGAACAGGTTTGATTTCTGCGAAAATAGTCCGCCAATAGGACCATATAAACATGAACAGGAGAATATGAAAAAGTATTAAATACACACACTGCTGGACCGTACTGGTTATGGTAACTGAAAAAAATAATGCTCTTCAGTAATCGAGGCCACAGTGCCACAAAAACAATGCATAATATGAGTTCAAATACTTACAAACGCATAACTGAATAACGTAGGCATAATATGACCATGCCACAATTGAAACTATCAATAGCACAGGAATCCATTTGAACGCTTTCCAACACATCATATTACACTTTCTACAACATACACAGTAACCCGAATGTGCTGCTCTGTTATTTTGTACAGACGAAGCCATCATTGACAATTTAATACGAAAATATCCATGGCCCGTCTTCGTAAAAGGCCAATAAATAAAAATTGACAAACGAAAGTTAAAACAGTGTTACTATTACAAAAAACACGAACATTACAGTCATTTTCACAAAACCAGTGTTGCCAACTTTATTTTTACCAGCCCACCAAATGCGGCCGTGCAAACCACCAGAAACCACTAAAACTGAGCGGTCTCTCAAACCACCAGAATTTCACTAGATAACCCAAAGCCGAATCAGTGCAGTCAGATCGTGGGATGTTTTTTCCCCCTCTTTAGCGCCGCGTCGTAGGCAAAAACGTGCTAGAGACAGGGTTAATTATCCAATTATTATTAATAATGATTCCTTAATAATATACCACATAATTTGCACTTAGTAACTGGACCGCCAGTGCTTTCGACTATTTGCAACCAATCCTTTAAAACTGGGTCACGTAACCAACAATCACGAAACTTTCGGGTGTACTGTGACTTAGGCATCTTGATCTTACTCAATATAAAACTAATTGTATGTATTACTAATAAATAAACTTTATATTGGTTCTTTCGCTCAAGTAACTCATAAACCATATTCGGTTGTGTTAGTGGTTAAATTCGTCATTTACCGCTAACTGAAAGGACTCTAATCCACTAAAAAATCCACTAGCCACTAAAACTAATATTTTTTCGCCGAACCACATGTCTAAACCACCAGATCTAGTGGAAAATCCACTAAGTTGGCAACACTGCACAAAACCACAATAATAATTTAATTACTCTGGCAAACTTAATATAATTATTTTGTTTTGGTAACATTGTATTTTATTTCCTGTGCAGAGGGTCATGCTACACTACCACAAGTCACTTTTTTTGCTTTATTATTCCTTCTTAACAAGATGAAATTGAAATACAAACAACAAAACAGAGAGTAATCTTTATAGAGCGACAAGGATTCTACCACAGTTAGAGCGTAAAACATCTTACAAATAAATACAATTTAAGGCACAGCAAAAACGAACGTCTGTATGGGCCCTATAATAATGCTACCAACTTACAGAAGTTATTTACAGGTTTGCCATATTCAAAATCATTTTATTTCGGTAATTACCGGTTTTTTTACTAAACTGCTTGTTTGAACCATGTTTGAACTGCAGCAACAATTCATAGACGAAGAAGACAAGCCCAATTGCCAACATTACTATATCAAACCAAACGTCAACTTGGGACGAGTTTGATCCATAGCGTCAAAAATTTTGTTGTTTTTATATCAAACTACTTCTAAAAATCTCAATAGGATCCACGATTGCTGTTTATAAATCATGGAGGTCAAAGAATGTAACGACTTGACGGAGGAGGTGAGTAAGTTGTTACTGTGATCCCAGTTTCTAAGAAAGTGGGTATTGATTGTTCACCGACATGACCATGACGTGTTTCAGAATCAATTCATCGTCGACGATGTGAGTAAAATTATCAAGGAAGCTATAGAAAATTCTATCGGTGGTACTGCTTATCAACATAACAAAGTAAATCAATGGACCTCTGCTGTTGTGGAGTCATGTTTGGGTCAACTGACAAAGTTACAGAAGCCTTATAAATACATAGGTAAGTACTATAGATTGCGTACATGATGCCGGTGCATTAACACCACGTTTCAGTTTCTGTCTTGCCGGCGTCTCACGTTTATTTACACCTCTGTATAAAAAGATGTTATTGTTAAGTATTGTAATGGAATACTAACATATTATAATGGTAACTACCCTATCACTGAATGTAAGCGTCAAGAATATAATCATGTAGGAATGGTAATTACTAAAAGAGTTTATTTTGGTTGACAGTTACGTGCACAATAATGCAGAAGAATGGGGCAGGCCTGCATACAGCATCCTCTTGTTTCTGGGACAACAACACGGATGGCTCGTGCACGGTGCGTTGGGAGAACAAGACTATGTACTGCATCGTATCTGTCTTTGGTCTGGGTATCTGATATCGTAAAAAGAGACGCCACTCCAGGCGCTAAGTGTATCATCACACAACCAGCTAATAGTATGGAACTCGCCAGCTGCTATCATAACAGTAATCACTATGTACGCACTCAGTATAATAGATATTTTATTATTTGACAAATAAGTTTTTAGTTGTTTTAATTGTACTAAAATTGATGACTTAGTTTTCTTCAAGCTATTAACTTAATAACTATTTAATTTTGATATAGTGATTAAAAAAATTCACTGTTGTAAATGCAGCATTTTTGCCCTCTAATGACAAATAAAAAACATGCAAAAGTTGTCTAAAAGCTACTTTTGCTTATAATTCATTACTAAGTTAAGGTCTAAAATGTTTTAAATAAATTTTGCCTTAAACTTACCAAATGGTTTTATTAAAATTTTTTACTTTGCATTTTTGGCAGCAGAAATCTCACAAGCACCTGGCACTCCTTACAGCAAGTATTATATGCCATGCAAAGTAACTAGACATCTCATGTCAACACGGCACATTAGTAAGAAATGTATGCATGCTTTTTGTCGTCATTGAAATAAAACATTTCTATTAAATAGATTACATACAACTGATACCAATACTTTGCCTTAATATGTTATAAAACTAAATAGCTTTGTCACTTGAGGAACACTTGTAGTTCCATACAATAAATTTTCATGTTTAGCTTGCAAATTACGATTCCAGCAATAATAAAATAATTTGTATTTCAATAACAGTCTATTCAATTTCTAGTAGTCATTACTTAATTTTAAGCAAGTAGGATATATTTTCGTACTCAATAAATACATTCAAAGTCTTATTTTGTTTTATTTAATCAGTTTCCAATGTTATGTTGCCACTTTGTTTTTCAGTTCATATTAAGGTAATTTGTCTTATTAGTTTAGAAATTAATTATTATTTCCAATTTGTCAGCGATTATCACAGCATAAGCCTGTAATTAACATAATTAAAATATCATCATCAGCCGTATGACGCCCACTGCTGGGCAAAGGCCTCCCCCAAGGATCTCCACGACGATCGGTCCTGCGCTGCCCGCATCCAGCGGCTTCCCGCGACCTTCACCAGATCGTCGGTCCGCCTTGTAGCGGGCATTCCCACTGAGCGTCGTCCGACACGTGGTCGCCACTCCAGAACCTTTCCGCCCCATCGGCCATCGGTTCTCCTCGCTATGTGTCCTGCCCACTGCCACTTCAGCTTTGCAATTCTCCGAGCTATGTCGGTGACTTTAGTTCTCCTGCGGATCTCCAATCAATCAATCAAAATATAATACCGGGTTATTAATACGGGGGGATATCTATAATATCGGAAGTCTAATATTCTTGATTTTAACGCGGTAAGCACCCGGTATTATGTGTTTAAATTATGATAAATACCTCAAACAATGTATAATTATCATACCATTCATACCCTAGAATCGTACTATTTTGAGTACCTCGTTCTGTATTTTTTACAAGTGTAATATAGTACACAAAGTAATTGTAATTGATGAATTCATTTTTCTACTAATTGTCTGGATCGAGTAAACTAAGGCCAATTAAACGCACTTAATCCGGTGGGTCCCTTGTATTCACAAATAAGTAACCGAAACAAATTTAGGTACCTACCTACTTGCTTGGCTAAAATATATTTTAGCCAATTTTCTATTTAGTTTTCTCTTTGTACGTTAGTAGTAGGTAGGTAGGTACTTAATTTGTGAAGGACAATGACGCATGACGAGTTTTGATCAGTGCAGCTCAACGAAAAAAAAAGTTTCATTAGCTCGCCACGGTGTACCACACAACTTTTTTCCAATAATGTCCACCACTGGCAAACAAGAAGTGCGTTATTTAGTGATATGCCTACCCCAAATGCGTTATTAACCCTAAGCGGGTAGGCATATCACTATGCACTATGGGTTACTTATTAGTTTAACGAAAAGAGGTTGCGAAGAAAACCAGCACACCCCGCGACGCCAAATTGATAGAAAATATGTCAATAAATCGGTCAAGACCGAGCATAGGTGCAGGATTATGGCCACCATAATCAACGTGTACCCTGTGGCCCTCGCAGACAAATTACTTACTCAATCCAAAGACCTATCTACTTTAAAAGGAACTTCACATTTCAAACTTAAAGGAAATATATCTACGATATACTGCTTACCACAGTGGGAGTAGTTTGGTTAGGACATTACAGGCTGATCACCTGATCCTCAGAAAGTAAGATCCATGCTTCGGAAGGCACGTTAAGCTGTTGGCCCCAGTTACTTCTTATTGATGTAAGTATGTAGTCGTTACATGAGCCATGTCAGGGGCCTATGGCGGCTCAATAGTAACACCAGGATTGATGAGGTTGGTAACCCACTCACAACCCACACGATAGAAGTAAAGACCTCAGTATGTATATAGAAGTTCTTTCTTATTCGAAGTAGGTAGGTAAAATTCCTCATGATCATGAGTTACTGAAACAGATAATTTATCGAATTAATTTTGTTCCTCTTACCCATTGCTCGACTTCACGACAAACAGTTATAAGGATTCTTGAAAGTTACAGCGCAAATATAGGTAATAATGACTATTTTCTGGCGTAATTCTAAAAATCAATTCTGGTCATTCTACATCTAACAATGCCTAGGAGGCCCGCCGGTTTTTGTTGGCCTTCTTACCCTGGGCCCTGGTCCAGAAGCCCAATTATCACAACGCAACGTGATGCTCAGAATGACGATAATAGGATGCGATGCGACTCTTTGTTACTAAACGTCTCGCTGGGTTAAATCCGAAGAATAGTAGTGAAGAGACCTTCACTTCAGCAACGCCAACCTGCGGTGTTTACAGGTTTGCTGCGCAATCTGCAGGTGGAACCGTAGTGGAGGTGGAGTATGCTTTTTTATGAGGACGCAGTGCCGGAAGACAAAGGCTAATTAGGTATTTTATCGACCCCCCCTATTACTATAAGCCTCTGCCTATCCTTTCGGGGATACAGGCGTGATGTTATTTCTTTTACGTGAGTAAGTATGAAAACTTTTATGGGAAGGTTTGTATACCTAGACATATATATTTTTTAACGTGAGTTATTGTAGATTTGTCACAGATGGCATTAACTACTTGGAGGAAGAATATTTGAAAGAATTAATCAACCCGAGTGGGTCGATAGCGATAAGCGCGGAATGATGGAAATCGTCGACCACGCCGGAGGGGTCAGTATCGGGGTTCTGAAGTGTTTGGGGTCGCGAGCTGATTGGCCGCCTATATGGCTAGAGTAATCGGGTCGTCGGGATCGTATATTACGTCTTTCGGACGCTGATACTTTTCAGTACCGTCACTAGTATACAATGAAAATAGTAAAGATGAGAACAGGACGGAGCCTTGTGGGACTCCGGCATGTATCGGGTGCGGTGACGAGAGCGTCCCTTCCACGCGGTAGCGAAAGGTTTGGTTTGAGAGGAAGTCTCGTATAATGTGCAGGAGACGGTCTGGCACATCGAAGGTTTGTATAATATGTATGACAGAGCTAATAAGAAAATCAGAAATTACAGATTCCGGCATTGAAATACGCAGTCTGGAAACCTCAACAGTAATAAGGCGCACAGGTTGATCTAATTGAACGTTTTCCATGGAAGGTAGGTAAGTATAGATATGTACCTATAGGATTTTCTCAATCGGGATCGAACACATTACCCGGTGGAATCTATGAATGGCAAAGTTGAAATCCTAAATTACCTTGTTAGCAGCCTCTCTTGCCCATAAATCCCACGGTAGACATCAATAATCATCAGAATAATAAAGTACCTAGAACGTGGTGGCGCGCTACAATGCATCAGTCAAAATTACAATGTAATTTTTAATAATAGATCTAAATAACCTATCATCTTTATGCTAGGAGTACTTAGATACTACAATGCAAATTAACTCATGCGACAGGTTGTATTTTTCTAGTGAAGTTAGGACATGAGGATGCTTTATCACATATCTACCTACTCAGTACCGAAATTATTGGAGATGATCTTAAGAGAAGAGAAGTTACGTAGATTTATAAAGCTTTTTTATACTCCAATAAAAGAAAACACCTACTTATTAGAGATTAAAGTGGCTTTATTTTAGAAGGTTTTTTTTACTATATTGGATGGAAACTAAAACTATCGAGGGTTATTAGTATTAGTAGTAATAAGTGGGCGGTAAGATATTGATTAGCGCCCCTAATGTATAATTCAAACTTGGAATTGCGTTTTATTTTTTTGCACATTTAAACGAAATTGAACAATTAAATTGTGTTAGTTTTCATATTGTTATGAACGCTATTCAGATGTTTTTATGTTCTAAATTTGTTACACAGATAAAGCAGAGAAACAAATAAATAATAAGTACACATTTTCGAATGCCTTTTGTTTCAACGAGCTTGTAGCGCTATGTATGTTCAAATGTTCGCGGGCGCCGGGAGGCAGCGCGACATATTTGTATCACGTGACCGTCATCGATCCAATGGATGAGCGCGTCTTGGGTCCATTCAACTCGGACTCGAGCAGCGCCGGGGAGAGACACTTCACAACACCGATTCTATTCATACATAGGAGATATTTATATATTGCTATCCCGTTCGCACATATTGAGAAATAATTAAATGAATGGTGAACGAGCGAAACGGGAATATTCGAGTGGAGTGGAAATTATTGAAAGCTGCTGCGCTGAGCTAGGCCAGTCGCCATGTAGATTTTTTGATGTGGGTGTTGTGTCTCATCACGTCAAACGATTCAATGATTACTATTTTCAAGTGGATGTTATAATTTTCGTGTAATTCATCGCTTGACAACGCCATCGGTGATATTTGACAGTGTTTCGTGGACATATTTCTTTGTAATCGTGAACGATTACGGTGTGGTGACGGCAGATAATAAACTGGTGGGGGGCTGCTAAAATACTACGCTAGGATAGTAACAACGTTTTACAACTCGAGAGGTGTTCGGAGCGCTCATAAAATCTTTCATCTCGGTGCAGACGAGTCGGACTTCCATTTTGTTTTATGTGGTTCAATTGTTTACTTGGCGAGGCTGTGGACTCGCGACAATGGAAAGCGACGGTGAGTGATTACCTTTATTACCTTTATAATATAGTGAGGATTAAATATGTTGTCCTGCGCATGTAAGCCGCAGACCACACGACGCACACGACAATAACATGCAACAGTGAATAAGTAATGGGATTCGATTTTGTGCATTGGTGTGTGGTGTTCGGTGCAGCGCCGTGCGCGAGGGCCGTCTTGTTAGTCACGGTGAGAGCGCGCGCCGCGGGCAGCTCGCCGCGCCACTCGGCCTGCGCCACCGTCGCCACCGTCGTCGCCTGGCTCGAGCCCCAGCTAATTGATTTCGCCCGCCTGCAAGCACACGCCGCCGTGTGCACGTCGTCAAGCCAGCAACTCTTATCAGCTGATTACACCTAATGCACCAGTGCAGCCTTGCCATGAATGTTTTTAAATATTTAGCCATAGCTCCGCTGCATTTAAACAGTTACCATCTTAGCCTAGCAACTCTTTCTGTGGTAAGATTGCTAATGCAACTGAACATTTCCTGTTGTTTGTATATAATATTATATTCAAACAGTTCATTCAATCATAGGTAGATAGGTACATCATTTTCCTTAATTTTTGCAACAAAGACAATGTTCACTGTATTTGAGTTTATGAGTTTAAATTCTTGCTTGCATAATATCATGTGGTTTCTAGGATTTGTGCCCAGTTAATGACAATATGCTCACCCCTATTATATTATGGAACTTAATCATAGCAGGCGAGGAGTAGGTGTATATACAGTACACTTCTGCCTACCTCTTCAGGGATACAGGCATGATGCTGTGTTATGTTATGTTAAGACAATGTCAGTAATAATAATCAGATTTTATTTTGTTGATACATTTGGGCATTCTGGCCACCTAAGAATAGTTCAATGTTATGAAGTTACTATTGAAATATGATACTTATATTTTATATTTATCTCCCATATTTAATCTGTTTTCCTCATTTTACTACTCTCTTACACAAATACAGGAGCAACAAGCTACAATATAATGTACATTAATGTCTACGGAGTATGTTTTATTATCAATTTCCAACATACCTACAGAACGTACCAGAATCAAGTCAAATGCTTCCAAAGCATTGCTTGTCAATTGTTTACAAGACAGAATTAATCATTCAAATACTATTTACTTGATCTAGTATTAAATGAGTTTAACCAGAATAAAGGTATGAATTGAAAAAAGAAATCTTACTTCAAAACACTGAAAAGTATAAAAATAATATTGTAAGTAATATAATGTACATATACTTAATCAAATGAAGAGATCTGGAATTTAGGACCAAAAAGTGAGACCAAACTTTAATTGAGAACCTCCTCCATTTTTGAAGTTGATTAATTAATAATAATACTTAAATATAGCTTTTTAAAACATTTCAAATTGCTGTATTGAGGTGTGATTTGATTTATCCATTTTTTCCTCACATGTCACATTTTTTTTGATGATTTCTCACAATTACACAATAATTCAATGCCGATGTGCATAACATAAATATGGAAGCAAAATCCGACAATTAATTTGGTTTTCAAAACTTGTTTCGTCATTAAAGATACTAGACACTTTGGGTTCACTACAGTTCTTTTTTCATGATAGAAACATATTGCATAATAATTACTAATTAATGTTGTTTGTAACAGAATTTTGGAAACTTATAGACAAGTTACTAAAACAAGGTGTTGTTTCAAACGTTTTGTTTGAACATGTGTCACACGAAGGTAAACTGTGAACTTTATTAGGGTTTTACTGCTAAGGCTAGGATATCACAGTATAAATTATTATTTCTGGTCTGTACCCTATATCCCATCCGGTTGATCGAGAGTCCTGTGTCCAGGCAGTGAGACATATATTATAGGCTAATTATGTTATGTTTGTTTGTTCCTTATCAATAACTATTGTACACGTGAGTGTAGACTATTTACATAAACCTAACAGTTCAATATGCATGTGTTGGTTAGGCCATCTGATAGTAAAAGGTGCATGTTATCAGGAAACTAGCAAGAAAGTAATCATTTGCAAACTAACTGGCTGATACAAACATGGCGCACTACAAATACTGTGAATCATCGCCATTCCAGTCAGATGAATATAATAATATAATGTAGTATAGACAAAGAGAATTCATTTAGGTACTTCCTGTTGTGGTGCCAGATATGTTGTTATAATTATTTATTTTCATCAAATAGTAATGAATGCTAACTTTATTGTGTTACTTTCAGATATGTTATGAATATAAAGGTAGGACACGGATATAGAGTATATATATTTTACCGGTTTCGGATACAGGTGTTAAAAAATTTCGAATTATCCGTCAGTTTTGGATTGCCTCAATTTCGGGGTGGCGTCAGCCTATCTCTTCGGGGATATAGGCGTGATTCTATGTTGTTATTTTTGGGATAGTTTCGGTTACGGATAGTAACTTTTTCGAAGTTGGTTTCGAAAGCGACCGGAACGGATTATTCAGGAATTATAAAAGCAAAAGTAACATTGTACTGTAAGTAATCCCACAATGACTGACTAGTTACGACGCAATATAAAAAAATAAACAATGCAGAATATCCAACGTCGATTCTGCCTGGTAACAAAACCTGTCATACATACCTGTCTCTTATGAATATCCGAAAATCTTTATGAAAGTTTCGGATAGTTTTTTGTTTCGGATAACCGATAGTTTCAGTTTCAGTTACGAAGCTATGTAAGTTGTCTATCATTTCAGGTTACATACAAGCAATAACTTATTTTACAATGAATATTTCTTTATCTGCTTTTTAGTGTACATTTACCAATCAAAATATTACTATCAGTCCTATAATCCCTCTTACGATGTAGGGTCTTGACGCTTGACGTGCTTAGGTTCCTAAACATAAGTTTTATTTTATAATTTATACTTATTATAAATAAAAAATGTATCAAGAATTTCTATGTAATGAACAATAAGTTAATTACTTTTAGTTACCTACCTATTATTAGAAGAATTTATATTTCCAAATAAAGCCGAAACACGTTTAGGGGATTAAGAAACAAAGGGCCTAATTATAAAAGCATTTTTCCACACAATAAAAACAAGAAAAATAGATGATGAGATTTTTGTGTTTGTCTGTCTAAAGTTGGAAATCCGATGGTGAGCTGATGTTGCAATATAAAGCTGTTATTTTTTGCACTTTTCTTGAGTGTGTGTTACGAATAGGTTCTTTTTTTGCTTGAAGTTCGTTGACATCTCGCGAAATATATGCACCAGCGACTTTGTCCGTGTGGACTTACTATTGAAGTGAAAATGCTAGACTAGTGATGGCAGCCCCAGTTGTAGTAACGTTAACGTTAGTAGTAACGTGCTTCACAACGTTGTTATGCGAACGATCGTAAGGTGGCGTACAGATAGCGCGATCAGGAGGTACCTCAGGAGTAGCGTAGTCGGAATACGTTGTCCACGCGTACAGCTCCTGTAGCGCCGCCGCGGACCTGATCGCGAGGTGAGTCGTGCATATCCTCATAAAGTGCGCATCCTCTTTGCCGTGCGATTAAAAACGGACAAATAGACGACTAAACCATGAGTATCTGCGTAGCTGTAATGGGCAGGCGTTCCAGGACATGCGTGCCAATCAATGTCCCTACGCGCTGTCCGTACACAGCCTATTATTACATGAATGAATGAACCCTACTTTCCCAATAATCTGATTGGATGTTACCATCAAGCCTATCTACCTAAACATAACTTTTGAGAATGGTGAGTTATTTATTATATTACAGGAAACATTGTAGTGTTGTAAGGAAAATTAATTTTAATCTGTCTCATCAACATTGCGTTTCATCAAATAACAATATAATTATTATACAAACTCACTCCCACAATTCCAAAAAATCAGACAAGTAATCTGAAGACATCTTGCAGTCACTTTTGAAATATGTGTATTAATGGCAGATCATAACAACCTGAATAATCTGTGTAGATTATAATTACTATGGCTACAGTACGTTGCTGGGATCACAAGTTCAAAAATAATATATTTGAATATTTTTATATATGGCAATATCAAACAGAATTGAATGGCCAACGCCTCTCGCGAAAGTGTAACAATTGCATAAAATATATAAATAAATGGTGACAAGGAAATAACCGGTGTTAACACTTGGAAGTAAGAACCCTCGACCTCTCACCATTTTACAATACCCTACAGTCCACAGAAGAAGATCCGAACACAGTATAACTTAATAGTAGTGAAAATAGAAATTGTATCGTAACGTAACACAAACTATTAATGACTACCTAAAGGTAAACCTATAGGCAGGTATAATATAAAAAAAAAACTAAGGTACAATATGCAGAGGTGGATTAAACATTGATATCGCCCCTAGGTAGCACCTCACCATCGGTGCCCCTCTATGATCATACCTCTAGAGGGGCGCTGTTGTAACTAACACGCGTGTTTTGAGTAAAGAATACGGAATCGGAAGTTGTAAGAGTAATCAAGCGGTCCAAAATTTCTGACTTTGACTTACCAAGACGGTATTAATGTTGAGAGAGTTGAGAGTTTACCAACTTAAATTACGAAATCGCGGAGGATGGATGTAGGTGTAATCACGTACTTAGACGGTACGTCCTTCAAAAGTCCTATACCGAGAATCTACAGGTGTATATTTTTTATCGGGGCGCGTCCCTTTCTAATCTCACGCTCCTAGCTGGGTACGCTCCTAGCGGGGTTATCCTAGGTGAACTAGGCACGTGCCTACCCCCGCCGCTGACAATATAGGTATGTATGTACCTGCATAACTATGAAAAATCCTGGTATTACTGCGTGTTAATCAGTGTTTCTCTAGAACGTACTATGTCTGAATGCAATTGGGGCGCGAAGGTCGGACGCACGAAGGAAGGACGCATGCCTGTGTGACACCATCATCTCTACTGTGGACCAGGAAGACGGCGCCATTAATTCTGACACACGCGTTAGTTAGAGTCTCCATACACCTCAACGCTCGTACCAGATTGCAGTCCATCCCATACTCGGATAGTACACACCACAGTTCATCCATTACTCTTGACTTGATGTCAGCAATCAATTTAAACACTAGGTGTCCGTTTGCGGTTGGGTCATCGAATAACCTATAAATCTCAGGACTAATGCAGCTTTCTATTGAAATTTCTACTGTTGTTTGCAAAGGAAGGCCATCGTTCGTATATTACGGTGAACGTAAGATTCCATCAGTCGATGGTTTTCAGTGTCACAAAACACTAACATAACGGTGTCATTCTCGTGTATTTTACTACAGTTTGACAGTTAGAATAAGTACGCGTAGTTTGGGTACGATTATATTATATACATTTTGTCTAGATTAATTACGATACATCCGCCATTTTGACTCATGAATTCCTCGGAAAAGGTATCCGCCTAAGTGGCACGGGAAGTAGCGAAGAATAGATGTATGTCTTGACGTAGTGTGGCAGCAGTACTCCTCGTGCCCCTCATCATTCTCCCTGTTATGTCAGTTTTTTGGCCGCTTTTCGAAGCGGCCCTAAGCGTTAAGGTAAATTGGATACTTTCTTATTTCAAATTCAACTAAAACTAAAAACAGAATAAATAACATCTATTTTCTGTTTAATTTATTGACTAATTGTAATAAGGACAAACGCGAAAAGAGTGTTCGATATTGTTTCACGTTATTCTGTGATGTTACGGTATACGTATTCATACAAATCCAATAGCAATCTCTTGGTTTGACGTTTATAAAAAATAACTTGATTTCAAGCCTATTGATGTATGATGCCATGCCTATTGATGAGTAGAGCAGCGTGTGGGCAAGATCGCGGCGGTGCTAGGAGCCTAGTGTGCCTCAGCCATCGATACAACAAAATTGACCTAAAGTGTTTTTTCGTATAAAATCAAGGTCCTTAATCACGTCGAAAGGTAATAGTGTAATAAGTGGTCGTGATTGGTCGAATACGTCGGGCGGTATCTTGCATCTGATCTATTGCCTACAATGTTGATAAAACCCGGTCGTCTGTTATTTTGAGTCTAGAAGTATCGTCGATGGGCAGAGCCGTATAGCAAAAATTTGTAGGCAACCCTGGCCCTCGCGTCACGTCTGATACAAACATGTCTCGACATGATCCTCGCTAATCGTTCGTTCCATTTGACTTGGCCTTTGATATCTCTCGTCACGAACATATTATTTCCTCTTACTCCTGTGCCAATAATTTCAGTGCAATATCAGTTTCCAATCATGTAGGTTTATGCAATATCCTGCCGTCTGTAGTTCAATTTTAAATATTGATAAATGTTTATGTCATCTCCAACGTGATTGGCTTATCTACCTGGATAGATAGGCACCTAGGTATATGGACAATGGATTTCATTGATAACCTGCCATTATGAGTTCAGCGTATTTATCTTCTAATAAAAGTAACAATATCTTTCAAGTGTGACTGCAAGTTGTCTTCTGATAGGGATTTCAGGCGTGAGTTATAGTTAGAGGTTGAGATATAATCGCCGAATAGAGATTTCATCGAGTATTATTCGGCCTATTACTGAACGGACTATTAACTGACGACCAAACTCACTTCGCTCTACGCTACGTCTATGGTAAATCCCCAAAGAATGCGTAGTTTTACTGACACTACCTATCTGAGAAATCTGAGAAAGTCAGTAACTAGTATAATTAGTGCTGCTATCTATTCGTACATAATATTTTTTTTTAATTAAATGATAGGTTTGCATTTGATCATAATCGCACCTGATGTTAGATGATGTAACGTGACCTAAGGTGTGGTACTAATAAATGTCTATTCATTCTAATTTTTAAGATTCCAAGATTGTAATGATTCCCTGCAATACGTTACTCATATTACTATAATTAATTTTAGTCATACGCGACACCAAAACCGAATATTCGGGTTTGGTCTGGAATAACGAATATCAACCGAATATTCGAACCCATCTCTATTTTGTTATGAAATCTGATCACGACTCATTACGGTAAATAATGAATATTGTCACATGTCGTAAGTCGATGTTTTTAGGAAAACATCGCAACATCGATCTACCTTTCGGTTAAAAGGTTCGATGCAGTAATGGATATCGACTAAAAAACTTAACTTCGTTAAAAAGCGTCGGGCTATCGCGCGGGCAGTTTCCCCTAAACTAATTACTGGTTGTTTAAATAACAATAGCAGAATCATAAATTAAAATATTTGCAAAGAACATAGATGTACACGAAATAAAATTTACTAAAGTACTACTAGAGTACTAAGTGTACTTAAAAGAGGAAATTGCAAATCTTTTGAGATATCGTGACGCGACTTTGAAAGGGCTTACAACGCGTGTTGCTTTGAATAGTTAGATGCACACGAGATAGGTTATTCTGTCAGAGTGTCATCTGAGAAGGAACGACGGGGAGTGAAACTATTTATTGCGTAGATACACACACAAAATAATAGTATCGCTGCTGCGTATGCTGAATTACCGCAGCAATTAGTAACTGTGGAGTAGGTACATCATGTATCACCTGGTTGTCTGAAAATAGTAAGATGATTCACGCTAAGCCGTTGGTCCCGTCTATTAGCTGTAATCCACCTCCACCAACCCGCAATGGAGCAGCGTGGTGGAGTGTGCTCCAAACCCTCTCCGGTGGATTGAGGGGAGGTCGGTGCGCAGCTGTGGGACTACGTTTTACATTATGTACCGTCATGCGCCTTCCACATACATAAATGAGAAAAGAAATAAAAAAAAATAAAAAATTACTAATAGAACGAATATTGTCCTACTCGTTGGCTTCCGTGGTCTAGTGGTTGAGCGTTGCGCTCACGATGCGGAGGTCCCGGGTTCGAATCCCGGTAAGGAGATATAACAAAAATCACTTTGTGATCCCCAGTTTGGTTAGGACGATTTTCTGAAAGTAAGATGACCTGTGTTTCGAAGGGCACGTTAAGCAGTCGGTCCCGACTTTGATATACTTAAGTATGTAGTCGTTACATGGAGTCATGTCAGGGGCCTGTGGCGGCTCAATAATAACCCTGACACCAGGGTTTATGAGATTGGTCATCCACCTCACAACCCACACGACAGAAGAATTTGCTGAGCATGAGGGAACAACTCATTCAATCTCGTGCGTGTACACGTGTTATATTCAAAAGAAATTAACCAGTCAAGATCACCTTTATTTTGTATTTTTTAAGAAGTAGTTCCTATAGTCATCATTGTAAAATATGTCTGTAGTGATCAGCAATCATAGGGTCAAACGGTAAATACCAACTACCTGAGCACTATTTGAGGGAGATATGAAGGCGAGGCGTAATTCTACAAGGTCCTTTGTTCTCCAATTCAACACAAACACTGAATAGCGGAAAATATTTTTAGTGCTAGCATAAAGTTAAACAGAAGTTTCAGTCCGGTTATTGATCCGAGTCTATTTCAAATTGACTTAAAATAAGTTGCGATAAAGCTCTCGGTGTTTCACTATTTGGTATGCAAGCGAGTTTTGGATTGGGCTACTAAAAATGAAAAAGATAGGTCTGGAATCGTCGTAATTAAAGTTAATACTCAGCGGATGTGGGGTAAACGTTGGAATAAACTAAGATAGACAATGACAAGGAAAGGACATCGCACACTTCCGATTTTAGGAACTGTGGATTGCAGACGTACCACTGCTGTTAGTGTTGCGCAACATTGCTCAATATCATACAACATGCTTGTTTCCGGACATGATGAGTTTTGCATCGAGTGTATGTATGATGGCTAATTGGCTCCCGGCTTCATGTTTTCTGTAATTCTTTACAAAACAAGCCAAGCGGAAAACCCTACCGCGAACGTGATCGTTTTTGTATACGTATTTATGCGTGTAGTTGTGTGTAGTCTGTAGTATTCGTGTATTTGTTCTTATTACTCATCACTGGTTTCTTTTTTGTTCGGACTCGTGGAACCTGTTCCGCTGGCTATCGCTAGACTCAATTAATTACATTAAGTGCCCTAAATGTATTCATCTACATCGAGTCGAACAATAAAATGAGTGTCCTAACAAGAATGTTCCATGTAATTAATAACTTTATTTATACTCCTCGGAAAAGTGGATTCTTCCTATTTTAGAAAAGGGGCTGAAAGTAGGACATTACTGTCACAAATAAGCAGGAAGAAATAGCCTAAGTATGTATTTTTTCTAGATGTATGGAAAAAGTAACTACTGCTTTTAATACTTTTTATTTTTTTTAAACGCAAAATGATTTTATATCCAAGTTCGCAAAATGTTACCAGCGGTGAGGATGGCACATAACAAAAATAATAGAACAATATTTTTTAAAAATGACAATCGCGCGGCTCGGCTCTTTCGCCATCTTGTTGTATATGATTTTTCAATTACAAAGTGAATAGGTATACGGGAATATTATTATTTTTCTTGTGAGTGTATTATAAAGCACATATTATATTATATCACTCGCTTGAGAGAAAGTGCGATTCCCAACTCGTCCTCGTTGGTAATCGATCACTTTCTTTCCTCGATGGACTATGTACTTACCTTTGTTTGAATCTCTGACCTTATTAATGTTCATTATGTGTTCATCTGATGTTTTTGTATGGGGTTATTGCCTGAATACTTTCACGTGGAGAGCCGAGGGATGATTCATAAAGGCTTTGGCACACCAACAGCAGACCAGAAGAGGTGCGGGGGCAGTTTCAACGCGGACTCCGCGATACAACTGCGTTTAGTTGTCAATATTATCCCACAACGTCGTGTTGACTGCCATCATTACATTAGTTTTCTTTTCCATAATCTTTATAAAAAAAAAGAAAAACAAACTTGGCGGGATTTTCCACTGTCATGATTGTTCTCTGATCATTTTTATAAATCAAATCAAATCAATTTATTTGCGAGGACACATAGAATACAAAAAGGTAGGTAGGTGGTGTTATGGGTGGCTAAGGTGGGTGTGGGTGGGTGGGTGGCTGGGTGGGTATAAAATTGTTATTTTTAATTTAATTTAATTAAATTGTTAAATGGAAATGTAAACCACTTAGAGTAATTATTGGAGCTCAGATCACAAGTTGATTATTATCAGCTACTTCTATTATTTTAAACGCCCCTTCTGATTGTACTTCTGTGATAGTTGTCTTTGAAATCATATTAAACATTTATTTTAACGCACTAATTCGATGATTTTTTCGTGTAAATCCATGACACACGCTGAACTGCTTTGCTGCCGCGCAATCCCGCGCATCACATTGCGCTCGCGACGCGACGCGTCTGCGATGCTGCTGCTTTTGGTGTGACGCATTTCATATAGTTTCTTGTATTACAACATGCGAGGATCCGCAATCCTGCTGGAAAATGCACTGCTTTTGACCTGCATTTGGTTTACCAAAGCCTTACAGTAAAATTCTGTCTCATATGACACGCTCGAGCTGTGCAAAGATAAGTAATAGGTCAGTACAAGTGCGCAACACAGAGGAATTACACGCGGTATTCAATGCGAGTAATACACATATAAACTAAAAAAAAATCTTAACTTCAGCTAGATAATTCCGGTGTTTTACAAAAGATGACGAAGCTGTGTTCGTAAATGTTCTATAAGCAGATTTAAAGTATGAGTAATTCGATTTTTGCAGCATTAAATACCCAAATATTTTTTTACGTAGCCAGTCTTAAGCGTGGCTCACACAATCAAATGTTTTCGATGTTTGCGGTGCTTTAGAGAATCTTTTTTTGACCTAATTTATTGTAGATTTGCCGGAGATGGCATTAACTACTTGGCTGGACAAATGGGGAGCGCTGAAGGCTCTCACCCGGTCTTTAGAGAATCCTGGTACCTAAAATGTATACAACTATTGTTGTTTTCAAAAAGATTGCGTATTCAAAACCACAATTTGACCACAATTTGCTGTTGGTAAGTAACGATATGGCTAAGGTGGAGCACGCTTACCCGGAAATTGCCTATTCACTCAACACAGACTGCGCAGTTTGTTACAGTCCTTCCCTGTTCGCTTTAATTCAAATTCAAATAATTTATTTTCAGACCATAATAACGTCCAAAAATAAATAATAATAAACAATAAATACAAAAATTGTTAAAAAATAAAAAGTACAATTACATAAAAATTATAAACTAGAAATGGATGTCCTCTAACATGATGGACTAATGTTATGGGCGATAGGCTGATCCCTTATCACCATAAGGTTTATCATATCCAATTTACGGTATCGTATCAAAAGTGGCTGCAAGTTGTCTTTGATTACTTGTGGCTCTGCCCACCCCATTAGGGAATACGGGCGTGAGTTTATGTATGTATGTATGTAAAATTAAAAATCAAGATTAAAATTAACATCACAATCAGAAATAAAATTAAAATCATAATCAAAATTAATATTAAATTAGATAGGAGAAATGAAAATCAAAATTTAAAAGGAAGAGACGATGGTCTTACTTTAGTCCAAGTAGTAATTTCCGAACAAGTCTAATAGTGTCAGCTTAAAGATTGGTTGTAGGAATGTTATCGTTTGTTTTAGTCACAGTCAGTTAGAGCGGCGGGGAGCGATAGAGAAGCTGTAATTAGCGTGCGTCCATGGGGTTATCTTAGTATCGCACGTGAACGGACCGGAGTAAACAGTCACCGGGTATCAAACCACTACCATGTCCAAGGGCTTCTTACTTTATAATAGAGAACTGGAGGGTTAAAGTAGCCACATCGAAGCAATTCATCTAAGAAAGCAATATTGCAATTTGACATTTGCGCATATAAAAGTAAGTGCGCAATGCAAACAACTGTCAAATAGAATATTGCCTCTTTAGATGAATTGCTTCGATGTGGCCATTTTAATACCCCTGGGTGGGACCCCCGTCGTTGTCACCGGCTCTTTCTCACATTTTTCCTTTTTAGCACGCAACATCCAAGCTAATCATTTACCAGTACTGCTTCGTGTTTGTTTTTGTGTGCTTCGGAAGGCACGTTAAGCCGTTGGTCCCGGTTACTACTTACTGATGTAAGTACGTAGTCGTTACATAAATACGTAAGGGGCTTATGGCGGCTCAATAATAACACTGACACCAGGGTTGATGGGGTTGGTAATCCACCTCACAACCCACACGATAGAAGATTTGCCAGTATAAAATTACATAAACTCACGACTATATCCCAATTGGGGTAGTCAGAGGTACATCGCAAGATGAACTGCATAGGTCAGTAGTACACCTCACCGAGCTTTCTGTCAGAGCAACGTGATAAGTGATGAGTCGTATCGCCGTCTATCTTTAATGGTCGAGCCAACTCAATAACTCATTGTTGCAAGTCTGGTACCAGGGCGGGGTTGGAACCGGCGCTCTCTGATTGAGGAGCTAGCTAGAACCACAGTGACTATATAGCATTAATAATACAATGTATCATTCTCAATATTTTACAAACAAAAAATTTTTACAGATTAGAATAACACTTTTTATCTATAGAGTATTCTTAGTCTAAGTATATAGTTATACTAGATGTCGCATAATAGGTATGTATGTAGGTATAGTATATTATTTATTTATTTAGTTATTTATTTATTTATTTTATTTAAGGAAAACCAACAGCCAAAACCAACGAATATATAGTATATTATGTGGCTTAGGCATATATTTGTGTTCCCATAGTCTGATTTTATATAGTTATTACTAGTTTATGCGTTCACTGATTTGTTCCGAGAGCCACGAAGGGAGGTTTTCGCGGTCTAGCGATAGGTGTTGCACTTGCGCCGTGATAGGGTGTAATTCGCCGGTGCATCCAGCCGCCGGCGACAGTCGCCCCGTGTCTGCCGCGAGCGATACCCCATGTCGCTATATTCCAATATAACGCCCACGTATCGCAGGGTCAGTCATACTAAATAAAATAACATCTATCTTATATCATGTCGCCCCAATTTTACCGCTTAAAAGTTTTAATAGGTATCCATAAAATTAAAGAGTGCTAAGAGATTTTTTTCTCATATCATGGCAGGTAGTCTACAAGATATTTACAAATTTATCGCAAACTTTCTTGCGTGCAATGTTTTATCAGTCATGATTATCGAAGTTTACATTTTCACTTATACGGCAACTTGTGTAGTCCTAATGTTTTACCACCGTGGTCCCAACTGGTGTCGCTTATTTAATACTATGTGGAACAGGTAATTTAAAAATAAAAAATGGTTGGACACTTAATCTATTTACATTTATCCATTCGCACTGTGTAAAATCCTGTTAACCCAAAGGACAATTTATTATCAATAGATTGTCATCGTTCTTGTGTGACAAATGTTTAGAGACCTCAAGAGTAAATAATTAAACGCATTGTTTGTGGCGAAAATAAAATTTCAATATACGGCGATTGTAATATCTCGCGCATGCGAAAGAAGGCTAGCTAGTTGTCGTGACACCCAATGAAAATCGTATCTATTTATCTATAGGTGATAGATTGGCAACTGGACAATATGTTGTTCAAATTAAATTTGAAGGCTGTTTCATGCCTGGTTTTGACTCTACCTACCCCTAAAGGCCATAAACATAACATAAACAACCTATATACGTCCCACTGCTGGGCACAGGCCTCCTCTCAATCAACCGGAAAGCCCTAAAGGCCATACCGTGTTAAAGTTTTAATTTGTTTCTGATGCAAATGTATTCGAATTCTGATGGCGAGTATTGTTGACAGGTGTAAGAGAATGTGTGTAAACGTCTGGTAGTGGCGGGCGGTGATGCAGCGAGCTTACGCAGGCGGCGCCTCGCAGCCGCAGGGCTCCGCCGCCTCTGTGCACCCCCACTACCGCTACACAGACATCGACGACCAGGTAACCATCAAATTCATCTACGTACTTCAATTCAACATGAAAAGGAACCATACTGAACGGACATACTTTTTCTAGATCCCTGCTTCTGTAATCAGCAGCGTGGGGACTGTGAGCTTGTCTCAGTCGTCTGGCAACGCGGCGCTCGGCAGCATGGCCAACCCGACCAACCTGGGTACGGCCAGCAGCGGCGCGCCCGCCCCGCCGCCGGCGCAGCAGACGCCCACGCAGGCGCCCGTGCGCAACTTGCCAAAGAAACGCAAATTCGATCCCTCCGAACTGGAGGAGATCGAAAGAAACTGCATGAACAACAGCAACACCAATAACGTTGCCGTCAGTGCCCCTATGCCCTTGGAGTACCAACCCTCCACTTACCAGCCCCCGGCGCTTATACGCTCACCGATCGTCCACCTCTCCCCGCCAGCAGATATGAGGTCATACCCGATCCACTATCCAAACATAGATCTGTCTGAGTGGCGGGACCACAGAGTGTTGGCGAAACTTCGGGGGTTGTATCAGCCGGGTGTGATCCGACAAGCGGAGGGCTGTAAGGTGGTCATCGAGTTTGATGGTCAAGAGATCGACCACGTAGAGTATGGCGACATATTCGGAGCCAACAAATACGACATTATCAGCGACGCGAGCCCGCAGATGAGCCACCTGCTGATCGGTTCAGCGTGTGTGGTGCGCACCTCCGACCCTAACAGGGAAGGGCAGACCGTCTTCGTCGAGGGCCTCGTGTTCGAAGTGCTGAACTCCCCGATCAGGATAAGAGTCAAGGTGATTGCTAGTCTCTGGTTACATTGCTTTACTTTAAACTCCTGGTATGTTAAGGACTGTTTTCGTTTTTGAAAAGGTTTCGTAACATTTCCGGAGTTTGTAGACCATTTGTTGAATTTGAAAGTGGAAGGTAATGGCTACAATGCGTGTTGTGTGATGGTAAGCAGGTGACGGACGGCGATCTGGGCAAGGAGACGGTGGAGGTGAAGCGGGCCGACCTGCGGCTGCTGCAGCCCCCGTGGGCCGACGAACTGGAAGACGCCGGCTCACAAGCTACCTCCATGCACTCGCAGAACCTACGCATGCATCCTGTCCCCTTGCAGGTTGGTTCACCATCTTCTTTAACTTAAGAGTAGTTAAGTACGATTCTGTTGACGTAGTATTTTAAACTTACCTCTATCCAAACACGACGTTCGCCTTCTCTTTAATTTATTCCCTATAAGCTCACCATAACTTCCAATATTTGCATTTTCCGTATTCTTTTTAAAGTCTTAAAAGGAACAGAAATAAATCCGGTCACCAGCTCATTACTAGCCCAACTTAACCAAGATTTAAAATAGACGCGCTCGAATTAGATATCTTTCTTCGATACAGATTCAACATCCAGTGCATGTTTTTTGATTTTAAGATGTGCAAGGGAGGTAACTAGCATCACAAAATAAGTATAAAAAAGAATAATATGCTATCATATTCATAAAGGAAGGATCCTGTCTAGCAAAGTAATTGGCTAGTTGGTTCTGTTACGAAAGCTAGTTGTCTAAAAGATTATACTAAGCCAAACTATGCGAACTATGTGAAGTCCAATGACTACCGAACTCTAGCAATTATTTGTTTTATTAGTTGCTTGCCGAATATCTGGCTGATGTACTGTGGTTACAAATAAATGTCCTTAATTGAGTAGATTCCTGGTCTTACAAAGATAATATATTTGTACGATATTATTGTACCGAATAAAACCAGGCGAAAATTAATGAAAAATATTTTCTTTTTTCAATTTGAATTTTCATACAAATTCCATACTCTTTTTTCTATTAACGTTTAGTAAAAAGTAACTGAACTGACTAGCTAGAAACTACCCCAAAAATGCAAATTAAGTGAAAGCTCAAAGAAAAATTAAGATACTTGCTGCAACAGAAAGCATCCTCAACAATATTAAGAGGCTGCTCTTGCCTCTTCAATAAATAATTTAGTAGTGCAAAGTGAATTTCAAAAAGTTGTTTTGTCTTCATGAATTTGTCTTTAGAAGTTAGCCTTCTTTGCTCTCGTAAGAGTGATTCAAAGTAGGTTTTAAGTCTAAAATTCTCATATTGATTAAAATGCTTATGAAACACACATTAACATAAGTAGAAATTTAAAAAACCCTCCCAAAATTTTATATTGGCCAATAACCCGACAGAATTAAATTGACGGCACACGTAAAACGGGTTGCATATCAGATAGATAGATAAAATACTTTATTGAGCACAATGGATACAAAATACAGAGATAAGGACAGCATATACAGAAAAAGCACAACAGGCGGCCTTATTGCTCATGCAGCAATTTCTTCCAGGCAACCTTTGGGTACAGGAAAATTTTGTACAAGTATAATAATAACGGGTTATCAGCGATATGTCTATATAATTCGCCCGGGTTATTCATTCATTTTAAATTAACCCTTTCGTTTTGTATGCAAGGTATAACATCAAATAAAATTAGGTGTCTGCAGTAATCGGGGCCACTATGTTACCAAATTGGAGTTATTTTTCTCTAATAGAGTTTCGTTACGGTAGGTACGGACCCTAAAAATACTAGGTTCAGGAATATCAAATTCATCTGTTTTAGGAATTCACAAATAAAAGCTTCTCACAAAGGCCTTTCAACTTCCATGACACGCAATAAACTATATTGACGTTTCAGGGAATACTATTTTAGTTGACGATTTCGAAGCGACGGGAGAGCATTATTTCTTGAATATCTCTTTTACTTTTTTAATTAAAAAAAAGGCTTGCATTTTATAAAGTATATTTGATTTTGATTTGACCGCGATATCATCTGATGGAAAGTGAAGATGTAGCCTAAGGTAGTACACGCTTGCCTAGTAATTGGCTATTCACTCAAGTTTTGAGGAAGACTGATTATTTGATTAGGCATGGAGAAAGCAGTGAGGCGATACTCCGTTATCGGCCCAGACGTGCGTATACCGGGGCACTGTGATCAGCACATGCAAATGCGCAAAATTATCCTCAAGTGTAGAATCGATACTTACGAGTACGAGCAGAAAGCAACAGAGCTTGTCTGCAGCAAGTTAATTAGTGCAAGCTTATTGCCGACAAGAGTTGTGGACGTCAGACGTTATATCTAACGTCCATTGAAATAAAAATAGAATATACTTATTTATATAAAGTTATTGAGCTCGCTATTTCTTGTTAGCAATTGAACGCACTACTCACCAGTCAAGTTTTCTATTGAATCGCTTGTTGGAAAGGAAAAGTTATTTGTATCAATTTTATAACCCGCATTCTGGTTATTGAAGTTTTCTGTTGTTGTTATGCTTTGTCTATTGTGTGTCTTGTGAGATCAATGACCGAGCTCATCAACCATGGTGTCGGGATAATTGAGCCGCTAAAGGCCCCTGAGTAACCGGGGCCATCAGCTTAACGTGCCTTCCGAAGCACGGATCGTCCTACTTTTGTACAATCGGTGCATCAGCCTGCAATGTCCTAACCAAACTACGGATCACAAAGTGGCTTTTGTAATACATCCCCACCGGGATTCAAACCCGGGACCTCTGGATCGTGAGCCCAACGCTGAACTACTAGACCACGGAGCCCGTCCATTATACTTAGCTTGTGAATAATATTTCTAGGATATTTATAAAATCTGCGGAATGTCATGTCGCATTATCTTAGTTCAGGCACCATTTCATGTACTGAAAATCTAGTTTTTAAACTTTGATTAAATTCTAATTTAAACAACCGATGAACTGCATAAGGACAGGTTTCATAGTTGCAGTTCCGTTGGGATGTTGTAAAGTTATAAGTTCAACTTACTGTGTGCCACGGGGCGTCGCGTTGTGGGCGTCATATCACTACTGGGGGATTAAAAAGGCCACATCAAAGCATTTGACATTTGCGCATATGAAACTAAGTGCGCAATGCAGATACCAATATTGCTTTTTTAGATGAATTGCTTCTATGTGGCCTTTTTAACACCCCGGATCTCGCTAATCTAATGTATTGTTTCCCCTAAATAACCTAGATGGGTGACAACTTCTACACGTCGTCACCGATGCCGGGCGCTGGGCCGGTGGTTACCGTGGGCGCGCTCTCTAATAACAGCATCGACGAGCTGCGCAAGCGCACCTACGACGACTACGGCGAGAGCGACGACGAGCTCAAGAACGACATCATGTTCCCCATCGATGTCTCACATATGGGTATGAGATTTTGTTTTATTTAGTCTTCGTTGGCATATTTCCGTTACAGGTGGATAAATCGTATCGACAATATAAGGACTACTGTTACCAGCGATTGTTGATCTTGAAAATCATCTATGTCGACAGAATCGCTGGAAGACAGCGGGCAGCGGGCCGAAGCTCCTCAGAACAGGGGGGTTAAAAAAAGCAATATTGCTATTTAACGTTAGTTTGGACTGCGCAATACTTTTATATGCGCAAATGTCAAATTGCAATACAATACAAAAAGCTTTATTGCAAATATAAACACTAAAAACAATTACAAAAGTGACAAGAGAAGCACAATCGGCAGCCTTATTGCTAAATAGCAATATCTTCCAGGCAACCTTAGGGTGATAGAACTTGCTACATATTGGAGTCGGGGACGGCGCAACACAATATTACTTTCATAGACGAATAATAATTGCTTCGATGCGGCCTTTTCAACTCTCTAGTTCTATGCAGATTAATGAGTATTGTCTGAATGCTATTTATACTCCCCTCCTCAACTTCTCCTGGTTTATAACAGTCGAGCCCTATACCGTGTGTGTGTGGTGCAGATTGCGGCAACAGCAAGCGCAGCAGCCTCCAGAGCCGCGGCAGCACATCCAGCTTGATGGAACGCAGTGGCACACCTCGATCTCAACCGCCAACACCCAGGTACTACTACTATTTACACTAGTGTTACTTCCCATGTTACTTTGGTCTAAAGGTGGTCTGCAACCAGCCCAAAAACTATATCTAAAATAAATTTCTTTTTTTTCTTATCCTTTTTTTACAAGTATTTTTTTTCTTCTGGTTTGTCTCTGCCCATCCTGTTAAGAATTACGGGCGTGCGTTGATGTATGTATGTTTATTTATTAAGAAACTTTATGTATGTAATTAACAGACTGACAGGTGAAAAGTGAGACCTCAGTCGTTCTGCCTAGTTATAACATAATCAGCCTCTATGTACGTCCCATTGCTGGGCATAGGCCTCCCTTCAATCAATCGGAGTGGGTATGGAGCATACTCCGCCACGCTGTTCCACTGTGGGTCGGAGGAAGTGGTGGCCTAATTATAACAATAATAAATTATTTATACATGATTTTGAGCTGACTGATTGTTATTAAAAATGTTATGTTTGCATTATTTTATTTGATAGTTTGTTGCGAATGTACCGTCTTCTTTATTCATACATGCAAACGCGTCGCGCGCCGGCTAAGTTATCGAACTATACCTCTTTTAACTTATTAAAGGACTAATATCCATCACTATTATGATGGTCCTCGCTATGTTGCGAAGGAAAAATTTCGTTTTGACGGCGGTAATATCTGAAACTACACAATCGAAAGTAATTTTAGTAATAGGATAAAGTACGTTACGATCTGCGTAAATCGTTTTCATTAGACATATGCGGCCTGTGATAGGGTTAAAGGTGTTAAAGGTAAAGCTGCTCTATCCCTCTGTAGTAATGGTGATGTAGGTATTGAATGGAATGGAATTGAGGAGCTCGGTGGCGCAGCGGTAAACACGCTCGGTCTGCGATTGTTGAAGTTAAGCAAATTTCGCAAAGGCCGGTCATAGGATGGGTGACCGCAAAAAAAGTTTTCATCTCGAGTTCCTCTGTGCTTCGGAAGGCACGTTTAGCCGTTGGTCCCGACTGCATTATCAGTCGTTAATAACCACCTATCCGCACTGGGCCCGCGTGATGGTTTAAGGCCCGATCTCCCTATCCCTCCATAGGGAAGGCCCGTGCCCCAGCAGTGGGGACGTTAATGGGCTGATGATGATGAGGTATTGAATGCCGGAGCCCCACGGCTAGCACCAGGCGGCCGCCACTAATTAGCGTTGGCATTCAAAGGATTCGCTCAATTTTACTCCCACGAAATACCTCCTGACATTCGATATTAATGCCTATTGACATATCGGGTAATGAAAATTTCTGGGAAAATTTTATACTCTTATTCTGTTTGTATTTTTTTTTCGAGAGGCACCTATCCTGTTTGACAACCTAGTTAAATGAGATACTTTTTACGTAATGTTAAAAGTTTTCTTTGTAGTTTGTATGAAAATACTGTCCTGTGGTGACGTCATCAATAGAAGCGGGGTCGGCCTCAGTGTTACTTCATTCATAAATAAAATTCTAAAATAAGTAAAATGAGATTAATTTTTGATTATCTTAGACTGGCTTCTATTTCTAGATTAGCATTTTATAATTTATCTTTGACCCAGTCAAATACCCTATTAGTAGTAGCACTTTTTATAGAAAAATCGGCCCCGATTCTTGCAGACACATCCTAATTTTATTTTAAGTTATAATTGTTATTTAAAGGTAATAGTTAATATCCCTATTTAACCGATTACAAACTTGGGTTACCAAGTTTAACATGTTAATGTTCAGAAACACTATCGACCAAACAAAACGGTAATAGAAACGATTAAGTAATTATATCAGCTGGCTGGCAGGCTAGTATTACTGTGACACTGTTTTATGAAAGTGACATATGTCTTCAGTTTTAGAGTTACGTACTTCATTAGAAAAACCCGTTTCTTTTTTAGTTGCTTAGCTTCTTATCAAGGACTGTTGTCTACAGAACACTGTAAGTCTGTAAGTTACAACATCATGGTATGAAAGTGCCTAGAGCTGATATATTTGTTTTTGTCCGCTGCCCTATTAGTGGAGGGCACAGCTTGAAATTCCGTTTCATAAATTAATTATCCCACTGTCTATCATCTATGGGAACTAGCAATCCGTGCGATGGAGCCAGTGCGTCACTGTTGCACCACTGGATTTTAATATAACGGCAATTAAAAATGCCACTAATTAGACATTTTATTCCACAAAGGTACATAATACTAGACAGCACTAGGTCGATATTGACTTGCATAAACAAATTATTCAAGAAATTGTGTATCAAGCAGTGGGACAGTAGGACCAATTAAAAATTCATATGCGAACTTGCGAATGTGTTTCTTCTATGTGGTAAAAACTGTTATTTTTGTTTTTTAGAGGGAAATGAATTTACAATATAGCGAAATGAAAACAACTGACCCGATTCACGCCGTTGACCTATAAAACGTCTGCGGTATGTTGCAAAAAAGAAATCTAAATAGTGGATCTTGTCTCGTCGAAATCGCTCTGAAAATGTATGTTCATTGGCATATACTAAAGCGAAATTTAATTAAGTAGATATGAATGTGGTGTCGGTACAAGGTCGCAAGCATGCGAATAATATGTTCGAGCGGAAGCGACAATCACGCGATGCGATTGACGGCTATTTTGTATACTTTTATTAAATAGATAAAGTAAGATCTACATTTTGTCACATAATGCGTGTATTAGTTTTAATTTAAAATGATTATAAAAAAATATAGTTATAGGCCTAAAACCCAAGTAATAACTACAAACACATTTTAACTGTAACTAGGTATGGCCAGCAGTGATGAATCAACGATTTTCTATATTCGCATTCTTGTTCTCTTCTATAGTGTGGATTGTGATGTGGATTACCAACCCCATCAACCGTCCTGTTGTCAGGGTTACTATTGACCAACTAAGGGCCAACAACTTAACGTGCCTTCCGAAGCACGGATCATCTTGCTTTCGGACAATCAGGTGATCAGCCTGTAATGTCCTATAACCAAACTAGGGATCACAAAGTGATTTCCGTGATGTGTCCCCACCGGGATTTGAACCCGGGACCTCCGAATCGTGAGCCCAAGGGTCAAACCACTGGACCATGGATGCCGTGTAACCGTGAAACCCAAGTAACAACTTTAAACACATTTTAACTCTTGCTCGCGAGTAGATATGGCCAATTCTGATGAATCAACGATTTTCTATATTCGCATTAAAGTGCCCAGATACGATGCTCTTTGTTTATTCACAGCAGCTCTGCGATTTTCATTTATTTTCGTAAACAAGCAAATGGCGTACACTCACCTCTTGCATAACCTTTCTCAGCGATGCTTGGCTGTGCGCCGTAGTGTTACTTAGCAAATGCGAATGAATCATAATCAAGCGACACAGTGCCACTACATTACGTACCCTAGACTTGACGATCTTTTTTTACTAGTATATGTATAAAGAGTTAAATCGAAATAGGCCTGACCTGATCATAGCGCAATGCGATTTGTTTTTATTTTGCTTTGCTTTACATCAACTTTTTTATCGATTTGTGTTGTTTTGTTAAATTAACTTTGACGATATTGATTATCGATATTTAGTTTGGTTGCCTTATCAGACGTATGGGCAACAAATGCTTCCATTTATTTAGTGTTTGGTTATTATATAACTTATTTTTAAGTTATTTCGTAAAAAATACTTACGTAAAGAACAAGTAACAAATTTTGTTCGAAACAAAGTTTAATATTAAGATATTACACAGCAAAAGTCTAACATCTAAATAAAGTTTTCTTAACAATTTCGAAGTTTCTTACGTGACTGTTGATGAAACATCACAAGTATGACAATAGCCGGCGTAACTGTATAAAATGTTCGTTGCATTAAAGATCTCAAGCGGCGACGCCGCACAAATACAAGAAGGGCGATGTGGTGTCGACGCCGACGGGCATTCGCAAGAAGTTCAACGGCAAGCAGTGGCGCCGGCTGTGCTCCAAGGATGGGTGCACGAAGGAATCTCAGCGGCGCGGCTTCTGCTCGCGACACCTCTCGCTGCGCGGCGTCACCCGCTCCTCCAATACGCCGCTCGCACAGGGGTCCACGCAGACGCCGCAACAAAGGTTAGACTTTGTCTTCTACTATGTCACTAACGTCCTGCGGTGCATTGGCTTGCTTGTCACATGGAGGGCGCCGGTTCGAACCCCGGCGCCGGACTTGTGAGTTAAATTAAGTACAGTTCTCACTAACACATTTAGCTCGATCTCATGACCATTAAGCAGCGGTACGATACGCCCACCTAATCACGTTGGTCTAGGGTTGCCATCCGTCCGGGTTTCCCCGGGTTTCTCCTAGTTTAGAGGGCATTCGGGGAGCGTCCGGGGAAGGTTTCATTTGTGGACCGGGTTTAAAAAAATAAATAAAAAAAATTGGGCCGCCCCCGAAACGCGCACTATTCCGACGAACCGACGAACCAATATATTCACAAACCAAGTATATTTTTATGATTTTGTTTAATATTTTAATAAGGTTTTGTTTTCTTATTTCAAGATAGATTTCAAGATATTTATATAAATAATTTGTAACAAATTATAATATGATTCTGTTTTGTTAAAATAATGAATGAATAAAACTGGTGATTTATGACATTTTCAACTGTTTTTTATTACATTGAATATGTTTAAAAGATCTTGTTGACATGTCCGGCTTTTAGATTCTAAAATCCGTTGTTTTCACGCGTCTTGTTCTGTTTTCCAAATTTTAGAGATGGCAACCCTACTTGGTCTAACAGAAAGCTCAGTGAGGTGTCAGTAGTTAGTTGATGTACCTCTGACTACCCTACTGGGATATAGCCGTGGGCTTATGTTATGTATCATACTATGTAGGTACGTCTAGTGCATTACATCAATGTCTACTACTCAACTCGTGCGTATCAATTAGACGCCTCGTTGGAATGCAATGATCTAAACCCCTACCCGTCTCGCAGATGCAGTCAGGTTCTAAGCGGCAATACACTACAAGCTTTTACATCATATTCTGGGTCCTGGAATGATTCTAGTATCGAAAAGTATCCGTGCAGTACATATTATACTTGTATAATATCCAATGGATTTATTCATTGTCTTTTATATACTATTTTTTAATTTAGTTCATGTAGGTATATTTATTTATGCGTATTTATTACGGATAAAATGACGTGTATTGTCGCTATGGGGTGTGTGCGAGCATTGTCACTAAAGTTATTATTATCAAGTGAGAATATTCTGCGGCACTGGCCAGTAATAAAGAAGACCTAGAAACCCTACTTAACACAATGAACACAGTTTTTGAAAAATACGACCTTAAAATTAATATATATGTAAAACCAAAATTCTAACAATTTCCAAAACTCCAAAAATAGACAGCCAAATAATTAAGTTAAATAATATCCCGATTGAAAATGTAAAGAACTTTAAGTATCTAGGCAGCATAATAACGAATGACTCAAGATGTACTTTAGACGTTAAAACCAGAATAGCAATGGCAAAACAAGCTTTCCATAACAAAGGGTGCATATTCAAGGCTAAGATTGCCAAATCTATCAGAAAAAGATGTGTCAAAACCTTCGTATGGAGTATAGCCCTCTATGGATGTGAAACTTGGACACTGACACAGAAGGACAGAGAGAGACTCGAGGCCTTTGAAATGTGGTGTTGGAGGAGGATGGAAAGAATAAGTTGGACAGAAAGGGTTACAAATGAGGAAGTGCTAGTAAGAGTAAGGGAAAAGAGACAAATACTGAGAATTATTGAGGACAGAAGAGGCAAGATGATTGGACACCTAATAAGACACGACGAATTCATTAAAAACATCATAGAAGGAAAGCTAGAAGGAAAGAGAGGAAGGGGAAGACCAAGAAGAGCTTACATGGAACAGATTAAAGAAAAGGTTAACGTCGTGTCTTATAGGGAAGTCAAGGAATTGGCCTTTGATAGACTGGAATGGAAAATGCTACACCGACAAGAGCGTGGCTCTTAAATTGATGATGATGAGAATATTCTCATCGATTTCGTTAAGGCTCGTCAAACGTCGAATACAATGTCTACAATAAAACACATACACACACACACGCACGCATGCACGCACGCACGCACGCACGCACATACACACATACACACACACACACACACACACACACACACACACACACACACACACACACACACACACACACACACACACACACACACACACACACACACACACACACACACACACACATTGTTGCAGGTACAATTTGTAATAAACCACCTAGCCCATATTCCGCGATACATTTCTATAAATTATTTTACCGTCTATCGTTATCTCACACGACAGTCGTAGTGACTCATATTTTGGATAAAATGCCAACTATAAACACCACTGGTACCTAGTATTACTAAGCGTGACGAAATAGTGATAAATTGCTGCCAGATAGGTATACGAGACAGACATATTTTCTTCTTTTTATCTGACGATTGACGGTTCGCTTGGCTATATACAAGGCTGCCGTGAACATATTAGCTATACTTCTTATTAAAAATACTTTGTTCGAAATTTTGATCAACAAAACACAAGTTTAATTAATTTCTATATTTAATGCCACAAAAATTACATTCATTTTTTATTTAATATTTTTCTTATAATCCTTACGAAACATTAAAATGTGAGGTGTTTCTTTGAATAGAAGTGTTTGTATGGCCAACATATAACAGTTTTATACAGGTATAGCAGATACAAATGACATAGAAAATAATCAAAATGCATGGTGCATTAGATCCTAAATGGGAATCGAACTTACAATAGTTTACAATGTGGAGGCTTGCCAATACTTTTCCAAACACAACCGCCGTAGACACTACTCTTTAAGCCCAACAAACAAAACCTTTACAACTCGTGGCGGTTACCCTACCATACGATGAACTCCAAATCAGTCTCCATTTTAGACACCTTGGTATTTTCATGCAAGGGCAGGAATACATGTCGAACACGGTAATATTGTCACTGCCCAAGTTCCTCAATTGAAGATTTATCTTGGATGGCTTCATTACATTAGCTAACCAATGGAGAGCCCTAAGGACTCCCGGTGCCGTCGATGCATTTGATACACAACTATGCATATCATAAATAGCCTATATTCGTCCCACTGCGAGGCAAAGGCCTCCCCTCAATCAAATGGAGTATGGAGCATACTCCACCATGCTGGTCCAGTGCGGGTTGGGCTAGTAGCCCGGCACAAACAAATATACTTTTTCGAAAAATCAGGTGATTCAGTCTGTAATGTCCTAGCCAAACAAAGGACGGTCTCACAAAGTGTTTTTTGATAGTGTCCCCATCGGGAATTGAACCCGGATCTCCAGTTCGTGAGCCGAATACTCTAACCAATAGTCTGCAATACAATATACAACTATAAACAAAAGTATCACGGTTTGTGGTCGTGTTTAGAAACAAGTGACTGTCTAACGGTTCTTTATCCTATAAATATATATCAGACCGTCATCCTATAGGTACAATGAGTCATAATACCAAAAGAGAAATCGACGTTATGTAGTAATGTGGCTATTCGATGTATTTTCTTGTAAAGCCTGTGTTCTGGATTCAAGCTTTATTACAATTCGATTTTGCTTTCAATTAAGGTTGCAATCGAGCAGAAGTATCGCCGACAGTAAGCAATTGGGTAGTTTACTAGGTTAAAGATAAAGTATGAAATTATGATTTTTACTAAATAAAGACAGATCTAAAGGTGGCAAAAAACGTTTTCTTGTTTCTATTTAACTTATTTTTGAATTTTAATAAATAAAATGGTAATAATAAGGCGTCATTTTGGCACGTTTTTCTATGACGGCATAGATTGCTTTTACATACAAAGTCCATAGTAATTTCGTGTTTTGACGTTTAGTAAAAAGTAACTGATTTGACTAGTTGGAAATACCTTATTACTGTCGCCCATACACACCTGTAACACCAGCGGTTATTAGGGAAAAAAGTTTCCAAATCTTACTAAATAAAAACTCAAT